>NC_140586.1:446315780-446938280 GCF_964204655.1 Triturus cristatus | reverse complement strand
CTGACACTTTTATTTTCCAATTTCTCCTATTGGTTCTATCCTGTTTTCCAACTCTCCTTATTGGCTCTTTCTTGTATGTTCTGGGAGTGCATTTGGTTAATGTATATGAACCCTATATAGTATAAAACCCTGTGCGCCACAGAGTGAAGTGGCAGTCTCCTGAGAACCTACTTTGTGTACTTCTAGGATTACTGTACTAGCTGCAGCTAAATAAATCTGATCTTCTAACGCCGACAGAGTGTCCCGTGTCTCTGTGTAGCTTGGCAGGAGAACTCCGGAGACTTGGGCGTACCCTGCGCCGCCAGGCCCAAAAGGTTCTGGCTCTTCAGGCGCTCCGGTCAGCTCCTATCCTGAAGGCTTTGGGATGATTCAGCAAGTGGGGGCTGAGAAAAAGGGGTGTACCAAAACATGTTTTCTCCATGTTAATTCCAATAGGAAACTTTAGACATGGATACAGCCCGAACTGCTGAAAGGAATTACACCGCATTTGAATAAAAGGTAGCCCTTGGTTCAGAACGAGACCATTTATTTAAATGGTGTAAATCCGTTCCGTATTTCCTGAGAAATTCAAAAACTAGAGGTCGGGAAATCAATTTCCCATAGGAAAATTTAGACACGGTTACAGCCAAAACTGCTGAACGGAATTACACCAAATTTGGCACAAAGGTAGCCCTTGGTTCAGAAAGAGACCTTTTTTTCAAATGGTGTAAATCTGTTCAGTAGTTGCTGAGAAAATCAAAAAATAAAAGTTTGGATATTTAGCGGCACAGTGGATCCACGCACCCTCCCGACCACGAGCTTTATTCTAATTGGCTATCAACACTCCAAACCAGGAAGTGTTGGTAGCCATCTTGTGACTTGATAGAAGCAAGTCACAAGAAAACAGAAAAAGAAACACGAAAAACAAGAAAAGGGGGCATGGTAGTAACACCCTGACCCCCTAGGCCTGCTTAAGGGGTCCCACAAGAACCCCCAAGGCCAAAAAAAGCAATTTTTATTTTTAACAACTTTGCGTGATTCGTGAACCCAGCGAGAATCTTGGCCCCCCAAAAAAAACGAAGTGCAGGCTTTGCTATTATTTAGCCCCCAGGTGGGCCAAGTCCCGGGGGCGTGAAATATTGTAATTGCGGAGGCCCAGGGAGGCCCCCGCAGCCCCGGGAACCGTCATCCCCGGGGCTTGTTATTTTTAATGTGTGGGTGTATTATTGGAAGTTCTTCACTGCAACCCGCACGCTTCTACCCCAGAAGGCTTGAAGCAGAAATGCAAGGTTTCTCAGTTAAATTGTATTCATAGGGATACGACTCCCCTGTGAATAGGGGGATGGGCAGGATGGTTGAACGACAAAGGAACATTGCACCCAGTGTGCTCTGGGGCATAGCTATTAGTGGGGCAGCTGGTGAAGTGGCACCACGTCCCAGAGGTGGGCTAATGGAGCCCAATCTGCCCTGAACCGGTTGTAGTTGTTGTAGAACCTGCCTGTACAGTTTTTCAAAAGCATTCTGCCTATGACTTTTCCGTTTACTCTTCGAAGAAGGTGGGGTGCCGGGACACAGGGGCAGTAAAGAATCAGAGAAAAATTGAGAATAGAGAGGAAATGGGTGAAATAAAAAGAGAGGGTGAAAAATAGAAAACGGAGAGGAAAATGTAAGAGAAAGGGGAAGAGAGATAAAGACGAGCAAAAGGGGCAAGGAATGAGGAAGAGAAGGGGCAACAATAAAGCTCTCGGAGATACGAGAGGAAGGAAAGGAGGATTAGTGAGCAACTGAGGTGGCAGAGACAGGATCGTTAGAGGGATGGGAGTGTGAAAGGGTGGAAGGAGAGGGATGGAGATAGAGAAGGAAATGCACACCTGCAAACAGGGGCAGAGATATCATTAATGCAGCAGGCATAGTCGCACCAGGGTCCGGGTTTGTGAAGGTCTCGCTAGATTTGCATTTTAATACCGATCTGTGGGCTCACTTCCCTTGTTTGCATTATGGCCTTTACTCCCAGGCTACACCACTGAATGTTTTGTCGCTGTCAGAGGGACTTTGCTGGTGACTGCTTTCGTGACAAAGTGCTGCAGTGCACCTTGAGCATCCCTTGCTTTTAGTGAGTGTGGTACCCAAAGGGAGACAGGTACCTGCAGTGAGATACTGCACAACGGCAGCATCATGACCGGTTCCTGAGGCTTGCAGACCTTTACACCTATGTTGGAGATGGGTGAGCCAACAAATGTACAGGTAGAACCGAGCCAAGGGTCTGGCTCAGATCTTAGAGCACGAGCCGAGCCTTGATAATGTTTGCTTTGTAAATCACCCAACAAAAATATGATTGTCTCTTTCAAGTTCAAAAAAGTATTGCCTTTAACATGTGAAGTGTTGCCATTAATGAGTCACATTAATAGCACTGCACTGGGATGTGGCACTTTTAAACATAAACCATCAGTGCACTAAGAGGCAAGACAACTATCATGTAAACACTGTACCTGGCCCAGATTATTGAAGAACAACATTATAGTCTATGACATTAAACACAATAGATTTTTCTCCAAATGGCATTCGAAACTCACATATACGTACGCGATAATGAAGAAAAAAGAGCGTTGATGGAATACAATATTTGCAGAAGATCTCACAATTTAAGCAGGGGCAGTCGGAATTTATCCAGGGATTCTAGTTGCACTTTCTACAAATCAGACAGGAAATGGCTTATCTGTGTGTCTTGCTTTGTTAAGGTTTTGTTTTTACACCTCTGTGCATTTTTTGAGTTTCTATACAGCGTGAACTGGACCAGATGGCATTGGAGCGCTTTGCATGATCACCAGTTACATGGCACAAGTCACATTCATTGCTTACATACATGGGGAGATTAAGTGGTTAGCCCAGAATCACAGGATGTTAAGCCGATGCCGAGATAAGAAACTGGCTTCAAGGGGTTTGTTGAAAACTTAGTTGTGTGACTTGTTTATAGGATAAATATATACCTATAAGTGAGATCAATCTTATCTTTTAGATTCCAAACGATTATACACCATGCAATAGTCATATGTATATATGGATCTCTGTTTACATTGATTTCAAAGCAGTTGTACAATCAGAATAAAGAGAAATGAAAAGTGGACAAAAGGTGTGTGAAGAACAAAATTCATTTATATCAGTGAATGGTAATAAGGGTACATAAAAATAAGACAGTTGTATATCAAAAGGGAGACATAATTATACATTCAGTTATTACTCCACTATACAATATATCAAACACTTTTTCAAAGATATATGACCAATTATCTAGAAAGAAGTGTGACAGTCGACGTTTCGGTCTTCATATGTGAATTTGTGAGACCATCTTCAGGACAAGAAGTTAAAAGTTGACCCCTCGTAATGTTTGATTTAATTAGAAAAGTCGCGGATATCTTGCTTTCTGCGGATTGAGATTTGGATCATAACATCTCGGTTGGCGCTTTTAAATTTAGGGATATTTGAGAAGCAAACTGTCAACGTATTAACGGTACTGTATGGTTACGGGCAGAGTACGGCAGTCGGGCATTTAAAAACTAGTGATGGTCTTACTGTTGGTTCAGACGAAGTAACGTCAAATATGAAGGGCGCTCTATTCGCTTCCTGCGAAAATCGAGGACTGGAAATTGCTGCCACAGTTAGGGGGCGTTTTACTTATTTCCCTCGAAAATTACTGGCATGAGTACAGCAGTCATCTCAGTTGAATCGCGGCGTGTAGTGTTGAGTGCTACACGCCGCGATTCAACTGTGGCAGCAATTTCCAGTCCTACGTTGGACCATCTTAGAAAAGGTCCGCACCCAAAAGGGCACTGACAGTACCCGGATCCGTAAAAAGCGAGAAGTTTTTTGGATCTACTTCTTGGACTCCAAGACGAGGGGGCTCAATGAGGAATTACCCTGGGAGAATGCTATTATGTAAGCATCAGAATAGAGCAATGCATCCCTCTGAAGAATCGATTTGGATTTTCACCAGGCACTGCTGTGAATCGCTATAATAGCTCCTCCATTGGTCCTATTTTCTGAAGAAACGATTTGGATCTTTACTAGGCACTACTGTGAATCACTATAATAGCTCCTCCATTGGTCCTATTTTCCTTGCCCACTGCCTAGCGTTTTCTGGGCCTCTACGTAACTCCATTAGGGGGCTTTTCACTCTCACTCCGCCATTTGAGCCAACCCCACGGATCCTCCGTTAACGACCGCACCATAGACTATCAGAGATCACTATATCTGACCTGTTTGTCTCACTATCTCAAACAACCATAGCAGCGACTTCAAAACACTCCGCTCCGACAATATTTTTGTGATCCGCAACCACTTTTTAGACATTACCCCATGACGTGACCTTTTGCACAGCCTCGGTCGGTATTTAACCAGCTGCATACAATCAGACCGTTCGTTGCTCGCTTCTCAGAAAGCGGCGGACCAGCGGCGGAGAAGCTTCCACATTTTCCTGCATTCTTGGAGTGAGACGAAGGACTGAAAGAAATAGAAAACTTCTCTCCGGTAAGCGTCTAGAAAATAGGAGGCAAGGCTGAAACCATAGTCTCCTCAATCCCGTAATTAGTTCTGGAGCGTTAACTCAAATTATCTTGTTTCGCTCTTCAGACGCTGTGGCCAGAATCCGTTCCTTTTTCCGCGTCTACCCTGGAGTATTGAGGACACTTGCACGCGAAACCGGAACAGCGAGAAGCCTTTTTCAAACTGAAGTAGGCGATCAATTACATCATTTAGTTTCTAACATATCGTTCGGGGTCATGATTAGAACAGACCTTTTACCAGCCTGTTTGTTTTCTGTTGGTCTTCCAGATTAATTGACCTTTATTCAACGACTCTGAAGCGCGAACAGAGAACACCTACGAACCGCTAATCTCAGGTAGTTTAAGTCATACGGACGTGGCCGTTGTCACATTTAATGAGCAGAATGAACCTAAGAAACTATGTTCTATAACGGTAATGCTAATTTTTCCCGATCTACACTTTTCCTTAGATCCCGCATTCTCTTAAGTGGACTAGTTCCGCTGATTCGCTTTATTTTTGTCCCCTGCTTGAAATGCTGATGTTGTGGCATTAAACTCGAGGAGAGATATATACCTTCATCTTCTCGATTGATCCCTTGGTGAGCATGTTCCTCTATCCTTTCTTTTGCTGTAACCATTAGTACCATGCAGAATGAGTATCCTTATCTTTTGTTATCTTTTGTTACCCTTATGTTTTGTAACCGTCCTCGAAACTCCACAATCTTTGATTATATCTATCTCCCAAACTGGTTCTTGAGATTCACCATTATGGTGAATATTCGTAGGCTATCATTTATTTATTGTTTTTTACCTTAATGCTCTATACTAGATTTTGTGCAACGGTATTTAGTTAAAGTGATACATTTAGAAATCTCTTTTTGGGTGTCAATGTGATAAAACTATCCGGTGGTATGACCCTTTTTTCTTTCTTACTCGTATTTTGTCAATTTTGTTATATATTTTTCCCATCATGTGTGCAACGTCCAGAATTAAATTAAATTAAATCAATGTATCCAATGTTCTACCACTCATGCGTCTAGACCAGTGTACAGTTTAGATGAATTCTGCTATGTGTAACCTTGTGAGAAATCGGTATCATCAAATGTATATATGTAGAATAAGCATTGCTTATGCACTAATTTTTGTTTATCACTTGATAGGTCCCATGGAACTTATATTTGAATAATCTCTCGCCCTGAAGAAGGTTTTTGCCCCGGGGAAAGGGGGTGTTACACCGAAACGCGCGTCGGCGTATTGAACTGGATTGTTCATCACACGGATTTATTAAGACCTTACAATACCACAAGAATACACTTTCTTGTTATTCCATTCTGTTGACCATATCTGGTCATTTTCTATTGTATTTATCTGTGTATGTCTTACACTTCAGAAGACTCGCCTACCACTTTTGGGCTTGTATTTTGTTCATCTTTTAGCTTTTAAGGTTTATGTGTCAACTGTCACTATTGTATGCATGGTTCTTAGTATGAATGAGTATGTGTGAATAATTTTATATCGTAGATTGTCCATGGGTACCAATATATTGTAGGACTAATAGGTCCTTGGTTTTGTTGAAGTGTTGTTGTAAAGTTTAAATTTTGCGTATTCATCAAGTGAGCCTTTTTCAATTAAGTTCAAAATTAAAATATGGATTAATACCCTATTTCAATGTGTTATGTAGTCTCTACACGGTCTAGACAGAGTGGTTTTTTCTGCCTTAAGAAATGACTTAGATGCTTCTACAAAATAACTATAGGTACAGCAGATATTTTTGTACTTACTAACGAACATAGATATGCCCTACGAAGTGTAATAAAAACGAAGGTTAAGGAAGATAGCTGTGTGGCAGGTGGAGCTCAGCAAGATAGGGAGACATCCTGCACACGAGGTAGGGGGGAAAAGTGCGAGATAGGTGGGAAGGGAGAGAGGGGGAAGGAGGCGGGGGAGGCTGAGAAAGCAGAGGAAAAAAAAAAGGAGGAAAAGAAGGGATTTGTGAAACCGCACTCAGTACTGTTAATAAAACGGTTTCCCTATCCCCAGGTCAAAACATAGGAGAACACCACAAGAGCCCCTACAAAATAAAAAATTACAAAGCCGCAAGGTTAAAATAACTCCCTCGCTTAGAACCTACTTTAGTGTCCTTCCAAAATTTTTAATTTTGGGCGAGAACTCAATGGTGGGGTCAAAGAATAACCTGGTGAAGCAAGTTGAGAGTCATCTAACCTTTTCAGAACAGCCCTGTTTAGAGGGGAAAAAGCACGAAGCAGGCGGGCTACAAGGAAACTTTGAAAATTATCTGAATAGGCCAGCCACTATTCCTGAACAGGGCTCATATCACCCGGGTAAGGGTAAGGAGGATCTATCAGTGGGCGCACTTTTAGCTGCACTATCGGACGAAATGAGAACCAGATTTGAAATATCTGAGTCTAATCAGCTAGAGATAAAAAAAGCTTGTGAAGTGATGGAGAAGAAGATCGACGATCCCAGCTGTAGAACAACAACCCTAGAGAAGGAGGTCAAAGACCTTAGAGAATCAGTGCAGGCAAACGTCGTGGAGATCGTCTAACTAAAATCTGTCGAAAAGGAAAATATGGACAGAGTGGAAAGGTTGGAAAATTTCCAGAGACGGAATAACTTAAAGATTTTGAAGGTACCTGAAGGTAGAGAAGGGGACGATATTAAATCGTATGTTGTAAGGCTGATCAAGAACAAAGTCCAGCTGGAAGAGTCAGAGGAGGAAATAGCAAGAGACCTACAACGAGTTCATAGGGATCCCTTCAGACTCAATCCAAACAGGGTAAAGCCCAGGAAGATCCTACTAAACTTTCTAACCTATACATTAAAAGAGAAAATTCTCTCCAAAGCCCTGGGGGTGAAATCAATGTAGGTGGATGGAGTTAGGTGTGAGATAAGATCAGATGTTTCTGCTTCCACCTCCAATAGACAATGGGAGATGGGACAAAGGATAGACAGTTTGAAACGCCTGGGTGCGTCAGTGCAGTTAAGATTCCCTGCCTACCTAAAGGTTATGCTTAATAATAAGATGCATATCTTTCATTCCGTAGACAAGTTAGACAACTTTATTAAAAGCTTCCAATCAGGGAGTTAGGCTGTTTTTCTTCATACACTGCGATATTCCGATAGGAGTCACGTTTATGGGTACAAGCTAAGGTGATTTAAGTTTATAAACTTGCAATATTTTAGGCAAACTCTATGTCTCTGAAATAATTATGCAATTTTTCTGTTCTTGTTTATTTCCCTCACACTCGTTCGTCCCGATGGGGGATCACCCATATGGCCATGAGCCATGTAATAGTTGGGATGGGTTTTCCAGGGGGTGGGGGGTTTGGGGGATGCAAGGGGTGGGGAGCAGTGGGAACAAATAAAAAAAGAGATCCTCAGACGCCTCTAAAAAAAAAAAAAAATAATAATGTTGTTCTTTGGCATTGATTATTCTTGCCCTTGTGATTCTTTTTCTTTCTTTTTTCTTAAGTTAGATGGGTGATAAAAGAGGAGAATTGGTAAAAATTCTTTCATGGAACATCAATGGACTCAGGGTTCGAGGGAGAAGGAATAAGATACTACAGTATCTTAAAGACTGCCCAGCTCAGATTATTATTCTACAGGAGACACACTTACCTCATGGAGAAGGTTTAGTTCTCTTTGGGCACCAAAGCTGGATTTCTCAAGTAGCTTGCAAATCGCACTTGGCAGTGACAAAAGGGGTTGCTATTTTAGCAAAGAGAGGGTCGCAAGTGTTTTTCGATTCCCATATGTCAGACAAAGCTGGAAGATGGCTTCTGGTTAAGGCAAAGGTTTCAGGTTACCCTTTTACTTTGGTGGGATATTATGGCCCCAATCAGGATGATGTCTCCCCTTTGGGAGAGCTATTAGCTTAGCTAGTGGATTCTTTGGATCCTATCATTATGGCGGGAGACTTCAACGCAGTTTTAGATCATAACCTTGATAGGACTTCATGTAGCAGAGCTCGTGTTAATCCAAAAATGTCAACCCTTATTAACCAAATAATGTCCCAACTGGGACTTTGTGATATTTGAAGGCAGAGGGCGGGGCAAAGAAAGGGCTATACATTCTATAACCAAAAATACAGACATCAGTCTAGGATAGACAATTTCCTTATTGATAATAATCTGTCTAAATTGATTGATAAGGTTGAACATGTGGGTGCTCATCTGTCCGATCACTCGGCTGTGATTCTATATTTAGAATTACATGAGAAAGCCTCTCAGTCCAGGTGGACTCTGGACCGTACTATTTTACAGGACGAAGATATAATAGCAGCACTATCCAGAGAAACGGAAGAATTTTTTCAATTTAATCAGGGGTCGACCTCACATGGAATAATTTGGGATGCTTATAAAGCCTTTCTTAGAGGCAGATTAGGTACAATAGAGGCTGGAAGAAGGCGTTATTATGCGGAGGTATCAGCAGTAGAGGAACAGCTTCGGTCTCTAGAGAAAGGTCTGACTGATCCTAGGACAGATGAAGAAGCTCGGGAGAATTTATCACAAAAAGTGCAGACAGCTAAATGTAAATTAGCGACAATTTTACATGAAAGGGTGAGAAGAAAATGGGAGGCAAGTAAGCTGGCTCACTTTGAATACAGCGAAGGCTGCAGCAAGCTGCTGGCCTGGAAATAGAATCGATCATATCAAATGTGACAGTACAGACGCCCTCATTAGTGATAATAAAGGGATTGAACAGGCTTTCCACAAATATTACAGTAAGGTATATCAAGAGGATCCAAAACCTACTCGAGAGGAGGTTGGAGGTTGGTTGGGTCAGAGCTCAAGAGTGATCCTTACAGAGGAAAAGAATAGGATTTTAAATCAGGAAATTAAGGAAGGGGAGATTGAACTGGTATTAAAACAAGGAAAGAAAGGGAAAGCTCCAGGCCCAGATGGCTTACCACTTGAAGTTTATAAAGTATTGGCAAACACACTAATACCCATTGTTTGGGGTCTTTTTAATGATTTTTTTGTCAATGGGGCAGTTATGCCTGCCTCCTGGAATGAGGCAAATATCTCCCTGATTTTGAAGCCAGGCAAATGCCCAAATAGCTGCGATTCGTATCGGCCGATATCTTTATTACATTGCGATTATAAGATCTTCACCAAGATACTGGCCGATAGGTTGAATGGTTCCATTGTTGAGTTGATTCATCCAGACCAAAAGGGTTTTGTACGAGGAAGGTTTTTAAAGGAATTAACTTTTTCTTTGATAGGTTCAATAGACCTGGCATCTGCCTATGGTTTACCACTCGCGGTCATAGCTTTAGATGCCACTAAAGCTTTCGACCGAGTTAATTGGGTCTTTTTGCAGTCCATGGCTGAGTCGATGAACCTGGGCCGAAATTTCTGTGGAGTTTTGGAAGCCATATATAGGTCCCCCAAAGCAAGAGTATTGGTTAATGGCTCTCTGACGGACCCAGTTTCGATTAGCAGAGGCACGAGGCAGGGGTGTCCTTTATCTCCACTCCTATTTAACTTATATATAGAGCCTTTGGCTAGGAAAATCAGGGAAGATCCCGAGATTACACCTTGCCACTTCTCAGGGTGGAGTAGGAAACTGGGTCTATACGCAGACGATATTCTTATTTATACAATTAACCTTCAAAACACTTTAAGTCGTGTCTTGGAATTAACAGCACATTTTGGGAAAGTGTCGGGGTACGATATAAATAATAGCAAGACTGAAATCATGTCCTGGAATTTAGAATCAGGAGAAGTTGCTATAAAAGAAGTAATGAGATATCTTGGAGTTATAATCCCACACGATATTTCAAAACTAACGAAAACTAATCTGGAAAAGGCAAAAAAGAGATTACTGGGCTTTTAAAAATTTGGGCACATCTCCAGCTTACACTACTAGGCCAAATTAATCTAATAAAAATGATGATAGTCCCCAAGCTAAACTTCTTGTTTGACACTATTCCTCTCCCCTTCGATAATGAGATGCTTAAAAAACTGCAAGGTCAAATTAGCAGTTTCATATGGGCAAGTAAAGGCCCAAGAATAGCCTGGAAGAAACTAAGAAGGAGGGTAGAGAAAGGGGGCCTAACATTGCCGGACCTGCTTTTTTATTCCTGGGCTTTCTTATTAAAAAATGGGAGAATGCTATTAAATACACCCACACATTCAGAAATAGGGAGATTGTTGGGAGTTATGTCAAGACAAGAACTAGGAGGCAGCCAAGGGTTTATGTTCAACTATGCAGACCCTAAATACTTCAAGAAGGTTAGGTTGAAGATCCTTAGAGGCCTGGCTGAGACCTGGTATAGGGTCAGAAGAGCTCTTAAGATCCCATACTATAGCTCTAGGGCTCCTATCTGGGACTCACCAGGCTCACCGGGATGGACAAAAGATGCTCTGGCGAGGCCTTTGAGAGAGGCAAGCTTAACAAGCTGGAACCATATTATATTGGAATCGCAACTAATAAGCTGGGAAATATGCAACTTTTTGTCGAATCAACAAGTATCCAGATTTAAATATATACAAATACAGAGCTGGTTCCAAGTAAGCACGGGGATAGGAAATATGAATGAACTGGAGGACAGACTTTTGGACGAGACAATTACTAAAAAAGAAGTGGCGATGATTTATTGGCTGCTGGTTGAGATGGAGGATGGTATTTTTACATTACCCACGGATCTTTGGGGAGGATGCTTGCAGGAATCCTCGTTGGAGAAAAAGTGGCAAGTATCTATGTCTATGCTTTTTAAAATTGCAAAACCCGCACACCTAAGGAGAAATCATATTTTCTCCATCCACAGAGCTTACTGGTCGCCACAGAGGCTGTCAAAATTTGGGAGAGGAGGTGATGTTGCCTGCCCAAAGTGTGGAAGTCTGAAAGGAGACGACGTGCATATGTTTGTGGACTGTCCTGAGATTCAAAGATTCTGGGCTGACGTGAGTAAGGCTCTCTCTACTATGATCGGCTCTGACATCAAGGTAAGCGTTCTGTTGATTATATTTGGTAGTGAAGCCGCTCTCGATGGAGCCACAGGGGATAAGGCAAGGATGTTTTTTTATTCCATGCTACTAGCACGCGGAGAAATATGTAAGAACTGGGTTTCTGCGTCCCCTCCCAGGTTTTTTGATTGGCTATCTTCAGTTAAATATGTGGCCAGTCTAGATATGAAGGCGTTTAAAAAGCATAATTTCTGGACCCCTGTTTTTGAGTGGTGTGAACAACAAACAAATGCTGTTATCCAATGATTATGCCTATCTGCCGGTATGGCTGGCTCGGGTGTTTTCTTTCCTTCTTCCTGGATGCCCAATCGGTGCTTTGGCATATGGGGGCGGCAGAGGAGTGATAACAAAGGAGTTGTGGCTGGAGGAAGGCTCTTCTTCTCAAACCAGGGCGGGAACAACTCTGAAGTAGGCTTCTCCTCCCTCCCCTCCTTCCAGCATAATTGTACAAAAAGGCAAGATATTCTCCATTTTACTGGTGCAAGTGGAATGGTGCCTTTTCTTGTTTTAAGAGGCAAATGAGGATAAAAAAAAAAAAAAAAACATGAGCAGAGTTCTGTGCACCAATTAGGGGGAGGGGGTTCCTTTAGCTTCAGAACACTCTCTTGCCCGGCTTTTTGAGTTTTATATAGTGCTTACTTGACACGAAGGTACGTATCAGAGCGCTTTACATGAGCACCAGTTGCATTACAGACAGACACATTATTTGTTTGTTAGGCATGGTGATTTGCACAATCACAGGATGTTGGGAGTCCCTGCTGAGACTCGAACTTGGTTATCCAGCTTCCAGGTCGACCGCTCTAGCCATTCGGCCACATCCTCACCCAGCTTTGTGTACTTAAACGCCACCTCGGCTGGTGTGGTTAAATTAGTGCCAGTTTAAGCGAAAAACGTCTTTGCCAGTTATCTACTTAAGCTGGCACCAGGTTTAAAACCCCACTTTGCCCCTATTCCCGGGCTTTCACACAGCAACCTGTCTTCAATCTGAGTGATTCCCAGTGAAGGTGAAACGGAACTGTTGATATATGCTGTATGCTATTCATGATCCACTCCAGGCGCGCAATGGCCTTTCGGCTGAAAGGCCTTCAGCCCCCTCCACCCCTCCTTCATGTGGGTCAGCCCGGGCTAAGACAGCTTCCCGGGCACGCACACACAGCTGCACCTGAGTACTTCACAGGTCTTTAATAGACCATTTACTTGCTAACGAGGCTTTGTTGATTTTTAATTACTAGTGATGTACTTATGGAGTGGCCTAGCCATTAACACAAGTACACCTACAATATTGTGTGCACAATGCATGCAGACCTCTAAACACTTATACATTCATCAGGCACTCTGTTAACAGCACTGTCATCATACTAGTTACTAGTCATGTATTTATAGAATGGCCTAGCCACTAACACAAGTACACCTACAATATTCTGTGCAGTATGTATGCAGACCTCTAACCAGCTACATACTATTGTAAAAGTCTTCTAAATACTAAGGTACTACCCGTGCAGCCTAGGATTCCTCCTGTCAGTCCCATGCACTTCCTCAATCACCCATCCAGCACTATCTTGCTATTCTATCACTCCACCAATACCTAAGCACTTATAAACTGACCATGTACTGTGTTTGCAGTACTGTAATCATTCTAATTACTAGTTATGTACTTATGGAATGGCCTAGCAACTAACAGAGGTACACCTACACTATTCTGTGCATTATGCATGCAGACCTCCAACCAGGTACATACTATTAGAACACTCTTGTAAATATTAAGGTACTACCCATGCACCCATGCACCCATCCACCTGTGGGACACCCCCGCGCCGCACGGCCACCAGCTGCTGCGTGTGCCCCAGTGCCTGCCTTCTGCCTCAGCGCCGGCCTCGCTGCCGCCTTGAGCGCTCCCCTTTGGTTTTCGCCGGTTTTTGACCGAAATTTGTGCTTGTTTTCTTTGTATGCCGTATGATCGTTTGTTAACTGTTTTGCCTCCGTTTTGACCTGCATTGTTGCCTGTATTTTTTGTACCGTTTCTTCTTCGTGTTTTGCCCTCCATTTGTGCATTTGTGCTTGTCTCCTTCCTGTTTGCCCGCCTACCTCGCCGCCCTCCGCTCTCCCTCCCCGCTCCCGCTTCCCGCCACCGCCATTAGCCCCGCCCCTTTTCTCTTCTGTTCCCTCCCCGCTCCCGCCTCCCAGCTGCTCCGCCCACCCGCGCACTTTGCCTTTAAATGGCGACCGTGCGAACGCGCAGCGGTCACGCGCAGCGGGCGCGCCGATTGTGCGCCGAAGGCACGCCAAAGGAAAGCCCGTCTGCGCCCGTCCGCGACCGGATCGCGTCCAGCGCCAGGACCCCTGGCCCCCGAAGACCCCGACCGACCCGCCTGACGTATTCCGCCGCCACCCTCACCGCACTCAACACCGGCCGACTCCCAGAATGCCATCAAGCCACTCCACGACGTACCCACGGACCTTTCAGCTGCCACGCCTGCAAGTTCTCCTGCATCCGGACCAGCCTCGCACCAGCACCCGCCAAGTCGAACACCAGCAGCACCCACCTCAAGTGCATCCTGCTCAACACCCGCTCCGTCCACAGACACGCCATCGAACTCTGGAACCTTCTAGACGCCACAGCCCCTGACGTTGCCTTCCTCACGGAGACCTGGATGAACGCCTCTTCAGCTCCCGACATCGCCATCGCTATCCCAGAGGGCTACAAGATCGTCCGGAGGGACCGAAACGCCAACCAGATGGGAGGAGGCATCGCCATCATCCACAGGAACACCATCCGTCTCACGACCAGCACCGACAACACCCTGACCAGCGCCGAACACCTGCATTTCCAGATCCACACCAACCCGAACACCACCCTCAGAGGCACCCTGATTTACCGACCCCCTGGACCACGCACACAATTCAGCGAGGACATCGCCGACTTCGTCAGCCCGCATGCCCTCCCCTCCGCTGACTACATCCTCCTGGGAGACCTCAACTTCCATCTAGAGAACAACAACGACCGCAACACCAGCACCCTGCTCGACAACCTCGCCAACCTGGGACTCAAGCAACTGGTGTCCACCCCCACCCACCTCGCCGGACACACACTCGACGCAGTCTTCTCTTCCAGCACAGACATCGACTTCAGCCACGCCACAGAGCTTCAATGGACGGACCACAGCTGCGTCCACTTCACCTTCAAGAGAACGACGACCCACCAACACCAGCAACAGGCCGCCCACAGAAGCTGGAACAAGATCACAGCAGACCAGCTCGCCACCTCCCTGAGCCAGCACCCTCCTGCCAGCTCAGCGAACCCCAGCCAGGCCGCCGACAACCTCACGAAGTGGATCAGCAACTGCGCGGACGAACTCGCCCCACTGAGGACCCCGCCTAGCAGACCCGGCAGCAAGAAGGCTCCATGGTTCACCGACGAACTCAAGAGCTCCAAGAAGAACTGCCGAGCCCTCGAGAAAGTCTGGAGAAAGGAACCGACACCGGACAACAGGACCTCCTTCAAACTTGCCACCCGGAAACACCACCAGCTGATCCGCGCCGCCAAGAAAACAGCATTCAAGGACCGGTTGGACAACAATGCACACAACTGCAAGGAACTCTTCAACATCGTGAAAGAGCTTTCCAACCCCAGCGCAGGAAACAACGACATCACCCCATCGCAAGACCTCTGCAACTCCCTCGCTTCATACTTCCACAACAAGATCGCGGACATACACAACAGCTTCTACAACCAACCAACGCACACCATGACCGAACAACCACCCCCCACCACCACCCTCCACGCCTGGACCCCGATCAGCACCGAAGACACCATCCGCACGATGAACTCCATCCACCCCGGATCACCGACCGACCCCTGCCCTCACCACGTCTTCAACAAGGCCGACGCTGTCATCGCACCCCACCTGCGAGACATCATCAACACATCCTTCGACACCACCATCTTCCCTGAGAGCTGGAAACACGCCGAACTCAGCGCTCTACTCAAGAAACCAACAGCGGACCCCACCGACCTCAAGAACTACCGCCTCATCTCGCTCCTCCCGTTTCCAGCCAAAGTCATCGAGAAGACCGTCAACAAGCAGATGGCCGCCTTCCTCGAGACGAACGGATCCCTCGACCCCTCACAGTCCGGCTTCCGAGCCAATCACAGCACCGAGACCGCCCTCATCGCCGCCACCGATGACATCCGAGCCCTGATGGACAATGGAGAAACAGCGGCCCTCATCCTCCTAGACCTCTCCGCGGCATTCGACACGGTCTGCCACCGCACCCTAGTACGGCGCCTCAGCAACATCGGAATCCAGGACAAGGCGCTGGAATGGATCATCTCCTTCCTCGACGGAAGAACACAGAGAGTCCGCCTACCACCGTACAAGTCAGAGGCCTCCGAAGTCATCTGCGGCGTCCCTCAAGGATCATCTCTGAGCCCCACCCTCTTCAACGTCTACATGAGCCCCCTCGCGGCCATCGTACGCAAACACAACCTCAGCATAATCTCCTACGCCGACGACACCCAGCTGATCCTCTCCCTGACCAACGACCCCACCGCCGCCAGAGCCAACCTGCACGAAGGGATGAAAGAGGTAGCCGAGTGGATGACGACCAGCCGCCTGAAACTAAACTCGGACAAGACGGAGGTCCTCATCCTGGGCCCCTCACCCTCCGCCTGGGACGACTCCTGGTGGCCTCCCGCCCTGGGCACCGCACCCAAACCGACAGACCATGCACGCAACCTGGGCTTCATCCTGGACTCCTCCCTCTCCATGACCAGGCAAGTCAACAACGTCTCCTCGGCGTGCTTCAACATCCTACGCATGCTACGGAAGATCTTCTGGTGGATCCCCACCGAGACCAGGAAAACCGTCACCCAGGCCCTCGTCACCAGCCGACTGGACTACGGCAACGCCCTCTACGCCGGTACCACCGCCAAGCTCCAGAAGAGACTCCAGCGGAGCCAGAACGCCTCAGCCAGACTCATCCTCGACATCCCACGAACCAGCCACATCTCCGGACATCTGAGAGACCTTCACTGGCTCCCCGTCAACAAAAGAATCACCTTCCGCCTCCTCACCCACGCACACAAAGCCCTACACGACCAAGGCCCGAGCTACCTCAACAGCCGAGTCAACTTCTACGCTCCCAAACGCCACCTCCGATCAGCCAACCACGCCCTCGCCGCCGTCCCCCGCATCCGAAGAGCGACTACAGGAGGAAGGTCCTTCTCCTACCTGGCCGCCAAGACCTGGAACTCCCTCCCGACCGACCTGCGCCTGACCCAAGACCACCTCTCCTTCAGGAAGAAGCTGAAGACCTGGCTGTTCGAGCAGTAGTGGCACCCCCCCCCCCCCCCCCCCAGCGCCTTGAGACCCTACGGGTATGTAGCGCGCTTTATAAGTGTCATTGATTGATGCAGTCTGGGAATCCTCCTGTGAGTCCCATGCACTTCTCCAATCACCCATCTAGTACTTTCTACTTGTCATATCACTCCACCAATATCTAAGCAATTATAAATTCACCATGCACTCTGTTTGGGGCACTGTACTCATTCCAGTTACTAGTCATGTACTTATGGAATGGCCTAGCCACTAACACAAGTACAGCTACAATATTCTATACACTATGCATGCAGACCTCTATCAAGGTACATACTATTGATACACTCTTGCAAATACCAACTTAGTACCCATGCACCCTAGCAATCCGCCTGTCACTCCCATGCACTTCCTCAATCACCCATCCAGCACTATCTTCTTAGCCTATCAATCAGCCAATACCTACCCACTTATAACTTGACTATGCACTCTCTTTCCAGCACTGTGATCATTCCAATTAATAGAAATGTACTTATGGATTGGCCTAGCCAGTTACACAAGTACACCTACAATATTGTGTGCACAAGGCATGCAGACCTCTAACCAGATACATACTATTGGTACACTCCACTAAATACCGAAGTAGTACCCTTGCAGCCTAGGATTCCTCCTGTCAGTCTTATGCACTTCCTCAATCACCCATCCAACACTGTGTTCTTATCCTATCTCTCCGCCAATACCTAAGCACTTATAAATTCACCATACACTACTAATGCATTCTTTCACTCAATCATGCTCTACACATATATTCAACCAAACTTTCACACATTACCATGCAATTATTTTTCATTTTTTAAACCAGATAAGGTAGTTTTGACAATAACTTTTTTTTCTTCTTTTTTCTTTTGTATTTTTGTTGTAGTTTTTGAACAATTTTGTATATTTTTTTGTGTTTTTTTAAAAACTGAACAAAAAAAGGAACAAAGTAAACAGGTAACTTTTGGAATTACATATCATTCCAAAAACAAAAAATTGACAGTGGTGGTTTCTTTGCGCAGCACAAACAGCATCCACTGACTGTTTCAGACAGCTGCACATAACTGAGGCACGCACCACAAGACCCACAAACCAACGCAGACTCATTTGAGTCGCCCATTGGAGGGCACATATTTTAAAGTGGGAGGTGTGGCCTCTATACCATAATGACTGTCACACCTCTGAAGAGTGCAATGAGCACGAAACGCATCAGGCGTGAATCGACAGACATGCTGTAAACTGGATCCGCCCGCCAATCCGGCTTTTACCTCATGAAGGTTGCTACAGTGGATGTCAGAGTGCGTCTCCACAGGTGGGAACCTTGGTGCTTTGATGTATATATATATATATATATAATTTTTTTTCACTGAAAAAAACATAGGTTTTACAGACGTTATAGTTAGGAATTAGCATTTGAAAAACCTTTGAGATTCACTAAAAAAAACATAGGTTTCAGGGACGTTATAGTTAGTTGGACATTTGACTCAAATAAAACCAAAGAAATTTGACTGTTATAGTTAGTTGAGCTAACTATAACTCCCGCGCCCGCAATGCACTGCTGATAATGTCACATATTACATCACTCCTGACACGGTCAGTGACATCACTGATGACATCACTGATGACATTTCAAAATCTTGTCGGGTGCGGCCTCCTTGCGCCCTCGATTCGCGATTGCCATGTCACCTTAAAAAAAAACATTTGATTAGTTCATAACATTTCCCATTGTAACAGTTGGAGGACCCCACCCATTTAAGTCATTCTCTCTCCAGTGTTTGATGAGACACACCTCTTCTGCTAAGAGAGCTTTTTTGAAAAACATTTTTGCTGTGTACACATATCTTCTACTACACACAACATGCAACGATCACCTTGATCAATATTCATGGTCTGTACATTAGCCTTCCACGTGTGATCACCTTGCATCTCAAATGTTACATCAAAAATCAAATGTGTGATACACGATGTCCCTGGTGTGTATGTGTGTGCACATTACTGTGCTGCCTTTCGGCCTGGGCATTGCTGGCCCGAAGGGGTATCATCAGCCATGGGCATAATGCACATTCTAGATCACATG
The DNA here is from genome assembly GCF_964204655.1 of Triturus cristatus. Taxonomy (NCBI): domain Eukaryota; kingdom Metazoa; phylum Chordata; class Amphibia; order Caudata; family Salamandridae; genus Triturus; species Triturus cristatus. Next base: position 446,919,343 of record NC_140586.1, on the reverse strand, counting down.
TGACAAACAGTAAACAGTAATGTGTACATTTGTATTGCTGTATTCTCTGTTGTCAGGCTTTACCAGTATAGTAGTGTGTCATATCTGAGACTTTCAGATTCACGTTTGGCATGCATTGCTTAACTATAATGAACGTTATCACTATTTATGACGTAACCTCACTGCTGATCCTCCCGCCATCCGAGCACATTCACATGTGTGCACTTCGAGCTAGCAACACTTTCAATAATAACGCACACCATTCACATGAATGTCTGCGCATATCCACAACCTTGACAACGACATGTGATGTTGGCCATTCAATGTTTTCGAACAGCATCTCATTAGTGATAGTTGCCGCCCGCCCGGGACATGCTACATTAATGTAAATTGCGCATTCTGGGATGTCAAAACGGCAACAGAAACAAACATAAGTACACTTCCTGGCCAGGCAGGAAATGAAAAACGCCCAGGTCCCCGGAACTATTATTCACACCCCTATGCTCGCCTGGCATACGCAAGCCCAGCCCACCTTGCGTACGTATAGATAGAATAACGACGACGCCACAAGTCCCAGTTCTTCTACACTGCCTCAGGTGATATGGCCGCATCCACTTTGCATATCACAATGTGCAATAAAAAAAGGGATCCATAAGGCGTACATTATCAGCGCAATCAATACTGCACCTGAATTGTGAACATTGCTGCCCGTCGTGTTTGGACACAACAATGACAGCAGGCGAGCAGTGGGGCCTGGGTACACAGGGGCTGCAATTAAGCACGATGTTGCGGGATGGGTGGGGTGCATCAGCCTGGGTACGCAGGTACAAACAAGCGATATTGCCCTGCTTAATAATGTGTTCTCTGACCTCATTCAGTCACATGTCTGTCTCATTTTAAGGACCTGCTGTACCATACTGTAGCCCTGAGCCAGCGGGTATCGCTGCCCTACAGACACGTGGCATTGAGCGCAGTGCTGCGGGAGGGGTGGGGTGCATCAACCTGTGTGCAAAGGTGTGAACAACCGATGTTACCCTGCGTACCGATGTGATCTCTGACCTCATTCAGTTACATTTCTGTCTCATTTTAATGACCTGCTGGACCGCACTGTAGGCCTGAACCAGCAGGTATTGCTGCCCTACAGACACGTGGCATTGACTTTTGGGGCACTGTAGTGAGCTGATTACTCACTACAGTGGCTTGCGCCACTGCACTACACATGCACATTATACTTCTAGCATGCGCTCTGTTTATTTGTATGTGAATGTTGGCATAACATATTATTAAACTTGTGTATTCTAGCGCACTCCAACTCCTCTTTGAACCACGATTACCACTAACAGTTCGAAGATCGTACTTCAAGAAGGAAGGATGCACTCAACTGGTGTTCTCTATCAATGTTGAAAGAAACCTTCATTTACCCCAAGACGTTTCCAACATTATATTTTTCCCCCTTTTCAGACACTGGGTTAGTGGAGCCAAAATGGGTGGAGCGGGTGCTCACCCCGTGATGATGCCCTGGGCATTCTGACGCCTTCCACCGTGGTATCAAGACTCCGTCCCCGACCAGAGGCCTGCTGGGCCACCCTGATAGCGGCACCCCGGAGTTGGAGCTCGCACCAGCACGTCCTTGGACACACCAGTTGTGGCAGGTGAGCAGTCACGCCTCAACGCGCAGGAGCTGAAATTGAGCAGAGTGTGGGGGAAGGGGCTGGGGTACAGCAGCCTGGGTACACAGGTGCAGGCAAGCGATGTTGCCATAGATAATAATGTATCTCTGTTTCATTTTAAGGATTTGCTGGACCGCACTCTTTCTCATGGACCCCAGCGTCCCAGACACACGGGTGACAGGAGGTGAACAGTGAGGGCTGGGTGCAGTAGGCCGGCGCTCTGTTGTCTCCTCCCTCTGTTCTTTTCACTCACCCTCACCTTCTCCCTTCCACCCACTCGCTCTCTGTCCCATTCTCACTTTCCTCCGTTCATTCTCACTACCTTTCTTTTTCTCTTAGACATGGCACACATACTTATGTTTTTTTTGTCTTGCAGGTATTGTACGCTGCTTCGGGAGGAGTCCCACCCACTTCTTTCATGTTTTACTGTTGTTCTAGTAAAGTTACATTTCCATTTATTTGTGTTGTGTTAATAAAAGTTATTTTTTTTTACCAATAAATAACTGAGTGTATGGGTCTTCTTTTTCTGACAACACTTGTCTGTAGTTTATTGTGAAAATCGGCGGTTGATAGTAGATTCTAAGGGAAATTGTGTTTAATTTTCCGGTGCACCTACCAAATATAAACCAACACACTATTACACAAATGAAGCCTAGGTATTTGTACAACCGCCAGAGTTCTATGAGTGTATCACTTTATAACACCATGAGTACTGCCCGTGTGATTTCAGAACCAAAAAGGCACTGCGTAGGACCACCAAGGCTTCAAGGACTGGTGAGGCCCACCCTCCATATTTAAATAACATTTACTATTCTCAATCCCCTGAGTGTAACAGTAGAGAAAGTGTTGAATTGCGGAGTGATAAAATTAACTATTCCGACTCCAGTTAGTACAACAGTAGGGAAAGTGTTGGATTGCGGAGGGGAAAAAATAATACTCCCACTCCAGTGAGTGCGAAAGTAGGGAAAGTGTTGGATAGTGGAGGGATAATATTCACAATTCCCACTCCAGTCAGTACATCAGTAGGGAAATTGTTGGATAGCAGATGGATAACATTTACTATTCCCACTCCAGTCAGTTCAACAGTAGGGAAAGTGCTCGATAGCAGAGGGGTAAAACTTAGTGAGTGAGTGCAAAAGTAGAGAAGGTGTTGGATAAAGAATGGATAAAATGTACTATACCTACTCCAGTCAGTACGACAGCAGGGAAAGTGGTGGATTGCAGAGGGGTAAAAATCACTTTTCCCACTCCAGTCAGTTCAAAATTAAAAACAAACAAAATAAATTATTTTAAAAACAAATTACCTAAAACAATGTATAAATATGGTGAACATAAAAATAAAAATATATTTAATATTAAAAACCTTAAATACATATAGCAAATACTTACAAATAATATAATAAAAATAAAACATATTTTAATACAAATAAATATTTGTATTTAGAAATTATTTATTAACAAAAACATTATTTATTACTTCCTACCCTATAGCCCCACAAAACTCACAACCCACATCTAAAATCTAAACAAAATACATGTATTTTTACAATTAACATAATTTAGTATTAATTAAACAAATATTAATTAAAAAACAAATTAAAATTTGTAAAAACTTATTAATTTCCCATTTTTTACCCCCTATAAACCTACAAACCCACACAAAAAAATGTAATAAAACAATTAACATAATTAATAATCAATTCATTAATTTAAATTAATAACTATTCATTCATTATTTGAAAATAAATTTCTCCCCCACATTTAATCCTTGTATCCCCGATACACACACCCCAAAAACTGTAATTAAACCCTAAACATATTTATTAACTAATTATTAATTTATAAAAAATAAATTACTTCCCACCCGTTACCCCTTTAAACTCCACAACCCGCCCAGGAAATAAATTACACAATTTCCATATTTAATTATAAGTTCATCAGTGTTAATTAACAGCTAATTATTAAATAATTAAAAGTAAATTACTTACAACCTTTTACTCCTATAAACCCAAAACCCAGTCCCAAAAAAAAGTAATTAAACAATTAACAAAATTAATTAGCAATTATTAATAGTAATTCACAACTAATCATTAATTTAATCTAATTAAATGACTTCCCACACTCTTCCCCTATAAACCCACAACCTGCTAAGGAACAAATGGACACAAAAGTTAATAAAATTAGTAACTACTACAAATGTAACACACACATTAAAAAACATAAGCAATGCTCATATAAAAAATACATCAGATACATTTAAAATAAATACTAAACTACATAACACTAATTAAAAAATCGATATTTTAAACAACTATATTTTTGCAAACGATATTAATGACTTTTATATTTTATAAATTAATATTACTTAACTTAATATCGATATTTTGTCCATGATATTCTTGCTGTCAATATTTTGTTATCAAATTTTAGATATTTGTTCCTGAATGACCCTATCCTGCCGTAGGCAAAGTGCCTCTACAACTTTGGACATTGCATGGATCAGTGTTCAATTTATACCATTCGTAAGCATTCATGAACCACAAAGATTACAGCAAACCTTGGACCAATATTTGTGTGCTGATCTCTCAGCTGCAAATTTTTATATTTTGCAGTCACTTACATCAATTTCACTCATTCCTTAATTCTAGTCTGGAATTATTTGAGATTTAATGATTGACTTCCCAGATCTGGTCTGTACAGTCACATCATCTGCTAGGCTTGAGGGGGGCAGCAGTAAAACAGGCTTGCATTGGAGTTTCTTTAGGTTAAATCACATGTCAATACCCCTTTCGTTCTCAAATATTTCTAAATTTCTGCCTGCAATATGGCCCTTGCAATCTCTGGGAGCAGACCTTCAGAGTTTGCCCACACTTTGTCTGTTAGTAGAGTTTTGTTCAAAAGGAGACTCTCCGCTAGACTGACACTTGTGTAATATTTATCAATCATTAGATGATACTCCTTACCTAGTAAATCGCAGGAGCAGATGAGACTCATCACCTTATTGAACACAAACTCCTTTTTTGTTCCTATTGTTTTATCTTTCCCAGAATATATATATACATGAAGGAAATAAATGTTGCAAGGCGAGTGCGTGGTGAATTTATAAGTCCTTGGGTATTGGAGGAGTGCTTGGATTAGTATATGGTAGTGGCTGGGTGACTGGAGGAGTGCACAGGGAGGGACAGCGTGATTGCGGGACTGCATGGGTACTACCTGGGGAATTGACGGAGCAAATGAGAAGTGTGTAAGTGGTTACAGGACTGTATGGGTAGTACATAGGATATTGTAACAGTGATCAGTTAGTGCCTGGATCATTGCAGGAGAAGATAGCTACTGACTGAAAGATTAGTATACTTCAAGGAGCGTACCTGAGTGAATTTATAAGTGCTTGGGTATTGGCAGAGTGTTTGGATTAGGACATGGTAGTGGCTGGGTGACTGGAGGACTGCACAGGGAGTGACAGGGTGATTGCTGGACTGCATGGGTACAACCAGGGGAATTGAAGGAGCAAATGAGAAGTGTGTAGGTGGTTAGAGGACTTCATGGGTAGTACACAGCAATTGTAGCAGTGCATGTGTTAGTGCCTGGATCATTGCATGAGTACATGGGTAGTGACTGGATTATTAGAGTACTGCAAGGAGAGTGCAAGTTGAATTTATAAGTGCTTGGGTATTGGCGGAGTGTTTGAATTAGTACATGGTAGTGGCTGGGTGACTGGAGGAGTGCACAGGGAGTGACAGTTTGATTTCGGGACTGCATGGGTACTACCTAGGGAATTGATAGAGCAAATAAGAAGTGTGTAACTAGTTACAGGACTGTATGGGTAGTGCATAGGGGATTGTAACAGCGATCAGTTAGTGCCTGGATCATTGCAGGAGTACATAGCTAGTGACTGAAAGATTAGAATACTGCAAGGAGAGTGCCTAAGTGAATTGATAAGTGCTTGGGTATTGGCGGAGTGTTTGGATTAGTACATGGTAGTGGCTGGGTGACTCGAGGAGTGCACGGGGAGTGACAGGTTGATTGCTGGACTGTATGGGTACTACCAGGGCAATTAAAGGAGCCAATGAGAAGTGTGTAGGTGGTTAGAGGACCGCAAGGGTAGTACACAGGGATTGTAGCAGTGCATGTGTTAGTGCCTGCATCATTGCATGAGCACATGGGTAGTGATTGGATTATTAGAATACTGAAAGGAGAGTGCATGGTGAATTTATAAGTGTTTGGGTATTGGCGGAATGTTTGAATTAGTACATGGTAGTGATTGGTTGACTGGAGGAGTGCACAGGGAGTGACAGTTTGATTTCAAGACTTTATGGGTACTACCTAGGGAATTGAAGGAGCAAATGAAAAGTGTGTAACTAGTTACATGACTGTATGGGTAGTGTATAGGGGATTGTAACAGTGATGAGTTAGTGCCTGGATCATTGCAGGAGTACATAGCTACTCACTGAAAGATTAGAATACTGCAAGGAGAGTGCCTGAGTGAATTTATAAGTGCTTGGGTATTGGCAGAGTATTTGGATTAGGACCTGGTAGTGGTTGGGTGACTGGAGGACTGCACAGGGAGTGACAGGGTGATTGCTGGGACTGTATGGGTACTACCAGGGGAATTGAAGGAGTGCATGAGAAGTGTGTAGGTGGTTAGAGGACTGCATGGGTAGTACACAGCAATTCTAGCAGTGCATGTGTTAGTGCCTGGATCATTGCATGAGTACATGGGTAGTGACTGGATTATTACAGTACTGCAAGGAGAGTGCATGGTGAATGTATAAGTGCTTGGGTATTGGCAGAGTGTTTGAATTAGTACATGGCAGTGGCTGGGTGACTGGAGGAGTGCACAGGGAGTGACAGTTTGATTTTGGGACTGCATGGGTACTACCTAGGGAATTGTAGGAGCAAATGAGAAGTGTGTAACTAGTTGCAGGACTGTATGGGTAGTGCATAGGGGATTGTAACAGTGATCAGTTAGTGCCTGGATCATTGCAGGAGTACATAGCTTCTGACTGAAAGATTAGAATACTGCAAGGGGAGTGCCTCAGTGAATTTATAAGTTCTTGGGTATTGGCAGAGTGTTTGAATTAGTACATGGTAGTGGCTGGGTGACTCGAGGAGTGCACGGGGAGTGACAGGTTGATTGCTGGACTGCATGGGTACTACCAGGGGACTTGAAAGAGCAAATGAGAAGTGTGTAGGTGGTTAGAGGACTGCATGAGTAGTACACAGGGATTGTAGTAGTACATGTGTTAGTGCCTGGATCATTGCATCAATACATGGGGAGTGACTGGATGGTTAGAGTACTGCGAGGAGAGTGCATGGTGAATTTATAAGTACTTGGGTTTTGGCACAGTGATTGGGTAAGGACATACGATTGCCTGGGTGATTGTAGGACTGCATAGGTAGTACCAGGGGGATTACTGGACTGCATAGGTAGGCCTCAAGGGATTGCAGCAGTGCATGTGTCAGTGACTGGGTCATTGCATGACTCCATGGGTACTGAGTAGAAGATTAGAGTACTGCAAGGAGACTGCGTAGTGAATGTATAAATGCTTGGGTGTAGCCGGAGTGTTTGGATTAGTACATGGTAGTGGCAGGGTGACTGGAAGAGTGCACAGGGAGTGACAGGGTGATTGCTGGACTGCATGGGTACTACCAGGTTAATTGAAGGAGCGATTGAGAAATGTGAAGAAGATTAGAGGACTGCATGGGTAGTACACAGTGATTGTATTAGTGAATGTGTTAGTGCCTGGATCATTGTACTAGTTCATGTGTAGTGACTGAATGATTACACTAGTGCGAGGACAGTGCATGGTGAATTTTAAAGTGCTTGGGTTTTGGCACAGTGATTGGATAAGAACATAGGACTGCCTGGGTGATTGGAGGAGTGCATAGGTAGTAACAGGGAGAGTACTGGACTGAATAGGTAGTCCTCAAAGGTCATTGCATGAGTACATGGGTACTGAGTGGATGATTAGAGTACGGCAAGGAGAGTGCCTGAGTGAATTTATAAGTGCTTGGGTATTGGCTGAGTGTTTGGATTAGAACATAGTAGCGGCTGGGTGACTGGAGGAGTGAACGGGGAGTGACAGAGTGATTGCTGAACTGGATGAGTACTACCAGGAGAATTGAAGGAGCGAATGAGAAGTGTGTAGGTAGTTAGAGGACTGCATGGGTAGTACACAGGCATTGTAGCAGTGCAAGTGTTAGTGCCTGGATCATTCCATGAGTACATGGGTAGTGACTGGATGATTAGAGTAGTGCGAGGAGAATGCATGGTGAATTTATAAGTGCTTGGGTTTGGCACAGTGATTACATAACTATATGTTGCTGGCAGAGTGATTGAAAGAGTACACAGGGAGTGACAGGGGATTGCTGGACTGCATGTGTAGTGCTCTGGAGATTTTTCCACTGCATGAGTTAGTGCATGAGTCATTGCATGAATGCATTGGTAGTGTTTGGATACTAACTGAGTAATTGCACAATATAGAATCAGTAAATTATTTCTTGTGTACTTATAAAATCACATATTCACTACCTTTGCACTCCTGTAATCAATTAGGCACCTCTCAATAATTCAGTAAATATACATACAACTATATAAATACAATCTGAACACATAGATGAGTCCGTACATACTATCTAGTTAAGTAGATAAGTACAACATAACAGAAAGAGATATATGTGGTGGTTTACCTTTGAGCTACATCTTGACCGTTCAATCTACAAATATGCAACATCATCAAACTATACCTCTCAACAGACTTAAGAAAGAAGACTAATTAAAAACACATTTTATGAGCATTTCTAAAACCACATTTTTAATGTACATCTTCACCTTTGTATCTAAAATTATGTGGCATTATTCAACTGTACCTTTGCTCAGACTACAAAAAGAAGCATAATTAACAACACCTTATTTCACCATTCTTTCTTAAAACATATGGCATCATTTACCTTTACCTTCTGTACAAACTAATAGCAGAAACCTAATTATTAACACCGTATGTGAACATCTTTCAAACTACACATTTGTACTGCATCTTCATCCGACAATGTAAAAAAATATATGACATCATTCAACTATGCCTTTGAAGACACTTAAAAAACAAGCTTAATTAATAACATCAGTAATCCTCTTAGAAAATACACTTATTACTGTACAGACTCTTTTTTAAACAAGATTCAAAGACAATGAAACTAATTCCATTATACATCTCTACATTTATATTTCAAACAGCACAATTTTAGAATAATGTCAAATATTTTTTTAAATAAACCTCAAAACTTTTAACTCACCTTGCCAAAAATTCTGTTGAATAAAAAATCTCACACACTCAGACAGGATTTTCTTTTACACACAGTCAATATAATATACCAGCCTCAGCAAGGTAAATCCAGTAATGGCAACGTTTTTCTCCCTTTTTCCATGAATACACATAAGGAACAAATGACATTGCTGCCCAGAATTTTTCAAATTGTAAAACACATTTCCATTGGTCACAGATAATAACTCTTATGAACTGAGTTCTTCACCCCTTCTGCCTAATGACAGTTTCCATAGCAACAGCTTATGCAACATTCAACTCAACTGACAGGTCACACAAGTTCATCAGATTTTCAATTTCACCATACAATGTTGCAAATGGAAACAGCAGGTGTGGTTGCCTTTGCAGACCATGACCTTATCCTTTCTACTGTATTTTTCAAACATTTATTACTTACCAACTAGAAACTTGCTTTTTAAAGAAAGTAAAACACACCCTATTTTTTAATGTAAAGTGATCTTAAACAGCCAATCAATTTTCTTCTTTCTTAAAATCAGCCTCTTCTCCACCATTTCAGATACCTCTCATTCTTCCAACTGACTACCTCAGCTAGAGACATCTTTTGATTACCTACAGACATCCCTTCAAGATGCTTTCTGTGTGGATTGTTGGGGCATAGCTATGTATTCTGGTCAAAAGGTATGCTGAGCACAGAGGTATTGACAATGACCAAGCATTGCAAAATGTAGACATTACATGGATTGGATAGAGAGGATTAAAGTGGCACTAATTGATGCCTTTTGTTAAAACATTTTTGCATGTCCGACCCTCTGACCTCATGATTGTGCACTGTGTTTGCAATGGCCTAGGCTCATTGACTGGGGTAGGTCTGGAAATGCTAATGAAGGACACCTTTGCAGAATTGATGTTGCTTTTCCCTCAAACTGCCTTTGTATACTCTAACATATGCCGCAATGGAAATGGTCCAATCAATTTTGTCCTCAGATTGAGAAAGCTAGAAAAAATGTCAAAAAAGTTGTTTCTGCTTACCTCAGAGACCATAGAATGGGCTCCATAAATAACAACAATCTTTATTTCCATATGCAGGGCATCTACAGGAGTGACGGAGTACACTTCACTGATAAAGTGTTTCTCAACAATCTAAAGCTCTGCATCCACACTTACTTTTAGCTGTAAGAAATACATAATAAACACAAGGGCTCTTTTTAGAACCACCCAATAACCCAAATATAAGCAAGGTTTATATAAAAAAAATCTTAAATATTTTTGCTTGGAGTCGCGCACCCAGCGTGACTAATGGAGCTGTGCACCCATCGCGTTCACACCATGGGCTGCGCTGAGCACCGTGCACCCCTCACATTTATACCATGGGGTTGCACTAGGAGCCACGCTTAAGCTGTAGTATTCAATTACTTCCAGTTAGACATTGTGATATTTCTGCTATTAGACTCAGTATCGGGGATGGCCTGAAAATTGATATTTTTAATGTGTATGTTAGAGGAATCCCTGGAGGGAAAAAATCTGAGGTGCTAATGGCATTAGAATCATTGATTGAATTGGAGCCAGAAGGGGTCCTACCGATAGGTGCGGGTGACTTTAATACAACTTTCGAACCCTTAGGGTTGGAAAACGTAAATATGTTGGAAGAGGTGGACTCCAGGTGGGGTGTCCCTGAACTAGAGGGTAGACCGATAGTTAAGTGGACCGAGGCTGCGCTTAACTTGAATGGGCTTTGTCTAGCTAATCAACTAAGGGCTGCCAATGGTCGGACTTTGTCTGACAGAAAGGGAGTGAAAACCTTCGATAATGGTACAAGGTCAAGTAACATCGACTATATACTTGTCCATTTGAAACTTTGGTATACTTTGGTGGACATGGAGGTTAAATCCTGTGTTGAGAGTGATCATAACCCCTTAGCAGCATTATTTAGGTTAGGAAAAGAAGGATTGTTAAACTTTAGAGAAGAACTGACAGACCCTGAAATCATTTTAACAAATGATGAGCGCCATCTTAATTGGTGTAATGTTGTTAATCAACCAGATGTACTTATCGCTATTAATGACTTCGGGGCCGATTCTGATCCTGGAAAAACGCTTTACAAATCGTGGTATGGAGCGTTTTCCCCATACAACTCGTACTTGTAAGGATTCCCCTACAACCTAGGAAGTACGATCCATACAAATAGACGCTCCCCATACAAATTGTAAAAAAGACCATACAACTCGTTTTTACAAGCGATTCCGATTCGGAATGCCCTGTATGCGACGTTCACATGTATTCCCGGCAGCAGTTTTCAACCCGTCAAGTACGATTCGTACAAACGCCACTCCGTACGGCTCTTTTGTTACAGGAGCCAAAAAGTGCCGGTAATACATTGTGGGGCAGATTCTGATCCTGGATTTTTATTTTCCATACAAATCGGATCCGTATTTTTTCCCATACAAATTGTACTAGTCCCTTACAACCCGTGTAGTACGATTCGTACGTGAAAAATACATACAAATCGGCCCGATCCTTACAAATCGAATCGGGAAAAGCTGTACGACACGGACTTGTAAAAAAGACCATACAAATTGTAAAAAGGTTGTCCAAACCGTCAAGTACGATTCGTACCGGGTTGTCAGCATACGATTTGTATGGAAAATGGCCTGTATACAGGGAACGACTCGTACCGGGCAACGAAGCGAACCCCTTTACGCCTCGTACCCTGGTATGACTCGTTCTGGGGGTACGACTCGTACCGGGGTACGGGTCGTATAGGGGTATGAGGCATACAGGTGTCCCCCCACATGCGAGGCGTTTGTATGTGCGTACCCCAACATCGTGCATGTACGCACCGTACATACGCAAGTTTGGGGTATGGTGTGTACACAAGCGATTGTGGGGTACGGTGCTTGTACGGTGCGCACATGTAGGGTCCGTCTCGTACTGTTTTCGGGGCATACAATGTTTTTCCGGCACTTTTTGGCTCCTGTAAAAAAAGAGCCGTACGGAGTGCTGTTTGTACGAATCGTACTTGACGGGTTGTAAACTGCTGCCGGGAATACATGTGTACATCGCGTACAGGGCAATCCGAATCGGAATCGCTTGTAAAAACGAGTTGTATGGTCTTTTTTACAATTTGTATGGAGAGCGTCTATTTGTACGGATCGTACTTCCTAGGTTGTAGGGGAATCCTTACAAGTACCAATTGTATGGGGAAAACGCTCCATACCACGATTTATAAAGCTTTTACCAGGATCGGAATCGGCCCCTGTATGCCCCGAAAACAGTACGAGTCGTTCCCCGTATACAGGCCATTTTCCATACAAATCGTATGCTGACAACCCGGTACGAATCGTACTTGACGGTTTGGACAGCCTTTTTACTATTTGTATGGTATATTTTACAAGTCCGTGTCGTACAGCTTTTCCCGATCCGATTTGTAAGGATCGGGACATTTGTATGTATTTTTCACGTACGAATCGTACTACACGGGTTGTAAGGGACTTGTACGATTTGTATGGAAAAAAATACGGATCCGATTTGTATGGTGAATAAAAATCCAGGATCAGAATCGGCCCCTTCATAGTAAAAACCCTAGAAAAAATTGGAACTGGTGCTAGTAATGAAGAAAAGTATAGCCCAATTGAGGACGAACATAAAGAATTGTTTCTCAATCTTAAAACCCACTTTTGCAAGTTATATACTACTAAGTCAAAAACTATGAAAAAATCTGATAAGTGGTACAACAAAACATGTAGGGAGGCTCGTGCTGCATTGAGTACAGCCTTAAAGACTAGGAACCCTGGGATGATAAGAATGGCACGCAGTAACTATAGGAAAAAGATCCATGAGGCAAAAAGGGAGTGGGATGACCAACTGTGGCAGGACCTTAAAGTTGCATGTAAAACTAAGAATCAGGCATTGTTTTGGAACACTTATAAATGGGAAGGAGGAGGTTACGCTGAAACTCCGCAAAACAATGTGCCCATAAATTCTTGGGTTGAATATTTTAAGCCCCAGTATGCCTGTATAGAAGGAAACCTAAGTGAGATAGCTTCAGGTTTTAAATTGTATGAAGGAATCATTTTTAGTCTAGGGGATGTGGATAGTGCCTTGAACTCTGTGACCAAGGGGCGAGCTCCAGGGATAGGCGCTATACCCGCGGACCTTTATCTTAGTGACAGAGAGAGATGGAGACAGTATATATCTTATCTCTCTAATGCCATTGCTCAGGGGATGGCTATTCCCAACACTTGGAAAGGTGCCGAAATTGTCCCTGTTTATAAAAAAGGGGATAAGGCCCTTGCGGCTAATTATAGACCTATTAGCTTGATCGATTTGTTACAGAAAATAGTGGGGTGACTGGTTCTGGGAAAGATACAGGCCTGGATGGACGAGGGGGATAGCCTGAGCCCACTGCAGGCAGGTTTCCGACCTAGGACCAGTACGATAGATCAGGTCTTCAGATTGGTTGTCCTATACTGGCGTACAGTTGTCTTGGACAAAGGGGTATTGTACGCAGTCTTCGTTGACCTCAGGGCAGCGTTTGATCTTGTCCCGCGAGGGAAGCTTTGGAAAGTACTGGAGGAATTGGGCATGTCCTTGGAGTTGGTGACTTTGATGGCCCGCTTACACAAGGATACTTATGCCAGAGTAAGATGGGGCAAGCCGGGTGAGGTTACAGATGTATTCCCGGTTAAAAGGGGAGTGAGGCAGGGGTGCGTTATGGCACCAATCCTGTTCTCACTCTTCATAAATGGGGTGGCAAAATATCTTTCCCTGGTCCCAACTGATGCCCCCATGATCGCTGGAGAACACGTCCCGATCCTTATGTTCGCGGACGATACACAATAATTTCAAAGACTCCAAGTGGTCTTCAAAGAGCGCTCCAGCATTTTACTGACTTTTGTGATATGCGTGGTTTAGAAATAAACTGCGCAAAAACAAAATTTATGGTCTTTTCTGAACCCAAACGTCACAAGTCAGTAAAACAGTTTAAGGGAAGGCTATATATGAACAATAACCCTCTAGATCAGGTTGAAGCTTTTATGTATCTTGGGGTGAACTTACAGAATGATATGTGTTGGAATGCCGAGTTAGAAATGATGATACTAAGGCACAAACAACAGGCGGGCATTTTACTTAAAAGATATTAGTCATCTTTTACAAAACCGATTAGACCATTACTTGAGATCTATGGGATGAAAGTCTTAGGCTCCGTCCTATACGGTGCAGAATTGTGGGGGTTCACAAACGTTAAGCAGTTGACGGCACTAGAAAATGAGTTCCTGAGGAAAGCTACGTATGTACCTCGTAGTACTCCTTTAGTTCCTCTGTTTTGGGATCTTGGTAAAAGATCAGTCCAAGATCTAGCCATGCTGCGCCCAATATTATATTGGCGCAGACTTTGGATAACCGAGGAACTACATCATTATGCTAAGGGACTCAAGGACCTTATAGAGAAGGACCACTTTCACAAAATCAGTTGGCTAAACTCAATAAGGATCCTTCTAGGGAAAATGGGACTCATGGACTTATGGGAAGATCCCACAAATGCTGTCTTTCCCTCTAAAATAGAAATGAAGAGGATATATTGGGAGATGATTACTTCAGAAAAATGCGCTGCTAATGCTTCTTCCCATCTCGCAGGGCGTTTCCTCCAATTTAAGCCCCTTCCTGTGCTGGAACCGTATTGGGATGCAATCGAAAAACCATTGGATCGTAAACTCTATTTCCAATTTAGGATAGGTTGTTTACCAATAAGGGCATTTACCTCAAGGTGGGCAGGTTTTGGCGACGATAAATGCCCAAAATGTAAAGACAAGATAGAATGTTTGAGTCATTTTTTGTTCTTTTGTCCCTTATATGTTGCCCCAAGAAACAAATGGATAAAACCCACCTGTCGTATAATCGGATTTCGGAAACATGAGGAGGCATTGAGAATACTGTTTACAGACCCTAGACTCCTAATAGCAATAGCCATAGCAAATTTCTTAAAATGGGCATGGCTTATTTGATTAAAAGAAGTTGATCAGTAAGATAAAAGTCGTATAGGAGTTGTCTGTAATGAAATTAGTGATGCAAGGTGATCTATCCCCTATATTTTATTCTCAAAAGTACTTCGGCAAAAAATGTATGCAGTTTAATTAATTTTTAAACATGGTGATAAAGGTTTTCAACTATTTATATAACTGTTTTTTTAACATGTATAATGTATTTGTATATATGTGTTGCTTTTATGACTTTTTTTGTCGAATAAAGTTTATTGAAATTGCGAAAGCTAGACAAAATGTCAAAAAAGTTGTTTCTGCTCACCTCAGAGACCATAGAATCGGCTCCATAAATAACAACAATCTATATTCCCATATGCATGGCATCTACAGGAGTGACGGAGTACACTTCACTGATAAAGTGTTTCTCAACAATCTAAAGCTCTGCATCCACACTTACTTTTAGCTGTAAGAAACTCATAATAAACACAAGGGCTCATTTTAGAACCACCCAATAACCCAAAATATAAGCAAGGTTTATATAAAAAATATTTTTGCTTGGAGTCGCGCACCCAGCGTGACTAACGGAGCTGTGCACCCATCGCGTTCACACCATGGGCTGCGCTGAGCACCGTGCACCCCTCGCATTCATACCATGGGGTTGCACTAGGAGCCGTGCACCACTCGCGTTCACACCAGGGGGCCGCACTGAGCACCGCACACCCCTTGCATTCATACCACAGGGCCATGGTGAGAGCCACTCACCCCTCCCGCTCACACCAGGGGGCTGCACTGGGAGCTGCGCACCCCTCGCATTCACACCAACAGGCCACGCGAGCCACGCGCTAGGGTCGCGACTCCAATTTCTGCGGAAAAAAAATTCCACTTCATTTAATTTACATTTGCCACGGGGACCCCATCCCCCTGGGCATGCCCAAATATACCTCATGGTTAGGGAGCTTGGGGGGAGCCCCAATGCCTCCATGGTCCCGCCTGCTCCCCGCCTCCTGCGGGAGCCAGCATTGCTTTCCCACACAGCGAGCTGCTAACATACATATCCCCGTGTGGAAAAGCAATCATCTTTGGATTTTGGAAGCGAGAGCAGGAAACCTTCTCTCGCTTTCAAAATCCAAAGCAGAGTTTGCTATGACAGGGTGGGAGCCGCAAGGTTCCTGCCCTGCCATAGCACACAGCAGTGTCCTGGGGGTGGGCACCCTGGGACACTGCAGGAACCAGCACTGGGGGGTGGCAGTCCCCAGGGCCATGGAGGGCTTCAGGAGGGGGTCTGTGCGGGCCCCCTCCCAATGTGTGTGAAGCCCCGGGGAGGTGGTGGTCCCCAGGAGTCCATAACGGACCCTTGCATTTGCATTTTAGTGCCCCGGGGAGGTGGCAGTCCCTGGGGCATGTGGAGGGGCTTGAGCTCCCCCACACATTTTTTTTAAAACAAGCCCTGGGGGGTGTTGGTCCCAGGGGCAGCGGGGGGGCCGTGTGCCCCATGAATATTTAAGAAAAGCCCCAGTGGGTGGTGGTCCCTGGGGCTTGAGGGGGCCTTGGAGCCCCCACAGATCAATTAAAATGAAGCCCCAGGAAGGTGGCGGTCCCCGGGGCTGGGGAAGGGCTGCGTGCACTCCCACATATACTTTACATAGCCCCGGGGAGGTGGCGCTCCCTGGGGTGGGGACTTGCATTTATGAATAGGGCAATGCCCCGGGACCTGGCCTACCCGGGGACCTCATTTAAATCAAGCTCGGAAGCCCGCACTTCATTTTTTTTATAAATGCTTTTTCTGGCCCTGGGGGTCCCTGTAGGACCCTCTGAGCAGGCCTACGGGGTCAGGGTGTTTCTACCCTGCCCCTTTTTCTTGTTTTTTTAAATGTATTTTACTGTTTTCTTGTGACTCGGTTCTACTGAGTCACAAGATGGCTGCCAACACTTTCTGGTTTGGAGTGTTGGCAGCCAATCAGAGTGAAGCTTGTGCTTGGGAGGGTTCGCGAATCCACCACGTCCCTAGATTTTGAAACTTTTTCTTTTTCAAATTTCTCAGGAACTGCTGAACAGATTTACACCATTTAACAAAAAGGACTCTTTCTGAACCAAGGGCTACCTTTTTGCCAAATTTGGTGTACTTCCGTTCAGCAGTTCGGGCTGCAGCTTTGTCTAAAGTTTCCTATGAAAAAAAACATGGGGAAAATGCATTTTGGGACCCCCTTTTTTCTCGGCCCCCGCTTAACGAATCACCCCCAAACTTTCAAGACAGGAGCTGACTGGAGCGAGCCAATAGTTTTGAAAATTTCACGAAGATTTGTAAAACGGCGCCAAAGTTAATGGGAAAAAAACAAAAACGCTTTTCCTATGGTAACTAGGTCCTAACTATAACTACCTACTGGTGACCGCCAATAGGTAATATTTATATATATATATATATATATATATTTATATATATTCACAGAAAAAAAAACAAAGGTTTCAGGGGTGTTATAGTTAGCTGCCCATTTCACTCATACAAAACCATAGAAATTCCTCCGTTATAGTTAGTTCTGCTAACTATAACTCGCGCGCCCGCAATGCACTGCTGATGATGTCACATTTGCATCATTCATGACATGGTCAGTGACATCACTGATGACATCACTCATGACACCTCAAATGACATCACTGATGACATCACTGATGACATCATCCACTGAATGTGGTTAAGTTTGAAATTTAAATATGTATTATACATATACCAATCTGTATTGAAGATTGAGTGGATATATAACTCTCTGGATGGAGGATTTAGTAGCTGTCTGACTGTCTTTTTAAGTGAGTAATTAAAAGTGTCTCACTTAATACATGGATTAGTAACTAAACTATGTGAATGTGTGCAGCACTGTCTCTGTTGTTGTATAACATGCTGCATCAGTTGGTCACTAACTACATGAGTGTGTATATTAGTTATTGATTAGTTGGGTGAGTATTTGTATGGGACACTGAGTTTGTGTGTGGTTGGATGGGGTGTGTGTAACTCTATGCAAAGATGTGTGAATGGTTGATTGACTAGGTGTATGTATTTAGGAGTGCATGTGGAAACAGTTGTTTGGGTGACTGAGTGTATTTATTTGTGTGTTGGTGAGCGAATATATGTTTTTGTTGTACATCTTCAACAAAGTAAAAAAATAAAAGGCATTGTATGTGAGAGTTGGTGTATATAAATACTTATGTGTAAGAGTCAGTGATTGTGAAAGTAACTATATGAATGAGTGTATAATTGTAATGGTGCTTTTTTAACATATTAACGATGAGTTACTATGTGTTTGAATAAATGAGGTGTTGTTGGATAATTGTGTAAGTGAGTACATTTTTTTCATGAGTGAGTACGATGACTGCATAACCGACTAAGATGACTGCTGATGTGTCAATGTCTATATATGTGTATAAGTGCATTTGATAGTGTTCTATTAATTAATGACTGCATGTATAGATGATTCTGTTGTTGAATGGGTAGTTGTGTTTGTAGACTTAGGAATCAGTGAGTGGGTATGTAGTAACTGGTATTGGTGTGTCAATGGTTTCAAATATGGTACTCTGTATTTTACAGTGAGTGATGAAAGGTTATACTAGTGTATGATGGGGTGTATCAGATTGTCAAGTGGATGATGTCATAAGTGATGTCATTTGAGATGTTATCAGTGATGTCATCAGTGATGTCACTGACCATGTCATTAATGATGCAATATGTGACATCATCAGCAGTGCATTGCGGGCGCGTGAGTTATAGTTAGCAGAACTAACTATAAGGGAGGAATTTCTATGGTTTTTCTGTGAATTTCTAAGGTTTTTTAAATGCTAATTTCTAACTATAACGTCTCTGAAACCTATGTTTTTTTTCAGTGAAGGTTGTTTAAATGCTAACTTTTAAGTGTGATAGTAGTTATATCTATTTTTTTGTACTGATTTTCTACAGTTTTTTAACTGTTTATTTATAAATATTTTATTCATTAAAAAACATTATATATTTTTCTGAAAATTGCAAAAAAAACATTTTTTTAAATTAAAACTAAAATATTGATTAATTTTCTTGTTTTCATTTTTATTTCAATATACTTATATTATTTTCTTTAATTCTAGCCACCATTTTAGAAAAGTCATGAAGGATCCAAGTATGGTGTGCGACGGCTGCGTGTTTTTCAGTTACATCATATACATTTAATATCACGTGATATGCGCGATTGGTATGCGACCAGTCTGCGACTCCTGCTCCCGCGCATTCGTGACACATGCGCATTACGGTACGAGATGTTTGCGCGGTTGCGGGTCCCACGTGACATCATATACGTACTGGGGTGTGCTGGGTGCGCGACTCCCGCAAAAAAAATGTATGTTCCAAAATGATATGTATGTGTCTTTAATATATATATATTAAGGCAAGAGATTATGTAAGATATTCATCAAAATATTATATTTGTACTTATAATAAACTTATATTATTTTTAAATATATTTTCGCTAAAGTCGGGTGCGTGCATCATGAGTGCAGAAAACCAGGTCAGCAGAGCTGCTGTAGAGCCAGAGAACCAGGTCAGCAGAGCTGCTCTAGAGCCTAAGATCTAGGTCAGCAGAGCTGCTGTAGAGCCAGAGAAACCAGGTCAGCAGAGCTGCTTTAGAGGGAGAGAACCAGGTCAGCAGAGCTGCTTTAGAGCCAGAGAACCAGGTTAGCAGAGCTGCTTTAGAGCCAGAGAACCAGGTCAGCAGAGCTACTCTAGAGCCAGAGAACCAAATCAGCAGAGCTGCTTTGGAGCCATAGAACCAGGTCAGCAGAGCTGCTTTAGAGCCAGAGAAAACAGGTCAGTAGAGCTGCTCTAGAGCCTAAGAACCAGGTCAACAGACCTGCTCTAGAGCCAGAGAACCAGGTCTGCAGAGCTGCTGCAGAGCCAGAGAAACCAGGTCAGTAGAGCTGCTTTAGAGGGAGAGAACCAGGTCAGCAGAGCTGCTCTAGAGCCAGAGAACCATGTCAGCAGAACTGCTTCAGAGCCATAGAACTGGGTCAGCGGAGCTGCTTTAGAGCCAGAGAACCAGGTCAGCAGAGCTGTTGTAGAGCCAGAGACCTACATCAGGAGAGCTGCTCTGTAGCAAAGGAACTAGGTCAGCCGAGCTGCTCTAGAGCCAGAGAACCAGGGCAGCAGACCTGCTGTAGAGCCAGAGAAACCAGGTCAGCAGAGCTGCTTTAGAGAGAGAGAACCAGGTCAGCAGAGCTGCTTTAGAGCCAGACACTGACAAGACTGAATGACACTGACTGACACTGATTGACACTGACTGACACTGACTGACTGACACTGACTGACTGACACTGATTGACTGACACTGACTGACACTGATTGACTGACACTGACTGACTGACTGACACTGACTGACTGACACTGACTGATACTGACTGACACTGACTGACTACTCTCTACTACTCTACTACTGACTCTCTACTACTCTCTACTACTCTCAACTACTCACTCTCAGCTACTCACTCTCTACTACTCTCTACTACTCACTCTCTACTACTCCACTACTCTCTACTACCCACACTCTACTACTCACTCTCTACTACTCTACTACTCTCTACTACTCTCTCTCTACTACTCACTCTCTACTACTCACTCTCTACTACTCACTCTCTACTACTCTCTACTACTCACTCTCTACTACTCACTCTCTACTACTCTCTACTACGCACTCTCTACTACTCTCTCTCTACTACTCTCTACTACTCACTCTGCTACTCACTCTCTACTACTCTCTAATACTCTCTCTCTCTGCTACTGACTCTCTACTACTCTCTACTACTCACTCTCTACTACTCACTCTCTACTACTCTCTACTACTCACTCTCTACTACTCACTCTCTACTACTCTCTAAAACTCACTCTCTAATACTCACTCTCTACTACTCACTCTCTACTACTCACTCTACTACTCTCTTCTACTCACTCTCTGATACTTTCTCTACTACTCTCTACTACTCACTCTCTACTTTCTATTACTCGCTCTCTACCTCTCTAACTCTCTCTACCTCTCTCTACCTCTCTCTCTACTACTCTCTACCTCTCTACTTCTACCTCTACACCTCTACCTATACACCTCTACCTCTCTACCTCTCTGTAAATGCACACATATATATGCATATATATGCATAGAATTTTGTATATATGTATGTGTATATATATATACATATATAAACATATAAATATAATCTGCATATCTATATAAATATAAATGCATGCAAACATATACATATACATATATGCATACATCTTGGGAGACTTGTTATGAAGTTTTCCTAATTTCCTCATTTACTACAGTCTCCTCAGTAGGCATACTGTCAGTTTTTTACTTTGATTCAATGAAGAAGGCATTCAGATGTGTCACACATTTTCCATAAAATCAGAATGTTAGCACTCTAGTTGCTGATTAGATCACTGTTGTAAAGCTACTGCTCACCAGGGAAGTCTGCTGCTGGTATTGAAAGTGCATGTTTCAGTCTGCATGTCAGAATTCTTTAATGAAATAGAAGAGGATTTGAGAAGTCACTCAAAATGTGCCCTAATTTTTCTTTCGGCAGCACTAATCATACATTCTATGGCAAAATGAACCCCCTCATTTTGTTCCTTTTTACTTTAAATGTTTTAAGAGTTACCACTTTATTCCAATCAAGATGGCTTCATGTGTGCCATACGTTTATCATAAGTAGGAGTGTTAGTACTCTAGGTGTTCTTTGGAACACTCTGGGAAGCTGCAGTAGAACACAAAGGAATCAACTGACAGTCTCTGCCCTTGTTGGATGTACATGTTTTACTGAGAATGTCAGACTTCTCACATGACTAAGAAAGATAATGTGAATTTAGAGAAAATATGCTTATAGATCACCTTCCAAACCTCTGGGGGAAAAGCATGCGAAAATAGTTTTCTCTCAAACATGATTCATGATATCCCAGCAGAAGGCTTTATCACATGGTAAAATCACCTTAGAACATACCTCAATTCCTAAATAATTATGGTACCATCAACAAATGATTTATAATGTAACTAAAGTCTTAAAACCTTCTATTAACTGTAATGCTTTTTAATGAGGTGCTATCATGTATATTGGTCCCAAGATGGCTGCCAACACTTCTTGGATGAAGTGCTGACAGCCAATCAGATCTCAATCAGATCTCACGATGAGATGTGTGGTTAGGCTTCGCCCAGATATATATGTGATTTTACTTTTGATTTTCTCAGGAACTACTGAACGGATTTACACCATTTAAGCAAAAGGGCCGACTCTGAAACAAGGTCTACCTTTCTGCCAAATTTGGTGTAATTCCGTTCAGCAGTTCGGGCTGTAGCTGCCTCAACAGGTCCTATGGGAAATTGCATGGGGAAAACACGTTTTGGGACCCCCCTTTTTTCTCATCCCCCGCTTGACGAATCACCACGAAACTTTCAGGATAGGAGCAGACCGGAGCTGGCCTAAAAGTTTGGGAAATTTTGCGAAGATTCGTCAACCGGCGCTAGACTTATTGGGAATAGAATGTTGCGGATTTCCTATGGAAAATAGGTCCTAACTATAACTACCCACTGGCGACCGCCAGTAGGTAATACATATATATATATATATATATATATATATATATATATATATATATATATATATATATATATATATATATATATATATATATATATATATATATCCAATTTCCAAGCAAAATGAAGTATGCTCTCAGTAGAACAAACGGATTCCAAAATAGTGGATGGTCAAGTGTTTTATTTCACACAACGCGTTTCGGCACAAAGCCTTGTTCCCGTGTAAAAGAAAATCACGAACAACAATCTTACATATGCTTACGATCACTCCCACAAATGAGATCAACAGATGACTAACTCAAATGAGCAGGTAGAAAGCCGAAAATCGGCAGAAATTGGATATTGTTCACCGGTTGGCTCCGCCGGTATGTATGCCAACCTTCAAGGGTCCCAGTAATCCGGAAGGAGCATTTGCGTGTTTGGGATATATATATATATATATATATATATATGTATTTATATATATATATATATATTCACTGGAAAAAACACAGGTTTCAGGGACGTTATAGTTAGTTGGACATTTCACTTGTACAAAACCAGTGAAATCTGACCGTTATATTTAGTTCAGCTAACTATAACTCACATCCCCGCAATGCACTGATGATGACGTCACATATTACATATTACATCATTCATGACATGGTCAGTGACATCACTGGTGATATCTCAAATGACTTCACTGATGACATCATCCAGTGACTGTGTGTTTCTATAAAGTTTAAATATGTTTTATATATATGCCAAGGTGTATTGAAGAATGAGTGGGTGTATAAGTGTCTGGATGGATGATTTAGTAGGTGCCTGACTGACTGTATAAGTGAGTGAATAAATGTGTCTTACTGAATGCATGGGTTAGTGACTGATATAGACATTCACACAGCTTAGTTTGTCAGTTGGCGTGTAAGCAGTTGCATGGGTTGGTGAGTAGCTAAATGAGGATCTATATGGGCTATTGATTGGTTGTCTGAGTATCTGCATGGGTGCCTGAGTGTCTGTGTGGGTGGGTGTGGTGAGTAGATGATTCACTGGGTGTATGGGTTCAAGACTGCATCGATGAAGGGCTGTATGGGTGGGTGAGTGTGTGTTTGGGTGTGTTGGTGAGTGAATGGATGCCTCAGAAGTACATGTGTGAGTAATGAGTAACTGCATATGTGAAAGGCAGTATATGTGAGTATTGGAGAATATAAATGACTATATGGGAGAGTGAGTGATTGTGAGAGTGGCTGTATGGATCAGTGTGTGCTTGTATTAGTTATTGTATAAGAGTGTAAGTATGTGTTAGTATATGTGAGGTGGTGTGTGTATAACTGTATAGGTGAGTAAATGGGAGTGTGATTGATTCTTTGCATGGCTGACTAGGTGTGTGAGTAACTCTATGGATGAGTGGGGGGTGTGAGTGTCTGTATAAATATGCGAGTACATATGATCATGACGTATTGATGGTTGACTGCATGTATGAGTGACTGTAGGGGTGAATGAGTGGCTCTGTGTGTAGACCTAGGAATTAGTGACTGGGTATGTACTAACTGGTATTGGTGTGTCTATGGTTTTGAAAATGGTAATCTGTATTTTAGAGTGGGTGTATCAAAGGTTATATTAGGGTATAAGGAGGTGCATCAGATTATCACGTGGATGATGTCATCAGTGATGTCATTTGAGATGTCATCAGTGATGACACTGACCATGTCATGAATGATGTAATATGTGACGTCATCAGCAGTGCATTGCGGGGGCACGAGTTATAGTTAGCTGAACTAACTATAACGGCCGAAATACTCTTGTTTTGTACAAGTGAAATGTCCAACTAACTATATTGTCCCTGAAACCTGTGTTTTTTCAGTGAATTTCTAAGGTTTTTCAAATGCTAATTTCCAACTATAATGTCCCTGAAACCTATGTTTTTTTCAGTGAATTTCAAAGGTTTTTTAAATGCTCATTTCTAACTATAAAGTACCTGAAACCTAGGTTTTTTTCAGTGATATTCAAAGGTTTTTTAAATGCTAATTTCTTACTATGCCTACAAAGGCAGGACATGTGAAGAAAGAGGAAGAAAAGCGCAGAAAGAAGCAAGACAAATGCAGAAAAAGGCAACAGAAGACCAGAAAGATGAAGAAAAGTGCAGGAGGAAGCAAGAGATGTGCAGCAGAGTAGCAGAAAGTCCTCCTGTGCCCCCAACGTTTTGCAGACGGGTACTGGTGGTAAGTGATCCTAACTAACCAGACCTATAGCCAGTGCTATGCTAAAAGACACTTAGAATACAGTGGAAACACCTATATACACTAGGGAATAATATGCGTTGGGGAACCCCTGTGATTAGCATGACCTCCTCTGTAATTGCCAAGAGTTAGTGCCTGGTTCCTTGCATGAGTACATGGGTACTGACTGGATGATTAGAGTGCTGCAAGGAGAGTGCATGATGAATTTATAAGTGCTTGGGTGTTGGCGGAGTGATTGAATAAGTGCGTGGTGCTGGCTGGGTGATTAGAGGAGTAAATGGGTAGAGACAAAGAGATGGCTGGACTGCATCAGTAGTGCTCAGGGGATTGTAGCAGTGCATGTGTTAGTGCCTGGGTCATTGCATGAGTACATGGGTAGTGACTGGATGATTAGTGTGCTGCAAGGACAGTGCATGATGATTTTATAACTGCTTGGGATTTGGCAGAGTGATTGGATAAGTACATGATGCTGGATGGGTGATTGGAGGAGTGCATGGTTAGTGACAGAGGGATTTCTGGAGTGCATGGGTACTACCTGGCTAATTGGTGGAGTGAATCAGTAGTGTGTAGGTGGTTAAAGGTCTGCATGGGAAGTGCTCAGGAGATTGTAGCAGTGCATGTGTTAGTGCATGGACCATTGCATAAGGACATGGTGCTGGCTGGGTGATTGGAGGAGTGCATGGGTAGTGACAGGGCATTAGCTGGACTGCATGGGTAGTGCTCAGGGGATTCTAGCAGTGCATGTGTTAGTGCCTTGGTCATTGCATGAGTACATGGGTACTGATTGGATGATTAGAGTACTGTAAGGAGAGTGCATGGTGAATGTATAAGTGCTTGGGTTTTGGTGGAGTGATTGGATAAGTACATGGTGCTCGCTGGGTGATTGGAGGAGTGCATGGGTATTGACAGGGTGATGGCTGGACTGCATGGGTAGTGCTCAGGGTACTGTAACAGTGCATTAGTTAGTGCATGGGTCATTGCATGAGTGCATGGGTAGTGACTGGATGATTAGAGTGCTGCAAGGAGAGTGTATGGTGAATTTATAATTGCTTGGGTTTTGGCTGAGTGACTGAGATCCCCTTGAGTCCTGAGGGTCCCTGGGGACCAACTAGCCCACCAGTTACCTCCAGTAAGTGCCACAGAGCTGCGTTGCAGAGTGGTCTAAAAAGGGGCATGGCCTCTGCCTACCTCTCTGCAATGCAGCCCTGTGGTTCTTACTGGAGGTACCTGGTGGGCTAGTTGGTCCCCAGGGACCTTCAGGATTGAAGGGGATTTACTTAATCCACTAATTTATAATATGCCAGGGGTGTGCTTACACACTTGCCATTTCAGGCCCCGCCCCCTCCCTGCACCACTGTGGAAACACGCCCCCTGGCGCATTGTAAATTGGGGGATTAATTCCTCTTGAGTCCTGAGCATCCCTGGGGGCCAACTAGCCCACCAGGTACCTCCAGTAAGCATCACAGAGCTGCATTGCAGAGAGGTGTATAAAGGGGTGTGGCCTCTGAACACCTCTCTGCAAAGCAGCTCCCTGGTGCATACTGGAGGTACCTGATGGAATAGTTGGCCCTCCGGGCCCCTCAGTATTCAAGGGAAATTAATTCCCCAACTTACAACGTGCCAGGGAGCGCATTTGTTGAGTGCAGTTAGGGGGCAGGGTCTCTGCCTCGATGCAGTCTTTTTCTTCATTTTATTTCACAAGGGGGGCTGTGTGGCCCCCCTTCTTTCACATTAATTGGGGCCCTGGAGACCCCATCCTCCAGGGCTGTGCCTCCTTTTTTTAAATTTATTGATGGAGTGAGACCGCGTGGCCCCCATCCTGGGCCACTTGTGGCTCTGGGGACCCCATCCCCCGGGACCAGCCCTCTCTGTTGAGGACCATGGGGGGAGCCCCAATGCCCCCAACGTCCCACCTTCCCCCTGCCTCCTGCGGGAGCCAGCATTGCTTTTCCACAAGGGGAGCTGCAAACATGCAGCTCCCCTTGTGGAAAAGCAATCTGGTTTGGATTTTGTAAGCGAGAGCAGGAAACCTTACAAAATCCAAACCAGTGTTTGCTATGACAGGGCGGGAGCCTCATGGCTCCTGCCCTGTCATAGCAAACAGCAGTGTCCCGGGGGTGGGCACCCTGGGACACTGCAAAAGCCGGCCCTGGGGGGTGGCGGTTCTCAGGGCCATAGAGGTCTCCAGGAGGCGCCCCCCTCCCAACGTGTTTGTAGCCCCTGGGAGGTGGTGGTCCCCGGGGCATGTGGGGGGGCTCGTGCCCTGCCCACACATTTGTGTTGTTTTTTAAACTGAGCCCTGGGGAGGTGGCGGTCCCCAGGGCGTGTATGGGGGATTGAACCCCCCACACATTTAAAAAAAAAATTAAATAAAAAGCCACAGTTTTTTTAATTAAATAAAGAGCCCCGGGGAGGTGGTGGTCCCCGAGGCTGCGGAGGGGCTGCGTGCCCCCTGCAACTCATAAATGAAATCCCGGGGAGGTGGCGATCCCTGGGACAGCTTGGGAGGATTGGGACCCCGCCACGCTTTTTTTTAGTGCCCCCAGGTCCTGGCCCACCCGGGGGCTTAAATACAACGAAGCACGGGAGCCCTTGCTTTGTTTTTTTATATTTTCTAAACCGGATTCGCGACACTAATGCAAATTCGGACAATTTTCTTTTTTTAAATGCTTTTTTGGGCCCTCAGGATCCTTGTGGGACCCCCTGAGTGGGCCTAGGGGGTCAGGGTGTTTCTTCCCTGCCCCCTTTTCTTGTTTTTTCCCTGTGTTTCACTGTTTGCTTGTGACTTGGTTCTACCGAGTCACAAGATGGCGGCCAACACTTTCTGGATTGGAGTGTTGGCAGCCAATTTCATTGAAGCTCGTGGTCATGAGGGGTCGCAAATCCACCGCGGCCATAGATATTGGAACTTTTTCTTTTTTACATTTAACAGCAACTACTGAACGGATTTACACCATTTAACAAACAGGACTCTTTCTGAACCAAGGGCTACCTTTTTGCCAAATTTGGTGTAATTCCGTTAAGTAGTTCAGGCTGTAGCTTTGTTTAAAGTTTCCTATTGAAAATTACATGAGGAAAACGCGTTTTGGGACCCCCTCTTTTTCTGGCCCCCGCTTGACGAATCACCCAGAAACTTTCAAGACAGGAGCTGACCAGAGCGCCCCACTAGTTTTGAAAGTTTTGCGAAGATTGGTCAACAGGCGCCACATTTTTTGGGAAAAGAAAAAATGCTTTTCCTATGGAAACTAGGTACTAACTATAACTACCTACTGGCGACCGCCAGTAGGTAATATATATATATATATATATATATATATATATATATATAAATATATATTACCTACTGCCGGTCGCCAGTAGGTAGTTATAGTTAGGACCTATTATCCATAGGAAAATCGTAACATTCTTTTCCCAATAACTTTGGCATCGGTTGACGAATCTTCGTGAACTTTTCAAATCTTGTGGGGCGCTCCGGTCAGCTCCTATCTTAAAAGTTTTGGGGTGATTTGGTGAGCGGGGGCCAAGAAAAAACTGGTGGTCCCTAAACATGTTTTCTCCATTTTAATTCCCATAGGAAACTTTAGATACGGCTACAGCCCGAACTGCTGAATGGAATTTCACCAAATTTGGCGAAAAGGGAGCCCTTGGTTCAGAAAGATCCCTTTTTGTTAAATGGTGTAAATCCGTTTAGAAATTCATGAGAAATTAGAAAAAGAATAAGTTTCAATATCTGGGTGGAGCCTAACAACACATCTCATCGTTAGATCTGATAGGCTGTCAGCACTTCATCCTTAAATTGCTGGCATCCATCTTGGGACCAATATACATGATAGTACCCCATTGAAATGCATTGTAGTGAATCAAAGATTTTGAGGGTTACCAAAAGGAGAACTATAAAAGGTGATAACAGACTTTAGTTACATTAGAATTCATTTGTTGATGGTACCATACTAATTTCAGGAATTGTGGTGTGTTCTAAGGTGATTTCACCCTGTGAAAAACCTTCTGTTGGGATATCATGAATCATGTTTGAGAGAAAACTGAAGCTAAAATGAGAGCATATTATTTGTAAATTCACATTATCTTTCTCAGTCATGTGAGAATGAAGTCTGTCATTCTCAGTAAATCATGCCTATCCAACAAGGGCAGAGACTGTCAGTTGATTCCTTTGTGTTCTACTGAAGCTTCCCAGAGTGATCTAAAGAACAACTAGAGCGCTAACAGCCTTACTTATGAGAAAAGTATGGCACACCTGAAGCCATCTTGATTGGGATAATCTGGTAACACTAAAAAACATTTAATTTAAAAAGGAACAAAATGATGGGGTTCATTTTTTCATAGAAGTGATGGTTAGTGCTGTAGAAAGAAAAATTAGGACATATTTCAAGTGTGATCTCAAATATCTTCCTGTTATATTTCAACAGGAGCAGCCTGTCAGTTGATGCCTTTTTGTTTTACTGCAGCTTCCCAGAGTGTTCTAAACAACAACTAGAGCGCTAACAGCCTTACTTATGAGAAAAGTATGGCACACCTGAAGCCATCTTGATTGGAATAATCTGGTAACACTTAAAAAATTTAATTTAAAAAGGAACAACATTATGGGATTAATTTTGTCATAGAAATTATGGTTAGTGCTGTAGAAAGAAAAATTAGGAGATGTTTCAAGTGTGATCTCAAATATCTTCCTGTTATATTTCAACAGGAGCAGCCTGTCAGTTGATGCCTTTGTGTTCTACTGCAGCTTCCCAGAGTGCTCTAAAGAACAACTAGAGCGCTAACAGTCTTACTTATGACAAAATGATGGTACACCTGAAGCCATCTTGATTGGAATAAACTGGTAACTCTTAAAATATTTAATTTAAAAAGGAACAAAATGAGGGGTTTCATTTTGTCATAAGAATTAGGGTTAGTGCTGTAGAAAGAAAAATTAGGACATGTTTTAAGTGAGATCTCAAATATCTTCCTGTTATATTTCAACAGGAGCAGCCTGTCAGTTGATGCCTTTGTGTTCTACTGCAGCTTCCCAGAGTGTTCTAAAGAATAACTAGAGTGCTAACAGCCTTACTTATGACACAAGTATAGCACACCTGAAGCCATCTTGATTGAAATAAACTGGTAACACTTAAAACATTTAATTTAAAAAGGAACACAATGATGGGGTTCATTTTGTCATAGAAATTATGGGTAGAGCTGTAGAAAGAAAAATTAGGACATGTTTCAAGTGTGATCTCAAATATCTTCCTGTTATATTTCAACAGGAGCAGCCTGTCAGTTGATGCCTTTGTGTTCTACTGCAGCTTCCCAGAGTGTTCTAAAGAATAACTAGAGTGCTAACAGCCTTACTTATGACAAAAGTATGGCATTCCTGGAGCCATCTTGATTGGAATAAACTGGTAACACCTAAAACATTTAATTTAAAAAGGAGAAAAATGATGGGGTTCATTTTGTCATAGAAATTATGGTTAGTGCTGTAGAAAGAAAAGTTAGAACATGTTTCAAGTGTGATCTCAAATGTCTTCCTGTTATATTTCAACAGGAGCAGCCTGTCAGTTGATGCCTTTGTGTTCTACTGCAGCTTACCAGAGTGTTCTAAAGAACAACTAGAGCGCTAACAGTCTTACTTACGACAAAATCATGGCACACCTGAAGCCTTCTTGATTGGAATAAACTGGTAACTCTTAAAATATTTAATTTAAAAAGGAACAAAATGAGGGGGTTCATTTTGTCATAGAAATTATGGTTAGTGCTGTAGAAAGAAAGATTAGGAAATGTTTCAAGTGAGATCTCAAATATCTTCCTGTTATATTTCAACAGGAGCAGCCTGTCAGTTGATGCCTTTGTGTTCTACTGCAGCTTCCCACAGTGTTCTAAAGAACAACTAGAGAGCTAACAGTCTTACTTATGACAGCATTATGGCACACATGAAGCCATCTTGATTGGAATAAACTGGTAACACTTGAAACATTTCATTTAAAAAGGAACAAAATAAGGAGGTTCATTTTGCCATAGAAATTATGGTTAGTGCTGTAGAAAGAAAAATTAGGACATGTTTTAAGTAAGCCTGGGTGAAGCACTACGCTACGCTCGCGTAGTTTGCGAAGTTCGCGCTACTTCGCACTACGCGAACTGCACGTAGCACAGTGCGAACACGGGTAGGGTAGTGTTGCGTAGTGCTGCGGTCATTTTTTGCAAAGCAAAGTGACATCCCGGCGAGACTTTTTCCTTGTTCGCGATCAGCAACATCAAGTTGGCGATCGCGAGCATGGAAAATAAACCTCCCGGCGAGATTCCCAACGCGAGGAGGTCCGGTTTCTCATTGCGAGGGGTCGCGTATGCTCGCGACCGCTCGCGATGAGAAACTACCAGTTCGCGTTGAGAAAGCTGCCGCTCGAGTAAAAATCTACTCGAGCAGCAGAAAACTACAGCTCGCACTGTGCAAGATGCCATTTTCAATGATTGCACAGTGCCGGTTGCTTGTCCACACTGTGCAATCATTGAAAACAACATCTTGCACAGTGCGAACATGTTACTACGCAGTTCGCGAAGTGCTACGCGTAGCTCGCGTAGTGCGAACTTCACTTTGCGTAGCTTCGCGAAGTGCTACTTCGCGAACTATGCCCACCCTTAGTTTTAAGTGAGAACTCAAATATCTTCCTATTATATTTCAACAGAAGCAGCCTGTCAGTTGATGCCTTTGTGTTCTACTGCAGCTTCCCAGAGTGTTCTAAAGAACAACTAGAGAGGGAACAGTCTTAATTATGACAAAATCATGGCACACCTCAAGCCATCTTGATTGGAATAGACTAGTAACATTTAAAACATTTAATTTAAAAATGAACAAAATGAGGGGGTTCATTTTGCCATAGAAATTATGGTTAGTGCTGCAGAAAGAAAATGTAGGGCATGTTTTAAGTGAGATCTCAAATCCTCTTCTATTTCATTAGAGAATTCTGACATGCAGACTCAAACAATCACTTTCAATACCAGCAGTAAACTTCCAGTTAACTCGCTGGTGAGCAATAGCTTTACTACAGTGATCTAATGAACAACTAGAGTGCTAACATTCTGAATTTATGGCAAATGTGTGACACATCTGAATGCCTTCTTGATGGAATCAAAGTAAAAAACTGAAAGCATTTCCTACTGAGGAGACTGCAGTAAATGAGGAAATTAGGAAACTTCATAACAAATAAGTCTCCCAAGATGGCCACCAGAGAAAAAAGAGCCCACATGCTGCACACATATCACCCAGATGTAGCCCACATATAGCCCAATGACAGAAGTGTGCAAAACACTTTTTATTTTTTGGTTTTTCTGCAGTTTTATATAGTGCAGACTGGTCAGGTATTGGAGCGTCACATCTTACTTGCACCCCTTAGTGCGTATTTTGCACAAAGTACATGGGATTGATCTTGCAAAACATTGAACTTTATGATTCTGTTAACCTGAAGTTGCTCTGAACCGGGCTTTATAACACCCGTTTTTACCTACTGGTTTTAATTAATTCTCACTGTATTGTATTAGGAAAGAGGAGTTACTGTTTTTATGTACACTTTTATGATCTATGTTTCTGTATAAGATAGAATAAAGTTTAATAAATTCTATGGCAGGACGGAGGTGCGGATTATGTATATCTTTCCTCACTTTATTTGCATAGTAGTTCAAAGAAAACGTAACACAGCAATCATTAAACAAAAGACTACACAACCCATGAACCATTAGGGGGTTAGTCTCCAAGGCAACTATAGTCCAATCATGTCACAGTCCATCGTATATAATATCATGACGTCCCTTCGGCTTCCTCTTTCTTCACTGCTCGTCAGTTAAGCGTGATGGAGCAGGTAAAGCAAAAATTTGTATACCTTCTCTATTTTGCATGTAAATACTAATTATGTAATTATTCTAAATATTAACTCGTACTAATTGTGTGGAGTGTTATAATTAACCAACTCTTGCACCTTAATAAACACAAGATACACGTGGGACTAAAATGCTAATTGCATGGCTAATAAATTAAATGATTAAGTATGGTACGCAAACTGTAGGATGTGTTGAAATAGAGAATTGCATGATTTATGTTGCTTTTGTGATGGTTTGTGTTTCCAGTGTTGCAGAATGGTGAGTATTATTGCTTTAAATGTTGCTACAAGCTAGGAAAATACTAATATATATTGGGATTAGTGTGGGTTTAAACATTAGAATCTTCATTTCTATATATTGATTACCTTTATGTTTGTATTCCTTAGGTTGGCATTCGGGCCACAGTACTTGAAATGGAGTTCAGAAGTGGCCACCGTCATTTGAGCGCGATGCCTACTGCTCAGACCCGGATGGCTCTGAAGATCTCCAGGCGACCTCCGAAGAAAGACGAAGTGTTCCTTGTCAAGGATAGGAAAGTGGAGGACTGCCAAGACCCAACTAGTGTTAATGACTGAGAGGACAATAGCGCCCTGTACATGAAGGTTTAAATGTTGTTACTTTGGAACTTTCGCCTGTGAAACCACAAAAAGAATGCAATTAGGGATATGTCATGACCGGTCTTATGGGAACCAGGCAAACCTGGGAATATTGAAAATGATTACAAAATTCAGAGGAGTTAGCCAATCAGAACACTTCTACTTCTAAATTGTTGCACATTGCTCTAGAAAGTAAGGAGAAAAAGGGTATATAAGGGGGAATTTTGAAGAGGGAAAAAAGACCGTACCATCATCCCGTTGATGACTGTTGGTGTGGAGGATTGATTTGCTGGTTCGTTGGCGCGACCGCCTGGTCCCTTGGCTAAATTCTGGAGACTGTGTCTTGCTGAGAGAGAATTCCTGGACTTACTTGGGTTCCTCTTTTAATATAACAGGACGATTCCATCTGAAGGGATTTTGATTTATGCTGTGGGTTGACGGGTTCTTCTGGAAATGGTCGCCAATATTCAAATTTAGGTAAATATAATTGTTATGTCAATTTATGTTCAAGATCAAAGGGTTAGAAATCACTCAATAGAAATCTGATTTGACTGTAATCCTGATTATGCTAACAAAGTTAAATAATTAGATAAACTAAACATTGATTAATAAGAAATGAGTCTGTGATTCTTTAATAAGGTATTGAAAGTTAACAGAAAGGTTCCGAAATTTTAAATGTGTTTTAGCTGGTTCTAAATCACTATCAACCAGTCCAACTAATTGGTCCATCGACTAAGTGATGGGGTGCCTTGATGTTAAAGTTTGGATTCTATAGGTACTGTTGTATATAATGTATATAATGTAAATAATTTTCTTCCGATAGGTAGCAAGGTACCCCCCCACATGTCCAGCGTTTCATTCCCTCCTGTGTGCATACTCGAGTGAGACGCGTGAGTGTTGGTGTTATGGGCCCCACCAATGAATGCGTGCGTGAATGAGTAAGGGTGATGACGGGTCTGTGACGCAGGGTGGCTATGTAAATTTGCCCTTTTCCACTGGAGCAGTTTTCTGGTAGCAGACTGATGGTTTTATTGCATTGGTTTGGTGATTATTGATTATTGATTTATGTTCTAACATTCTATGTTGAGTCGTGCTCCGTTTTGTCTTGTTTTGAAGACTTCCGGGACGTAGGAAGTTGGATGCCCTGTAGGTACACGGAGAAAACATGTGGCAAGTGAAGTCGCACGGTGTATTGTCTGGTTGCCCTGTAGGTACACGGGGAAATGTGTGGCAAGTGAAGTCACACAACCCATTGTCTGGTTTCGAGTTGGTAACATCGTCGTGTGGTATCGTTAGGGACATTTCTGTGTGAATGTGCGTGAATCTCTGGCCTTAATTTTCAGGAGCATTGTAGTTTCCACATGTATTTTATCCCCAAAGAAACAGTTAGCCTTTTGCTTGTTAGAAGGGTAAGGTAGAGGGAAGTGCTACTTTATCGGAGAAACGGAATCATTTTGTGGTAGGGTAGAGGTAAGCGCTGCCTACTGGAAATACAGAATTCTTGTGTAAATGAACAAAACTATCCCTTTGGTTTAGCAAAACAGGCAATGGTGGTGTTTTTATGTTGTTACTAACAGATTTGATTAAGGAAAACGTAAGAAAAGTTTGCCGACAAATTTTGTAAAGGAGGGTTCAGCAGAAGCAGGAGTAGTGAGAAATGCTGACGTCAGAAAGACCGCGCTGGGATTGGCCAGCCATAGAGAGACGAAGCTTTCATGGATTGGTACGTTGGTGTGAGTCGCACTGGGATTGGAGAGCATACGGAATAGTCACAAGAGAAGTAATTTGAAAGGTCTAGTGATTCAGGACTAAGGTTAAATAAAAATGATGTATTACGATCCACCTGAGAAGGAGAAAAAGTCATGGTTTGGGAAAATTAAAAGTTGATTTAAAAAGGATAAGCTGATTGTGACTAGGGAAGAAAAGATACTTCTTCCACCGAAATTGCCTGTATCTTTTATGGTAGCGAAATATGGGTACCATACATGTATTTGACTAGAGAATTGGGCAAAGTATACAAAAGAAGATGGAGTCCTAGCGTTTCCAGAAAGTGGTTCATTTAGTTTAGCTGTATTAAGAAACTTAAGAGAAAGAATGATGAGGTTAGAACCAAGACCTAGACCTACTCAGTTTGAGGCTTTGACGGACTGGGAAGAAGAGATGTATGAAAGGGAACGGCATCAGATTGGAAGAAGGTATAATTACATGTTTGGTAGACTGTGTGGTCAGGAAAGTCATGATGACAGAATGAGAAGATGGCGGAGTGCAACCATAACTGATGGTATGTTTCCGTTGAGAAATGTTGATGAGACAAGTGGCAGAAAGTGTACAGAAAAGAGAAACAATACAGGGTCAGAAGGTTATAAGTATGGTGTGAATGAGTCGGAGGATGAAGTGCTAGAAGACATGTTTTATAAAAGTCCTCCCCTGTATCAACCAAATTCTACATTGCTGACACCGAGTGTGCCGGTAAAAGAAATCCTGCTAAATAAATTTTTTGAGCAAACGCCACCTGATTTAGGGAAAAATAATCCATTTAGATTAGGGGTGGGCGGAATTTGCGAAATCCACTTTCGCAAATTATCGTGAAAATGTTTAAAAGTATCGCAAACAAGCGGAAATATCGCGAAGATGCGGAAGTTTTTTTCCCGCATGTTCGCGAGATTTTCTGCATGGTTGCGGGTCGCCAACTTACCCATCTGGTTGCTCGCGGGCGTGGCCATCTTGTTTTGAGTTGTCTCGTGGTGCATGATCGCGAGAAGAAAGACGTGATCGCGCGACGCATGACGTCACTGCGGGCGCGAACTGTTGCGAGACAGCGCAAATGGCTAAAAACAATACAACATCTCATGGCGAACGCGACCAGATCAAGAAAACTTGTCGGCGAACGCAGGGATTCAGGTAAGGCGATCGCGCGTGCGCGAGAATGTATTATTTTACAGCGCGAGCAAGAAACAAATTATCGCCAAGCTGCGGAAAGCGGAAATTTTGACATTTTCGCACTCTCCGCGGAACGCGAAAATGTCAAATTATCGCAATTTCCACGAACGGAACGAAATTTTAGCCCAGGCCTAATTTAGAGACTCTGAAATGGCAAAACCTGTTAGGACTGGAAATGAAAACTCAGCTGAACTACCTAGAACTATTCTGGAATTAACTGAGAAAATTAGGGAATTAACCAAAAATATGGAAGCCGAAACTGTACCTGTAACTATAGGGCCAGTGATGCCTGTCTTTGATAAACAGAAAGATAGTGAGCATTGTTTAACAGTTCCCTACAATAGTAATAAGCGAATCGAGACAGAAAAAAAGTGGATCTGGAGGAAATGCGTGGGGAAAAATTGCAGGAACATCAGGTTTAAGTACTCCTAAAAATCTGACTATAAATCAAAGTCCAGCAAGTAAGACGCTGATGACAACAGAATCGGCACCAGAAACCCCAGAAAGAATACGGAGAGAATAAGAAGTGAAACAATCCCTGTAGGTCCCACTTCTGATGAATTAAGCGATTGGTTAAGGAGTTTATAGCGAAAAGATACAGAACCTCAACCTTTAGATGTGGCAAAATTAAAGGTAACATTGGAAGAATTAATAGTAGGGACTATTCCAACTGAAAAATTAAAAGCATATCAGGACTAAGAGCTAATGTTTCTCTGCAAGATTATAACCTGGAGAGCGAGGAATTTGCATGAGAAAGTTGAAGAGACAGCTAGTAAAATGGGCATTGACTTTGAGAAAATAAGATCATTACAGAAGCCATATAGAGTAGATTTTTCTGAAAAAGATATTGAAAATCTGAATACTGCAGGGAGATGGACTCAAATTAAAGAATTGGATGCCTTGTTAAGGAAATGGGGTGATGTAGACAGGTGGAAAAGTAGGTGGTTTCGAAAGAGAGAGGATATGACAGATAAGACCTTTTCGGCATTTCCGGTAAGAGAAAAAGAGACAGTAGTAACGGAATGTCCCATGAGGGAGATCCCAGGAGGGGGTTATGTACATGTTCCCTGGACTAGACAGGACATTTTGTCATTTACAAATGATTTCCCAAGGTTAAGAGAAAAACCCGTCGAGTGGGATCAACAGGTGGAAAGGTTTGTTAAATTATCAAAAGTGTTGTGGATAGATTTGAATGGTCTTTTTGATATAATTGTACCCGCAGACTTATGGCAGAATGTAAAATTACAATAGGTTGGCCAACTCAAAAGTACCCTAGGGATCGCAAGATGGGAGCCCCTGATTCGGAGGTAATGAGAAAATATGAACAGGTAATTACTTTTTTGAAAAATAAAGTGCCACCAAAAGAAACCGATTGGGTAAAAATTGATAGACCTCACCAAGAGGTTAAGATATCTGTCCACGCTTATTATGAAAGGTTGCTGTTAGCTTTTAAGCAATACAGTGGTGATGAGAAATTGAGTAAGAAGGATTTAAGTCATTTTGTATATCGATTTGTTTATGGTTTAAGACCTGAAGTAAGCAAAATGATCAATCAGCATACAGTGGATTGGCAAAATAAAAAGATAGATGAAGTATTACGACATGCTAAATATTTTAGTGATGAAATCGAACCAAAACAAACGCAAGCTGAAAGAGAAGGCAATTTGGGCACAAGTTAAGGTAGCGGAAAGTCAAGAAGCCCAGTTGATTGAGCAGGCTAATGGCATGGACCAAGTCAGACAAAAGCCTAATATTGGAAAAGGAAAGGGACAAATCAGCTTAGAGGAAGCAAAAAAGAAATGGCCATGTCATAATTGCGGAAAATTAGGGCATAGGAAATTCAAGTGTAAATTGCCCCCGAGTGCTAATGGTGATAATGCATCATTGAATCCACAGGTGCAGAATGAGGTGGGTTGTCAACCGACGCAACAGCAGCAGGTTGTTGCCCAACAGTGTCAGGCGCCAAAGCCACTTTTGCCACAGAGCGTAAATCCTCAGAGATACAGTAATGAGACAGGATTTTACACAGAGGAACAGGTAACGAAGCTACCGTGCGCTAGTCCTGTTTTGCAGTATTGGCTGCAGCGCGATGAGAGTGAGTCAGAAGAGAGTTATTGACGGTGCCTAGGAGAGGAAGAGGAGTGCGTACTTGGCACAACTCTAGAGGTAGACCAGACAGGACCATTTGTGGATGGAAAGGTAAATGATGAACATATTACTTTCCTAGTAGATACTGGTGCTACTCGTTCAACTGTTAGATCAGCTGACGTTAAAAATCTTCCTCTCTCGGGTGACACAATCCAAGTAGTCGGAGTCTCAAATAGACAGATAAAAACTTATCTTACTGATCCTGTTAAAGTTAAAATAGGGAAATTCACTGACATGCATCAATGTGTTGTGTGTGATACTAGCCCTGTGAATTTGTTAGGGAGAGATTTGTTGTGTAAAATGAACTGTACGATCTTCTGTACCCCTGATGGCATAGCTTTTGACACTCCTGATGAGGATTTACTGTATAGAATGACAATGGCAAATCTGGAACCCGAGATTACTGAGGCTTTTGTTGTATTTGATCCAGAGGAATTGCCTCAGGAATTGAAGAAAGCAGTGAAACCCGAGGTATGGAATTTCACGGGAGAAGATATGGGATTGATGAAAAGAGTAGACCCTGTGAAAATAACTGTAAAATAAGGAGTAAGCTACCCGAATATTCCCCAGTATAAATTGACACCAGAAATAATTGCAGGAGTGACCCCTGTAATAGACAAGATGATTCAACAGGGAATTTTGAGAGGAATAATGAGTAGTCCATGTAATTCACCGATCATGGGTTTGAAGAAGCCTAATGGAACTTTTAGAATAGTACAAGATTTGAGAAATGTAAATAAAATTGTTGTACCCTGCTGTCCCATTGTACCGAACCCTTTGGTAATCCTACATCAGATTTCCCATGATGCGGAATGGTACACAGTCATCGACTTATGTCATGCTTTCTTTTCTATCCCATTGCACCCCGACAGCCAACAAATGTTTGCGTTCCGGTTCAGCGAACATACTTTGGCATGGTGCCGTATCCCACAAGGGTATACAGAAAGTCCATCGATATTTAATCAGATTGTAAAGAAGTACTTGGAAGATTTAAAAATGTCAAAAGTTCAGTACTCGTGCAATACATCGATGACCTATTGGTGGCATCGAGGACGCGAGAGGCATCTGTGGTGGACACAGTTGCGTTGTTGAATCATTTGGTGGATGGAGGACGTAAGGTATCCCGTCAAAATTACAATTTTGTAAAAAGGAAGTATATTATTTAGGTCATAAGATTGAGAAAGGCCTGAGAAAAGTGACTGCAGACAGGATCCGAATAATAAAGGGAATGAGAGCACCAATGACTCAGAGAGAGGTGAGAATGTTTCTTGGAATGGTGGGATATGGTCGCCAGTGGATGAGCAACTTTTCGCTGATTGCAAAACCTTTGGTACGCTTGACATAAAGTGATGTGAAAGACCCCCCTTGAACTAAATAAAGAGGAGATGAAGGCATTTAGACAACTGAGAGACAGCTTGTGTGAAGCACCAGCTCTTGGAATGCCTGATTACGAAAAGGAATTTGAGCTCTATTGCAATGAGAGAGATGGATGTGCACTCTCTGTGTTAGTGCAAAAGCATGGAAAACTAAGACGACCGATTGCATACTTTTCAGCTGTTTTAGATCCTGTAGCCGTAGCGTTGCCTGGTTGTTTGAAAGCAGTGGCTGCTACCTGTAAGAGTTTGGAGTAGAGTGAATGAATTTTGATGGGATATCCTGTGAGAGTGTTTGAACCCCATGATGTTGCAATCCTTTTGACAAGAAGCCGAACACAATTTATGATCCATAGTCGGCTGACAAAATATGAAAAAGTCATTCTGGATGCTACAGATGTGAGCCTTGTGAGGTGTCTTAATGTAAATCCCTCAACATTACTACCTGATGCTGTGAATGTGGAAGTTAAGGATGACGTGGATCATGATTGTTTGGAAGTAATTGGTTTTTGCACTAAGCCACGTCCCGACATAAAAGATGTGCCTTTGAAAGAAAGTGACTATGTGATGTTTGTGGATGGGTCATGTCTGAGAACTGAAGAAGGAGTTCTGAGTGCTGCATATGCAGTATGTACTGTAGCGGCTGTGTTGGAAGCGTCTTGCCTGAAAGGAGTAAGATCAGCTCAGGTTGCTGAATTATTTGCATTGACCAGAGCATGTAAGTTGAGAAAGAATCTGCGAGTCACTGTGGTTACCGATAGTCAGTATGGATTTGGAGTGGTGCATGACTTTGGGCAGATTTTGTCTCAAAGAGGGTTCTTGACGTCGAGTGGAACTCCGATCAGGAATGCTGAAGTGGTTGGCAAGTTGCTTGAGGCGATACAGCTGCCTAAGCAAATAGTGGTTGTAAAGTGCGCAGCCCACTCCAAAGGTATTGACTATGTGTCAGCGGGCAACGAATTTGCGAATGACATAGGTCAGTATTGTGCGCTGAACCAAAACTCAGTGAATCGGGATCGGGAAAAGGAAATGAACTCATGTCCCTTACTTTTTACTAACACTGTGAGTACTTGGGAGGAGGTGAGGCAGTTACAGGAAGAGGCAGGAGAAGAGGAAAAGAAACAGTGGATAAAATCAGGATGTGCACCACGCGAGGTACACAAGGTTTGGGTTTATCGTGATGGAAGACCAGTAAGGCCTGATAGCCTGATCTCTATCATGGCACTGATGTACCATGGACAGGCACATGCAGGCAGGGATGCCATGATTAGACTTTTCAAACAGACCTGGCATAATGCCAAGTTCCGGCTTGTAGCTGAGAGCCTTTGCCAAAGATGCCTTATATGTCAGGAGTATAATCCAGGAAGGAAAACAGTGATGAGTTTGGGAACAATAGGACGGGAGGGAGGTCCTTTCACTAGAATGCAGATTGATTTCATTGAAAAAACCCCATGTAATCAACTAAGATATGTTCTAGTAGTTGTTTGTCTGTTTTCACGTTGGGTGGAAGCGTACCTGACCAGAAGGAGTGATGGGGTTACAGTAGTTAAACTCCTATTGAGAGAATTCATTCCTAGGTTTGGTTTTCCAGGAACGATTGAATCAGATAGAGGAAAGCATTTTCAGAATTGAATTATAAAATTGATTTGTGACGCATTGAATGTACAACAGAAACTACATTGTGCCTATCGTCCAGAGGCTTCTGGAGTAGTGGAACAAATGAATGGCACCATTAAAAACAGATTGGGAAAAATGTGTTTGGCCACAGGTTTAAAATGGCCAGATGCCTTGCCCCTAGTGCTCATGACTATTAGATCGATTCCTGATAGGAGCACTGGCCTGAGCCCCCATGAAATTGTTATGGGTAGAGCGATGAGACATGTTTTCATTCCTGTCAACAAACTACTGCCTATATCTGATGACTTTGTTTTGGATTATTGCAAGGGGTTGGCTGATTCCATTCATTCTGTGTTTCATCAGGTTGGATCAGATGCAACTACCCTTGAAAAGAAGCTAGCTCATGACTTGATTCCTGGAGACTGGGTGCGGTTCAAAGTGCATAGAAGGAGAACTTGTCTGGTCCCACATTGGGGGATACCACATCAAGTGATTCTGACCACGATGACCGCTGTGAAGTGTGCTAGAGTAAAGAATTGGATTCATGCTAGTCATACTCTTCGAATCCCTAGTCCCCTAAATAGACCTGAGGAAGAGTATTTGGAAGAGTCTGATACCAGTTCTGAGTCAGAATCAGAAGAAACAAGAACAAGACAAACTCCAAGAAGGGGAGAATCGGAGTTGAGCTAAGTTGCGGAGCCAGAGAATTTACCATTAAGGAGACGACTGGAAATTTCCGATACTAGCTCCGAATCAGACACTGAACAGGTGGGAATACAAGAAAAGGTAAAAGAAAACATTGAGGAAACTGAACAAGAAATTCTTGATAAAGAAGCCCCACGTGCAAGCACGAGAGAAATTCCACCTAAGGTCATAGAATTAGAAGGTGAGGAATTAGATACAGAGAGTGAGGGTAAGATTGTTGCGGGAGACCCCCGAGGAGCTGTAGGGACAACGCACATCTAGGTAGAAGAAGAGACAGTTAGTCAGCAGGAAGATTGCGTGGAAGAAACACGAGGAGGGAAAACTGTATATAGGGAACCTGAGGTCTTGAGGGTAAAATCCAAAGAAAGTAAAAGTCAAACTGATACAGAATCTGAAGAAAGTGAAGGAGAAGGCCAAGAAGGACAAGTCTTGAGGAAAAGAGCTTGAAAAACCGAGCGAGGTGAGAAGAGGAACAGATTGAAAAGATCGTTGAAACAGGAAATTTGGCCAAATAAAATTAAGAGATTGAGATACCGACTGACGAGAGTGAATGAAGTGTCTAGTCAAGAGAAATCAGAAGACACTGCTCAGGCACACTTGAAGAAAGAAAAGAGAATAAAGGAACCCTACTAGAAGTACAAGTCACCAGAATGGACTTATGTGGCCCTTCCTGATATACAAGAGGAAGCAGACAGCCGAGGAAGTCTAGGAGTGACTGTACCGGAATTGGTTGAAGAAGAAGATTCGGAAATCCTGAGAATGATCTTATCTGATATCAGAGAAGAGACTGATGATCAGGAAGTTCTGAACCGAGATTGTGAAACAGACAAAGACGATCAAATGCCGGATTGAAGTGACAAAGAAAAGATGCACAGAATTTAAAATACTGGACGAGACACATAACCGAAAGAACCAAGTAGGCACTTAAAACCTTGGGTTTAGGCAAAATTAAGTTATGGATAAAAGAGGCTAAGTCAAAAGACACTGATCATTTCCAAAATGGCAAACACAGTAGGTAGAAAACCTACATGTGGGTTTCTCCGAAGATGGTGCAAGGTGTGTTGTTGTTGTACAGGATTACTAATGATTCCATGGATCATATTAGCAATAACAATTTTGTTTAAAGTGACATTCAAAAGAGTAGAGAACCACGCTGAGAATAAGACTAATAGAGAAAAGATTCATGATACTCATGCGACTAAACTGGTAGATAGAACTGATTTCCATAAGGATAGGTCTATAACTGATTTTATCTAATAATGTTTTTTCAAAGTTACTCTATGACTATGTAAATACTATGGACGTTAGAGATTGCTATGTTTGTATTCAGTTACCTGCATCAGTGTCAGATGGTGTCCCCTATCATCACCTTCCATTGACACATGGAATAACATGTAGTGTATTAGCAAGCTTATTCTATAAAACAGGGAAATTAGAATGTTATTATACTAATGTAGATAATGTTTTCTCTCAGTTCCTGAACTAAATAAGGTGAATCCTGGTAGAACTTTAGGTGAATTTTTCTTAGAAACTAGAGAATTAACCTTAGAAGAAGTGTTTAAGAACAATCTTACTTGTAGTCTGAGAAAAGAAGAGAAGACTTTCTTGCACATGGTAGAAGACAGGAGAATTAAGATTCAAAGAAAGGTATCTGGGGAAAGGATGGAAACAACATTTTGGGATGCTGAGAAGGAAAATCATTTAAAGGGAGAAACAAATCCTGCAATGGCTTTGGATTGGTCTCAGAGAGGGAAATTGTGCATCAGTAGAGATAACACTGTTTATGATAATTATTTTGTAGGTGCAAGTGAATGCTATGATGTATATAAGATCATGGGAGGATGAAGGTTTAAAGGAGGAAATGATCCGGTATTCCCTGAAATATATTACATCTGTGGGAACAGGGCTTATTATAGGTTACCGGACCATTGGTATGGTACATGCTACCTAGGCCTGGTCTTCCCAAAAATATTTCATGTGGGAAGAGGAGAGGACGGTTTGCACAAAATAGGTAGACAACTAACACGTAGAAGGAGGGAAAGTTGGTCAGAAATTGTAGGGGATATCTTTGGAGCACTGATACTAGCCGTTGGAATATCGCTGAATGCACATAAAATTAGAAAATTGTCTACAGTTGTGGATCGTTTATCGACAAGCACAGCTGGAGGGTTCTTAATAGTAAATACTGAAATGGTTGCCATGGGAGCCATGATTATGCAAAATCGACTTGCCCTTGATATTATTTTAGCAAAAGAGGGAGGAGTCTGTGGAATGCTGAAGGTACAACATTGCTGTACTTACATTCCTGACAAGAGCCAACATTTGAAGAAATATATTAAGAATATAACTGATTTGCATGAGGAAATTGTTCCATTGGAGGTTGAAAGTGTTTGGGAAAGGCTTGGTAAATGGTTTTCTAC
Source organism: Triturus cristatus (assembly GCF_964204655.1). Taxonomy (NCBI): domain Eukaryota; kingdom Metazoa; phylum Chordata; class Amphibia; order Caudata; family Salamandridae; genus Triturus; species Triturus cristatus. Next base: position 446,874,960 of record NC_140586.1, on the reverse strand, counting down.
TATAAAGGGTTTATTACCAAAATTAGGTAGTTCATTTGTAGGTAAAAGACTAATGCCAGTAACTTGTGTGGTAATACTAATACTGATTTTGAGATTAGGATGTGTATGTATAAAAAGAACAAAATTACAAAATAGAATAAAAAGAGATGTTGCGAAAAGAGAAGGAGATGAGAGAAAGAGGAGTAGGAAATATAGAATTAGGAGAATGGAAAGAAAACATGTACAAGAAAACAAGAGAGGATGAGATGGGAGAGACTATGATGTAATGTAACCAAGTGTAAGGGAACTGAGGGCCCGATTCACAGAACTAACTTAAGACAAAATCCTAAACTTACTACCATTTTGGTATTCACAGATGGCACTTACTCATTTTGGTATTCACAGAAGGCACTTACTCATTTCGGTATTCACAGAAGTTAGGAGTCCTAACTTTAGGACTCCTAAATGCCTTCTGTGAATACCGAAATCTTAAAATTAGGATTTTTCTCAGTTTAGGAGCAGTAAAGTTAGAACTCCTAACTTTAATACTCCTAAACTGAGAAAAATCCTAATTTTAAGACTTTCGGTATTCACAGAAGGCATTTAGGAGTCTTAAAGTTAGGAGTCCTAACTTTACTACTACTAAACTGAGAAAAATCCTAATTTTAAGACTTTCGGTGTTCACAGAAGGCATTTAGGAGTCCTAAAGTTAGGAGTCCTAACTTTACTACTCCTAAACTGAGAAAAATCCTAATTTTAAGACTTTCGGTATTCACAGAAAGCATTTAGTAGTCCTAGAGTTAGGAGTCCTAACTTCTGTGAATACCGAAATGAGTAAGTGCCGTTTGTGAATACCAAAATGAGTAAGTGCCTTCTGTGAATACCAAAATGGTAGTAAGTTTAGTATTTTGTCTTAAGTTAGTTCGATGAATCGGGCCCTGAGTAATCATTTCCACAAAAATTATGACATTTAGTGTGATTTGTGGTGATGTTAAAAATCACCAACGGGGAGATTGATTGAGCAGGTAAAGCAAAAATGTGTATACCTTCTCTATTTTGCATGAAAATACTAATTACGTAATCATTCTAAATATTAACTCGTACTACTTGTGTGGAGTGTTATAATTAACCAACTCTTGCACCTTAATAAACACAAGATACACGTGGGACTAAAATGCTAATTGCATGGCTAATAAATTAAATGATTAACTACGGTACGCAAACTAACTATAGGATGTGTTGAAATAGAGAATTGCATGATTTATGTTGCTTTTGTGATGGTTTGTGCTTCCAGTGTTGCAGAATGGTGAGTATTATTGCTTTAAATGTTGCTACAAGCTAGGGAAATACTAATATATATTGAGATTAGTGTGGGTTTAAACATTAGAATCTTCGTTTCTATATTTTGATTACCTTTATGTTTGTTTTTGCTTAAGCTGGCATTCGGGCCTACTAGGCTGCAGTACTTGAAATGGAGTTCGGAAGTGGCCACTGTCATTTGAGTGCGATGCCTACTGCGCAGACTCGGATGGCTCTGAAGATCCCCAAGCGACCTCAGAAGAAAGACGAAGTGTTCCTTGTCAAGGATAGGAACGTGGAGGACTGCCAAGACCCAACTAGTGTGAATGACTGAGAGGACAATAGTGACCTGTACACAAAGGTTTACATGTTGCTACTTCTGAACTTTCGCCTGTGAAACCACATATTGAAAATGATTAAAAAATTCAGAGGATTTAGCCAATCAGAACACTTCTACTCCTAAATTGTTGCACATTGTTCTAAAAGTAAGGAGAAAAAGGGTATATAAGGGGGGAATTTAAAAGAGGGAAAAAAGCCCGTACCATTATCCCGTTGGTGACTGATGGTGTGGAGGATCGATTTGCTGGTTCGTTGGTGCGACCACATGGTCCCTTGGCTAAATTCTGGGGACTGTGTCATGCTGAGAGAGATTTCCTGAACTTACTTGGGTTCCTCTTTGAATATAACACGATGGTTCCATCTGAAGGGATTTTGATTTATGCTGTGGGTTGACGGTACCTTCTGGAAATGGTTACCAATATTCAAATTTAGGTAAATATAATTGTTATGTCAATGTATGTTCAAGATCAAAGGGTTAGAAATCACTCAATAGAAACCTGATTTGACTGTAATCCTGATTATGCTAACAAAGTGAATTAATTAGATAAACTAAATATTTTTTAATAAGAAATGAGTCTGTGATTCTGAAATAAGGTATTGAAAATTAACCGAAAAGGTTCCGAAACTTTAAATGTGTTTTAGCTAGTTCTAAATCACCATCAACCAGTCCAACTAATTGGCCCAAGTGGTGGAGTGCCTTGATTTTAAAGTTAGGATTCTATAGGTACTGATGTATATAATGTATATGATGTAAAGAATTTTCTTCCAATAGGTAACAAGCTACCCCCTCACATGTCCAGCGTTTCTTTCCCTCCTGTGTGCAGACTTGAGTGAGACGCGTGAGTGTTGGTGTTATGGGCCCCACCAATGAATGCGTGCGTGAATGAGTAAGGGTGATGACGGGTCTGTGATGCATGGGGGCTATGTGAATTTGCCCTTTTCCACTGGAGCAAGGGCATTCCTTACATTCTTGGCTTAATCTGACGTTGTTGCTGTTTGTATAGCAGTTTCTTGTGCACGTTATTAGCACTATTGCCTTGGTATTGTTTCATATTTCCTGCGCAGCAGGCTCTTGCCCGGGAGCATTCTCCCCCTCGCAGTTTCTCCCGCTGTGCGCCCTGCGCGCGGTGAGATGCTGTCAGGCCCATCTGGTCCGAACGAGGCAGCTCTATCAAGCGCTCCCGCTGGACTTTACAAGCATTTGGGAATCCGGTCACTCCTTTAGTGTCCGCTTGATTCCCGACCAACCCTCGCCTAATTTTGACACCGCTACGCGGTGATTTCCCCACACGGCCACGTTAGTGACCAGCGCCACCTGGTGGTGGTAATTGGTATTTTGCCTCAGTCTATTCTTATAACAGCTTTGGGGAAAGCGCAGCTGTTGGAGCACCGGCAAGGGGGCTGCCTTAAGGATTTTAAGGGCATTTGTTCTGTGCTCACACCCTCTGCTATCATGTCTTCTCCGGAAGACCATTTTTACTCCTCCTACCAGGAAGTGGAGGAGGAATGGCCCCCCAACTTCTCCCTTCAGCAGTGGACCAAGCCCTCTCTCTGGCTATGTCTAGGGCGCTGACTCCTCTTAGGGATCAGGTTGATAAGCTGGTGAAAAGCATCCCTGGGGTGTTCAGTGACCCAGAGCTGGTGGTGGTGGGTCCCAGTAGCTCCCAGATGGGGAATAAAAGGGCCATTAAGCATAACGCGGGGCACTTGGAAGGATTTGATAAACTTACGGAGACCTTCCTCAAGAATGTGCGAACGCTAAAACATGCACCCTTCCAGGAGGAGGAGTCCGGAGAAAATTGAGGTGCTGTCACCACTATTGTAGACCCCGACGGCGGGTTTCCCTTAGAGGGAGAGGGTGTATCAGAGGACTATTTCTCCTCCAATGAGGATAAGGACTAGGGGCGTCCCTACATCCAGAGTCCCACTCCTCTCATTCCCGGGTTGGGGACGGGGTCCACTCGGACATGTTTGAGCCTACCCAAATTTACCATCCTAGGTCGGCGGAGTGGACCCCTGACACCAAAGTGGCAGAGTATGTGGTGGGGAAAATCCATCAACCCCTGGAAAGGGAGGTCAGCAATAGGATGAGAGGAGAATGCCCCAGGCCCTCACTGAAGGGGAAGGTGACACACACACCTGAAATTGATGAGAAACTATGGTCCTTTTTTCTCTAAGTATATGAGGGATCCCAAGAAAGGAACTGATGGGTCTTGGACGTGGTAGTGCCCTTGACCCAAATTATTCAATTGGCAGAGCATTCAAAAGAGTCAGGATCCCCTTTGTCCACGGATGTTGTGGCTGGTTGGGCACACTACCCTAAACCCTAAAACACTGCCCCCTCCACTACCCAAATACCACTGCACTACTCTAAACCCTAAAACACTACCCCAGCACAACACCCTACACTACCCAAACATAACTGCACTACCCTAAACCCTAAAACACTACCACCAGCACGACTCCCTACACTACCCAAACACCACTGCACTACCCTAAACCCTAAATCTACCCCAGCACAACTCCCTACACTACACAAACACCACTGCACTACCCTAAACCCTAAAACACGACACCCTACACTACCCAAACATAACTGCACTACTCTAAACCCTAAAACACTACCACCAGCACGACTCCCTACACTACCCAAACACAACTGCACTACCCTAAACCCTAAATCTACCCCAGCACAACTCCTTACACTACACAAACACCACTGCACTACCCTAACCCCTAAAACACTACCCCCAGCACAACCCCTTCACTACACAAACACCACTGCACTGCCTTAAACCCTAAAACACTACCCCAGCACGACCCCCTACACTACACAAACACCACTGCACTTCCCTAAACACTAAATCTACCCCCAGCATGACCCCCTACACTATACAAACACCACTGCATGACCCTTAACCCTAAAACACTACCCCCAGCACGACCCCCTTCACTACCTAAACACAACTGCACTGCCCTAAACCCTAAAACACTACCCCAGCACGACCCCCTTCACTACCCAAAACACCACTGCACGACCCTAAACCCTAAAACACGACCCCCTACACTACACAAACACCACTGCACTACCCTTAACCCTAAAACACTAAAACCCAGCACGACCCCCTACAGTACACAAACACCACTGCACTACCCTAAACCCTAAAATACTACCCCCTATACTGCACAAACACCACTTCACTACCCTAAACCCTAAAACACTACCCCCAGCACTACCCCCAACACTACACAAACACAATTGCACTACCCTCAACCCTAAAACACTACCCCAGCACTACCCTCTATACTACCCAAACACCACTGCACTACCATAAACCCTAAAACACTACCCCCAGCACAACCCCCTACACTACACAAACACCACTGCACTACCCTAAACCCTTAAACACTACCCCAGCACAACTCCTTACACTACCCAAACACCACTGCACTCTGCTAAACCCTAAATCTACCCCCAGCACGACCCCCTACACTACCCAAACACCACTGCACTACCCTAAACCATAAAACACTACCCCCAGCATGACCCCATACAGTACACAAACACCACTGCACTTCCCTAAACCCTAAAACACTACCACCAGCATGACCCCCTACACTACTCAAACACCACTGCACTACCCTAAACCCTAAAACACTACCCCAGCATGACCCCCTACATTACTGCACTACCCTAAACCCTATACACTACCCCATCATGACCCCCTACACTACCCAAACACCACTGCACTACCCTAAACCCTAAAACACTACCCCCAGCATGATCCCCTACACTACCCAAACACCACTGCACTACCCTAAACCCTAGAGAAAGAAACCCACCCCATGCCCAATCGTCCTTACGTCTCACTCCTCGTGGTTCCTCTCGCCTCATGGTTCCTGCTTCACGTCGTCTCTAAGGGGTGGCGCACGTTGTTGTGAAGAAACGGAACAGCCATTTAGACACTTATATACCCATGTATTCTTCCATCAACCTTGAGATATACATATATAAAACATATTTAATTTTCAGAAAAACACTCAGTGATGTCATTTGAGATGTCATCAGTGATGTCATGAGTGATGTCACTGACCATGTCATGAGTGATGTAATATGTGACGTCATCAGCAGTGCATTGCGGGCGTGCGAGTTATAGTTAGCTGAACTAACTATAATGGGGGAATTTCTATGGTTTTGTACGAGTGAAATGTCCAACTAACTATAACGCCCCTGAAACCAATGTTTTTTTCAGTGAACTATATATATATATATATATATATATAAAAATGCATATTTTCAACAGCAGCGCAATGCAAAGCAAAGCTTTCGCCTTACCCAAGCCCCTTCTGATGGTATTCCACGGCAGAGTGGCGAATTCCCAAACATGAACCAAATGCTGAATACACGATCTTCAGAAAACAGCACGCCGTGGCCCAATCTTTGCAGAAGCATTATTTATTCAGAAGCTTGACACACTCTATCTACATGAGTCTATGTATATATATAAATATATATATATTCACTGAAAAAAACAAAGGTTTCAGGGGCGTTATAGTTAGGAATTGGCATTTAAAAAACCTTAGAAATTCACCGAAAAAAACATATGTTTCAGGGGCGTTATAGTTAGCTGGACATTTCAATCGTACAAAACCATAGAAATTCCCCCGTTATAGTTAGTTCAGCTAACTATAACTCGCGCCCCGACCCGCAATGCACTGCTGATGACGTCACATATTACATCACTCATGACATGGTCAGTGACAAATTTCAAAGGTTTTTTTTAAATGCCAATTCCTAACTATAACGTGCATGAAACCTATGGTTTTTTCAGTGATTTTCAAAGGTTTTTTAAATGCTAATTCCTATCTATAACCTATCTCTAAAGATATCATGTTTAATGATTTTCATTGGATTTCTATATTTTTCAATTTCAGTGTGTCAATTTCATTAATTATGTTTTTTTGAAATTCTTTTTTAACACTATTTTTTAACCTATTTTTTCATTTAAATCTTTTCAAAATTAAAAAATAATATTTGTTTTTATTGGGTTTTTCAAACATATTTTTTTATATTTTTAAAAATATTTTTTTAACTATATGTTCCAAACTTTATTTTATACATTTTTTTCCCATGTTTTTTGGATCCGCGCACCCTATGCACACCGTTCTCAATCTCTACACAATAGCATCCGCACATGGTATGCGTTGGGTATGTGTTTAGTGCGCGATCGCAATGCGACCGGTACGCGACTCCCAGCCTATACGCGACACGTTCGATGTACGTAACGCGACGTTTACTCACTTCCGTGATGCATCATATGCGTGTATGATGCGGCAGGTGCGCGGATCCCGCGAAATATTTAACATTTAAAAAAACATATATATATGTATTTCATGTGAATATTAATTGAAGACATACTCTAAACTAGTCTTAAAAGTAATATATTTTTACATCTAATCCTATATTTCTTTTTAGTTCAATTTCGCGGATGCTCGCTGGGTGCGTGCTGCATAAGCGCAGGGTGCGCCGATCCAATGTGACCTGCAAAAAAAGAGATTTGATTGGTTCATTACACTTCCTGTTCTAACTATTGAAAGACCCCACCCATTTCAATCATTCTTCATTCACCTTCTTTGGAGGAGCATCTCTTTGCAGAGAAGAAGATTTTTTGGACTAAGTTTACACTTAGCTCTAACTTTTTTCTCCTAACAATGGCTTCAGGGCAGCAGGCATCACCTGCATCTCCTCATACATCTGAGGATGAATTTTTGGAGGAGCCACCACGCACACCACGTTTTTTTTCAGTGTTGTGGAAATTTTTTACTTTTCCCGAGGGGCAAACGAAGACCAATGCCACCTTGGTCACGTGCAAGATTTGTAAAAAAGTGCTGTCTCGAGGGGATCCGACAAAGAAATACTCATGCGGGACAGCCAGCATGATGAAGCACCTACGGACCCTTCATCCTGTCAATCTTGCACGAGAAGAATGCCGACGGATGAGAGACACTCCTGCTCCTGCGCCTTCCACCTCATCGCAGCCGAGCACTTCAAGAGTTCATCCGTCAGCCCAAAACTTGGACATCAGTCCTCAATTTCAATTTGTAAAAGTGAGAAAGTCACCATTGCTAGTTTTTTTTTTTTTTTTTTTCTTGAAGGTCATTGTTTTGTTCCTCCTGTTTTGTTTTTTGGGTTTTTTTTTTCCAGAAAAACCAAAGAAATCACAAAATCGTTGGTAAAACCCAAAAAAATATATAAAAGAAGAAAAAAAAAGTTCTTCTAAGAACTAACTTTCCTGGTTTAAAAAAAGAGCTAAATTTCTTTGTTAGTGTGTGAAAGTTTAGATGAATGTATGTGTAGTACGTAATTGACTGAATGAATGCATTAGTAGCGTATGGTGAATGTATAAGTGCAGAACTATGAGGAAGTGCTGCAGCATCACACAGTAACCTCTTTAACTGCAGTGTGCATTTTTCTCCTTCAATGTATGCTGAAAATGTTAGCATGCATTGAAGATATAAAAATGTGGAGAAATGAAAACTATTCTCCTTGTTGTGCTTTCCTACACCAAGTTTAAAATGGTGCAGCATTCACACACATATCGAGATTTATGATTTCTGATCAATCTTGTTCTATGAGTATTCAGTGCAATCATGCACAACAACACTTATAGAACACCCTTTCAACGCAAAGTGGTGTGTATGATGAGGTTGAATTTACATGGAGTAGAAAAAGTATACAGAGTGCCTTTTCCTCTCTTTGTAAATATGAAAGAATGTCTTGCGCAATAACTATGTTACAAAAAGTGACATATTTCCGGTTTTAAAATTCCTTGCGAATGATAGAAGGTAAGCACAGAGTTTTGTCTGCAAAGATGTTCAAAGAAGAATGATTGAAATGATTGCGGTCGTTCAATAGGTACAATGGGAAATGTTATGGACCCCTCAAATCTCTTTTTTTGCAGGTCACTTGATATCTGATTATGGTCAGATTTCAAAACTACATAGGTATAAACAGAGTGTTTTTAGAAACGTGTTTCAACTTTGTAGCTTCTTGCAGACCTCCTCAGTCTGCATATTGAGAATTAGTTAAACTTACCTTCACAGTAATAGGAATGAAAAATGGTATACATTTTTTTCAGATTTTCATTGCAATCTAAATTCATATAAATTGCTTATTTTTAGATTTGGATCTGTGAAAGAAAAGGAAAAAGAAATTATAACATGTAATAGTACACAGCAACATAGGTACATCTAACAGGAGAGAGGGTTGGCTGCATGAAAAAAAAGGCTTTTACACATTCACCACAGACACAGGCAAACAGATATGCATTACCAAATTCATGACCTGTGGGAGTGATTTTTGCATGTATGTCCTTGTATGCACATGTCGCCTTATATTTGTTGGAAGCACAATAGACCCGGCCAAAAAACTGATTTTGGAACATTACAGGGTGGATAAAGAACCTGGATCAGGCGTACCCTGTTGCCAGACACTGGGGCAGATTGCATCAACAAAATGCTAACCTTCTTGTTATCTTTGTAATTGACAGGATACAGAGAACAGTCAAAGGTGTGAACAGGCTAAAGAGTCTTTGGCAGAAGGAGTCTGAATACATCATTCTGCTTGGCAGCAAGTTTCCGGAAGGACTGAATGAGAGTGAGGAGTTTCATATACATATTCATATCAGATTGCCATGTTAGAGGCATATTTGCAACGATTTCCAAACAGGCACTGTGAAATCCGGTGATATACGGCAATTTCCATCAATATCGCCTGAAAACCAGCGATATTACAACTGCTCTGATGGACATGTTGTTAATAGGGAGAGGTAGATGTAACCTTACAATCCACCTCCCATTATGCACATGGCTAAGTCAAAATATTTGTAGACGTTAGTTTTTTTCCAGAAAAACCAAAGAAATCACAAAATCGTTGGTAAAACCCAAAAAAATATATAAAAGAAGAAAAAAAAGTTCTTCTAAGAACTAACTTTCCTGGTTTAAAAAAAGAGCTAAATTTCTTTGTTAGTGTGTGAAAGTTTAGATGAATGTATGTGTAGTACGTAATTGACTGAATGAATGCATTAGTAGCATATGGTGAATGTATAAGTGCAGAACTATAAACTTACCTTCACAGTAATAGGAATAAAAAATGGTATACATTTTTTTCAGATTTTCATTGCAATCTAAATTCATATAAATTGCTTATTTTTAGATTTGGATCTGTGAAAGAAAAGGAAAAAGAAATTATAACATGTAATAGTACACAGCAACATAGGTACATCTAACAGGAGAGAGGGTTGGCTGCATGAACAAAAAGGCTTTTACACATTCACCACAGACACAGGCAAACAGATATGCATTACCAAATTCATGACCTGTGGGAGTGATTTTTGCATTTATGTCCTTGTATGCACATGTGGCCTTATATTTGTTGGAAGCACAATAGACCCGGCCAAAAAACTGATTTTGGAACATTACAGGGTGGATAAAGAACCTGGATCAGGCGTACCCTATTGCCAGACACTGGGCCAGATTGCATCAACAAAATGCTAACCTTCTTGTTATCCTTGTAATTGACAGGATACAGAGAACAGTCAAAGGTGTGAACAGGCTAAAGAGTCTTTGGCAGAAGGAGTCTGAATACATCATTCTGCTTGGCAGCAAGTTTCCGGAAGGACTGAATGAGAGTGAGGAGTTTCATATACATATTCATATCAGATTGCCATGTTAGCGGCATATTTGCAACGATTTCCAAACAGGTACTGTGAAATCCGGTGATATACGGCAATTTCCATCAATATCGCCTGAAAACCAGCGATATTACAACTGCTCTGATGGACATGTTGTTAATAGGGAGAGGTAGATGTAACCTTACAATCCACCTCCCATTATGCACATGGCTAAGTCAAAATATTTGTAGACGTTAGTTTTCCAAAATATCCGCGGTTAGCATGGCTATTTCTTCCCTACGCGAATAGTTGCCCGGCTATCATGGCAATGTGAACCGGCGATATATGGCGATATTTAAAATCATGCTAGGCACGATTGGTGATGTTCTTTTTTTAAATTTTTGAAAAACCTTTATTGAGATATTGTATGGTACATCAGTGCAATAACAACATCATATCATATTATGCATCATTGAGGAAAGGCTTACATGAGGAAAGTGAATACAGATTTCTCTATGTGAAACATCCGGTGGCATCTTGTTTTTACATTCTACCAAAGATCCACAAGAGCCAAACCACCCCCCCAGGCAGACCAATTGTGTCTGCCAAGGGTAGTCTTCTTGAAAATACTTCTATCTTTTTAGACTCCTTCCTTTCACCCTATGTGTTAACCCTCCCGTCATACTGCAGGGATAGTACAGATTTTATCAATAAAATAGAAGGTATACTGTGGCAGGAGAATTTCTGGCTTGTAACGATAGATGTGGTGTCGTTGTATACCTGTATAAAACATTCTGATGGAGTACAAGCATGCAAGCACCTTTTCAGGGACAGATCCATTTTTTTGTATGACCAAACAAATATGCTTTTGGATATGTTGACATTTTGTCTGGAAAATAACTTTTTTCTTTTTGAGGACCAATGGTTTAAGCAAGAGGTTGGCACGGTGATGGGAAGTTGCTTCGCGCCGAGCTATGCTTGCATGATGATGGGGTGGTGGGAGGAGCAGCTTTTGTGGACGGATGTGAATGAATTTCTGACAAATAACATTGTTTTTTACACAAGGTTTATTGATGATATCTTTCTGATTTGGGGTGGTTCCAAATCAGATCTTGATAGGTTATTTGTGACCTTCAACAGTAATAATGTGAACCTTCGTTTTACACATAAAGTTGTGCAGGATGAGATGGACTTTCTTGATGTACGAGTTAGGGTTGAGGAGGGGGTTCTAACAACCAACCTGTTTAGAAAGTCCACAGCTGGGAACAGCATCCTCCATGCTAGAAGTCATCATCCCCCGAAACTTAAATGGAGCATCCCCTACGGGGAACTACTACGGGCTAAACGGAATTGTAGTTCCGAAAGTAGTTTTGTAAAAGAACAGGAAACCATGTTACATAGATTCCGTGAAAGGGGTTATCCTGAAGATGTCCTCTTAAGTGCAAAAGAGAAAGTATCCAAATTGAGGAGAACTTCATTACTGATAAAGAGACCTGTTCCTGACAAAGTGGGGAACAATGTTAGGATGATCACCACATTTAATGTGGCAGCAAAGGCTGTCAGTGATACTCTCAACAAACACTGGCACCTGATTAAGAACGACCCAATTGTGGGCACAAGTGTTAATCCACATCCACAAATAACTTACCGTAAAGCACGTTCCTTACAGGATATGCTTGTGAGAAGCTATTTTGGAGTTAGTAAGAAAATTACATGGATTCAACAACAAAAAGGCTTTTTTAAATGTGGGAATTGCAAGGCCTGTAGTACTAGTAAAAATGTTAAAACTTATCCCTTACCCACAGGGAAGACTGGTATTATTAAGAAATTCATTAATTGCCACTCTGATTTTTGTGTGTATGTCATTAGATGTCCATGTGCGAAATTATATATTGGGAGTACAATTTTTCCCGTGAAAAAGCGCATTCTTGAACATCTCAGAGCGATTAAAAATGTGGATCTGAATTATTCAACTGCTAGGCACTGGTTGAAATACCACAACAAGGATGTTAATTGTTTTTCCTTCTTTGGAATTGACAGGGTGCCGGCGAACCCCAGAGGGGGTGATCGTGAGAAACAATTAAGAATTCTGGAGTCACAGTATATCATTCTTCTTGAGTCTAAGAACCCCTTTGGCCTGAATGAAGATGAGGAACTTTTTGTTCATATTGGATGAGTTGCTATTGGGTGAAAAGACCTACTCCGCGCAGATCTGTGAAATAAGATTCTAATAGGACTAATATGGAAATAGAAATCCTAGAAGGGGTTTGAATATCAATATTAATTTTGTGAAGTTTATAAATAATAACCTTATAGTCCTAACATATATTTCCAGTATAGCGGTTGTCGGTTGGGTGCCCTCTGCCGTCTCTTGCTGCATCGATAACCCTGTATCAAATACTTTGTGAATTTTTCACATCACTCTGATTCTTTTTTATTTAGGACCATATGGTTACCTAATTTGGGTTTGAGAGTGTTTTTGATGCTAATATTATACTAATGTCAATTATAGTTGTTATATTGCCACTTGGCAACACTATATCTAAAATCTAGAAATCTAAAACACAAAAAAATTCAAAAAAGAATTATTTTATTTTAAACACTCTCTTCTTATAATTTGGAAAAATATGCACTTGTGTTAGAAAGTATTGAGAAGTATATATGTTTTCTTTCCTCATTACAAATCATGTGTAAGTCCTATTTCTGTTATTATGTTGGGACTTTGAGGAACAGTTGGTCCTTTCTTTATGTTTGGGATTACACTAGAAATGGTGGACGAGTGATTTGACTTTGTGGCTAGTGAAGAAGAGCGTCTGCTCGAAATGCGTCGCCATTAAACATTTTTCAAACAACGAGCCTTGGAGTGCGAGTATTCCTTTACTGGTTGCAGTTTGTGGAGTTTTCGTGAATATATTACCGGACCCGAGCCCGGGAGTTCACACCGACCCCGAGAGGAGGAGAGCTGACGTGCTCGGGAAGCTTTCCACTTCTTCATATTATGCATCAGTACACATATATGGAACACCTTCCTGTACCAGAACACGTATGATTTTACCCCCCCCCCCTAAGCAATTACGATGCAGGCTCAGGAATCTCATCATAAAGTCCAACATGTTTCAGTACAGTCTATCATCATATAAAGCAGTCCACCGTTTAGCACAAAACTTACGCTGGCAGGGCAACATCAAATACCCTGTCATCCCTGGAATGGGTATTCCCCATTTTCAGCATTCCAGGTCACAACCACTTTTCAGAACAAAAAAAGAATGACACATTCAGCTCACTAGCCCAGTGCTTCCACCCTGACGTTGTGGAGAACTCCCTCTCGGGTACTCCTCCTGTAAGGCCCAGGACCTGGATTCAGACACCATCTCGCACCCTGCCTCCGAAGCAACTTCACCTTCACCCTCCTTGCTCCTCGCTGCCTGTGTTAACATATACGAGGTTAACGGGCCCCAAATGTCTTTTGGACGCGACTTGGTGGGCAGAAGTTCTGCATAACGGTGCATTTGCTCTTGCCAAGTAACCATCGAATTAACCCAATCTTTAAACTTGGGGGCTCGGCCTCTCCCCCATCGACATGCCACTTGCCGTTTTGTCAGTAGTAGTCCCATTGCTGGAAATCTTTTATATTTTGTGTTGACAGCTTGGATCAATCCCAGGAGTGCCAGTAGTGGGCATGGCTGCACCCAGACCCCTATCATGTCCGAGAGACCCTCGAACGTCTGTGCCTAGAACTCTGCCACCGAAGGACAACTCCATGCCAGGTGAAGAAAATCCGCTCCTTCAAGCCTGCAGCGCACAGATATATCATTATCTCTGAGTCGGAATCTACACAGTTTAGCCGGAGAATAATATAACCAGTGCAGAAATGTGCCCATAACTGTCGATGTATGCTCTCCAAAGATCTGCTCCCTTGTGCGAAACTGCCCCGCTATAAAGGTCTCCCCAGGTGAATTACCGGAGGCCATCGAGCATCTTACGACAAATTCCCTCACACGTGACACTTAACAAGGGATAATGTGACAAAACCGGTTTGGGCGAGTATAACACAGGGGTCCCAAGCTTGCGGGCTATCCGTTGCCAGGCCCGTATAGTACAATCCACAGTGGATGGATCTCGCGCTCGTTCCCTCACTGCAGTGAAAAGATAACCTGACGGAGGCGTTGGGCCATATAACCATCTTCAACCGCCAAATGAGGCATAAAGGGCGGCGGATGGAACCAATAGGTGGCAAAGTGGGCTTGTGCACAGTAGTAATAGAATTCAAAATCTGGGACCTCAAACCCCCCCTGGTGATATGGCAGCATAAGCGTGCCTAAGTAAAGGCGTGCTTGCTTCCTGCCCCAGATAAGCCTGTGAGTTGAGATTTAAGTGTACTAAAGAAGAAACTCCCTGGATGATATGGGATATTAACAAACAGATATAAAAGCTTTGGCAGCAGCACCATCTTAATCAAAGATATCCTTCCTGCCATGGATAGGGAAAAACGCAGCCACTTGGTGACATTATCAGTAATCTTATCTATGGCCGTTCCATAATTTATTTTCATTAATACATCTTTATCTCTAGTAATACGTATACCCAGATATTTCAATTCATCCGACTCCCATATTAGGGGTAATTCAGCTGATATAGCAGGGTATTTTCCGTTAAGGGGAAGACAGCAGATTTTGACCAATTTATTTGTACTCCAGATATAGCACCAAATTTAGTTATCTCACGCAGGATGGGATTTAGATTGACAGGGGGTTTCTTCACATATAGCGTCATGTCATCTGCATACAGTGAAATAAGCAATTGTGTAGAGGGGCATATCAGTGCTTTGTCATTATGGTGCTGCCGAAGTTTTGCTGCTAAGGGTTCGATGGCGAGAGCAAACAAAATAGGAGATAATGGGCACCCCTGGCGCGTGCCCCTGGAAATAGCAAGAGGTGGGGATTTAGCACCATTTAAGAGCACTGATGCCACTGGCCGACTATAGAGCAACCAAATCCAGATTAATAAAGTGTAAGGCATCCCCATATACCGAGCAAGTAATCCCACTCCAGGGAATCAAACGCCTTGGTGGCGTTGAGAAAAACTGCCACCACCGTGCAGTTGGGGTCAATATCTTGTAACACTGCAGCAAGTGTCCTAAGGTTATGCGACGTGGCCCAGTTGGGGACAAATCCCGCCTGGTTGGGGAGGACCAACCGCTGCATCAGCAGACCCAGCCTAGTCGACAACACTTTAGCAAGTATTTTAGTGTCACAATTTAGTAAAGATAAGGGACGATGTGAGTCGCAAGAGAGAGGGGACTTCTCGGGCTTCAATAACGAGGTTATTAAGGCCTCGCGCATAGTTCCTGGCAAACTCCCCTCCTCTAATGCCGCATAGAATACCTCCTTCAGAATGGGAGCGAGAATCAAAGCGTAGGTTTTATAAAATTCTATAGGCAGCCTATCTGACCCCAGAGCCCGACCAGACTTCATCTGCATAATAGCCTCTGTGATTTCATCTCACTACAACTCCAGGTTCAAGAATTTTTGCTGATTTTCCCCCAGCCAGGCTAGAGCAGTATCCTCAAGATATTCAGGCAAATGAAGAGGGGCATCCCTCTGGGAGGAGTACAGAGTTCTATAAAAATCGCTAAACGTGGTCAATTGATCAGGGAGATTTCTATGTATCTTACCTTGCTCATCCTGTATCCCTGTTATGTAGTTGGAGAACCTAGGGGGTCTGATCGCTGTCGCCAGTGCCCTCCCCGGCCTATCTCCCTCCCCGTATCTCCTGGCCAGGTGCGGTTTCCCTATGAAATTTTAATTCCCTGTCAGCTATCTCGCCATACTCCGTCAGCTTGCTGCGTATGGTAGGCCCAAGTGCATGCCCATCAGTACTGACACTAGCTTCCTGTTCCATTTTTTAAAGCTCTTCTTTCAATCTGGAAAGGTCGCTGCACAATGCTTTAAGAATGCCACCCCATTTGGACAAACACCATCCCCGGATCCTCACTTTAAACGCCTCCCAGACAATTGTTAAACTGGAAACAGATTTGACATTGCGCTCAAAAAAGTCTTGGATATCTTGTTCTAGTTCTGCCTTAAACACCGCGTCCTGCAAGTGTGAGGGGTTGAGGCGCCAGCTATTATATGGGGAGTGTTGCAAAGGAGCATGGAGTTCCACCGCTACTGGGGAGTGATCCGAATACGTTCGGGCCAGGTGGGCTGCATCTCACAGCCAGTGCACCAACCCAACCGATATAAACATGTAATCCAATCTAGCCCAGGATGAATGGACCGCCGAGTAGTGTGTACCCTCCTGCAGCTTAGGGTGTATGTGCCTCCAAGAGTCGAGTAAGCGACTTTCAGTTACTATATCGCTCAGCGTTCTG
Organism: Triturus cristatus; assembly: GCF_964204655.1. Taxonomy (NCBI): domain Eukaryota; kingdom Metazoa; phylum Chordata; class Amphibia; order Caudata; family Salamandridae; genus Triturus; species Triturus cristatus. Next base: position 446,858,298 of record NC_140586.1, on the reverse strand, counting down.
TGAGTGATTGTGGAGTGTGCCGGAGTGGCTCGGGATCTATCCAGTCATGGCTGTAGCGTCATATTAAAGTCCCCGCCAGATGACATAGGTGGTGCCTATCTCTTGAATTCTACTCCATAACCGAAGAAGAGCGTGGGGATCATCGGTATTGGGGCCATAATAATTAGCGAACGTCACATCATAAGAGTAGAGTGTCCCCCAGGTGAGGCAAAATCTGCCGCCTGCATCAGTATCTATCCGACCAGGCACAAACAGCACCCCCCTTTTGAATAGGATAGCAACTCCGCGAGAACAACTGGAGTAGCATGCGAAGCATTGGTGTGAAGCCCAATGCGAGGCAAATAAAGATACCCCGCCAGGGCCAAGGTGTGTCTCCTGTAACATAGCTACGGCGATATGATGTCTATCTAAATATCCAAGTACCTGCCTTTTCTTCCTGGGGTTATTCAAGCCTCGCACGTTCCATGAAGCAATCTTCAATCCACTAAAATCCTGTGCAGTGTCTGCCAGTGTGTACGCTACAAGAAGCTGTACCTAACTCTGCATCAAGAACTACTTTTAATAGTGTAACCCGGTAACCTGCAACCGTATGCCACCCTTCCACCGGCGTCCCCAACATGCCGGGCATAGAATCCCTCCCCACCCAAACAATTGTCAATGTTCCACATTGACTGTCCCTCATCATCATATACTTGGGGGATGCCCACCTAGGGACACGCCAGGGGCCCACGACCCGCCCTCTCCATCCTTACTTTCACCCACACACCACTCCAGTTGAAAGTGGGCAGTTGCTGCGGGACAGAAGGGAGATGCCGAGCAGGACATCATGCCAAACGCAAAAAGTAAGATAATACATCACCTGCTGCAGGCCAGTCAGTAACAGCATAGTGTCCAGAAGAGTCACAGGGGGAACCAATGTCCAGTACAGGCCTTAGTCAGGGTCCGATAGTGGAGAGTGTGATCCAGAACGCCGTCATGCCCCCGATGCCGTTTAAGGTAGTCTTCAACCTGCTGCGGGTTCTGGAAGAAGTGCTGCATACCCTGATGCGTTATCCTTAACCTTGCCAAATATAGCATAGCAAAAGAAATGTCCTGCACTTGAAGCATTTTCTTGACTGCAGAAAACTTACGCCTGGCATCTTGAATTGGTTGTGTGAAGTCAGGGTAGAACGACAATATGGTATTCTCATAGTGAACCTGTTTCTTTTCACAAGCCATCCGCTGCACCGCATCCCTGTCATGATAATTCAAGAAACGGGCTATCACTGGTCGCGGCGGCGCCCCCGGAGGTGGGCGAGCCCCCAGTGATCTGTGCGCTCTTTCCACCATGAGGTGCGCTGAAAAGGATTCCCTGCCGAACAGATCCGCAACCAGCCGTTCTATGAAGTCTTCCATGCGACCCACGTTTGTGGATTCCCCTAGGCCAAGGATGCGGACATTACTTCTTTGGGAGTGAGCCTCCAAATCCTTGTTTTTATTGGCTATAATTTTGAGCAGCTTGTCCATTTGCGATAGTTGCCCCCGGCTGGAGGCAGCACCTTCTTCAAGGTCCGAAACCCTAGTCTCGGCTTACTTTAGCCGCAGCTCATGCTGGTCTAGTTTGTTGACCACGGCTTCCATGTGCAAGTTCATCGTGTCGATCTTGGTACCTATGGACGTGAGACTTTGCTTCATGCCCAGCAGAAGGGCCTTCCAGTCCTCTTCAGGTGCTTCCGAGGCGTCCAAATCAGCATGATCCTGCGAGGCCGATCTGGGTGCCTTGCGTGCAACGCTCAAATCAAAGCAGCAGCGCAAACAGGGTCCCAAGAGATGTTATCAGCGACAGCGATTACTGCAGATCAGGGCTGGTAGCTGTCCCCCACAGCGTAGGGCTAACAACACCCTCACATACGTGTCCAAAAGCAAGGCTCGCGACATCCAATGAAGTAAGTCCCAGACAGTCTACTTCTCTGACAACCCTGATAGCGCCAGCATACTACCCCAGTAGGATGTGGGCACAGGGTTGCTACTTTGCGCATGGAATACAACAATAAGGTCAAAGTTCCAACTATCAATCAGCTCCCCAGCAAGGATCAAAGCTCCACAGGGGCCCCAGGGGGGGTATGGTACGCCTAATCTCCCCACCACCGTCAGTGGGAGTTATTGCCCTTCTCCAACGAGGCTGTATACCTTGGAGCTCAGCCTCCTTAAAATGGCTGCCAGGTACAGTCTATGCTGTAATTGTCGTGGCTGGTAATATTTACAAGCTGAGCAGAAACCTCCGACCCAGCGCACCGCCGGCAAATGATCAAGGGTCCTGCTCTGCCATCAGGAATTCTAGTCGGCCCCCCAGGGTCATCGTCCCCGTCTCGAGTAGCAGGATGCCAGGTAGATAAGATGGCGTCCGTCCCCGCCTGTGCGCGCGAAATCGTTCTGGTGACAGCATTGACCGCGCACCATGGAGGCCAGTTATATGCAGTTATCCAGCGAGTTTATTCTGAGAGCTCTCTCGACTCCCCACGTAGTTCCGCTCCCCGCTGCGTCCTTCAATCCAGGTGCGCTGCGAGCCATCCGCTTCGCAGCATCGCGCGTCCCAGCCTTCCGCGCCTGAGCCCGCAGCGCCGTCCATGGCTCCCGGCACCAGGAGGCAGCACCAACGTGTATTCGCGCCTTCGTTTCAGCACCTACCTCTGGGCTTTTGTTGGTCAGCAGGTGAAGCAGCAGAGACTAGCCTCCGAAGCGCCGTCACATAGGGGCGGCGTTTCCACCTTCGCGGCCTCGGGCTTTCCTAGCTCGAGCGTCCGTATTCAAGCTCCGGACTGAAGTGCAGGAGGTCACCTAAAGTAACAGCAGCAGTGTTGCCGGGATTCCCTCCAAGTTATCAAGTAAGCTTGGTACCGTTAGACTCAGCAGCTCTTCAGATAGCTTGCTGTGACTTCGGATAGTCACTTCTCCATCACAGGATGAGGATGAAGTATATTTTCCTGCTCTGTAAGGCTAGATCCTCACAGGCGTGCGGCCATCTTGGTCGTGCGCCACCTAGCGCCCCCCGCGATTGGCGATGTTCAACGCGAATCGTTGATAAAATGCCCCTATGGGTGCTGGCTGTCTGCATGTAAAATGCTATTTCCCACTGTCGCCTTGCGAAACAGGTTAGTGCGTAATTGACCTCTACAGTTCTCAACTGTCACATCTAAGAAATCTATCCTCGTGTAATGTATTTTGTGTGTAAAAGACAGATTTAAGTAGTTGTGTCCAATGTGTATCAATACATTTTCCATATCACATTTTGGACTCTCCCAAATGATGAATAATTCTTCAATGTATCATGTTCATAGTGTAATGTGACTTGTCCATTTTTTGTTTTCTTCTATCCATACATGGTTAGCTTCCCACCATCCCATAAAACTACAGGCATAGCCTGTCGCAAAGCAACTGCCCATCGCAGTGCCGACCAACTGATGAAACCACAGGTCATTAAACAACATTACAAGTAATATCATAGTATGATCAAACTTGGACATAGGTTTGTCCCTAAAAAAGAATTTGCAATCTTCAATACCCAAGGTGTGATCAATACAAGTATATAACACTATAACATCCATTGTTGCCAATAAGAAATGTGATTGCCATAGGATGTTTTGTACCTGCAGTAAGATGGAATGACTGATACTATGGGTCTTCCCGGAGGTTCCTCCTTGTTCTTGTGGTAGCATGTAGAAACAGGGGACCTCTGGATGTTCCCCACAAATGAATAAAAATTCTTCTGTGCCAAATAGTCTGCTATCTCTCCATTTAGGAAGCAAAGTTAGGTATTTGTCTAAACAGTGTTTGTAGACCTGAGGGGTAGTTCTTTCATAATCTCTGCTTTGATCAAGTTGTCTAAATGCCTCTTGATTGTATTTATTCACATCACCACATTACCTCCCTTGTCAGAGGGTTTGATGATAATGTCATGGTCTTCTTTCAAGGTTCTAAGGGCTTCCCTGTAGCCCCTGTTGATGTTAGATGCAAATTTGTCCCTGGCGTTATGCCTTATTTTGATCAGATCCCTGATCACCACTTCATGAAATGTGTCAATCATGTCTTGTGAGGTGTTGGTATTGCATGTGGACTTTGGTTTGAAAGGGGTAATAATTGTGCTGTCTACCTCTAAATTAAGAGACTCAAAACATCTCCATAATTTTCCCAATCAGTGATTCCCACTTCCAGTTCCACCAATGTAGCAAGACCCCGTATGTCACTGAGACTCATATCATTTGCAGAAGCCCCAGGAGCCAATGGCTGATGCAGAACTCTTGTCAGAAAGTGTTCTCCTGAGGTCCTGAAGTAAAACTTTCTTCAGTTTCAATTTTCGTAAAAAAAAAAAATATATCAATCCTGGTTCTGCAAAAGTCAATGTTCGTGATGGAACAAAAAGATAATCCCAATTCCAATGTGAATTGTTTATCAGGGGTCAGATTGTTGGGGGAAAGATTTATAACTGTTAAGACATTCTCACCCATCATTTCTTCTTGGATTGCCTTGTCAGTCTCCCATGTGGCAATGTTTCTTTCTCTGCTGCTTCTTCTTGTTGCTTTCCTCTTCCTTGGTTTCCTCCTCTTCCTCTTGGTGGTCTTCCTCAGACTGTTTGATTTCTCTGTAAAAAACGGTACTCATCAAGGGCGGTAAAAGAAACAGCTTCTTGCCCACCCTGCATGTTGTGTTCTTCTAAATTGGAGGAGTAATTGTCAGCCCCACTCAGATGTGGCAAGTTCCTGCTGCCTTAAAGCCCCAACCCTGTTATACTGCCAAATTGCATTATTAAACTTGCGCCCAAATGTCAGAATCCTACCTTGGGTGTAGTCTTGTTTGTCTCTTAGGAATTTGCGTTTTTTTCTTTTGTTTAATCTCTTCTTTATACCTGCTCAGTCTTCCCTCCATGTTGGTGAAGAATTTCTTTATTTCATGATGTTCTGGATGTTTCTCCAAGATCGCCTTGATCTTAGCTATTTTCTCCATGGTTTGATCAAATTTTGGCGTGGCATATTTGGCTCGTAAACCCAACATGTTCTTGAACGTGCTTGCCATAAGTGTAGACTATTCCTCCAGGAGCTTTGGGTTGGGATTTTGGTAAGGGGGGTAATGAATTATATGCTAAGGCCTTCAATGTAATTCTCAAGGGACATCACTTCCCATGATCTATTTATTTCCTTTTTCAGCAGTTTTTCATATACATTATATGAATTGAGTTGTTATGTCAATGTTTTAGCAGAACCAGACGATTCCGGTGTTGTCAAAGGTGTCATTCCAGCCTCCTCCATTCTCTTTCTACATGCCTCACTCATGTGAGGGAATTCACAAATGATACAACTGAAAGGAAATGCACAATATCCTTTCGTTGTAGGAGTATTAATATGTCATGTAGTGACCCATAAAGGAGCTGTGAATAATAATAGTGATAAAGCAAAACCAAAGGGGATGATGGACGGAGTGTTGAACATTGCAAGCACTCACCCCCAGTCAACAGATCTGGATTTAATTGATCATAATTCTTTAGCTCACTCCACCATCCCAGTTCAGACATGGCCATATGCAAATCAGTCTGACCCTGTGGCTCATGGGAACAGTCCAGCCCTAACTGCCAAGCTATGTCTTCCCTGGACCGGAAACAAGCATCCTGGGACCGGTTTCTGGCTAATCAGCTTTCATCAGCCAGGCTAGCTTGAATCCAGTGGCAAAGTGAGCAAGGAACTCATGTCTGGGCATACCCTGCCAACTTAGGGCGAACAAAGCAAAACCAAAGGGGATGATGGACGGAGTGCTGAACATTGCACGCACTCACCCCCAGTCAACTGATCTGGGTTTAATCGATCATCATTCTTTAGCTCTCTCCACCATCCCAGTTCAGACATGGACATATGCAAATCAGTCTGACCCTGTGCCTCATGGGAACAGTCCAGTCCGAACTGCCAAGCTATGTCTTCCCTGGACCGGAAACAAGCATCCTTGGACCGGTTTCTGGCTAATCAGCCTGCATCAGCCAGGCTAGCTTGAATTCAGTGGCAAAGTGAGCAAGGAACCCACATCTGGGCATACCCTGCCAACTTAGGGCGAACAAAGCAAAACCAAAGGGGATGATGGACGAAGTGTTGAACATTGCAAGCACTCACCCCCAGTCAACTGATCTGGGTTTAATCTAGGCCTGGGCGGTAAATTCCGTTCCGCTCGCGGAATTTGCGGAATTTGGGTAATTTCGCGTTCCGCGGAGAACGCGAAATTGCCCAAAAATCTGCTTTCCGCGACTTCGCGAAATTTTTTGCTTGTTCGCGTTCTCAATATGCGTGTTCGCGAGATATTTCACCCCGAGCACGCAAACAGCGATCGCAAACAGGAAAAAAGTATCGCGAACAAGCAATTCCGCGTGTTCGCGGAATTTCTGCGTGTTCGCGGAGATTTTTTACCGTTTCGCGGAGATTTGCGTAACGCGATTACGCAAATTCCGCCCACCCCTAGTTTAATCGATCATCATTCTTTAGCTCACTCCACCACCCGAGTTCAGACATGGCCATATGCAAATCAGTCTGACCCTGTGCCTCATGGGAACAGTCCAGCCCGAACTGCCAAGCTATGTCTTCTCAGGACCGGAAACAAGCATCCTGGGACCGGTTTCTGGCTAATCAGCCTTCATCAGCCAGGCTAGCTTGAATCCAGTGGCAAAGTGAGCAAGGCACCCACGTCTGGCCATGATAGTGATAGGCATCTGCCAGTTCAGTACCCTCTGGCCCTTTTTTAGAGCCCAACAAATGTGCCTTGTTGAAAGATATGACATGTAAGTCACGTGGTGCCTCTGCCGATATTTGATCAGATATCAATAACTCGTGTAAGCATTAGTTTGGGGCGCAATAAAAGCCAGCATGTGGAAAATATCGAAAGCATGTGCATCCTACAACACTACATGCAATGCCACTCACCCTTCATGACTCTGACAGCTCCCTCGTTTGCTTGATCATGGCACCAAATCTCCACCGCAGAGCCACTTACTCCTTCGCTGCCAGCCGTTGATTAATCTGTATCGGCAGCAGAAGCCTGGTATAGACATTTTTGAGGTGTGTCTGCGAGGGAAACCCTGCCACATCTACCATTCGGGGCTGTTGCAGTCCAACAGGTACAGGTCCCATATTTGAATTGCAGCAGTCATGCCTACGATGTCCGAGGGGCACCAAAAACAGCCCATTGACATTGACAAAGGAACTCTGCCGCAAAGTGTCTGTCTGTTTTCTTGTCAGTTCTTAATTAAAGGAATTTTTTATCCCATGATTGGAGATGCTGGCATATATATACATATGTTTATTATAGCAGTTGTGCCTCCCATGTCCGAGGGACACCACAAACAATACTCAGCACTTTCACTTTCAAGAAAATGTATTAAAGCAACAAGTTTCAACCTGAGAAGGTCTTCGTCACGGCCAATATACACATTGTGCTCCATCAACCATAGAAATAACCAACAGGGTGATAGACATATCAAACAAACTGTCAACAGTTTTCAAGGGGATGCAATGCAAGACTGTAACACTGGTAATTCATTATGTGCATAAACTATGTACTTGTCTTCATTTATAGATGTAAATTCAGATCGTAAGTATACAATCTGAGTCAAGGATGAAAACAAATTATATATACCCAAAGGTGTGATAAATGTTTAACATTTCACTGTAAGTCACTGAAATATACATCTCTAATGGCCAAGTGGCTTCACCAAATAACACAATGCAAGACAAAATATAATCTAATATCAGTCAAGTGGCACAATTAGAGAACTGTTTGGTGATGAATCACAGAGATTAACATTTCTAATGGCCAGGTGGCCTGAGCATTTGAAAAAAGGCAAGGCAAAATACAAGTATCCGCCAGGTGGCCTGATAAAGAATTATTAGATAATATGTGACTGAGATCCCTTATCGCAAGCTTGAATGCAAAGGGAGGGCATGATTGGTGGCCAAGTGGCCCATTAAACAAATCAATAATTCATGTACATGATGCAAAATAAGTACCAATCCAGAAATTGCAGCACTTGTCCCCATATCTTATCAACAGAAAGATTTACATAGTGATCACCCACCCAAAAACTAGCAATATAGTGTAAGAGTAGCAAGCAAAGGAATAAAAAAACACAAAAATTAAACTGTAAAGAAGGAACTCTAAGCAGGGAAAATGGGTCAAAGAGGGCAGAGCAAGGGATGCCATTGGGACAAATTCCTAGAGAGGCAGGGAGTAGTCTACCATAAACATCTGAGTGCTTGCTCAGAAAGGGGCAAAGAAAGGATGTGATAGCACAATTCTGCTAAAGATGTGGAAACGAACCCGACTCTACACAATAAAAATGAGGAGAAATGGAATGATAAAACTTCAGTAAAGTACCACATCAGCCGATGTGTATATGAAGCTCCTCAGTCTCATTCAGTCCTCCCGGAAACATGCTGCCAAGCAAAATGATGATGAATTTAGATGCATGAACCACTGAATGGAATTACACCAAATCTGGCAGAAAAGTACGTATTCTTACGCTGATTGTTCTTGATGGTTCAAAACCATTCAGTAGATGTTGAGAAATTTAAGAAGAAAAAGTCAGAGATATCTCTAGCCGGGGGAATATTGAATGGTGATTTTGCGATGAAAACGATGCGCGCACAACGAAATTCGTTTTCTTTATTTTTTTCGTAACTTACCTGCAATCGGCCGTATGCCGCATTTTGCAACCCCCCACCCTGCCCCTCCTCTGCCCCACGTCACCACCCCGGTAACACGCCCTATACGGGCCGTCGCTGGGTAAAATATATATGAATATCTGGAAATCTGGGTACATGAGAGGCTCGGGGGGCTCTTGTGGGAGGGCCAACTCAAAAATAGAGCGTTCTGGTGGGCCCAGGGAATTTTATTTCCCTTGGGTCAATGCGCTCCCACAGAACATCAGAGACATATTGCTGCCATGCAATACATGACTCAGCCACTTAGTCCCCTATACTGAAGTTTAAAAAAGTGGACATGGTAGGGACACCCTGCCCTCCTAGGCCCCAAAGGGGGGAATCAGAGGGACCCTCCTGTTGACAAAATTGAAAACAACAACAATGTTTTCCATGATCCCACAGGACTCCTGGGAAAAAGGCCCTTGGGACCCTTTCCCTCAAGGCAGATAACATTTTTAAAAGTGAGAGGGGCTCTGCAGCTACCCTTCCTGAGCCACCAATGGCCCAGGACCACATCCCTGAAGCTGACTCACTTTCTGTGTCTTGAAGAGCCCACCCCCAGGATACAGCAGTTTCCCTGCCTGCACTGGCGCAGACAGGGAAACTTGTGTATGCTCCCTCTTGGTGGGAGCATTTTTGAAACACCCGCCAAGCAGGATAAAACACAAAGTCTGCTGCCAGAGAGTGGGTGCTTTAAAAATGCTCCTGCCAGCTGGGCGCATACTTGAAATCTGCTTACCTGCCCACAATGATACTGGCAGGTAAACAGATCAAGATATTGCTGTTTGAGTGTGTGGCTGTGTGATTGGATGTATGGGTGAGGGATTGGTTGTGTGAGTACCTGAATGGGGAAGTGAGTGGTTGTGTGGGTGGCTTTATGAATGAGTGAGTGGGTATGTGAGTGGCTCTATGGATAAGTGAGTGTTTGTGTGAGTATTTGTATGGGTCTGTGAATGGGTAAGAGTGGTGTTGTGGGTGTTTGAGTGGGTGTATGAGAGGTTGTATAGGGGTGTGAGCCAGTATATGAGTGGCTGTATAGGAGTATAACTCGGTATGTGAGTGACTGTATGGTATATAAGTGGGTACATGAGTAACTCTGTGGGTGAGTACATGGCTGTGTCAGTAGCTGTGTTGGTGAGTGACTGGTTGTATGAGTAGCTGTATGGGTAAGTGAGTGGTTGTGTGAGTGGTTACATGAGTGAGTGAATAGGTGTGTAAGTGGCTCTATGGATGATTGAGTGGCTATGTGAGTACTTGTATGGTTTGCCAATAGGTATGTGAGTGGTTGTATAGGTGTTTGAGAGGTTGTATGGGCTTATGAGTGGGTGGGTTCTATGGATGATCTCATCAGTGATGTCATTAGTGTTGTCCTTTGGGATGTCATCAATGATGTCACTGACGATGTCGTGAGTGATGTAATATGTGAGGTCATAAGCAGTGTATTGTAGTGTAAGTTATAGTTAGCTCAGTTTTCTATGGTTTTGTACAAGTGACATCTGAACACAACTAGTTTGCCACTCACTTCAGCTGCTGTTAGGAACATTTTTGGTTGATTCAACAAGCAAGGTTGACAAAATGCTGTGTTCCAAAGTGAGCTTTATCCATGCAATTTCCCATGGAGATTTTGACCGCAACTTCAGCCCGAACCACTGAACGGAATTACACTAAATTGTGCTAAAAGCTAGATCTCAGGCCAGAAAGGGTGCTTTTTTGTAATTTGGTGTAAATCTGTTGAGCAATTTTGGAGTTATTAAAGAAAAAATTTATGTATGTATGTATATCTAGGGCAGTGGATCCCTCATGGATCAGACAGATCTCATGCTGAGATCTGATTGTCTGCCATCACTTCACCAAGGAAGTGCTGGCAACCATCTTGGGACTCGGGAGTCAGCCAGAGTCCCAAAACAACGTAAAATGAACAGAAAGGGCATGGTAGGAATACACTGACCCCATAGGCCTCGTAGTGGTGTCCCACAGAGACCTCGCCTGGCGCAAAATTAGTTTATTTTTTACATTTTGTAGTAAATTTGCAGAGAATCCATGGGTCTGTGACAAAGAAAAAATTTAAAAAAACAAGCACTTTTTCTTTCTGTCCCCTGGGTTGGCCAATTCCTTGGGGGAACATGTGGTCCCCTTCCCCAGGCTAATTTTCACCCTGGGAACCCCATCTCCATGGGCCCTGCCCTACTAGTAATTTGGAGTGGGTCCCATCCCCCAGGGTCAGACCTTGCTATGTCCCAGGGTCAACACCTCTGGAATATAGTAGTTTCCCTGCCCTTACTGGTGATTGCAGGGAAACGTTTGTGTGCTTTTGCTTGGCAGGAGTCATTTCAAAGTGAGAAATAAGCACAAAGTCCTCTCCCAGCTGTCAGGAGCTTTAAAACTGCTACCGTCAGCTGGGAACGGACTTTATAAGTGTTTCCCTGCCCGCAGTGATTTGGGCAGGAAAACAGTCCTGAATATTACTTCCACCCACTGGGAGCAGGTTTTTCCCTATGGAAGGTACCAAGGCTGGCTCCTGCTGGATGTAGACAGATGGGGTCAAGGGGCTCCCCACGTAGCCCCCAACCAGGATATGATTGGTGCCTTGGCGTAGACACTGGGCCAGCCTACTTTCTTGGCTTGGTCCCAAAGATGGGGTCCCACGGGCCAAAATTGGCCCAGGGAGGGGGTCACACAGCCCCTCCTTTCCTATACACACTGATGGTCCCTGGTGGATGTGGTCGCTGGGTGTATTTAAACATGGAAAGGGTGACTCCAGGCCTCCTTCTCCTTATTAAATGTGGTTCGGTACCAAGGGATGAGGTCTCAGGGCCACAATTAGCATTTGAGGGGGGCCTTACAGCCCCCTCCCACATTTTATTAAGGCCAAGTCATGGGAGCTGGTGTCCCCAAGGCTGAATTCGGCCTGGTAGGGGGCTGCATGACACCCTCACCCTAAATAAAATGGCCTGGGGAGAGGAACACGTGCCTCCCCTCTACCACAAAAAATACCAGGCCCCAGGGGGTGGGGTCCCAGGGCCAAAATCTACCCAAGGAGGGGAACTCTGCCCCTTCCCCCTAAATAATGCACCAGGCCTCAGGGAATGAGTCTCCAGGGCCAACAGCAGCCAAGGGAGGGGACCCATGGATTAGCTGCCGTTAGGGGTTTTGCCACAGGGTATCGCCACAGTCCAGACCCTGCAGCCAACCCCATGCATGCATCCAACACAACATGATGACAAAGGCCATGCGCAGCAGGGGGTTAGATGCATGCAGGGGGTTGGCTGCAGAGTCCGGCCTGCGGAAATGCCCCCCACCATGCATGGCCAAAGACCATGTGCAGCAGTAGTTAGCTTGGCGTATGTTTATTAATTATTACTTTATGTTAAAAAACTAGGAATGCACTTAAAAAAGAAAGGATACAGTCTGTGATATTATGTTTGTGAAATAGAATAAAAAAATCACAAAAAAATGAAAGGTTACGTGGAGGTTACAGTTGGGTTCAGATTTACAAAGATATTAGAAAACAATATTTACGTCCAATTTTTATCTCACAGAAACAATTTTTTTATAAGGATGCGATGAAATTTATATGTACCCTTGAAAATGAACTAACCTGCAGTGCTGTTGTTGGTTTTATAATTCGGGCCATACAAAGAAGGAAATCCTTAAAGTTTTTAAACCAACTTGTTTATGAAACAGAATGAAGGATGGCTCTGGAAATAAGGTATTTCATGATTAAGTGGGACTACTTAACGATGTGGACTGATGAGGTTCTTAACGAAAGATTAATGTATTTTTCTTTTTTTTTATAAATGTGAATATATATTTTTAAACTGCATGTACTTTTATGAATCCAACAAAGATTCAAATAAAGTTTTTATTGATTGATTGGGTTCTGATTCTACACACACAACCATATTCATTAGTTCTAGTTACAGTTATCTCAAGTAACTATAAACTGTGCCCTAAGGTAACTATAACTTGCACCCTTGCCATGCACTGCTAATTACCCCTCATATTACATCACTTAGAACATCGTCTAAGACATTATTGATAATATCACTGCAGCATTTGCTGTAAAATTAGTGATGATAAAACTGTGCATGGCGGGGGATTCCACCTACACTCGGACCTCAATGCCTGGTATTTAATGCACCAGAACTTTACACAATTTCATGCCCAGGATATAGAATCCTAATAGGACCATAATAGGGATACTTTTGATTCTCCAGGCATATTGTGTGCAGCAGGTCTCCACCACTTTACAAGGGGTAGACCGATCTTGCCTGATGGGAGGGAGAGCGACATAATCCAGCAACTGGCAACACTAGAAGCAAATATCCTGATCTGAGAGCTTAAGGACCATACTATTGTGACTGATGAAGAACAACATCACCTCACCTTTGAGAGAGTGTCTCTCAGATAGCTCTCACATCATCATGAGGCTCGCCAGTGCTGGATGGCATCACCTAGTAGAGTATATGAATGGGACGACAAGTTGGGCAAGCTGCAATACTGGTTAAAGACAAGTGAATTTGCTTCCCGAATCATCCTCTCGCTCGTGACTAGGCCTGGACAGAGGTCACAGAGTTTCACTGCAAGGAATTCCGAGGAGTTCCACGAGCAGGCAAAGTATTGTACAAACAGTAAAAACGCCTGCATTCTTGCCTCTCCACAGGAAGCCCCGGACAGGGAAAAAGTGGGGCATTGAGGCTTGCTCCAGTTTCTATGGAGAGAGGCTGAGACACGCAGAGGAGACAGACTGCCTACTAATGTACTTTCCTGTTCTTTACTCTGTGTAGTGTGTACCTAGTATCACTCCCTCCCAGCTACCTCAACTTCTGTTGGGACCTTTCTTTAAACAAAAAGCTTGTCTTTACCCTCTTTGTTCCTGGACAAAGAAGACAAGTGGAGAAAAAGAGAGCTGTTCAAGGAAAACAGGGAGGGAGGGGAAAAGCCTACCTAGTTCCTGGCAATAACAGACGACATTATTGTGTGCAGTTGCTGCCTCTCGGTTCACACACATCCCTGTGCTTTACTCATCTCTGAGTCACAGGCACATTTAGTCACAATCACAACACAAGCCGGATTCAGTTCCTGTGTCCCATGAGAAGGGGTGGTGCGGAGTCCAGCATCAAAGAAGGACAAGGAAACTTGCTTGTGTGTGGATTCTGTCACAGTATGATCCCAGACCACTGGAGAGTACAGCATCGGCACCAGGAAGCAGCAGCCCCGCACGCCAGCTGCACTTGGATGCCGATATGTAGCGCTACACTGCCAATAAAATCACTCTGCCGCTCGCTCCCTGAACACCGAGGGAGCACAACTAACTACCCTTGTCTGGAGTGCTACAAATACAAATCTTGGGCCTGATTCACAAAAGTAGTCTGAGACAAAATCCTAACTTTACAACTTTCAGCATACACAAAAGGCATTTAAGAGCAGTAACTTTACTACTCCTAAATGCCCTTTGTGAATACCGAAAGTCGTGAAGTTAGGATTTTGTTTTATACAAAATTTGTGAATTGGGCCTCTTATTTGAAAATATGAGTTTTTACAAAAGTAACTATCTGTAAATGAAGGAGCGGGACAAAAGGATATCAAGTTTGCTCCCAGGTCCTAAATTATTTCTCCTTAGGAGCCCAGACGCACTAGCCTACCTGCTGCCGCTTCAGATGTTTCCGTGGTCCATACTGAGACTGGAATAAGAGTAAGCTGCAGATTTGGATCTGAGTTTTAATCCCCGAAAACCTCCCTGTTCCCAATCTCATTAGCACAGCCAATGGGTGTGGGTGGGCACAAGTGGGTGCAGCATGCTACAACTCTTTAGCAGGGCAGGGCGCAAAGGCGACCCCGAATAGTGCACCACCTAAGATGATCCCCTTCAAGGAGGAGATCACGACTTTGAGGTCAGCAACCCCGGCAAGGAGGAGCAGAGCGATCTGGCCGATGTTAAGTCCTCTCTAGTTAATTAATCTTAGTTTATCGGCCACGATCACGAGGTGAGTGCACAAGACAGGCATAGCTTGGTTGTTGTAATATAGTGCTTACATCCTGTGGTATTCAATAGTAGACTTTAGTATTCTTCAAATTAAATGTCACTCATTATGTGCATATGGGGAGGATGTTATGCCAAGGCAGCCACACTGGGATTAACACATGTGACCTCTAGCATACAAATTCTTATCAGCATACATCTAAAACGCAAGCAGTCTGACTTTTACTCAAGAGGGAACCACAGGGTCCCTGGTAATGTGAACAAAAGGGAGAAGAAAGCAGGGAAAATGCACTAACACACAACAGATGCTTCTCCTCATATACTTTATAGCAAGGTATCACATACAAAAATATACATATTCCAAAGTCCAAATGTTTTTCAAAATGTATTATCAAAAATATGAATCAATTTTATAAATAGATTTTTTCATATCACAAGTATACATAAGATCTCTTGAAAACTTCAACATTTAAGGAGCCCTATAAATAACATGAAGAATGGTGAAATAGACGTACACATCAGCAAGACGCCAAGGCCCTCCGGCATTCGAGCGTTATATAAAACTATATCCTATCCTATCCTAAGAAGGAGAGGGAAAAATACATAAGAAAATACAAGACAATACAGATTCATCAGTACCAAAAAGCCAAAACTGGACACAAAATCCTGAAAATACACAATTACATACATGTATACAATTTACAAAACGAAATAGTAAACATGAGGTACAAAAATACAGAAAATGTGCCAACGCGAGTTTCGGAAACGTGATGTACTCAACAGATTCCTTCATCAGGGCGCTGAGAGAACCAATGAATCAGTGGCAACAGGCCATCTGTATATCATACACTGGAATTGGATAAACAGTGTAGGGGGCTCCGTATCAATTCTGAATATTATGCAGGTCTGTAGGGACAAGACAAAAATATAAATATTCCTTACATACAGTTCTGTTATTTTTATTTAAAAATATAGCAGAGCATGGACAGAAAAAATATCCAAGTTGGATAAGACCAAAAGAGAGTGTGTGATAGTAAAAGGCCTGACCCCACAAGTGAGCTGCTGCCAGAGAAAAGTATAAACACCCATGTAGCAAAAATCTGTGTGCTAAAACTTGCTTTAAAAAAATCACAAAGGAAATGAATGTGCAATAGAATCTTACCAAGGAAATTAATGTGCAATAGAATATAGATAAAGGTAAAGAGAATATACTAATTGACAAATCTACCTACTTTCTGAAGAAACAATGAATTCTGTTTGAATTTCATACTGCATCAGAGAACAGACAGGGGTGCATAAAATCCAAAGCACCACACAGGATGCTGCGAGACAGAGAATGCAACTGGAAAAGCAACCATGAGAAACAGTTTCTATGTAAAGTAGCCAAGAGCTAGTATATTAAAAGGGACTACTTCCACAAGTTAAGCAATACTAAGTCCATCTGATGGTCCATCCAGGCACACCTAAGCTCTTTATTGTGTGTAGTTCTCTAGGAGGAATACACAAAGCCCACCTATTAGCTACACCCAGCCAGGTGACCCAGAGACAGGCAATAGGCACTAAATGCCAACTTTCTAAAAGTGCTTTACCTTTGTTGAGGAATGGGCCCTTAATTAGTCAGTAAGGCTAGGCCACTCAAAATTCTAATCAATTTTCAAGTTGCCATTACTGACTTTGAAACTGAGTACTTTTGTTTTTGTTCATGATGACTATACTGAATATAGGTGATCACCATTTTTATTTTTATTTTCTAACAGTCATTGCAAACAATCATTTATATGCACCACATTATAATACACAGAACATAAAATATCAATCAATCAATCAATCAATCAGGGTTGGGGAAGCGCAACTACTCACCTGTGAGAGTCTCAAGGCACTGGGGGAGATGGAGGACAGCTCAAATATCAATACTATTCATTACAATGCATCTCACCCTGTTACAGGTGCATTGTCCCATGCACGTCTCCTTCCCTGTCCACCTTGATTTGAACACATATCAGCAGAAACAGAGTAAATGGTAATATAACACTGGTATCTTGTAGAAGGCATCCTGTTAATGTATGGATTTCTTCCATTTCAACTCATGGAATACCATCCTGTTCATATATGTGATTACTGTAAATTATGTTCATGTATTATGTCATGTTCTTAAACTGTGGCTCTATCATGCCATAAGTAATAGAATAATGTGTAGTTATTCTGTGCAAACCCTGGGCCTGAAAGACAGTTGGGCCACACCCAGGACCACACCCAGCAATCCCTGGGCCTGAAAGACAGTTGGAAGCCACACCCGGTTTGCCACAAACCCTGGGCCTGAAAGACAGTTGGGCCACACCCAGGACCACACCCAGCACCTGCTATGGTGCCTATTTAAACCACTCCCCTTCGCTATTCAGTGCTTGGCCTCGTTGCTTCAACACACTTGCCTGGCTCCAGCTTTCCAGATTGGCATCTCCTGCTTGACAGTCTTGCATCAGCAAATTCCTGGCTTCCTGGTTCCGGGCTGAGTCTCCGGTCTGACGTCTCCTTCCGTGTCGTGTTCCCTGAAAAGAAGCGCACAGAGAAAACATCCTTTAAGGTAATTTTTGGAAGACAACTATCCCACCGTGAGTCTGCTTACATTAGAACTTGGAACATTTGTTTTAGAACTTGGAACATTGCTCTTTGAACTGCGCATATTATTAGAACTATATTTCTTGGACAGAAGGAAAACTCTTCATCTCGAGTGTTACGGCGAGTTTTCCCACAGTACCAAGAAAATATTGACATTTATAAAACAAAGAAAATTGTGCCTTTTTAAAAGTGTGAAAATAGTTGTCGCAAAGCAAAGTTAGCCTTAAGAATCACAACAGCACAGATGTGGTTTTGACCACTATTATTTTGTTTGCAGTATTGTGTTCCTTTATGGCAGAAGGTTGTTTTGGCAGCATTTGAACTTCTGTGCACTCAAGGCATCTGATCCTAAGCTGGGCATATAAGGA
Organism: Triturus cristatus; assembly: GCF_964204655.1. Lineage (NCBI taxonomy): Eukaryota > Metazoa > Chordata > Amphibia > Caudata > Salamandridae > Triturus > Triturus cristatus. Next base: position 446,840,623 of record NC_140586.1, on the reverse strand, counting down.
TTCAAGGTACCTATGCTGATGAACATAACTAAATGCTATCATGATTGTTAAACTTATTTGACAGTACCCCTTCCCCGCTCATGACGGAACCACTCCGTCATGAGCCACGGTTGCGCTGTGCTCATGACGTAGTGGTTCCGTCATGCTGCGGCCGTTGGCGGCCGCTCTGCCCACGCGGCGCTAATTCCCGCCTGTGCGGGCGATTAGCGCAGTGGGCGGAGACATGACGGAACCACTCCGTCATGAGCACAGCTCAACCGTGGCTCGTGACGGAGTGGTTCCGTCACGAGCACAGCGCCACCGCACCTGCCCCCAAAGCCCCCCAGCGCCGCGGCGGAATTCCTGCCGCGGCAAAGGGGTTAATGATTGTATTGTTTATTGCAGATTGCATAAATCGAGAAGTAGATTGTTAGATCAACCCAAAGTTCTGTTGAAACCTATGTAGTCTGTAGGTAAGAATTATTCGAGACTTTTGGTTACAAATTTATGATAACTGTAAGAAGATACTGCCTCACAGATATACACATTGTTTATCTTCTGTGTTTTGTACTTAGGAGTCTAGTAGAAAACTCAAGCCACTATCCAGTTACATTCCTGTTTATTGTATCCTGTGAATACCTCAAGCCCCCAAAGCCCTGGTCCCCTTAAAAGAAGTCCACTGGAATCTTCTTGTTTCTCTTCTCTTGTCATCCCAACCCTTTTTCCCCCCTGAGACTATCGGACTGATCCTAAGTTATATCTTGGTATCACTCTGCTAGTTTCTAGAGGGATTGGGGACCTGTCCTCTCATTGTTCACATCGTCATCAACGTGAAACAATCTGGAGCACAGGTGAGTGCCTAGTAACAACCCATCCTACAAAAATGACAAAATACATTACGGACACAAATTCATACAAACAAACTTTTGCTTCACATAGACATGAGTGGTAATTTGTGTGTTTGTATTATTTGTGTCAGTAATGCATTTTGTCATGTTCGGGGTGGGTAAGATGTATTGTAATAAATAGTTTTTATATTTCATGTTCTGTGTATTATAATACACTGTATATAAATAGTTTTATTGCTATGACTGTTATAAAAGAAAAAAAAAAAAATTGTGATCACCGTTATTCAGTATAGGGATCATGAGCAAAAACAAAAGTACTCAGTTTCAGAGTCAGAATTGGCAAATGTAATGCTAGGTAGAAATTTCCAAAAGTGGGATTTTCAAAATTGTAATTTGAAATACAACTTCACCATAAGTTAGGATTTTTCATTACAATTCCAAAGACACCAAACATGAACGTATTACCTGCTCTAGTTTGGAAAGTGCACCTTCTTAAATGTAACAATGTTATCCACTGGGAGAGATAGGACTTGCAGTACTGAAAAATGAATTTAAGAGTCTTTCACTACCAGGACATAGAGTCATAATGGAACATGTTCAATCATTTAAATACACTGCACCCTGCCCTCTGGGATGTTTAGGGCCAACCCTCGAGGTAACTTATTTGCATTAAAAAGACAGGTTTGGGCCTGGTAAAAGGTTTATTTGCCAGGTTGAAATGGTAGTTTAAAACTGCACATAGAGGCTGTAGTAGCAGGCCTGAAAGATGTTATACAGGACTATTTAGGTGGGTGGCACAATCAGTGCTTCAGACCCAGTAGTAGCATTTAATTTTGAGTCCCTGGGTACATGGGGTATCACTTTACTAGGGACTCACATGTCAATTAAATCTGCCATTTCAGTATATACCATCTCTTCCATTTTTAGAGGAGAGATCCGTAGCACTTCAGCATTGCGTAGTAGTGATGAAGCGCACAAAAGGCCAGAAGAAACAAGATCAGCAAAAATAGGAGGTATGAAGGCAAAATGTTTGGAGAAAGAACACCATAAGGCTGACACTCTTGTAGCTGAAAACATTTTATGAGCGCAAAGTTAGCTAGTCTGCAATGACTGGTTGCACAAGCTTTCAGGAGTGTTTGTGCAGCTGCAGTTCTCCCTAATGTGCTTCAGGCCTAACTCCCCCACACACACATTTATGTTTTTTTTCCTATGATGAGTGAATTATAATCTATTATTATTCACTCTTGATATAACAAAAACATACTGACCTACTTCAGTCTCATAGCTGGTACTGGCTCATGAAGGTGAGGGTGTAGCCTTACGGCTAAAGAGGTTGACCTCGAAGCTGGGGAACTGGGTTCGAGTCTCGGCAACAACGCTGAACATCCTGTGATTATGGGCAAATCACTTAGGGCCATATGTAGGTAGAACGTGTTTTGCGATTCTCTAATTGCAATTTTTAGGGAATCGCAATTAGAGGATTGCAAAACGGTATGTAGGTAGGATTAGCAAATATTTTTGCGAATCCTACATATTCCTTAATTGCGAATTGCAAATTGCAATTCGCTATTAAGGAATACCTCCCCATTCATTCCTATAGGCCTAGAGGCCCATAGGAATGAATGGGAAGACATTCTCAATTTGCGATTCTCAATTAGAGAATCGCAAATTGAGAATGCAATTTCAAGTGTGCCAGGGTGTCAAAAGGACACCCTGTTGCACCCCTGAAATGAGCATGGGTGCTCATGTGGCACACATACATGCCCTAAGGACATGTGTGTGCACCACATGCCACTTTGAATAATGCAAAAATATGCATTTTTGAAAGAAATCGCAAATTACCACCAACCTGTAGTTGGTGGTAATTTGCGATTCCTTAAGGCCAAATTGCACTTATTTGGTGCTTCTTACATTGCATTTAAGGAATCGCAAATTTTGCGATTCCTTAAATGCAATTGCAAAATAAGGAATCACAAATTTAGCGATTCCTTATTTTGCACGCAGATTTGCCTTCCTACATACCACTTAGCAAAATTGCGATCGCAAACGCCGAAATTTGGCGAATTTCGGCGTTTGTGATCGCAATTTTGCTTTCTACATATGGCCCTTAATCTCCCCGTGCCTAAAAAAAATGTATGTGTCCATCTGTAACAAAACTGATGCTTATGTAAAGCACTCCGGTACTTGATATCTTCAGGTCTAGTTCGCACTATATAAAACTCTAAAAAAATAAAATAAAGAAAAAGGTACTTGCACCAGCAATCAGACAGAATGTCCAGCACTGATGAAATCCCATCTCTAGCTTCGGGCCCTGGCACTTCCCAGGGCCTCTCCAATCTGTGATGTAATAAAGCATCACAGTTGAAGGTGGCCATGGATACTTCAAGCTTAAACCCTGCAGTGTCTGTGGCTCCACACAAATCAATCTGTCACTTCACACTTTCCCAACTCATGCCAAAGTTGGAAGAAGGTGGGGTGCAAGATAATAGACTGAAACTTGGTATCTGCGACTGTCTAGGTTTGAGGTTTCAGTTTCATACTTCAGTGCTAGTTGAAGCACAAAGGCAAAGGAGTCCAATAAGGACCTATGCCCTGCATTAGGTTAGTAAAAAAAGGGTGTGCAGATGTGCTAGAATGCTTGTTTGTGAGGAACAGCATGTGTATCTGTGAGCATGTCTTTGTGTGTGCATGAGGTTGAGTCAGTGAAAGAGTGATCAGTATAAGTGAGCAAGGGAGTATTGACAATGTAGGAATTTAGTGGCACATGCATGAAGGTATTTTGCAATCCCAAACAGTGCGGTCACAAAAATCAGGTAATCGCGATTTCTTGTGATTACCTAAATTGTGAATGCAAATAGGGAATCGCAATTTGCAATTCCCTAAAGCATATGCAAGAAGCCTTTCCTAAATGCGGACTGTGCATTTAGGAAATGCTAATAAGCATCAACTTCAAGTTGATGCCATTGTGTGAACACTTTGATTAATGCACAAAACAGGGAGCGTGGCTTGGACGGCAATGGGTGCAGGCGCCTGATTCCAACGCTCCGCTGAACCTGGGAGCGAGCAACATACAAGAACGTACATGTGCTCATGAACAAGAAAAAGGGATGCACCATAGGACGTCGGAATGATCAGGGGGAAAGCTGACCCGCTTAAAATAACCGGCCCGCCAACAAGGAGAAGGAAATCGCGGAAGAAAGAAACTCCATGTACGAAAGAGAAAGAAGATCCAAGATGGTGCCCACTAATTGAAACACCCTGTGGCCGATACCTGAAGATATCCATGCTCGCGGAGGGTCCAGCAACTAACTCACCTAAGGTCAGTGCTGGGGACCTCCCGTGTATATCACGGAGTCATGGAGATGACGGCGCTGGCTGTAAGAGGCCCGGGGAAGTAGAAGATCGATTATCCGCCCAGAGCAAAACCGAAACTGATACTGGTGGATGGGGGCCGCCATCTTGAGATAGAGAACAAACAACTCGCCAAATAGGGACTGCAGCAATCAAGGACCTGCTCAAAGCGAACGGAGCAGCTCGGATAAAATGCAAGCACCCTATAGCCGCCGCCCCGTACTGGTTGTGCTGCCATCCTAATTTATGCCAGACAAACAAATTGGATTGCACAAGCCCCTGGCCAGCGCAAGCTCAGCATAGCGGGAGGGTTTGCGGCATATTATGGCTTGTGAGAACGTACAGCGGAGGGCCATCACAACTTGATCAAGGAGACCAAAGTGTATGTGGAGCCTCGCGCAAGGGGGAGAGATCGGAAAAACAACATAACAACAGAAGAGAAATGAAAGCAAAAGCATACCCTATAGCCGCCGCCTGGTATTGTTTGCGCCGCCATCTTGGTTATGCCAGACAAGTAATTTGGTCTGTGGAGAGGCAACACAACCTAGTCCAAATTAGACCAAAGTGTGGGAGGAGCCTTGCGCAAGGGGGAACCAGAGCAAAATGTAAAGAAAGTCAGCAACAACAAATGCCAGCCACCCGGACTCAAAAACAATAATAACAAAACAGCTGCATGATGAGCATTGGGAAACCAGCAAGCTACAGACAAAACACCATAGCGCCCATACAAAAAACATCACAAATCTCATAGAGCCTGATAGTCTCCAGTGTTTTCTATCACAGTTGAGAGAATACCACACAAGCACGTGCACAGGTAAAGAAGAACTGCGCTTTTATCTTTAAATAAGGGGCTAAATAAGACATGTCATGATGAGCATGAGGTGAGCACGACAAACTCAGGGGGTTACATAACGTGGAGTAACTAGCACCATCCAAGCTCAATAATACAATATATAGATCAAGGTGGCCTAAAGAAGAGCAGCAACCAGCTCACTTGTGCAGGCCAGCCGCCTCAAACCCGTCATACAGTGCACAGAGTGGTCCAGAGCCCTTTCGATAGAAAAGCAGACAGCAAGAACGCCAAGCCCAACACCGGCCCTGCGGCTTTGGAAAACTGTGCCGACAACCGAGGAAGTCGAAGACGATATTTTAGCGCCACAAGAGATCAAACCATAGAGCGGAAGGTCAGAGGAAGGCTCAGCCTACAGCAGGAAAAGAGAGGCCTGGCAACTATGGCTGGCAATGACAGGAAGCTTACGCAGCAATCAAAAAAGAATAAGAGTGACACTCTGGAATCCCCTATCAAATAAAGACCAGACATCAACAGCACGCTGGACATGATTTTAAAAAAACTGCCAGAAGAACATGATCTAGCTAAATCGACCAAGCAAACCACGGATGCTATCCAGCTGGAATTGGCTGCAGTCAGAGCGGGAATACATGCAGCAAATATTAGACTAACGGAAGTAGAACAGAGGGTGAGTGATGTGGAAGATAGCGAGCAAAAGGCAAACAAGGCTTTGCTAGAACTTTCCAAAACCACAGCAATGCTCCGAAGGCAAACAGTAGAGTTAGACAACCGCAACAGGAGAGGGAACATAAGAATACTAGGGGTCGCCGAAGGAGAAGAGGAGAAAAATGGGTCATGCATTTTCATACAGGACATGATCCCTAAACTCACTAACTTAAAGTTTGACCTGCCTTTGGAGCTACACAAGGCTTACAGAGTCCCAGCCTACAGATCATCAAATATGGCTACACCGCGCCCCATAATATGCAAGCCTCTGAGATTACATCATACCAAAGCCATATGCGCAGTGGCCAGGAAAAAACAGAATCTGCTGTGGAACGGACAAAAAATCATTCTCACCCAGGACTACTCTAAACGCACAGTGGACATAAGGAAACAGTTTCTGGCCCAAAGAGACAGGCTCAGGAAGGAAAACATTGTCTTCTCATTCATAGGCCCTACTAAATTCAAAATCACAGACAGGTGCAGAATGCACATCTTCGAAGACCCCAATGACCTGTCCAGCTACCTACAAGGTCTGACTCCGCAAGAAATGGATTTCACCCAAGCAAGCGCAAACAAGAGGAGAGCCTCACCAGAACTGGGGGGAACATGTAAAGATATAACATCTCATAACTTTTGGCACTGTAGTCTTCCTCCACTACTATGCAAACAACCATCTACCTCACCTCACTATCAACCTCAGTCAGATCGCTACTTCTGTTTACTTTGCTCCCTCAAGGGCCGGACTGCCGAATCTAACTCAGGGAAGGCCATGAACGTGGATCACAAAACGGACACACCGCATTTGGAACTTTTGGAGCACTACAGAGCACATCTTCGAACAAAACTTTGCAGAGACAATCATGCTGATACGTTATAATCGAACAACATAATCACTAATATCCTTTCTAAGATCATTGTCAGTGTATAGAGCAGCATGCTAAATAAGTTGCAAGTAGCTTTTGACGCTAAGGCGATTAATACCACAGATGCATGTGTACACAGTTTCCATATTTCATCCCAGGGGAAAACGGAGCTGGATTTTTGCTGTCGCACGTCCAGAACTCTAGATGTAGGATGCGGGGGGAGGGCTTTCTTGGGGGGGGGGTAGTCTTTTTTACGTCATGTTAGTGTTGTTTGTCAGGCACTCATCCTTAGCTTCTACCCTCTGTACCCTTTTCTCTTTTAAACTTTCCACCTACACTACTGCACGCACTGTGGAGATTGAAACCAGGTCACGGGTGAGAGCGGGGGAAGGCGCACGAAGAGGTTTGAGACAGGAAAAACACTTGTGAAGTCCCAGAAAGAGCATGAGTATTATCATACGGAGAATGAACATGGCCTTGACTAATCAACCGTTTCCTAGCTTCGTAAAATGACATCTAACCCTAAGAATTCATTAACGTCCAGCCTAAAGATAGTCTCCTTAAATATTCTAAAGGCCTAAATCACCCAGTTAAAAGAAAAAAAATACTTGACTACTTAGATAAAACTAAAGCAGACATCTTTCTCCTACAGGAGACTAGGCTATCCCTGGACGATGCAGAATAAATTAGGGCAAGATGGGTTGGCCAGATGGCTTGCTCTCCGGCAGTAGGTAAGAAACGAGGAGTAATCACCTTGATAAATAGGAAGTGCAGGATAAGTATAGAAGATCATCAATGCGATTTAGAAGGGAGAAGCCTTTTAACACAGCTGAAAAGGGGGGATGAAAACATTCATGTACTCAACATATACGGACCTAACAGAGATGACTCCGCCTTCTGTGACAGCATCTCGGGTAGGCTGGAGGCACTCCCACAAAATGACCTAACAGTGCTGGCAGGTGATTTCAACATGGCACTAGGCTACACTATAGACAGACAATCACAGTGCCACACACTACCCCCGGGGGGGCACAAAGTACTCAAAAATGTATGTACCAGATTCCACCGGAAAGACACCTGGAGACTTCAGCATCCGGACACGAGAGACTACACCTTTTACTCAAACCCACACAACTCATACAGCAGAATTGACTACATACTGATCTCAGGCACACACACCCACCTAATAGAGAACACGGACATAGCCACGAGAACTATCTCAGACCATTCTTGTATCAGCCTCCTACTAAGTGGTCGCCACAACGAGGATCACCCTCGTAGATGGAGATTCAACAGTGATGTGTTAACAGAGCAAAGCAACAGAACTAAAATAGAGATGGCCATAAAAGAATACATTAACTTTAATGACACTTCAGACACGGACCCAAAAACCATGTGGGACGCCTTGAAAGCCACAGTTAGGGGGACAATTATGGACATTAAAGGCAAGATGAATAAGATCACTAAGGCCCAGTTGGACCAACTAGAATTAGATATCCAAAGACTAGAGACAACACATATCTCAGACTCAAAGAATGTAGGGGTCCTTACAGAACTCACAAAGAAGAAACGAATTCAACAGAATTCTGAGCGAGAGAGCGGGTCTGTGGATAAACAAATTCAAAGCAATAAACCTATGCGAGGCCAACAAAGCTGGGAAGATCCTGGCATCCTAACTAAAACACAAACAAAGACAGCATACCATCTCACCAATTACAGACTCACATAACATCACACACACACAACATAAAGAAATTCTACGCACATTTAGTGTATTCTACCAGGAGCTCTATAATAAAGACCAAACACTGGACGAAAAGGGCTGCACCGATTACCTTAACAGTTTAAACCTCCCAAAAATAACACCGGAAGACGCAGTCACTTTATGGAAAGAGATTAGTTCAGCCGAAATTGAGATGGCAGTTAAGTCTCTCAAAGCTAATAAGGCACCTGGGCCAGATGGATACACAGCCACCTTCTATAAAACTTTCATAGCCCTTCTTCAGCCAACTATGAAAAATGTTTTTAACCATTGCGAGGGGACAGGGATGGTCTCACATACCATGTCCGAAGTGAATATTATAGTTATCCCAAAAGAGGGCAAAAATACCCAGTTCCCCCAAAACTACAGGCCTATCTCCCTTATTAACGTAGATTGCAAGATATATACAAAAATCCTGGCTATCAGGCTTAAGAAGATACTTCCACATCTTATAAGCAACACACAAGTTGGCTTCCTCAGGACACGCATGTCGCACGACAAAACCAGACTTTTATGCCACATTACCGAAAGAGCGGCCAAGCTGAACAAGCCGGCAGTGGCTATCGCACTTGACGCTGAGAAGGCTTTTGATAGGGTATCGTGGCATTTCCTTAGAACAGTGCATGCGGGCCTTCATCCTGGGTAGCGCCTTCACAAAGAAAGTTATGGCACTATACGATAATCCTACGGCTCGTATAGTGGTCAACGGGGCTCCATAGAGGGACAAGACAGGGTTGCCCCCTGCCCCCCTCACTATTCTTACTAGCACTAGAGCCTCCGATTAAAGACATCGAGACCAATGAAGAGATGGAAGGGTTCGTCATCAATGAGGTCACAACGAAACTAGCAGCATATATGCGGATGACATCCTTGTTGTCACTGAAAGCCCTAAAGCCTCCATCATGGCCCTCATGGATTCCATAAACAAATATTCGGACCATTCCAGCTATAAACTTAACAAGGATAAGTCGGAATGCAAGCCTCTCAATTTACATACCACTTGAGACATATTGGGAGACTCGGGCCTCACTTGGCAAACCGGCTTCATTAAATACCTTGGCATCTACTTTGGCAATGATCTTAAAAACACACTGGAATACAATGAAACAATGTTGTTGGACAAGACAAAGAAGCTGCTTGAGGGATGGTCGCCGAAAGTTATTAAGTGGTGGGGGAGGATTGAAACAATCAAAATGACGGTAACCCCAATGATTAACTACCTGACTAATATGCTCCCTCTAACCCTCACTGACGACTTCCATCGCAAAATAGATGAGATGATAAATAACTTCATCTGGTGAGACAAAAAAGCAAAGATTAGCCTTAAAAAACTAAGACTGGCGAAAATTCTAGGGGGTTTAAACCTGGCAGATTTTAAGACCTTCCAAACGGCCTTTTTGGCAAAACAGGGTAGCTACTGGATCCTACCAGACCAGGAGTACACACCGGCTTGGCTGAAAGTAGAAAGAGCTATACTAAATAACCTCGAGCCATTAGCACTTCTAACAACCAGCAAACACAAAACGTTAGTAAACCCTATACTCACAAACACCAGAAACGCCCTACCGAAGGTAGACCAGAAGATGGAACATAGAGTAATAAATTCGAGATGGGAATCATTATGGGAAAACAATAAGATAAAATACAAAGGCAAACCACTCTCTATGAATAAGTGGATGAAAACAGGGATTTTCCTTCCCATTCAGCTCGAGGAGGGAGGGAGTCCTACAACTTTCAGCTGTCTTAAAACAAAACACAACTTGCCAGATATTGAGCTTTATAATTTCCTAAAAATCAAAGCTGCACTGTCCAAAGCGAGACTGTCTAATACCAAGCCCTCAATCATCCAATATATGTCCAACCTCAACAAAATAGGTCACCAGGTGTCACATATTTATAGACTTCTCCAACCAAACACTTGGAAACTTAAAGAAAAGACACGTATTTACTGGGAATTAAAGCTCGGAGGTACACTAAGCGAGAAAGAAACCCAAGAACTATGGTCCTCCCCTACACAAAGTAAGATAACCCCGGTACTAGCTCAGACAAAATTCTGGACTCTACACAAACTACACTGGACCCCAACGCACCTGGCGAAAATAGGCTTGAACACAAATGACCAATGCTGGAACTGTAATAGCGGGAGGGGGGATCTGGCTCATCTCATTTATCACTGTCCTAAAGTCAAAGCTTACTGGTAGAAGATCTTTACCTTTCTAAAAGACATGTTAGGGTTTTCCCTTAAAACAGACTTTGCCACCCTGGTAACAGCCCCTATTAGGACAGAACCAATCACACAACGATATAGCGACTTACTCGATCTCCTACTAACAGCAGGTGTTAAAATGGTTCTAAAATAAATAAGTGGAAAGACACATCCAAGGCATCGTTTAAGGGGTGGCTCAACTGGGTGACATACTTTAGAGGTGCAGACGCGATGTCCCTACGAGACTCACCGTGGAGGCAGCCCGACAGAGGAATGTGGGCATCCCTTGGACAAGTATCTAGACCCCTATGAATCTCCATGAAGAAGGCTAGATCAGCGACTTGTCAGCTACCTTTCTAGACATTCGTGAGCAAGTTTTTTCTCTTCTCTCTCCGCTCTGGTCCCTTATCTCCGCTCTGGTCCTTTCTTCCCTTTCCTACCTGTGATCCCATACTAGAATAGAGGGTGTAGGGCAGCCTATAAAGAAACAGAAGGAAACGAACTGTACCTCAGACGTTTACACCTAACAGGCGTTGCCCGGTAGCATCACGCAAGACAAGGTGCATGTTATATGTTTTATGTCTACTTGTTTAGTTTTGTGGGTTTTTTTTTGCTTGTTGTATATGACAAAATCTCAATAAAATCTTACTGAAATAAAAAAGGAAAGGATGGAGTAACAAAAGCAAATAGCAATTCCCGAATTGCGTTTGCAATTATTAAGGAATCGCAATTAGAAAAGAGCTATTTGCATCCTTTTTTGATGCATTGCATTTTGCGATTACCAAACAGCGATTTATTAAAAATCGTTACTTAGTAATCACAAAAAAAAACTTTGATGCATTTGCCCCTTAGAGTATTAGTTGAGGGATGAGACCAATAATGATTTTTTGGGGGGATGAATGTCACTAAACTTGTGGATAATCTCATATAGCTTGGCACAAAGCAGCCAGACTTAATTTACAGGTATCTATTCAGTATTGATTCAGTACTCAAACAGTAATAAAGTGAAAAAATAACACAAGAAAAATCCCAAATCAATATTTCAAAATAGAGAATATTTTAATACATGAAATTACACCAAAACCATAAAACTCCAATTCGTAAAACCGGAGATATGAATTTTTAAAGTTTGAATCAAAATCAGAGCCAAAAACCACAAAGCCCAATCCCTGGATATCTGGTCCTGCTAGACCTAGTCAAAGGCAAAAGTTAAGGACAACCGTGATTGAGTGCATTTCAGATAGAAGAACCAGGTTTGTCCCAGTGGAAAGTTTAACTTGTGACTTTTATGAGAAAAAGTGATTGTCGATGAGTCATCAGCAAGGCAAGATGCAAGCTGTATCCCAAGCAGGGCTAGACCACAGTGGGTTGCTGAAGAGCGGGGTTACTGTGCTGTCGTAGACAAAGGAGGAAAAGCTCCAGGCGGCCAAAGTCCAGGAGCAGGAAGGCCTCAATATCAATCAGATGCTGCTCTGAATTGGTCCCAATGAAGATGTTTATGTTTTGAATTAGGAATGCTTCTGAAAGTAAGATGTTCTTAAGCAGAACCTAATAAGCAATCTGAGGCCGACTGATGATTTGACGCCAACAGCTGCAGCTTCGATCCCAGTCTCCGTAGGTTATCTATACAGAAAGTTGGTAAACGGTTTCTAAGCCCCCTTTCTTGGAGTTTGTTGGAGAGGAGCAGTACACTCTAACACCAACCAAGGGTGCAGGGTTTGGCTGACACCACTTGCAGGCTAGGGCTCACTCAAAGAGGGGCCAGCAGCAGAGTCCAGGGCAAGACAGTTGGTACTGGTGAGCTGGACATTTTCAGCGAAGAGCCTCTAAGAGCATGTTATGTCCCTTTAGCTCAAACAGGAGATCAGCTAACTGACCCTTGGAGTCACTTCTGGGGTCCTGAGTTCACGACTAGCTAGTCCAGTCTTGTTTCAAGTCTCTGACAGCATGGCAGCCCTCTTGCTGAACTTCACGGGTCTAGAGTGTTCTGAAGAGAGGTCTGTGGGTTTCACTTATGGTCAGTTCCTCTGCTTCCACTGGCTTTGCCACCAAACTGACTATAGAGACAAAAGAGAGGCATGCCTAGGTGTTAGAGTCATATGCCAGTGACAAGTTAGACATCCTAAGAAACTCAGGCTGGTAGGGGCTGTGCACAGCCCCAGGCCATCATGTCAAAGGAAGAGTTGACTGAATGAGACTGGGTGAATCTGATTGGGGTGGATTGAGTCAGAGTAAGAGTGAGTGAGTCAGAGTGAGACTGAATCTGTCTGTGAGAGATTAAATTGATCATACTGAGTAACATTGTGTGACAATGAGGGAAGCAGAATGAGACTCAATGTCTCTGTGTGAGTCTGATGGAGACGGACTAGTAAAAGGAGAAGTGAATGAGAGCAAGTGAATGTGATTGAATGAGCCTGAGAGAGAATGTTTGAGAGAAACCTAGTTCAAGTTAGTGTGAGAAATCCCCATAACCCTCCAGGAAGAACTCGGCCTTGCTCACTGGAATTCGGGAGAAGGTTTTTGCCCTCCACTTTTAAAGGTTATTAGCTGCCACTAACTTTGTGAAAGATGCATTCCATAACTTACATTGATACAAGCCGACGTAAGGGACAAGTGGATGTTTTTCAACGAGCATAGTTAAAATGTGAGGTTTTGTGGTTTTACACGTTATTGACATTTTTTGAAAATGAATAATCCCTCTTTCTATTTCACATCAAAGTATGTATTTTCCTACCTTTGGTATAAAAGCATGTGCAGCCCAGTAATGACTCTCACTGGTGTGTTACTGATTCTGCTCACCTATTGACCTGCATTGACTAGACTGCCATTGGGTCATAATGTAAAATCACAATTATAGGACCTGAAAAAAGCTAAGAATTCCTGCTTCCCGGCTGGCAGATAAATGTCAATTTCCGCCATAAAAGGGTGTAGAACAAATGTGATAGCTTTACAGAACACATGACTCATTTTAAGGGCAGCTTTTATAGGATATACGTTTTTAGGTCTCTGCCTGTTGCCTGGCATCAATAAATCAACTCTATGGAAAACCAGGAGTGGGCTCGCATTATGTCCATGCTCGTTGAGTGAGCTCATAAAGTAAAAAAAAAAGAATCTTGAAGAATATAAAAAGCCTGACAAGTAAAAATTAGCCTTCGCCAAATGACCTGCCCTTTGAAAGTCTGTTTCACACATTTAAACACCATACACTTTATGAACTTCTAATGACCTTTTGACATTAAGGTATTTCATTTTTTTCTTCAGATGTGGACAGTGTGACTTTAACTAAATGAAAAGGTGCTGTAATACTGCGGCTGTTCAGTCTCATCGCCTGGGCTCATGTACTCCTTTCATGCTAGCAAGAATCACCATAAGAGAGTCTTACGCAGCATTCATTATGGATTTATAACTCCCATGTACCCCGGGAAAGCAGCCAAAAAAAACACTGGCAAGATATTCAAAGAGAAATGCATTGTATGTGCCTTCTTCTTAACAGACTCCAGAGTATACAGCTGGAGTAAACAACCAGTGCGACTTGCTTCAAACTAGCAAGTTGTTTTCAACCATTAGTTGCATTTTTAAGGCTCATTTAAGACCAAAGGCAGCAGGATATTAGCTGGTGAAGCATATAAAGGGAATTCATGCGCCGTCGTTGCTGAAGGCGGAATAATCCACCGCTATGCTGGTAAATTTGTCAAACCTGCATACAGTGGTGTCCCCTTTATAGAAAAATAAATATTATAGAGCATGCGTATTGTTCAAATGTAACCTCTGGAACAATGAAGGTGGTCAGGTAGATCAGTGTGTTCAGTGTTTATGGATAACAAAGTACGCGTGAGCTGTAGGCAGGTCACAGGATGAAACACTGTAGTTCCACCAAGCCTGTAATCATGTTGAGCTCAATAAATTCAAAACGATACCATTAAAATGGGTAACAGTAAGAACTTTTGTTAACAGTTCTTCGAAACATTAATTATTTTCTGGCATGCTCTTTTGCTATAATACCCCCCCCCCCCCTGCCTTTTGAACAGCAAACAGATTTTCTTCAGCAGCTAATGAGTTGTGTTTTACATTATGAAATTACCTGTAATCATCTAATATTGAAAAATAACGTTGGTGCTGCCATTGTCATTAAGCTTTATACCACGGCAATAAAATGTATTGCACAAGTTAGAGGAAAGACTTTCATGTACCTTCCAAACATTTACTAGGCCACACCCGAGAACATCTGTAAGTGGCATGCACCTTGGGCTCAGGCTTCAAAACCATGCGTGTTCATTTACACTGTAACTCATCTTTTGTTAGAAAAGAACTTTGGACCCAATTTACAAATGTTTTCCTTGACTCAATTAGTGTCAGCCAGGGACAGAAAATATGCCCAGCGACCCCAAATTAAAGTGCCTCCTTTAGTGGCTCAGAATAAACATGTTTTCCATGTTTGAAAACTGGACCAGTTTTGAACTTGTAATTGCACGATGTACACGTAGTTTGCAAGGTCTGCATCTCTTTTTGCATCTGCTGTTGGTTCTATCCGTCTATCTTGTACATTTGGAATCCAACCACAAATATATATTGTAAGGTCCACAGTTTTTTCTTGATGAAGTCCCTTAGCAAAAGGTCATTAATTAATTTTTTATGTAAGTGGATTCTTCTTTCTCCCAAATGGTTGACGTGTTTCGACCTTCACATTATCTTCGGCCTCATCCGGACCTGAGAAAACAAGGGGTATGACCAAATTTTCTCTCTTAATGCATTCATCCAATTGTTTCCTTCTTTATTAGGGCTCACCAGTCCCACCGTATTATTTAACTCTCTTGCTTTTTCATCGAAGAACCTCTGGGATAATGACTTCCTCCAGTGTTGGTGGAAATCTGTTTCTTACATATCACCATGCTGATCAGGCTCCAAATCGCTATACCGCCTGTGTAGCACCATGATTGCCCTATAGGCAAGGCTGATACTGGTCTCAAGACAGTTTTAAGCCAGTCCTAAACTGAAAAATTGTGGCTCATTTCTGAGAACCAACGTATCAATGCGAAAAAGCAGTGAGTTGTCAGAAAAACAATATAGGTGTGTTGTATTTATGGTACGGCGCACCATATCATAATGTCCCATGGTGCATTAAAAATATTGATGCATCCTTTCAACGGATGGCCAGAGAAAAGTCACGCATTTGTAACCAAACTGATGCTAAACTGCTTTGCATGTTGTAAAGCTATCTTTACGAGCCGCCGATCAGCTTTGCGTCACATTGGAGTGCATCATGCATCAAAATTCCCTCAAAAAGCGACACATTGTGAAAAAAGAAGCTTTCAAAAACATCAACAGGAAGAAATGGAGCAGGCAGCAGCAGTCAGGGCAACAAACCCAATACTAGCCAGAATGCCAGACAGAACCCCATGAGAATAGGAAGAGGAAACTTTTATAACAGAGGTGACACAAATGTACATTTTCTCTTTGTCACCTCAAAATTGCCATTTGGGAAGATATAAGCCCTCTGGCAGTCTATAGTGGATAAGATAAACAGTGTAGGGCAAACTAAAAGAACAGTGCCAGAGTGCAAGATGCCCTAGCATGATTATAAGTGCAAGACCAAGGAGAACCTGGTCAAGACCCTGAGGGCAGCCATGCTAACTGGAGGAAGAGGAGGACCTGATGACCCGTAGGTGCTAGACTCTTTGGAGAAGCATGTGGCATCAGTAATACCAGCAGAGTTGGTGGCAGGAGTTGTTGGACAATACAGTATTGAATTCAAGGTGCAGGAAGATCTTCAGGGTAACTGGTAACAAGGGACATTGTGGGTAAAAATGTCTAACTGCTCTGCACTGCTCTGTGTGCAAGGAACAGGGCCTGAATGTCTCACATATTAATTCACATGTCCCATAAATATAAATCATACTGCCGAGTTACATTTTGTGCAGCCCAGTCCATCTCTGTCAAGTTTTTCTGATCTATTTGTGATGTGCTACCCCAGTCCAGGTTCACCTTTGTATATTGGGACTTGAAGTGAAATGTTGAACAAGATTGACCAGGAATACAAGTCCCATAATACAAAGCTAAACACCTGGACTGGAACAGCATATCATGTATGGACATTTGAACCATGCCCAACCTGTCAGTAAGAATGCAGGCTCCCTTGCCCCATGAGGCTAGTGTGTCTATCTCAGGCCCATCCAGCCAAAACATGAATGTAAATTAATGGAATGGGGTTGCAAGAGGATTAACTTCTCACCTGAGAGGGGGTTTAGGTGTGGGGTATGTGAAGTGTCACCAAGTAGGAGTGGAAAGCCACATGTAAAGTCAGCAGCATGAAACTAAATTGCACGCAGCTCTCCCAATGTGCGGGGTGAGAGCAGACAGGTGTTAGCCACCATGTTAGAAACCACCTTATCTCCTGTCATGTGCAAATGCTTACTGGAGGTAGGGGTGAATGCAACTAATGCACACTAGAGGACCAGGAGGGTTTGTGGGAAGAATAGATGGTGTGTGAGCCTGGTGGTCCCCTGGTAGTGTAGTGCAATGTAGTGTCACATGGGCCATGCGAACATTGTCGTCTTCTCTATGTTGGCATGAGCACGCTGAAGATTGCCCGCTACTTTGCACACATTACTATAAGTCTATATTTTTGCAATTCTCTCTATTGCTGTTTTCACACGAGAACCCATAGCTGTGTTCACACTCTGCAGGTTCCTGGGATATTGTCGGAATGTTGTGGGCAAGGTCGAACATCAATGCCCCTTGTTATTTTGTTCTGGCCAGGCCGAAACACCTTGAAAGAAAATCCTGATGCAGCTGTTTTTTGGGATACCATACTTTGGTTTTATTGGAATACACGAATAGGTAGTACACACTTGGAGTGGGACTTTTCCAGAGAGAAGAGCGAGACAGCACCTATGATGTAGATCTACCCCCTATAAGCTAAGATATGGGGTTTGCAGATAATGCCCAGAGATCTTATAATCTATAATAATACTATTTCTATGCAAGGGGAGTGTTTATCGGCTATACTGTCTTTTCACAATGACATCTCCTTTCATCATTTATGGACTAACTACTATGCTGACCGCACTTGTATTATGCATTTTTCTGCTTGTTGTGGCACAAATACTGCATCTTAGAGCACATTAGTTGAAATAAATATTTAAAATCTGTTTGTGTCTCTGTCAGATCCTATTGTGGACAAGTACAAGAGTGCGAGTGAAAGGGTGTGTCTTCCTACGTGAACCTGAGAGATCTGGGAGTGTTGTGTTCTGGGTGTCTAATCTCTTGTTTCGTCATGAGTGAGTAGGAGGGCAAGTGAGACACTATAGCTAGTCGGTCCTGGGCTCATGGGTACTAAGGTGGTAGGATGATTCCGTCCCTATACACTAAGGTCCCATAATCCTACGCATAGTTCTGTTTTTGGGCAGAATCCCTGCAACAGTAGATGTGGCAATAAGTTAATTGTGGTTAAATACATGCCCTTACAAATTCCTGCAGTGTATCAAGGTTGCTTGCTGTGTTGTCAGTCAATTAAGTAGTACTTGTATAGCATGTCTTATCACCCAAAAGGGTATCCAGGTGCTTGCTGCAGGTCTCAGTCGAAGATCCAGGGATTAATCTGCTTCCTGAAATGGGTCAGCGAGAGTGTGGTGCTGGCGGGAGTGCATGGTGTTTCAGGCTTTGGCTTGAGATAAGAAAAGGAGCACCCTTCTGCGCAGCCGTGGCAGATGTGAGGGGCCTGCGCAAGTGCGAGGTGAGCAGAGTGGAAGCTCCTGGGGGGTCAGTGGAGGTGCAGGTGGTGATTCATGTTGCCGGGTCCTTGGTTGTGGAGAGCTTTGTAGGTTTTGGTCAGAAGCTTGTAATGACATCTCTTTTGGACCGGGAGCCAGTGGAGGTCTTTCAGGTGCTGGGTGATGTGGTTTCTCTTGGCAGGCTGAGGATCAGTCTGGCGGCTGCGTTCTGGATTGCCTTGAGTCTTTGCATGAGTTTGGTGGTGGTGCCTGCATAGAGTGCGTTGCCGTAGTCCACTCAGCTGGTTGGAGGGCATGGGTCATCATCTTCCTAGTGCTGAAGAGGAGCCACTTGAAAATGTTGCAGAGCATGTGGAAGCAAGCTGAGGAGATGGCATTGACCTGAAGGTTCATGGTTAGTCCACTGTTGAGGATGATGCCAAGTTGGCGAGCATGGTCTTTCGGCGTGGGGGAGGGTCTGGCTTCTGCCACCCACCAGTAGTTGTTTCAGGCAGTGGTGTGTTTACCTAGGATCAGAATTTCAGTTTTGTCCGTGTTGAGCTTCAGGAAGTTGTCCTCCCTTGCATTGTGAAGGGAGGGAGGCGGACTCTCTGGGTATATTCCATGAAGCCATCCATCTGAGTGCATTGTCGGTGTTAGTAATCTGACGTAGGCGATTGATGAGTTTGTGGTGGGAGATGGTTTAGACGGCTGCAGAGAGGTCAAGGAGGATCAGAGTGGCTGATTCTCCTCTATCGAGGAGGGTGCAAATGTTGTCTGTTGTGCAATCAGAGCTGCCTCAGTGCTGTGGTTGGCTCTGAAGCCTAAATTCGAAGGGTCCACTAGGTTGTTTCTCTCCAAGTGTTCGGTGAGTTGGAGGTTGATGGCCTTCTTCAGGACTTTGGTGGGGTAAGCTAGTTGTGTTGTGTAGTGTAGATGCATGTCAAATATGAGCCCTTATCCATATTAATGCACAAAGTGCATGCAAGACAGTACAACAAGGCAGAGTTGTGTGGTGTACTGTGTGAAAGTCAGAGAGCAGGAACAAATAAAACACATGCCCAAACTGACATCACTTTCCTAGAACACAATGACGGCCCGTATAGGGCGTTTTACCGGGGCGGTGACGTGGCGCAGAGGAGGGGCAGGGTGGGGGGTTGCAAAATGTGGCAAATGACCGATTTCAGGTAAGTTACGAAAAAAATTAATAAAACGAATTTCGTTGCATGCACTGCATCGCATTTGGCGATGCAGCGCGCGCAACGAAATTAGTTTTAGTCATTTTTTTCGTAACTTACCTGAACTCGGCCGCATGCCGCATTTTGCAACCCCCCACCCTGCCCCTCCTCTGCGCCACGTCACCACCCCGGTAAAACGCCCTACACGGGCCGTCACTGCTAGCACATATTGTCTAAGTAGTGGCTAGAGGGAATTCAGGCACCCTCGTGAGCAGGCCTGGGCGTAGTGGGCATAGTGGGGCTACGTGGAGCAGCGTGTAGTGTGCCCAAATCTACGCACACTCGCGCGCTCCACTTAGCCCCACTATGCGCCGCCCGCCTCCTGCCCACCTTCCTTTTAAAATAATATAATACATGATAAAATAATTAAAAGTAAAGACTTACCTGCAGCGCGGCGTCTCCGGGGCTCCCTCTTCCTCGTTTCCAACTTCTTGTGACAAATGCGCATGCGCGGACGCCCGCGCATGCGCATTTCTTGCGAGAAATGCGCATGCGCGGGCGTCCGCGCATGCGCATTTGTCACAAGAAGTTGGAAACGAGGAAGAGGGAGCCCCGGAGATGCCGCGCTGCAGGTAAGTCTTTACTTTTAAATATTTTATCATGTATTATATTATTTTAAAAGGAGGGTGGGCGGGAGGCGGGTGGCGGGTGTCAGGCAGCTACGCTTCACCCTGACGTGTGCGTAGCGCTGCCTGCTTCGCCTACTTTGAAAACTGCGAAGCAGGCAGCGCTACATACACTACGTGGGCGAAGCGTAGTATAACGCCCAGGGTTACTCGTGAGTTGGTGCAATGTGTACAGTAGTGGTGTCAATAATTGAATCTCGAATCACTATAGCCATCATGTACAGAAAGATAATCTTTTACCTTCAGAGACAGAGCAGGTCAGCAAGCTCTGTAACTGTGTTGCAATGTGTGGTATGACATGCAAAAGCACCCTTGCCTTATAATGGTCGTATGAACAATGTAAAGATATTGCCATGGGAATGTTAACTACAGTGAAACTTAGCCTAAATTTTCTTCCAATTACATATGTCCTACATATTAATGTTTAATATCAAGTATATGAAAATTGTCTGTACGTCAGACAAATTACTCATGTCAACATCTATCATAGATCATCAATAAAATAATTGAATTTCATTGCAGAGGAACTAACATCACCTCCTGAACAGTAGCCTGTCCTGAATGACCAACCTGTTGGCAATGACATCCTGCCCCCATAGATGATGACACCTTCCAGCAACGCCCAGACTCCATTGGAATGCCTTCTTCGGTCACAGCATGGGATCACAGCATCCCTGGATATCCAGAGGAACTGCCTACCACAGGACATGCCTCATCTGCCAAGCTCAAGCCCAGCTGTGGACTCTGAGGACCCCCAAGTGACCTTCCAAGGGCAAGTGGTAAGAGTACAACACTGGGTAGTTGAAGAGGTGTGGGCAGAGATGGAGACCATTGCGGGCACCCTGGAAGGAGTCAGTAGGTGGCTCAGTCCCAATAACGATGCCTATGAGTCAATCAAAGGCACCTCCCCATGCCTCCATAAAATGAATGAGTGCCTAGCTGACATTGCTGGTGTCATGAGGCAGAGGCAAGAAAAACAACCCTGGAAATGTTACACCAGTGAGGTAACACCCAGCTGGGGGCCATTCGTTCATCTTGAAATTTGTGAAGCGCATGCAGAACTTCTATATAGCAACTATGGGTGCCTTCCACAGAGACATTGTTGCCTTGGTGGCTAGCCATCAGGCCCTTGTCAGAGCTGTGCTGCCTTCATTGCTGACACAAACAAAGGCTGCTAGGGACATGGTAGCCACATCGTCCACACAAACACTACCACCTTCAGGGAAGGCACAATAATCTTCAAAGGAGGAAGATGTGGACTTCATCACTTTCCAGAGGTGAATTGCCAAATAACATTTGACTGTGCCTCCTGGCCTGTTTCTTAGTGGTCCTGTGTTTATCATCATCCTATCTCCTTGGTCACCTGGCACTGTCTCTTTTTGTATGCTCACCTGTTTATCTAATCCATTTGTGGACTGTTGCTGAGTCTCACCTTACCTAATGGCAAGTTGGAATTCACCCCACTCTACTTGTCCCATGTGGACTCTGTCTGGATATCCTTTAGCCTATACTAATGTTGGTGTTGTTTTTTCAAAAACTGGTAACATGTCCATGCTGACACACACACACTTGTAAATAAATGTACTACTATGAACCAGTGTGTTGTATGTCTGTTGCAGAAAGGACTAACTAGACCATGGTGGATGTGTAAATACAAAATCCACTTCTGCCCATCTAAAGGAGATTGTGGTAAAGTAACTATCACATGCTCTTTTTGTATATGCCCAAAAATCATATACATCCACTGCCATGGCATTATGCATATGTCTTGTTTACCAATTGAACGTCATGGTGTTTCAATAAGCTTCTGTAGTGTGACTGTCACAGAATGAGAAGGCCTAACTAATCACACAAATGCCTACCTGCTCAGAATGGGGCCTGTGAGGCATGTATGCCACTAATGCTGTTTCTCAAATCAACATATATCTTGCTCATTGAACATGACAACATTACAAACTTGCATATGATAGCCTCAATGCTTACACTGCAGACATCCTAAAGTACTTAAATGTTGTATGCATTGATAATAATCAGATACTCATGCTCAGACTCCTTCCGCATTTACATCATACCTATGCCACTCAAGGATCTAAAAGTTCAGTCCAACACCTTGGATGTCAGTATTCATGAAATGCAACTAATACGTTTTGGGGTCCTGTGTCAACTGATCAATGATATTGAAAGGCACATTGGGATATGTAGGGTAAATATGTTCCTCTGCCAATAAGAGCCCTCACATGCATTGAGTGTGAATGTTACCACACATGACATCAATTGGACACTATGAACATATATCACTAATTAGGAGCCAGAGCACAGACTCAGGAAGAAATCTAGACCTCCCCATGGTTAGAAGAAATGTGAGTCTTATGGTTTTCAAACTTTGCAAGTAGTTGCACATAGTCACATGCATGGAATGCCAAACCTGGCAAGTAATCAATGCCAATGATGATTGAGGTCATCCAGGCAGGTGGGGCCACATTCATGATTTGTAACCAAATAACAACAATAAACTGAACATTTTCATCTCGGAGGCCCACTGGCGGGCTTTTAAATTAAATTAACATTTTGCTTCAGCACAGAAACCTACTAAAGGTAAAGGAATTTTGAAAGAGCACTACTGATCCCAGTATGCAACACTTAGTTGAACTCACATTGTATTGTATTGTATTGTAGGCGGTCTTGTATAGCGCGTAGTTACCCTCGGGCATCCCAGCGCTTGATCAGCCATACCCTAACCCAGGACACAGAGAGCGCATCAAAGAGGGAACAGGTACGTTTTCAACAGTTTACGGAAACGCAGGATGCCAGTTTCCGAACGCAGCTCAAGCGGGAGCGCATTCCAAAGGGTAGCAATGTGCACTGCGAATCTTCTGCCGCCCGAACGGGCTTTATACACCCTGGGGACCCTGAGTAGGGATTTCTGGTCCGAGCGCAGGGTTCTGGAAGCTTTATAGGGTACCACCATCTTAGATAGAATAGGGGGGCCCTTACCCTGCAGGACTTTATGGGCTATACAGAGGGACTTAAACTTGACCCTCTCCCTCACTGGGAGCCAATGCAAAGTCTTCAAGGCTGGTCTAGCTGACTGCCTCCTAGGAGCATTAGTCAGTAACCTGGCTGCGGCATTTTGCACTTGTTGGAGCTTGTTCAGCGTGGCTTCTGGGGCGCCAAGGAACATCGCATTACAGTAATCTAGCCTTGATATAATCAGCCCCTGAATAAGTAGCTTCCTGGAAGTAGGGGGGAGAAGGGGCAGGACTTTGCGGGCAGAGCGAAGAAGCCCAAAACAGATCCCTGCCGTTTTCTTTGCCTGCGTCTTGAAAGAGAGGTCCTGCTCCAACCAGACTCCCAAGCTCTTAATCTCCTGTTTGGAGCAGGGGAGGTCTCCCAGGCAGCTAGGCCAGCTGGACATAGGAAGAGGGGGGGCCTTATGCCCTAGTAGCATAATTTCAGTTTTTGATCCGTTGAGTTTCAACGCTGAGTCGCACATCCAGGTGTATACCTGGGACAGGCATTGGTGCAAAACATCCGGGTTCTTCACCAATTGGGAGAGAGCCACCACCAATTGAGTGTCATCAGCGTAGCTGACGATTTTTATCCCGAATGGTGCCACCACATCCTCCAGGGGGGCCATATACACATTAAATAGAGTGGGACTCAGAGAGGAGCCCTGTGGAACCCCGCACTGGAGGGGGATAGGAGAAGACCGCGCACTACCTTCCCAGACCTGGTAGGTTCGGCCAGTGAGAAAGGAACGAAGCCACTGCAACACAACGCCACTCACTCCCATATTGGACAGCCGTTGGATCAACACTTGATGGTTGACAGTGTCGAAAGCGGCGCTAAGGTCCAGGAGGATCACTGCCACTGACCCCCCTGAATCTAGCATGCTTCTGGCTTCGTCCACAACTGCCAGGAGGGCGGTGTCGGTGCCATGACCTGGGCGGAAGCCGGTTTGAGTATCTCGAAGCAGCCCGTTGGACTCCAGAAAGCTGGACAGTTGATAGTTAACCAGCCTTTCTGCGATCTTGCCAAGTCCCGGCAGCAGAGAAATAGGCCTGAAATTAGCCAAGTCCGAGGGATCCAGACTAGGCTTTTTCAGGAGAGCCTTCACAACAGCCCTTTTCCAACTTGGAGGTACTACCCCTTTAGTGAGGGAAAGATTGATGAGGTTCGTGATAGGGGCCGTGATGACAGAGGCCACTTGTTTGAGGAACCTCATTGGAGCGGGGTCGTCTGGCGAGCCGCTCTTCATAGAGCTAAGTTCCTTTGTCACTTCTAGCTCAGATATCGGGTCAAAGGAGTCAAGTAAGACATGAGCACTTCTTCCTTGGTTCACTACCTAAATGTTCTGTGGGGCCCGAGGTAGCAGGGAAAGAATATTCTCGATTTTAAGGTGGAAGAAGTCCGCGAGCTCTCTACACTTTACCGCGGGATTGTCATGAATGACTGGAGGCTCAGGGATCTTGAGAAGCTCCTTGACTAGTTTAAAGGTCTCTCTAGAAGAGTTGGACGCACATGTGGTGGCCCACTGAGGGTGAGGGCTAATTAAATGGACATGCATAAGGCAATATAATGCATCCAAATGAAAATGCCAGTTTCCTTTAATAAAAGAATCAGTGGAATTCATCTGCATTTCCAGTGCGTCTTCAACTGGGGATGTTTTCTATATATATATATATTCCTGTATTCCGCTACTCATCCAATTCTTTGAATAAACGGAACGGACCACCAAAATGGGCTTTCAGATGTTTATTTCAAGGTGCAAATCTCGCCATATATACTATTTTTATTTATTATTTTACATATACTAACCCACACCCAATAAAAACCTTAAAAGATTAGAACAATATTTAATAACACTTATCCATAAAAATATTTAAAAGCGAAAACCTACCTACATTAAACCTATACCACTAACTAAATATATGCCTAACTGACGAAATGCTGGAGTGTTGGGAGTGTAGATTGAGTGCACAGGTAGGAAGGCGCACACATGTTGAGGTTGGATGTAAGAGGACAAAGGACGGAGGAGGTCAGTGGAGGTTAAGCGGCGTTCCTGGTTGGATCTGTCCTCGGAGAGCAGCTCGAATAGCAGCACAGCGTCTCACCTCAATTTGGCTCAACATAGTATCTGGGCCGACTGGACGGCCTGGCCCTGCCCCAAGTCATTTTAGCGGATGGGTTGTTCTAGAGTCCAGGAGCGATTTAGAAACAAGAGGCAGTGACCGTGTTCACCAGTGAGTGTCTTGGTGCTCCAATGATTCGGGAATCTGGGAACACAGCAGGTTGGAAGTTGCTTTGTTGCACTATGAACCGCATCAGAAACCTCAAGACTTGTTCTGTTTCTGCTGCATTATCAGCATATCGGCACAGAGAACTTGTTCCCGCCTGCCGTAACTTGCTTTACATGCTGTAGTGTCTAGTGCTATATTCACTACATGGCCTGAGGGGCTATACCCCCAGCTCCTCCCAGTATTTCTCCTAAGATGGCACATGCTGCGTCTCTAAGGGATACTGCAGGTTTTAGGTCGCTGTGCAAGTAGGTTGATCCATGATTTCACAGCTAGGTCTGGATGCAGCTTGTAGCCGGGTGTGCTCCCCTCCTTTTTGGCACACACACACAACATATGGAGTAGATATCAGCTGATCACAAAGTGCATAAACAGATCCAGCCTGTCCTAGGAGGAGTTTGCTTTAAAAGTAATGAAAGGAGTTTGTGTTGTGAGCACATGTAGGCAGCTGTGCTCGTGCTCGCCCAGCCTCTCCTGCTCAAAAGTGACTACAGTTGTGGATTTGTGCATTAACGCTGATGAGAAGGTGTAGGTTGCCCCCCTAAACCCTCCAACATGACATCGGCCTAATCTCCTTCACTTGCTTAAAACAACAACCCTTCTCAAGAAACGTTTAGCACAGTTCTATTTAATTTAAATTGATTTAACTTTCCTGGTAAGTATTGAAAATACCATCAGGAAAATCCCACCACACCAGTGAACAAATCTCGGAAGCTTGCACTGCTGAAGGACTCAAATAAAATATCTAAAAACACAAATGGTAGTCTGGTGGCACTATATTCCTCAAATGTTACAGCATTGTTTTCTGAGAAATTTAAACAACGTCAAAGATTTATGTTCCTGAAAGATCCCGTGGCAGTAATACAAGCTACTCCAGATGGCACGCCAGGCCTGCCTTTTCCTATCATTCCATTCAAGTCGGACAATGGAACTGCCATTCACTTAATTGGCCTGCTAACTCAATCAGGGAAAAGGATGGAATTTAAAGCAAGTCCGCTGCAGCAGTCAATGCTGCAGTAACATGCTCCTGTAGGGCTGCCAGTCAGAGCAGTGCAAACACCTGACTGCAAGCCTACTAGTATTCCTTTGCAAGTAGCTGCTCAGGTTCATAGATCTCCCACTGTGAAGAGATACTACACTGATAAGCCCCAGTCTTTGTATATAACAATCCCCATGACCCTCTTGCCACCTAAATTAGGTCCTTGGGAGGGATCATGGTCCTGCTCGCTTTCACTCTCTGGCAACATAGATTTGATAGAGGACCTGGAAGTTAAAACTATAAGCCAAGAGGGGACGCAGGCTCAAGTACTCCCTTCAGATTTAGGGAGCCTTAACTCTTCCAGAATGGTGCAATCTAAGCTGGAATCAGGCAACAAAGTGGAAGCGAGATTATCTTCACTAATGGCAAATAAAATCTCCAATACGGCTGGAGAGAGAGACTCTCCTCAGGAGATTTCTTTAAACCCTTTCCAAGTCAAAGTTTACGTATGAGGATCCTTTCAGACCTGCAGGAAAGCAAGTCCATGCACAACTCTTCATCTCCCCTTAGGTCACACACCACTTATGTTCATGAGACCTCCATAGTACCAGGCAAACAATCAACAGCTTACTCCACATCGGTGGGAAAGTCTTTTAACAAATTTCCAATCATCCATTGAATTATTGAATTCTCAATGTGATAAATTAGATGCACACTTTGATATAATGAAATTAATAGAATACATATTTCAAGCATCAACCACAAATTGAAAGCGCTAACTTAATTAATTACAAGGGTTCAAGCTGTATATACACCATCTCCACCTAAATGTACATGCAGCCTAATAATTGATCAATTGTCCTCACTTTCAGAAATGTTGTTGAATAGTGTAGCATCAAATAGTGTTATCACTAAAAACTAAACAATTGTTAAGAAACAGCATGAAACTTCCCAAGTTCTACAGCAAGTGCCCTTAGTTCTAGCTGAGCTGCAACAGGACCCCCTAATCTATCAAGAAAACTAAGACAGATTAGTTCAAGAGTCAAAAATTCAAGCAAATGCTCCTACCATGTGCAATGAAAGCGCTTCTTCCTTAAAACTCACTAAGAGGCAACTTAAACGTATGAGAATGGCAAGACATAAAACGCACAACCTAAAGAAATAGCCTCCAAATTCATGTACTCAATGTTTATCAAGCCTAGTACAACAGTTAAGGGTAACACTGCCACCCATGCAGTTCACAGTCTCTTGGATGCTTCAGGTACATCGACTATCATATGAACTGCTTCTAAAACTATGCCAGAGCAAACTAATAATGTCCAAATACAATCCCAAATGCAGGAGGCTGTTCCAGGAGTAAGTAACAGTACTTTCACCGTACACTCAATACAACAGGTAGATCAGTTTTTGTCTAACACTCGGGTCCAGACCAACATGGAAGGGGACCATTATCACAGGATTTAAAGGAAGGGCCACTTAGATAATCAGGTTGGGGCCTTACATGCAATTTAATCAACCCAGGATACTGGATTTCAGGCGGAACATAATAAACTGACAACAGACACCTTCTTTATTAAGTCGTTAAACTCAACAAGGATTGTTTCAACTTCCTCAAAGTCTTTAAACCCGACATGGGTTGTTTCAACTTCCTTAAAAACAAGTCAAGAGAAGAAACACTGCAGAAATACAACTAGATGTACCCCAGTGCTTTGATGCCTTTGGACAAGGAAAGCAACCTAAAACATGTCATTTAAAATCTTCTCTTCGGCAGGTCCCAATGCACAGCAACAAAAGTAGGCAGCCCAAGCTACTATTTCAACCAGAATATGTAATTGAAGGTCATCAAAAGTCCCCAACTGAGGCAATATATTAAGATTATTTGGAGTGATTCCAGAACTTAAAGGCTTAAACTCTGCATAATTAATTGCAGTTGAAATTCTGCCATCCAACAATAGTTATCCATCAGAGTTCATCCTTACTACATGGAAAACTAACAAATCAATGGATTTAATTATCTCCTTTGCCTCATTTTTAGCAAGTTGGGGGATTTTGCTGAATAGACCGCAGCCCACCAGTTATCCTCTCTAATTGTTGAAAGAAAAGCGCTTATCTCTCTTGCCATTCAAGCCAATAAATCGAAATTGAGGGATGCAAGAAGTTACAGTAGTGATAAGATTTTGCAGCCGCTAGTGCGGCATTAGGTCGTGCCAGTGACTTTCAGCGCTTACTTTGTTACATATGCAATTACGTGTGAGCACAATCGGCTGCAGCTGCTACCTAATTGTCTTCTCAAGAAGCAGTTAAATCTCCTCAAAACAACAATCTGGTGTTAAAAACTTCTCAAATTGACCATTCGAGTTGTTTTTTTGTGCGAGGAGTCATTTTTTAAAAAGATTTTTTCAACAGGAAGAACGTGACCAAGAGCTTCTAACTTCCTCTTCCTGTTCCTGTCCAGCAGGCTCCTCCCAGTGCTTTCTCAATTTCCTGGTCACTTTTCATATTGATTTGGAGCTGGGAGGATCACTCTCCTTGTATGCTGCATATATTCCATTGAATTTAAGGACGTTGCATTTGAGATTTCACAAGTAAGTTAAAAAAAAACTATTGTATAAGGGTGTTGGTTGTTTGATAGAGGGCATGCACCAGATTGTATTTTAATTTTTTTTATTATTTTTTATTTATTGTGGCTTGTGGCCTGCAGTCTCAGTAGGGGCCTGTTTTTATTTTGTATGTAATTTTTCTTCTTCCATAAGGAAAAATGTTTCACAGTCAATACATTTTCTCCATTTTTTTAGAATACATTTCCAATATTCATTTAATTTACTATGTGGCCTAGTCTGCCAATGGCCCTTCCAGACAGTAGTCCCAGTACTAGTCATGGGTACATTAAGCAACTGTTTCTGTGGTGTCTGTTGAATTGAAACATAATTTAGGCCATGGATGGCATTAGATTCAATTATGAAACATGTTTTTGGGGGGTATTTCACATTTTTTCTGCAAACAGTGTATAGGTGGAGTACTATCTTTGATGCCTTAGGAGGATGTGTGTTGTTGTATTAATGTATAGCCCATTTAATTTTCGTTTTTGGCATTGCTGAATTAATGTTGATTTCTCCTGTGTTCCTATGCCTCCTTTGTCTGGCCAGTATGTGAGTGTGTTTGTCATAGGCCACCATTTGTGTTTGTTTCCCCAGCCATGTGGCCAGGGGCCATTTTGTATAGTCAGTGCTTATAGGCCTGCATGTATTCTTTGTTTTCCATGCCTCCTGCTTGCTGTTTTATGGTGTGCCTAGGGGCCATTTGTATAGGCAGACAGTGTGCTTATGTCATAGGCCTGCATGTGGCTTACTTTTTTGTGCCATGCCTCCTTGCTGGTTGTTGTGACCATGTGGCTAGCGGCTATTATGTGTAAGCAGCCAATGTGCTTTTGCCATAGGCTTGAATGTGTTCTCTTTGTTTGTAACCATGCCTCCTTGCTGGTTGTTGACGTACTGACAATGTGGCTGGTGGCCATGTTATGTAAGCAATCAGTGTGCTTTTGCCATAGGCTTGCATTTGCTCTTTGTTTGTGGCCATACCTCCATCATTGCTGTTCGGTGGTCGGTGGCTGTTTTGTGTAGCCAGCCAGTGTGCTTTTGTCATAGATTTGCATGGCTTCTTTGTTTGTGGTCATTCCTCCTTGCTGGTTGTTGTTTTGAGCATGTGGCTTGACCATTTTGTGCAGGCAGCCAGTGTGCTTTTGCCATAGGCCTGCATGTGTTCTTTGTTGTGGCCAAACTGGTCCTGCCTCCTTGCGTGTAGTTTGGCCATGTGGTTGGGAGTCATTTTGTATAGCCTGTCAGTGTGCTTCTATTATAGGCCTGCATGTGTTCTATGTTTGGTGTTTGTGGCCATGCCTCCTTGCTGGTTGTTGTGACCATGTGACTGGTGGTCATTTTGTGTAGGCAGCCGGAGTGCATTTGCCATAGGCCTGCATGTGTTCTGTGTTGTGACCAAACTGGCCATGCCTCCTTGCTTGCTGTTTGACCATGTGGTTGGTGGCCATTTTGTGTAGCCAGCCAGTGTGCTTTTGCCATAGGCCTGCAAATGTTCTTTATTTGTGGCCATGCCTTTTTGCTGGTTTTTGTTATTGTGACCATGTGGCTGGTGGACATTTTGTGTAGGCAGCCACTGTGCTTTGGACAAATGCATACATTTGTTATTTGTTGTGGCGAAACTGGCCATGCCTCCTTGCTTGCTGTTTGATCATGTGGGCAATGGTAATTTTGTGTAGCCATAGGCCTGCATGTGTTCTTTGTTTGTGGCCATGCTTCTTTGCTGGTTGTTGTTGTGACCATGCTGCTGGCATTTGTGTGTTATGCTTGAGGCTTAGTAACTCAATGATCATAATCAAAGTAGTGTGTAAACAGTGGTTTATATATTATTACATACTTATTTAGCATTTCACTTCTGCACCACTCCTTGCCTCCCAAATTCCAGTGGGTTTCAATTCTCATTGTGTCCCCTTCTCCTAGGACATCAGCAATTATACAAAGTTTACATTTTAAATATTTAGATATTTTTCCAATTCTTTTTATTTGATTTTAATTTTGTTTCTGATTTCTTAAAATAATTTCTTGTTATTTAATATAATTCATTATTTTCAATTGTTTCAATTATTTCTTTGGGATTGTTTTTACAAAAGTCTATGTTTTTATACTTTAAAAAAAAAAAAGACTATTTTTTAAAAACGTTTATTTATTCTAATTTTCTTCTTTTCCATTTTCCTATCATACAGAATCAACCCCATGTCTGGCATAGGTACACTGCCACACAACAGCATTAATTTTCTAAGGATTATTCTATTTTCACCTGCGGATGCACATAAAGCAAACAGTTACATCTGTATGTTGTTGTTGGTAACTCCATTTTTATTTCAATTAAGTTGCCTATAGTTGGAGTTTATCTAGGTTAGAATGGGACCTCGTTTTTGATTCCTTCACTGTTATTGCACTAGCTTACTACTACTCCCACCACCTCGGCACCTTGGAAAAGCCTGAAACCCTCACTACAGCTATTCGGTAAGAGAACTATTGAGCATTGTCCTACTAAGTTGTAGGCAATATAGGCCTTAGTGGTCAATATAGTCGCCGACTGGGAGAGTAGGAGGACAAGGGTACCATATGCCTGATTTTTAAACAATATCAGCAAATCTTAAAAACAGGTTCTGCTAAAAGGCAGCAGTGAAAGCACCCCCAAAAAGATTTGAGGTATAAATATTTATTACACAAACATTAAAAAAAACACCCCAGCTGGCCCACTCCTCTTCCAAACAAATTTCCCCACCCCCAAACTTTGTTGCACCAAAATGTCAATTATTGTCCCAAAAAAAGTCCAAACTGTCCTGGTCCCAACTTCCACATTCCCACCCTCCACCCACAAGTCCTACCTGCAAAAATATAAATTTTAAAAGGGACAGAACAGCACTACACATGGCGCACAAAGCCCAGGAGCTCTTTGAGGTGTCTGTCCATCTGGCTCTGTGGGGCTTCTATCTGTGCCACCCTTAGCAAGACGCAGTGTTGGAAAGTGTGGTCTGAGAGGTGGCAAGAGTGAAGGATTGGCTGTGGGTGGCTGCCAGGCGACCACTATGTCACTGTTGAGAGGCTGGAGGTGGTAGGGCCTGGCAGGAGCCATGGGCAGCTGCCTCCTCCTCCTCCAGGTCTACCAGGTGCTGGTACTCGGCCCATATCACCTCAAGCTGCTGCTGCTGCAGACGGGCTGCTATATACTGGTGAGCTGTATGATAACCAGGGGTAGCTAGGAAGAAAAAAGACAAATTGTAAACAGTGCTCTGTGCAAAAGATTTGTTGAAAGTTATGTAGTGGTTAGCATAGCAGCAGTACATTTATGGTTCCCTAGGGCCCTTTGATTTGATGTGGTAAGTGTCACAGCCATTACCCGCACATAAATCTAAATGCAAATGCATTGACTGTCTGAAAGGAAATAAAACAGAATAAACACAGCAGCACACAGTTTAAGAAACAGTTTTATTTCTTTCAGAGGATTTCCTAGTAAAAAGTACCTAAACAGACATTTTGGGCCTCATTATGGTGTTAGGTGGACTGCCACTGAAAGGCTGTCAGTGGCGGTCCTCCTGATATCCATGGCAACAGTCTAATCACCAGATTAAGATACCGATGGTTGAAGTGCAGCAGGTGGGGGAAAGACCACCACCTCTGACAGGATCAAGTAGACAGTCGGGGCAGTGGTTCAACAGTAATCACTACAATGAAGACGGTGCCTGCGCAGACACCGCTGCAGGGATCATGATGTTCATTTTCCACAGCCTTTTCATGGTAGTCCCACCAATATGGAAAGCCTGATGGAAAGAGACTTTGGAGGGCTATAGCAGTGCCCCCTTGGGCCTTCAATATGTGACCTGGTGGGCGTATCTGGTGCCCCCCTAAATAACCCTTCACCATGTGCCAGCCACTACATGGTGCCTGGCACATGGTGCATGGATGTTTAAAAACATGCCTTTTACTACTGCAGCTTGTGCCGCTGCTCTTTTCCAGCCTGCAGCATAAGCTGCAATAGTTAAAGGCATGTTTCTGACTGCCTACACAGCAGTCTCATCATAATATGGAGGGTGGAACCCCTGACTGCGTGTCAGCTGGTCTCCATCCCGCTGCAATGATGGTCAGATGCTAGTCCTACTGCCATTGTAATGAGCGCCTTTGTGTATAAAAATAACAATACATTTCCTCTCATTGATGAGGAAGGCATTATCATTATGCACTATGGAGTTGAAGTATTCGATTTGTCTCACTTTCTGTGCCAAATTATTTAATGAAGATATCCTAGCTTAGCTGGCGCCCCAGTTGTACTTTTTAGTTGTACATTGCTAGTCTTTGCAGTCTGTAGTTTGGGAAGCTGTGATAGACATTTACTTTATTCCAATGCCTTCTCTCCTCCAAAATGCCTTTTAATTTTACCTTGCCTACAAGGCAGATGTATATTATGAATGATACATGCCACATATAAAATCAATCAATCATGTGGACATCCTGTCTGCCGTAAGTAGACAATGGGAAAAGCGATGTACTGCAATACAGAGAAAGGATTAAGGTATGGGATATAGCTTTGGTACATTTGTCACAGACTATCCCATACGCAAAAGTCAATCAATTATCCATTCATCATTGTATTGTTCTTCTAGTATTCTTAATCTTCACCCTTGGCTTTGATACACACCGTTTAAGCTTTACATTTCTTCATCCGGTCTTTCACCATAGAAAATCACCCTTCCACATATATCCAATCCATCCATCCAAACATGGCTCCCAACAAACCTTTAATCAACATACATGTACCCACCATTGCATCCTTTGACCCATTCACCCATCCTGCTCTGCTTTCAACCCACCCAAGCATTCCTTTCACCCACACATGCAGGCATCCATTGACCCATACCTTTTCACCCGCCCAAGCAGGCATCCTTTCACCCACATACCCTTTCATCCATCCTTTAGCCACCCATCCATCTTCCTATCACCCACCTATATACATCCTTTCGCCCAAACATCCTTTCACTCATATTACATACATTTCACCCATCCTTTCTCCTTCCATCCTGTTTCCCTTTCCCATCAAGCCATAATTGTTAAAGTTCATTTATAAACCTTTGTATGCTGAGTTTTAGATTGAAGAGGTCATAACTACTCAGCACCTGCTGTATCTGCTAAAGCATGAGTGTTCATGAGTCAACATACTTGCAGTGAGTTTATAACTAATTGTCAATAAGCAAGCAGTGCAACTTACCATTGCCTGTCCCTGCCACCGCTGGTACTCCCCCTCGTTGACTGCTGCAGTGTCCCCTCTGCTGGCGCTCTCACTGCTGGACTGGCACTGGTGGTCTGTGCGGCTAGAAAAAACTTTACACATTTTAGATGCCAGATACGCCTCTTCTTCTTCTTCTTCTTCTTCTTCTTCTTCTTCTTCTTCTTCTTCTTCTTCTTCTTCTTCTTCTTCTTCTTCTTCTTCTTCTTCTCATTATTATTATTATTATTATTATTATTATTATTATGATACAACCACAGAACATCCTTTTGTTGGTTGGCAATATTTGAAATGTCAGGTAGTCAAGCCTACCAAAGACTTTTTGTAATGGAGGGGCAGAGCTTTCATTAATCTAATTTATTGAAGATCTATGAAGGGGTGCAATACTTGGCCGATGAAGGACATATGGTCTTGGTTGGGAAAAGCCCTGGGGTCCGTCCTCTTCATACTTCCAGCCATACTACACTGTCATCAACTGCTGGAATACTATGATAATAATACATGCACAACATTGGAGGGTTCCATCATAACCATGGCCACTCTCTCATTTTACAGTTTAAGCAAGAAAAAGCTTTCTCAACAAACATGCTTGGAAATACCTTACCTGGGCATGCAATCTTCGCAGCAGAGTACCTGACCTAAAATGGATTCTCTGAGTCTTAGAATACAACCTGTCCATGTGATACATAAGGGGTGAAGGAAAGCTTATTGACAAAGAAGAAAGGAACAGACTAGTACAGACAGTTTGATTTCAAGTACAGAAACGTTAAATATATCAAATTAGTAGATAGGATAATTCAGGGATTAGGATAATTTTAGAAACAAAATAATTCTAAATATGGAGTGGAAAAAGTTAGGGAAATAATAATAATATTAACAACAAAAGGACTTAGTGGGGCCAGCAGAGCCATCTGCTGTGACACTCGTGAAGGCACCTCCAGCTCCCTTACCCGCCTCATTGGTATGCCTCTTGGCCCTGAATGCTGATGTAAGAAATAAACTAAATAAAATGTAAAAAAAAGATTAGTGGTACAGTTAATATTCTCCCCCCAAAAATTTTGAAAAGGGAAAGACAAATGCAGTAACATTGAACTTTTCAAAATCTGATCTCCTATTAGTATTGTGGAACTGTTCCTAATTTCCTAATCCTGTTCCAAATTTCCTAAACTACATTTTGGAACTACTAATAAATTGCAAGGAATGATCTCTTTGCTTCTCATCTCTCATTCTCAATCTCTCATTCTCAACCACCTTTGGCGGCCCAACTCAGTCTGCATTTTATTCAATGCATAGATTCATGCACTGTTGCATACTACACATCACTGAGATATTGCCAGGGGTTGGGACTATATGAGCTACAAAAAAGAAAGGTACAAAAAACGTGAGAGAGTGCTAAATCACTAATACAAATAACTACCACTATCTAAGTGGAAGGAGGAGTCTCTGCAGAACTTCTTAAATAATCTGCCCAAGAAAGTGCCAACAAGTAGGATTAGGTAGCACAGGGAAGCACCTATCTAGATGATGATCAGATAATATTTGTAACGTAAACTTCATGTACCTGAGTGTAAGCAAGCAGCATGCTTGCCATTTGGGAAAAAATATTGTATTGTATTGTATTGTATATGATCTTGTATAGCGCACTATCACCCTACGGGTATCCTGGCGCTTGACAAAAACAGTTGATGAGATTGAGCTGAGAGGAATAGGCAACGACATAGGCAATCAGGCTACTGGAAAGAGCCAGGTCTTAAGACTCTTTCTAAATTCCATTAAGGAATCTAGCTGCCTGATCCTCGGAGGGAGCTCGTTCCATAGCCGAGCACCTGCCACACTAAATGCCCTCCCCCCCAGCCTGACACGTTTGAATCTGGGTTGTGACAGAAAATTAGCGTTGGAGGAACGCAGCTGTCTCGGGGGGAGATAGCGTGAAAATCTCTCCTGCAGGGGAATTGGACCCCTCCCATGTGCTGCTTTGTGAATCAGACAGAGAGATTTAAAGAGGATCCTTTCTCTGACTGGCAGCCAGTGGATCTCGCGCAGCGCCTGAGTGGAAGAACATAGAACACAACAAATAAATAATTATTATTCACAGAGCACCTCAACTTCCATGCCCAGCAGGTCGATCAGGTCCTGGTCCCTATCCAGGATGTCAGCCCACCGGTGTGTAAGCTGCTGTAGGGTGCGTTGGAAACCAGAGCTGCGTCACACAGCCCGGCATGCCCTCTCCCAGTGCTGGTGACACTCCTGAAGGCTGTATCTGCTGCCAGGCCTCCCCTGCTGCCTCGGTGGAGGGGAGGTGGTGATGCACATAAAAGAAAGCGCAGCCACTTCCGCCTCAGAAAAAATGGCTTGGTGCTGCACTTTTTTGTGGCGCCACTGACTACAAGGTAGGCAGCTGGTTCTATAGGTGGTTAGGGGGGGCTGGCAGTGCTTTTCCCCTGCACTGCCATGGCGCTGATTGAGAAAGTATTCCAAAAGTAGGCTCCAACACCATAGACAGAACAAAATCAAGATGGCCATGCCCATGCAAACCACATGGTGCGGTTCAAGTGCGATATACAGCACGAGAATGCTCTTTGAGTTACAAATGATGTAAAACATCATGTGAATCATTCGAACGGTTGTGGCTAGTAATTCCACCCGCTTGCAGAACTCTGTATAGCACCACAGATGGTTTTTTGCCACTTTGTGGATTTCCACATAGCACGACGACGCAAACTCTGCTGGGCCTTAGACACCCATATCTGAATATGGCCAGAATATTGGACACTGCTACTCAGCTTGCAGGCCTGAGCTGGCTATATGTTTCCACAATGAACAGGGTTAAGACTGATTTGCATATGACTGAGTCCAAACAGGGGTGGTGTGGTAAGCACAAATTTAACCCAGATTTTTTTGACGGGGGTAAATGTTTGCATTTTCCAGATTTTCATCCATCTATTGTTTTTTTTTCATATGTCGCCCAAAGTGGGAAGGGTATGCCCAGACGTGGGTCCCGTGTTCACTACCCCACTGGATTCAAGCTATCCTGGCTGATGAAGGGTGAATCCCTGAAACCAGTCCCAGGATGCTTCTTTCCGGTCCAGGCAGGACCTGGCTTGTCAGTTCGGGCTGGACTGTTCCCACAATGAACAGGGTTGAGACTGATTTGCATATGGCTGGGTCCAAACTGGGGTGGTGTGGTGAGCAAAAGAATGATGGATTTCACCCAGATCCTTGTAAGCGGGGGTGAATGTTTGCATTGTCCAGTTTTCCGCCAATCAATTGATTGTTTCTCTTGCATATGTCGGCCTAAGTGGGAAGGGTATGCCCAGACTAGGGTCCCGTGCTAACTACACCACTGGATTCAAGCTAGCCTCGCTGATGAAGATTGATTTCCTAAAACCGGTTTTTGGTCCAGGGAGGACCTGGCTTGGCAGTTCGGGCTGGACTGTTCCTACAATGAACAGGGTTATGACTGATTTGCATATGGCTGGGTCCAAACTGTGGTGGTGTGGTGAGCAAAAGAATGATGGATTTAACCCAGATTCTTGTGACTGGGGGTGAATGTTTGCATTGTCCAGCTTTCAGTCCATCAATTGTTTCTTTTGCATATGTCGCCCTAAGTGGGAAGGGTATACCCAGACGTGGGTTTCATGCTCACTACATCACTGGATTCAAGCTCACCTGGCTGATGAAGGGTGATTCCCTGAAACCAGTCCCAGGATGCTTGTTTACGGTCCAGGGAGGACCTGGCTTGGCAGTTCGGACTTGACTGTTCACACAATGAACAGGGTTAAGACTAATTTGTATATGACTGGGTCAAACTGGGGTGGTGTGGTGAGCAAAAGAATGATGGATTTAAACTAGATCCTTGTGAGTGGGGGTGAATGTTTGCATTGTCCAGCTTTCCATGCATAAATTGGCTGTTTCTTTTGCATATGTTGGCCTCAGTGGGAAGGGTATGCCCAGACGTGGGTCCCGTGCTCACTACATCGCTGGATTCAAGCTAGCCTGGCTGATGAAGGGCGATTCACTGAAACCGTTCTCAGGATGCTTGTTTCCGGTCCAGGGAGGACCTGGCTTGGCAGTTCGGGTTGGACTGTCCCCACTTGCACAGTGTTATGCCTGATTTGCATATGGCTGGGTCCAAACTTGGGTGGTGTGGTGAGCAAATGAATGATGGATTTAACCCAGATCCTTGCGACTGGGGGTGAATGTTTGCATTTTCCAGCTTTCCAACCATCAATTGTTTCTTTTGTATATGATTAAGTTCAGATGTGTTCCTCAATACATACCAGAATCATGCCCAAGGTATGTGATGTACTTTGTTATGCTGGCCAGCATTGTGTCAAACTCCATGTACCATGGACCATGGGTAACATCACTGATACTCAGAATGACTGAGTGGTGTAATACTAGAATAGGACTGGCCTATTCTGTATATAACATTATTAAAGCCATATAAAGGTTTACAGGCACTGATGGACAGAGTGCTGACCAGTGTAAAATATTTGTACCTTCCAACTTTGTGTAAGGATGCTTGCCTTGTCAGCCGGTATTATGCTTGGGTGTTGGCCTGACAAAAACCCAGTCCTGTACATGTGGATATTTATGAGGCATATTAATCTGTGTACATATGTAGCACAATGCAGCACAAATTGAAGATTTTACAAAAATGGACTTTTGACACAGGTTGCTTGCTTCACCTCCAAAAGGAGTAGCACTGACAATCGTATGTCGCACAAGGATAAGAACATGATTTCATACATTTTTATTTAGAAAATAATACCCATTGAACAGGCCCTTGTGTCAAGGTATGTCAATCGAGCAATTCACAATGTGCTTACTTAACGTTTGCTTAATGTAGGCAGTCTGACACACAGAAAGATTCCTTACTTTACTTCAGTTCCTGATATCATTACACTTTGATATACTTCTTCATGTTGATATAAGTGAAGCAACTAGAAAAATGATGTACAGTCCATGTTTATGTTTAACATTACTGCTATATCAACATAATAAAAATAAGAAGAAACATACACACATACAGACATACCTACGGATCCGCCAATCTCCATTCCATGCCACCATGTTAGCCCACCTATGCTTGATTTGGACTTAGGTCCGATCGACCTTGAAGGACTTCTGGTGGTACCAGTGCACACACTGCCACCAATCGTTTTATCTTTGTCTGGGTAGTCCTGGCTCACCCTAACCCCAGCCACCACCATTCTGGGCAGCTAGTGTATGATCAGCCAACTCAGTGCTCCCAACTCTTTCTCGATGAAGTTATTGTCCCTCCCTGATATGTGCCTATCCCTCCCACAGGCACTTTACACAAAATAACCCCCCTTCCAACTATAAATATGCCTACAAGAATAAATCCCCAAAAGACAATATCCCAGCAATACAGTGAAAAATACTTGACAAAACAATGTAAAAGGACAAAATCGTGAAATAAGGACACAATACAGAGATTGAACGCACACTGACAAGACCAAACAACCAGCAATCTCACAGACACTCTCAAAGAACCTCAAGCACCCAGCTGAAATTAACGAAGAGTAATTGAAAGTGAAAGTAATTTCAAACTTCCTAGTATGCAGCCTGCCACACACGCACTACTTCATTTTCTTGGCGTGTCCCTCCCATTTTTGATAAATGCATAATTCTTTCTGATGCATTGGTCCTGAACTTGCCATTATGTGATAAAAGCACAATACAATAGCACTTATGCAGTTTAATACATGTATTGGTGTCGATACGCAGCTTACGACCGATGCAACTGGGACAATGTGCCATACAATAGGGTCGTTGCATGGTGTCTGACCCATGCTACTGGCCTAATGTGTGGGATCTGATATATAGGACTGTGAAAATCAGTAAATCACAGCTTGCATAGGGGGAGCGTGGTTTGCCGAGCAGCGGAATGGCCGCTCTTTGAGTGCGCTCCGCCGCCTGGGACTGAAATCCTGTACATATCCTAACAAATGGTGTGGTGACGAGCCTGTGACCGACATCCCTAGCTTGCTGAACTACAGCGGATGTGATTGATGCCAAATTCTGAATCCCTAGGTGCTCTAGGGCGGATTTGCGCGGACTGCTGACTGCCGCTGCTGCTCCTGCCCCCTGAGAGTGCTCTGCAAGGGGAATCCAAACATCGAGCCTGCGGCTGCAGTGTGGTTCCAGGCTGTGCAACGGGAGTGAGTGAAAGTCCACTGTGGGCGACGACCTCGCCATCGGAGATACGTGCGCCGTTTGGGAGAGCTGGAGAGGCTCGTGGCGAACACCCCGGCTTGCTGCTGCTTGATGGTTGTGTAAAGAGTGAGGAGTCTGTCCCCAGTGCACGTAAAGGCCCGCCGCTGCCATTTTCTAATTTCACTCGGCTGTGGCTGCGGAGGGTATCGTGGGACCAGCTGGTGCCTCATCTCCCTCAAATTGAACCTTCTACTGCCTGAATTCATTGCCTACGGCCCGCTGCCACAAATCATGAGGGGGTGAGTGCGTGGCTTATTTGACGCTTGACACCGTACACTGCGGTGGGGGAGGAGCTGCCGGCACCTGTGTGGCGCCCTTGTTGTGGACCTGAGGGAGTGCTGATTATGCCGTAATTTGTGGATGTGCAGGGGGGACTCCCTTGAGCTTGATAATACTACTTGTGAAGCTATTTGGGGCATGACTGACTGCTGGTGCCTGCCTTGCGGTCCCCTGGGAGCACTATGTGAGTGAGACCGAAAATCGAGCCCGCGGCTGCAGTGTGATTGCAAGCCGCGCGGCGGGGGTGCAGAAGACAGTCGGTTGTCGGCGATGCCCTCGCCATCGGAGGTACGTGCGCTGCTTAAGAGAGCCACATGTGCCGGTGAGGCTCTTGGTGAACGCCCCAGCTTGCTGATACCTGATGGTTGTGTAGGAGGCGGAGAGACCATCCACTGCGCATGAAGTGGCCCACCGCCGCCATTTTATAGACCCTCTGTGTTGTAGCTGTGAAGGGTGCCGCATAACCGGTTGGTGCCTCTGCTTTCTCAACTTATGCCTTCTACTGCCCTGATTCGCTGACTACTGCCTGCTGCCACAGAGGATGAGTTGGTGACTGTGTGGCTTATTCAAAACCTGATGCCACATGCTGCGGTGGAGAAACCGTTACCAGCACCGGTGTGGCACCCTTGTTGCAAGACCTGAGAGAGTTCTAATCCCGCCGTCCCTTGTAGATGTGCAGGTGGGGATTCTCATGCAAGTTGGTGGACATTGTTACTCGTGCAGCTATTTGAGGTTCCGCCTGCAGCGTTATTCCTGCTGATCCGCTCGGCCCCAGCTGAGCACTCACTTGTAACCAGGGCTTAAATAATTTCACGTTGATCACTGCCCGGCACTGCCACTGGTGAATACTGGTGGAAGCAGGTATGTGGAATACATACATAGAGTGCTGAGGAGGGCCTACACTGAGGCGCGTGGTGCTGGCTGTCTTGGGCGACGGCAGACGAAGTGAAAGTCTCAGTGACTAAAGACGCCAGCATTGACCTGGAGAGCCGCTTGGGAGTGCTGAATACACTCTGATTGTCCTCAAAGCTTACATTATCCTGATTGCCTCTACATCATGGGTAAGCAGGACGCCAAACAACCGAAGCTTACCTTCGACAAGCGGGCTAGGCGCCAAACAGAATCGACTTCTGATGCACAATTGGACGACCAACAGGACCTGCATGTGGAGGATCAAGGTTAGGATCTACGCACTCTCATGTTGGAAATGCGCTCGAGCCTAAGGAACATAGATTCCAAGTTAGATACCCTGTCTGCCCAACTGGACTCAGTCAAGATCCAGGTGACTGGGCATGAGACTCGCCTAGATGTCCTAGAAAACCGACAAACCGAATTCCACGGATTTCAGGTGGAGACCAAAGAACAGTTATTGCATATGGACAAACTCCTAGGTGTCATCTGTGCCAAGAACGACGACTTGGAGGCGAGGTCACGTAGAAACAATCTACGTATTACAGGCATCCCGGAAACTACTGCCATAACCAAGATGAAGACCTTTGTGACAGACCTACTACATGAACTGTTCGACCCTCACCTGTCCCTTGTCTTCATGGTAGAGAGCACATAGATCCTTAGGCCCTAAACCCCCGGTGGGGGCACCACCTCGCTGATTTTAGCCAAGTTGTTGAACTATCAGGACCGGGACATCATCCTGCGATTGGCAAGGGAAAAAGGTCAAGTGTCACATAAGGGTAACACCGTTTTGTTCTACCCAGACTTTACCCCAGCTGTACAGGCGGCGAGGCGCTAATTCTTGCCTGGCTAAGCGCATCCTCCTGCAGGCGCAAATCCCTCACTCATTGCTTTATCCTGCCAAACTGAAAGTCTCGTATGATGGCACCGCTCATTACTTTACCAATGCGAAGTCCACCTTGAAATTCACCAAACATATTGGTGGGAAGAAGAATAAAGACTCTCGAGGTGCCAAGACATCTGTGACTGGTCAACTTAGCGATAATGACTGACTTGGGTACATTACAGAACTCCAAACTGAGTGACTGCACTGCTGGGTTGAGGATCCAAGTGGTAACTAATGGGCATGTGGAGGTGGGCCCTGTCATGCACAATAATTTGGCACTTACATTGTTTGGGGTTGTTGGGGAGGGCTTGTAATGCATGCTGCAGTACTCCCAGCCACCCTGTGAGAACAGGGGAGATTGCTGGTGCCACTACACCCCATGGGGAGTTTCCCTTTACCATTAAGAAGTCTATTGTGTTTTAGTTTGAATTGGGGGGTTATTCTGCAACCTTATTGGGGGATTGGAGTGAGAGGCGAGTGGTGGGCAGGGATTGTTTCTTTGTTTAATGCCGGTATGATTGCGAGATGTTGGTTAGCATTCACAGCCTATGTTTGGGAGCTACTGTACTTCAGACGCCTACTTTGCGCTGACTGGTACATTGTGGACATGCACACATTGTAACACTGAATTTTCCAACGTGGAACATTAGAGGGTTAAATGATGGCAGGAAATCTAGACTTGTGCATACTTACCTTTCTAGACACAACATAGATATATGTTTATTACAAGAGACACACTTAAATGTTACACTGTCGCAGAGGCTGAGGCATAACAGGTGGGGTCACGTATACTCCTCTATTTACTCCAACTATGCCTGAGGAGTGTCTGTGCTGGTTAAGAGGGGGGTGGATTGGCATGAGGGAGAGGTACTCAGAGATC
The DNA here is from genome assembly GCF_964204655.1 of Triturus cristatus. Taxonomy (NCBI): domain Eukaryota; kingdom Metazoa; phylum Chordata; class Amphibia; order Caudata; family Salamandridae; genus Triturus; species Triturus cristatus. The sequence goes on along the minus strand of NC_140586.1, from coordinate 446,797,228 downwards.
CGCAGGGGAGATTTGTCCTTATTCGTGGGGTGCTGGGAGGGATTTCCCTGGTACTGGTAGCCATTTATGGTCCGATTGGTGATTCCCCTGATTTCTTTCAGGATATTTGTTCTAGAATTGAAATGACTGGCTGTGATACAATATTGTGGGGTGGGGATTTTAATGTGATCCTAGATGATGCCATGGACAGGAAAGGTGTGGCCTGTTCCTTACACCCGGCTGCCAACGCTGTCCTGAAGGCTATAATCACAGAAGGGAATTTGGTAGATATCTGGCATAGCATGCATACCCTAGTGAAAGAGGGCACTTGTATATCTGATCACCACAGCGCTTGGTCTCGCCTGGACTTTGGGTCGGTTTCAAGGGACGTAGCTGCTTGGGCTACTGATGTTTTACATCTGCCGCGCTCCTTGTCAGATCACGCTCCGTGTTTGCTACGATTGTCGCTCCCGGGTCGCTTCCTCAGGCATTTACATGGCATCTCCCGCCACATGCCCTAATGGATGAAGCCTTCAAGGAAGAGATAAGAACGGACATTATCGACTGCTTGTCAACAATACGGGCTGAGTAACCACTGAAGCCTCACTTTGCGAGGCATTTATAGTGGTGATCAGGGGCCAATGTATTGTTAGGCAGGCGGGAGTGTTGAAGGCTATCTGGGGCACGATCTCGTCTCTGGAGTCCCAAATTAAAAAACTCGAGGAACAATTCTATTCCACAAATGAACCCCTTATTGTGAAAACCCTGAAGGTTAAATTGTTAGACTTTGCCGAGGAGGCTCAACGGGAGGTAAAGTTTTTGGGGAAATATGCTGAGGCATGTAGGTATGGTGAGGGGGACAGATGGGGTCGCACACTGGCTGGTATGATTAAACCATCTAGGTCAGCTACATTTCTTCATGAAATACAAACCCCGCAGGGAGATATTGTTAGAGGCCAAGAGAACGTTTTAACTGAGTTCTCTACGTATTACGCACGGAGGAGCTACAAAACTTCCTTGAGTCGCTGGCATTGGTCTGGTTCAGCAACAACCACAGGGAGTACATGGATCTTACATTTACAGCAGAAGATGTAGCCCAGGTTATTAAAAGCCTGCCCCTCGGTAAAGCCCCTGGACCAGATGGCCTGCCCACGTCCTTCTATAAAACGTATGTTGAGGAACTGGCACCCAGGCTGTTAGCAGTGGATGAGGAGGTGTTGGAGGAGGGGATATTACCCCAATCCATGAGGGAAGCAATAATTATCACCCTCCTCAAACCTGGGAAGTCAGAGGAGGAGCTGGACTCCTACCGGCCACTGTCCATGATAAATGTGGATGTTAAGATCCTTGCCAAATTGATTGCTAATCGACTGCAGCCTATGGTGCCGATTATAGCGCTTCCCGATCAATCGGGATTCATCCCGGGGAGATCTACATCTCATAACTTAACAACAATTTTCTCAGTGTTACACTATCTACACCCAGACGTGAGAGCTGCGGTTGTGTTTTTAGACACTACTAAGGCATTTGATACGCTTGAAAGGTCATATCTCTTCTCGATTCTAGGGCGTATGGGATTTAGCCCGCTCTTTATAAACCGAATCTGGCTGTTATATACATCACCTAGCACACGCATACAGGTGAATGGTTTTCTCTCAGATTCATTCCCAATTTCACGAGGTACAAGACAGGGATGTCCACTGTCTCCTTTGCTTTTGCAATGGAGCCCCTGGCTGCTCACATCCGACAACACCACACTGCACGGGGAATTGGGTTTAGTTCAAGAAGTCTACTCATCTCACTATATGCAGATGATGTCACTCTCTACATTATTAACCCAGCAGAGAACGTAGACCCCCTTTTGAGGGAATTCATTCGCTTTGGTGGGCTAACTGGTGTCTTTATAAACTGGGCTAAATCGGTGATCTTCCCGCTGACTGACGGTACCCCCCTGGTGACTTCGGAGTTCCCATTGAGATGGGAAGCTGAAGCGGTTAAATATTTAGGGGTTTGGATAAGCTGAGACACACAGGAGTCACATATGGGCACACGCAATTGAGTATATTTTGAGAACTGATGCCGCCTTCTTCCAGACCCCGTGACATATGGAAACCATTTCTAGCATGGCTCCAAAATCAGCAGACGTCGAATGTTGCACCAGCCATAGGAGACACTCAGAATGTGACACTGCCATGATGCGACTTCACCCTCCTGTTGCCCCTAGACTCTGTCTATATGCTGTAGTTCCTATGAAACGTGGTCGGGAGAGTAATGTACAAATATATATTAGGCCCTCTCTGAGGTACTAAGTAATGTCCTATTATTTTGTCGCTATGATTTGCCGCTATCTGTGATTATCTAGATGAATGATGTTCGTTAATCCTTCTGTTAGAGGTGGGCTGATGAAGTGTGTGTCATTAATACGAACTGTGTATTACTGAGACTGTGATTTTTAGGCTCCTATATTAATCAATATTATGCTGGCTTGTTGTAATGTATTGTATTGTTTGTTTGGTAAAATGTTAAAAAAAATCAACAAAAAAAAATCACAGCTTGGATAGACTTTCATTGTTCCTAGAGCTATGCAAGATAAATAAAAAGTTTATTTATGTATGACATTTCATTGGTCATAGTCTACTTACATGTGACATAATACCTTCTTAAGTGAGCATCTTGAATGACAATATATTGCGAGGGGAACCACTTAACTATTGAGACATTTCAAAGTCTATCTACCTATTGTAGTTTGAATTGGGTTTGGGGGACTTGGGTAGCTGCGGTGATGCTCCAATTATGGCCCCAGAGGGAAGTTTCCAGGTAGTGAACCTGGGTGGATGTAATTGGTTCCAGTGCCTATCACTTCATGACCGTTGGCCCAACGCATGGCCCGTGGAGTGAGTCTGGGTTCAAGGAGTGCATGTGCATTCCTCTTCTCCCAGCCTGGGGAACAGCAGACAACATGGCAGCACAGGAAGGCAGGATTCAGGAGCATTCTGATAACAATGATGTTATCAGTGTCATCACCAGGATACACACCAGAATGTCCCCCACAGTTATCTGTTCATGTGAAGAATGGTCCTATTTGGCACACTAATTGATTGCCTATTCTGCCCAATATCAATATACATTCAATTTGTCAGGAAACCTAGCATGACATATGTTACATATTCTAAACACACTTAGGGAAGCCCAGAGACAGGCTGCCTAACCCATACTACAGGGTCTGTGTCACCCAGCCTTCAGATTTACTGCATATTACGAACATATTGTGTTTCCAATGTGGCAAACATTATTGTCATGCAGACGTTTACTTGTACACAAAGCTACGAAAGTTTGGTGTAATGTGGTGGTTAGGACACTTCTGTACTCAGGGCAATTTATCTGAACCAATATGTGTCGCGCTTGCACAATGCACCATGGAGGACGTGCTATGAAAATAAGTGTGCATGTTTGAGCCAAACAAAGCCAGCATATGTAGCCCTGAGAAGAGTCATTAATCATGAGTGACACACTGTATTGCAAATGACTGCATTGACTCACTCTGCAGCAGAGAAAGGCTTCTTGACCATTGCATTGGGTACCCATTCGCACTCGATGGTTCAATATCAATTCCCAGACATGCCAAACCAGGTAAATCCTAAAATGCGCCAGTAAGTACCTCCTTTCCAGGGGTGGCATTTCAAGGACTTGGTTCTTAAATTCTCCTCCTCACTTCATTTTTCTATGTGTGCTGCATTCTGCAGCATACATAGATAGTGGAATACAGATCACAGGATATTTGAACTAGCAGGAAGACACCCCTTAATGCACACATACATTCCTGCATGCGATAGTTGCATCCCTGCTCCATGCGGCAAGTGTGCCTGCTTTTGTCCTAGGTAGCCAGAACAGCACTGTCACAGGGGAAAAGACATGATATTTTTGTATTCAGCATGATACAGTGCATTTCTTGCAATGTCCTTTCACACTTAGCCGTGTAGTAGGAAGCGTATCTGGGCTGCACTGTGTTGCTAAGCACATTATTTGTCCCACTGTTTACAATCACAGGACATAAGGGAAGCACTACTGTAATCCACGTGTCCAATGTAAAAAACATCATGACATGCAGCACACACACTGAGTCATTGCACAATGTTTTTTTCTAGACTCCCTATTGGACAGTGCTTGAGTGACAGAAGGTGAACACACTCTTTCAGCAAGCACACTCTCAGCATGTGCACTGTTCCATATTGCATCCTTTCTGTTCTGTATCTCTTGCACAGGCACATGTTTTGCACATTGTGTTATCATGCACACATATTTTAATGGATATGATGTTGAGCAGGCGTGAGTGTGACACACAGCAACAGACCTGGAAAAGGTGAGTGGGCCATTTTACCACACTACAGTGAACCAGGGTCACATGGACATATACATTACTGATGTTTAATGAACATCATTCTGCATATAGATATACTCTCTGTCTCACTCCTGTCTTAGGCAGTAGCGGAACATCTACTCTGTGGGCCGGTCTTTGTGTGGTCCTCCTGGTCCAAGAACACAGCATTCCCTGACACAGGCCTATGTCATGGCACACACCCAAATACCTTTTACCCATTGGGATAATACAAGAATTGTGAACAACTCAACTATGCATTTGTACACTCAGGGTAGGGGTACACTACTCTAGCCATGCAGAGTATCCAGCTTCCTCCATCGAACCATGTACAATGAGTGTCTGTGGGGGATGCACTTTTAGACTCCACGTACCTTTTCTCTGCCGTGATGGAAACGGCCTGCTAACTCCTCTTCGCGCCGTGAGGGGAATGGCTTTTGCATCTCATCTGCTGCCTCCGCGACGCTGCTGAGAAGGGGGCCACATTTCCCACGATCCCCTGCTGGCGCGGCTTTGGGATGCCAGTAATAGCGATGCCTCTGCATGGATAAAAGCGCTCCTGCCCCACGCAACGCGGGACGCGCTTTTAGACTTCACCTACCTTTACTCTGCCGTGAGGGAATCGGCGTGCTAACTGCTCTTCTTGCCGTGAGGGGAACGGCTTTTGCATCTCATCTGCTGCCTCCGCGACACTGCTGAGAAGGGGACCACACTTCCCACGATCCCCTGCTGGCGCGGCTTTGGGACACCAGTAATAGCGACGCCTCTGCACGGATAAAAGCGCTCCCGCCCCACGCAACGCGGGCCGCGCACGGGCGGCGCCCAGGCCAAGCCCGGGCAAAGGGCGGGCCCGTCCTTGCCCGTCAGTGACTGATAGAGGCCGGGCAGGGTCCCCCTTCTGACACTTATGAATTGAAATATATCTTTTATTTAACATGGCGAGAAGGAAGAGTTTTAAACCACCTATTGAAAAATCATGCACTACCCTAGATTCTTATCTGGTTAAGGCAGTGAATGTTCTACTGGAGGAGATAGACCGAACGGAAAGGCGATTATCTATGGACCACAGTCAACTGGGTGCCGCACAGGGGAATGAGGTATCGGCATCCGCTAACCTATCGAGTGAGTCTAGCCCAGTTGATTTAATGATCAATTCGCAGATAACTGAGGAGCCACCTATGGTCATTGTCAATGAGGGAGACATCATTGAAGATTATACCCGGACATCTATGACTCCCACATTGTCTAGACTAGTGAGCCCATTGCTCATGGAAAAAACTAGGGGATATGGTAGAAAGAATACCCTAGGACAGGGAAATCCTAAACCCAACCTTAGGCCAAAAAAAGATAAAAAAGATAATTCTATAGGAAAATCAAGCCGATTAAGGGAAAAGTTGGTTAAAGCAGTTCCTCTACAAAATGATTTAACCCTAGCAGTTATAACCGATAAAGTTATAGAACTACTGAGGCCGCTCTATGACAAATTAGATATCCTTATCAGAGAAGTTAACAAGATAAGTGGTTCCTTTCTAAAGGCTAATGAAAGACACGCTAGTGAGAGTAATAGGATGCAAATGTTAGAGGTTAATCCAACTCCTATTAATAATTGTTCTGTTAGAGAACTTAGCATTAACCCCAAGGATAGGCTCCTCATTACAAATGAGGCAAATGGGGCAAATCTAAAAGCTTCTAAAGCCCCGCTAATGAGTAGAACAACTGATAGCTATAGTTCAGCCACATTCCCGAGAGATAGCGAAAGGGTAAAATTATGCAATTCCAACATACTGGGCTCCGTAAAATCGGGGGAGTTAAGAACCGCGACCTCTAGGGACGGAAGATCTCCTATGTCTGTAAACTTACCGCCAGAATGTAGTGCCTACGTCGCTGTCCTCATAAACGTACCTAAACTCCAAGCAGGACAGATAGAAGATCATGGCTCTCTCTTGAATGAAGTGGTGTTTTGGCTGACTAAAATCTGTGGATATCCAATAGCAGGGGTAAATCAGATCTTGACTACACGTAGAGTGAGCTGGGTCGGCCCATTACAAAAATGCTTTGAAGGCGACTGTATTATTATCAATTTCCGATCCCCAAGATGGGTTAGTAACACCCTCAATAACATACCCCCTCCTTCCTGTACGGAATATAATACCACCCTTTTCCCTTTAGGGTATTTTTATAGACACTTAATGCCAACCCTGGAAATAGATTGCTGACCCAGAAATAGATCCCCTCTAGCCCCTCTTGGATCCTGCTCCTTACTCCACCCCGCCATCCCATTGGCTAATAGATTCCAGGCTCTGAGTGACCTCAACATTAATGATTGACGTAAGGAACATCCACAGATGAACCAGGTACAACAGGTCAGATATGTATGTGTCGAATCTGTATGGGGAAGGGAGGTTGATGAGATTACTAATTTAGGTAAGAAGGAACTTTTTGAGATAGAGCTGGGTGGTAGGTATACCTCTGGTATAACTCTGATATCTTCGACCTCTAACAACTATGTTTGTCCTTCTCTAACCCCTCCATCCCCCAATGATAAAGTGGATGACATTGCATTCCATTCGGAAGTTACTGAGGTCACCGAGCCTGAACCAGGTATCGGTTATTTAGTAACCTCATGGAATATATCAGGTTTTAAGAGCAAGATAGGTACCCCTGCATGGTCAGATTTTATTTCAGCCCAACATGATATTATATGCCTCCAAGAGACATGGTGCACAGAACCAGTCTATGTAGAGGGTTATACCACTCATTCGTTGCCGGCTTTGCCATCAACTTCAGGTAGAGCTAAGGGGGGACTTCTGATCATGATAGCCACCAATCTGAATAAATGTAACATTAAGTGTTGTATTACTATTGGTGCTTACGCCCAGATTATGTGGTTGGAGTCCCTAGTGGGAAAAGATGTAATTCTGATCAACTTCTATAACAATGTGTTTATTTTAACCCGAGGGTCAGTTGTTTATACCTTGGAGCGAGAAGTTGATAAATTGATCAGTACCATCAGGAACCCGACCATTATTCTTTGGGTTGGAGATTTTAATATTCAGGCGTGTCTCTTATCCTTGACCAAAGTGTGTGGGCATAGGAGGGGGGAAAATGAAAATGATGATTATATGCACTCCCCCCACTGTGATTATGGTACTACTTTAAATAGTGTCATTGCTAAATTGGATCTGTATTTGTTGGGTTGTAGTATGGACAAAAATAATATGAAATGTCCCACATTCACAGGGAGAAATGTAAGGTCTAATATTGATCATATTTTAATTTCTAGCAACAGTGCACACCTGTTTTCTTCACCATGGGTAATGGAGCAACCCACAAGTGATCACAATAGTATCTCCCTTAACCTATTTACTTGTGGATTTAAAAATCACAATGATGCATTTAATAGTCCATGTATTGCCCCATCTAGACCAAATGGCGTGTGGATAAAATGGACAGGTTTAGATCCATTAAAAATTCAGAGTGATGTTATTAAACAATGTCAGGATGAACTCCAATTCTGTTTAGGTGAGGAGATTGATCCTCAATTACTGCTTGAAAATGTTATTAAGAGCAATAAGGTCATAGAGAACCTTCTGACAAAACCTGACCATAGCAAAAGAAAACCCAAGGTAGGCTGGTTCGATAAGAACTGTACAGCGGCCCTACATCACCTTAAACAAGCCCTGGGGTGTAATCCACGAGATAGGGATATAATTAGGACTCTACGAGCAGCGTATAATTCTGCCCTGGAGACAAGAAAAGCTGAACTCCGCGATGACGCATGGGAAAAATTAAGCTACGCAGCTGATATAAAAAATAGCAAGCTGTTCTGGGATACTGTTAATAGTTCATTTTTGAAAGATGACCATGTACCAGAATTTAATTCCCATATTACTTGTAACTCTTGGGTAGAACACTTTTCAAATATTTTTAATTCTACCAATAGTAATACCATATATGCTAAACCACATGATATGCCCGTTCAATGGCCAATTATACCTCTAATGATTAGTAATGGGGAGGTCTTAGATGGTATATCCAGTAGCAAGGGTGGTAAGGCGCCCGCCCAGATGGCGTCCCGATAGACCTCTATAAAAACAATATGGATTTATGGTCACCTTTTTTAACTAGAGTATTTAATGTTGCTTCTGAAACAGAATTCCAGCATCATGGGGCCAGTCAATAATAATCCCAATTTATAAGAAGGGAGTAAAGACCGATGCCCGTAATTACCGCCCAATCTCACTACTGGACTCATCTATTAGGATTTTGAGTAGGGTCATGCTTTCTAGACTAGAAGATTGGGATATAGAAAACTCGATCCTCTCACAAGCCCAATATGGGTTTAGGAAAGGATTGGGAACATTGGAGCAGTGCGTAAATTTAGATCTTCTGATAGGGAAGTATACATTGGCAAAGGAGGGCATCCTATATTTATGCTTTGCCAATTTGTGTAGCGCTTTTGATTTAGTAGACCATTCGATTTTATGGCCTCTATTGCTAGAAATGGGTGCCCCACAAGATATAGTTTACTTCCTAGCAAGATTATATGAAGCACTAACTAGTAAGGTGCGGTATGGATATTCAGGCGAGTATACCCCCCCTTTTAAAGTTAAGAGAGGTATCCGCCAGGGGTGTGTGCTGGCACCATTATTGTTTTCTTTATTTATTATTAATGTTGATGCCACCCTGAAAACATTTGAAGCTGACGCACCTAGGATTGAAGGAAACCCTATCCCAATTCTTTTATACGTTGACAACGCGGTTTTATTATCTCGGACCCCTATTGGGCTTCAGTGTTTTATCGATAATTTTACTATATTTATTACCAAAAGAAAGCTTTTAATTAATAAATCAAAAACTTTTGTTATGGCTTGTAGCAAAAACCCAATAACAGCCAGACGATTTTACATAGAGGGCTTTAAAGTTTTAACTGTAAAATCATTTAGTTATTTGGGTATTACATTTGCTGGAAATGGGTCATGGGCACAGGAACAGGAGAATGTCCGCTCTATGATGGAGAGAAATACAAACAGCATTTTTAGATTTACTGCCAAATTGGGCCACCGTCGTATAAAAGACATGATGGCAATTTATGAGGCAAGATGCTTTCTGCCGCTCTCTATTGTGCTGGTGTTTGGGGACATATCCAAGCGAATTCTCTTTTGCAAGCCGAAAATGTCTTTTTAAAACGCTTGCTGCGTGCCCCTCCCTCTGCTTCGACGGAACTCATTCACCGGGAAGTGGGCATTGCTTATATATCAGACATTGTCTCATTACGACCCCTCCTATTATGGAAATCAATTTGGTCAAAGGAAGAGACAAAGTTCATCCAATCTATTATACGGGATTGTGTCAAAATGGAGAATTGTTTAAAAATACCATGGCTTAAATACATTTCGCATTGGTACAAAACCCTATTTAATTATGATATACGGCTGGACCCTGGGCGTATAGCCTCTGTCACTAAAAATGAGATAAAATCAATTTTTTTATCACAGCAATTGAAGGCTCTTTTTAATGTAATCAACAAGCAAACTACCTTTATGCTCCACCAGCAACTGGAAATTAAAGAGGGTTTCCAATCTTACTTGTCAGTCGTGACAAGAGCATCGCACCGATATGTACTGACACGTTTAAGATTGGGTACAATACATCACCTTGTTAATTTTCCAGTTATGAAACAGAGTACTGTTCAACGATGCCCATGTGATGGTATATCCCACCAAAGCTGCTGCCTTTTCTTATTAATTTGTTAATTTTATCTTAATTTTAGAATGTTTTATCTGAAACCTTTTTTCTTATTTCATACCATAAGGTCGGCTAAAGATGCCATAAAATTGCTTTTTAAATTAGAAGATCCAGGATTGTGTTTTTATTTAGCAACATTTATCCTGAAATCCATTGGTATTAGGAAATCTATGTCTATTGATATTTGATATTTGGTCTATCCGGATTTTTACATGTGCTGTATTTTTGCATTCGCACTTTTGTTTTTGTCTAGTTACATTTTCAACTAAATCTACTAGTCATAGGCAATTAATGCCTATTGCTATTGATTGTCAGTATATAAGGATATTTTATTGTACTGTAATACTGCACTTGCACTTTCTGTTCTAGGACTTTCACATGCCCACGAAGTCCCATGTATTTATATCAAGGATAGTCCTGTTTTTACATGATGACTGATATTATGTCTGTGCTTATATGGTTGATGTATATTAACCGAATAAAAGCTTTGAATTGAAATTGAGTGTATGTGTGTGTACACAAATGGTTTTGTCTGACTTTTAACATGACCATACTACACTCTTGATATTTCTGTATTCCTGTATTCTTCAGGTGTTGTGATGGTTGCAAAAAAAATCTCAATTGTCATGCTTCTCTTTGTAATTGCTCACAGCGCAAAGTAATCTACTTATATTGTTGTGCTACAGGACTTTGAGTTGCATTACATTACTGTGCAAGGCCAGTGAAATGTGTATTTTGACAACTGTGGCCTGAAGTGATATATCTGACAATGTGGCCAGGAATTGAGTCACATGTTAATGTTTTGTGGATCCTCAGACATGCATGTTTGCATTTTGTACTAACAAAGTTTCAACTTGTTCACATCATAATTGGCCTTCACAGTCACTCATGATCTGTGACAGAATGTGCTATGACATTAGCTTCTTCTAAGTGCTGCCATTGTGCAGGGTACCACTTTGGTGAGACCCACTACATTGAGTGGACTGTCTCAGGTATGGACATATTGTGTGGTTTGTGTTCCAACTCTGACTTGGTGCCATCTGAAACATACCTTGCTGCTGCTGAATATAGCAAGATGACTAGCTATGCTGCACTGCACTGCTTAAGTGGGTGAGGACAAGAATGACCATGTTGGATGTGGAAATGGAGCATGCTTGGCCTGTACCTTTAATACAGTGCACTGCATCACATTGCAATTTTGTATAGGTGGATTAGTTAATGTGAGCCATGGTCTAATGTTGCTCAACTGACCTTACAACATGATTGTTAAATGTTGAGGCCTAAATCTAGCTGAGGTGTGAGAGACCTGATGTTTACAGTGACTGAAACACAAGCCAACATAAAGAGTAAGTACACATTTTTATTTCAATGTAGCACGTTTCAGTTCATATCTGAGATTTTGTCCATCCAGTAAATGTAAATTAAGCAAAGAAAGTTTGCATAATGTGGTTGCATCACTGCCTACCAGCCTTTGTGTGTTAGATCTTTCCTCTTCCTCCTCCTCCATTGGTTCCTGCTCCTCATTTGCCTGTACACATATGTTGTGCAGGATGGCATATATGAACTAACTTAAGAAAAAATCCTAAACGTACTACCATTTTGGTATTCACAGAAGGCACTTACTCATTTTGGTATTCACAGAAGGCACTTACTCATTTCGGTTAGGACTCCTAAATGCCTTCTGTGAATGCCGAAAGTCTAAAAGTTAGGATTTTTCTCAGTTTAGGAGTAGTAAAGATAGGACTCCTAACTTTAGGACTCCCAAATGCCTTCTATGAATACCCAAAAGTCTTAAAGTTAGGATTTTTCTCAGTTTAGGAGTAGTAAAGTTAAAGTTAGGAGTCCTAACTTTACTACTCCTAAACTGAGAAAAATCCTAACTTTAAGACTTTCTGTATTCACAAAAGGCATTTAGGAGTCCTAAAGTTAGGAGTCCTAACTTTACTACTCCTAAACCGAGAAAAATCCTAACTTTAAGACTTTCGGTATTCACAAAAGGCATTTAGGAGTCCCAAAGTTAGGAGCCCTAACTTTACTACTCCTAAACTGAGAAAAATCCTAACTTTAAGACTTTTGGTATTCACAGAAGGCATTTAGGAGTCCTAAAGTTAGGACTCCTAACTTCTGTGAATACCGAAATGAGTAAGTGCCTTCTGTGAATACCAAAATGAGCAAGTGTCTTCTGTGAATACCAAAATGTTAGTAAGTTTAGGATTTTGTCTTAAGTTAGTTCTGTGAATCGGGCCCCCTGATATTACAATTGTCAGAAATACCAATTTAATAAACACAATTGGGTTAGGTCACAACAAAGGTCCAAGAGAAACCCTTAGTAGCCAATGTTAGCTATGGTACAAGCAGTGGGAAATTACTCAAAGAAATGTGTGTTAAGTTCAAGAAGTACCTACCACCAATACTGTTAAGATCACAACACAATAGTATTCCTAATCCACTTAAAAAGAATCAATAAAGAGTCAATGGAACTTGAATAAGCAACATTAATAAAATGGTTAAAATGGATTAATGTCACAAAACAACTTGAAGCACCAATCAAAGTCAATGTTCACAGTAGACAGGACATCACTTATCACACATTGAACAGAGATTGGCTAATTGTAGGGTCTCACACCGGTCACGATTTTTACCTTGAGACATTCTGGCTCTTGAAATCCTTCAGCAGAGCAAGGCAGGATGCTGAAACAGGCAGGACCCCTAAGTCAGAAACATCAAGCCAGCTGAATGAGTATGTAGGTCCTAGATAGTAAGGATAAGATTCTTCCTTTTAAGTCTTATTAGTATCCTTAGTTACTAGTTTTAGTTTAATGCTGGAAGGCTGTACATAGGGGCCATTTCCTCTCACTCTTACCTAAGTGTATAAGACATAGTCTTTTTTCGTTGCTACTGAGATCTAATCACTTTTTTGGAAGGCAGCAATTTGTAAACAATGAGGGCTCCAAGCGGTCATGAAATAATCAGGAAATCCCTGAAATCAGCAGCTAGCTGTGGCTCCTTTCCTCTGTGATCTTTAGTGTCTTGTCTTAGGCATCCAGACAGAAGTTACAAACTATTTCTTAATGATAGGAAGGTGGATTCTGGTTATCCTACAGCCTGAGACATAAGTACAGGATTTCAGGTTTGAGGTTGGTCTCCAGCCAGGACTCACAGAAAATCTAGTGCATTGCACTCACAACCAACCAGCTAGTCCTTCTTTGAGGATCAATCCCTTCATCTGACCTTTTTGTCCTTGAATCAATGAACAGAAGACCAGTCGGATGACCTTTGAAGAACAGATTCAGGGTGCTTCAGACTTCTTTAGCCAACAAGACAGGCAGAGTTATTTCTTCTTCACATCTTCTTTCAGTTCCAGTAAGGTTCAGATGAGTTGGTGGTGTGGTGCTAGTTCATTCTGTGCACTTACAAGTGTCTGATAAATTTTACAGAATCCACACCAAAGCACACACCTTCTCTTTTCAGCTCTTCTTCTTTACCCTTACTGTAAACCTTCCCATATACCCTCATTCAAGATTGCATCCAATGATCACCAAGCTTTCCTATAATTACCTCACCAGGAACATTTCCAATCCCATTCCCATTGCAATGACTGGGCATGTCTGGCCAATTAGACACACAAGATGGTTTTAGGGATGTGAAAAGTTTTATTTGCCCAAGCATAGTTTTGCAGATTTTCATATTTTTGGGGTGTTTTTAATTTTTCTGGGCATATGTACCCATGTACTTTTCTATTGAAAATGTTAGTTGGTTGACAATAACTCACAATCATTTTACATGGAAGACCATACATTCTTCAGATTTTTCTGATTACTCTGAAATCATGTTGCACAGCAACTTGTGTGTATTTGCAACTGAGAGTATACCTTGCTTAGATGTTTTCCTCTCTAAATTATTGTCCTAATAAATTGTACATGTTGTGTATATAAGTGCATATGTTATTTTTTTTTTTTCCAAAATTGACTAAACACGTGTACATTACAATATTTACTTGTAAGCACCCTGCTTGCTGGACTGCTGGTCCTTTGTGTGATTTTCAAAGTTTTCGTGAAAATTATGTGGACTTCAGGAAAAACAATCTTCTCAAGATTATAAACACCTACTTGTTTCCTGTCTATATTGTACCCAAAGCACATACATTACAGATTGTCATGACAAGGCTTTTTCATCTACCCTGCCGGGAAAAAGGTGACTTTAGAGGGAAGTAGAAAACACACCTGAAACTATCATGACTCCTACTGGAACAAAGCGGCCACTCCAGCTTTTTTCAGCATTTGTCTTTTCACCTGCTAATAACCATTTATCATAACAGCAGAACATGGGCAAGATGTGGGTCTTCCAACTAAATAAAATGACTATGGATGACATATGACAGCAATTATAAGTGTATGTTTAATACCTGGACCGTGAATAGAGAAATTTCATATGAATAGTGCACATGTTGCACAAAGGGAGCACTTCATATGCCGGTATATCATTCCCTCACATACAAGGGCATCTGAGAAAATGTAATTGAGGCGTGTCTACCACCCTCCCTATCAAGATCTGCAACAAAAGTGAGGTAGAGTCTGGCTGCCGATGTTGATGGCTGCCAGAATACAGGGCTCTTTGGCTTTGGGAGCCCTCAGGGGATGTAGCACCAAAATCGGAGCTGTTGAGACAGCAGATGGGCTGTCTATGTGTCCTCACTGGCCCTGGGCCCTGATTGATTAATCTCCTGCACTGCTCAGAAGATCCTGCTTTGTACGAGAAGCACAGTTGTTTCTCAGTGGAGGCTGCGGCTGCACCATATCAAACCACAGGGCTGAGACGAGTCATGTGAGGCCATTGTTGCTCATCGAGGAGTGGGAGTGATCACCTGCCCACCCCTTCACTATGCTGATTGCAGTTTTCACCTCACCTTGCCTCCCCTATGATCTGGTTTGAGCTCTGGGCAGCCTGACAAGTGCTCATGCGGTGAAGGATGTAAAGCACTGCCGAGACTGCATGCCGCTTTCCAGCAACCATCTGGCCAGTTGCTGGTAGGGGGCTTTGTCTTCATGTGGTTTTGGAGGGAAGGTGGTGGGTGCTCATTGACTGGGGCCTGTCTGGGTCCGGAGAGTGCTAGGCATCTCAAAAAAGGCCTGCTGCCCTCTCATCAACCTTATTGGACTTGACTGGAATTGGGACTGGACTGGGGGCCCTCAATATCAGCCCATCCACCCGGGGCATCAGAGGGATGCTCTTGGGGCCTGGTCCCCGGGCCTAGAGATGAAGTGTGGCTGATGCCTATTGCCCAACATAACAGGGGCTTGTCTAGGATTTGAGGACATTGCAATTCCACGGGAGGCCTGGTCTCCACCCGTTGGGACATGCCTGTGCCCTGCTAAACCCCCTTCTTGACTGCCTGCATTCCTTCTTTGTCTTGCTCGGATTCTTGCCAGTGGAGGGCATTGCAACGTCTTCTCGACGAAGCAGTAGAAGCCTATGCAGTACTGGCCCCGGGTGGCTATGGGTCTGGCCACTGAGTTTGATCCACAGAGATCGCGTCCCATCTCCCAAAATGGTCTCTCCCCCTCGCGTATCGCAGACGAGGACCACCAAAAGATGCCTGCTCTGCACCAAAAAGGGTGACCAGCTTTCTAAAGTGCTGCACTCGAGCTGGGCCAGGGTCTTTCCACAGCTCTCACTACCCTTCAAACTTGAGAATCCATATCCTGCTTCTCCTACCCCTAAGGCAACCCACCTAGCCTGCTGCTCAGACCCTCACTGAAACCACTGAGGGGCCCTGTATCCTCCTTTCATCCACAGAAACCAGGATGGCTTCCAGAAAGTGGACCCACCAACTGCTTTTCACAGAGGTTGTTTTGCAGTCCCCCCATAACTTGCCACCCCGTTTCAGCCACTCCCACACCAGACTCTACAATGGACAAATGCTACAGCAAATAACGACTGTGGTTCACCTCCTGGAGGGCATGAATGTCAAGACATCTGACCTAACAGCAGAAATGAGGTCTATCCTAACCGCTATTGCTGGCTTCAACAACAAGTTGGAAGGGGTGGAGTACCACCTATAAATCATGGAGAAGAGGCTCTACAGTATCTGAGATCGAGACTTGGAACTGTGGTACCTCCAAAACAATATCACTGACCTTGAATAGTGGAGACACAGGGACAGCCTCACCATCTTTGGCTTCCCAGAGCACGCAGAGGGGTCCAATGCCCATGGCTTCCTCATGGAACTCCTCCCCACTCTCACAGGGCTAGCCTTCTACTCCCCTCTGGAGATACAGTATGCCCACCAACTTGGTCTTCAGCGTGTGGCAATGCCTTGGCAGGCACAGCCACTCTTCACTTGCTTCCTCCATCATGAGCGAATCCAGCAAATCCTGATGTCAGCCTGCACATACAAGCTGTGCACCTTTGAGGACCATGAGATCAGAACTCCAGTGGACTTCCGGGAGACCAATGGTAAGATAAAGGTCTTCCTTGCCTTCCAGCCTCAGTTGTGCAAGCTAAACAGCAAATTTGGCTGCCTTGAACCCGCACATGTGTGGATCATGAAGGACAGGAATCCTACAGTCTTCCTTGATCAGGAAAAACTGCAATATTTTCTGTAGGGTCTTCCGGTCCAGGTTATGGACACAGCCCTTGCAGAGTCAACGATAGAGGCTGGGCCAGACCAGGTCCTCCACTTGGCATCCGGGGACCAGAGACCCCTGGGGGGCCACCTTCAGGGCAGACACAGGACCGCTTTGCGGCCGGTGCAGGTAAGTGCAGTGGGGCAGTGTGGGTGCTATCAACGGACTAGGGAAAATTAAATAAATACATCTTATTCTGTCGTCTGTCAACATCCCCCTGCACTACTGACCAACTGCACTTACCTGCACTGACTGCTGCTGACCGGGCAGCATTGGAAATGCAGTGTGGCAATCCTCCTGTGTAACTCTTTGCACATTACCGTGATCTAGTGTTGGACCAACCCAGAGCGGCGTATGCATTTGTCAAGTCCCAACTTGGCTATGGGACACTTTGTGAGGGGTTTGTGTATGTGCTGACGGGGCTCAAATGACAATTTTTTCTGCTGCTCAACTGTCTCCTAATGGAAATTGCTGACACCCACTGGCTTATAGAGGGGACTGGAATCCGGCCTGGAATGTGGTCTTGGACCTTACTGGTTCGCTCGATGTGGGAATGTGGAGCGGGCTCTCCTCAGGGCCGTTGTCGTGAACCATGAACAACATGGTTGTCTGGCACCTCTCGCATTCGCAGATAGGGAGTTCACTTTTCTCTCTCCAGCACATCATACTCAATCTTGTCTGTATTACATTTTGGTTTCCCAGCCAGTGGTCGCCCTTTCGCGGGATGTGTAGATCATTGAGGGCGCACTCTTTACCACTTCCTGATTCTCCCCTCCCTGGACCTGAGGTTGTTCAGCCCAGATGGCTAACCACAGCTCCTTAATGTCTCCTGTTATTAGTCTCCCCTAGGCAAAACTGAGCTCCGGTCGAATGTTTCCACATACTTGGAGCACAATTGGTTGTCCGTTGCCTCATCACACACTTTGTGTGTAGCTGCCAATGCGACCATCAGGGTCCAATTAATGAGAGGCGCTACTCTCAGCAACAAAGAGAAAGCAGCGCAACAAAGGGACTTGGCAGATGACATCACCTCCCTCACATGCCTTTACACTGTTAGCCCTTCAGTACTCCTCTGGCGCTGCCTGGAGAAGGCCTGCATAGACCTCAATTTGCGTTATACTTCCAAAGCAGAGTATGCATTGCAGCGGCTGAGGGGCCGACATTACAAACAGGGTGAGAAGGCGGAGAGGTTGCTGGCAGCTCAGGTGCACCAGCAGGAGGCTTCAGTGCCTATCCAAACAATCAGGTTTGCTGTGGGCAACTTTCTCAGCTGACCGCAGGGCATCGTGAACAAGTCCACAGCTTTCTACTGGGGGGATGCTGATACTTCTTGCCACTAAAACAGATTTTCTACTCAAGCTGCAGCTTTCTCAATGTGAGTATCAGGCTTTCTCAATGTGAGCGGTAGCGACCTGCCACGAATGCCCACGTTGAAAAATCACACATGGACTCATCCTAGCAGTTGATTTTCACGCTCGGCAACTTAACGTTTTAGGCAGAGTGCAGTGTCCGCAAACTCCACAAACTCTCCTGGAGTTTACCATCCATCCTTACTCAACAGGGATATCAAGAAATTGGTTGGGCTCCTTCCATGATTCCAAAGTCTGGGAAAAAGCTTTCAGAATGTGGGTCTTATAGGCCGATTTCCCTCCTAAATAATGACTACAAAATCTTTACATCAATCTTGGCAAAAAGATTGGGGGAGGTAATCGGATCGATAATCCATCAAGATCAAAGGGGCTTTATAAGAGGACGTCAGTTGGCTGACCACACTCGAGACTTGGTAGGGGCGATTGACATCGCAACTACCTTCTCTCTTCCGTTGGCTACCCTGACCCTAGATGCCACAAAAGCCTTTGACAGGGTCAACTGGCCCTATCTGGCGGAGGTTATGAGAAGATTCGGGTTGGGGGATGCCTTTTGTTGGGTAATTGAGATATTGTATAGGGCCCCTACCGCCAGACTATTAGTTAATGGCACTTTAACAGACCCGATAAAAATCACTAGAGGCACTAGACAGGGCTGCCCGTTATCTCCGCTATTATTTATTCTTTATATTGAGCCATTTGCCTATGTTTCGAGAGAGGAAGTGGATATCCCTCCCTTTGTATTTGGTGAATGGGAGAAGCGGATAGCGCTTTATGCGGATGATATTTAGGTGTACACGTCAGACCCGCGGAGAGCTTTCCCGATGGTAATTAAAAAGGCAGGAGAATTTGGGCAAATTTCTGGATATGACATCAATCCCAGTAAAACAGAGATTATGTGCTGGAACGTTCCAAATATACAGGCTACAGTTGTACCATCAATGAGATACCTGGGAATACGTACTACCCAGGATATAGAAAGCTTGGCACAGACTAATTTAGATCGGGTAGCTACGGACTGTAGGAAACTTCTGAGATTGTGGACGTTTTTGCCACTCTCGATTTTTGGGAGAATAAATTTAGTTAAAATGTCCATATTACCAAAATTAACTTTTATTTTTAACTCAATTCCCCTGTCCTTCGAACGGAAAAAAGTGGAGAAAAGCCAGCGAGAAATAAATTCTTTCATCTGGAATTTCAGAACTGCAAGGTTGACCTGGAAGAAGTTGAGAAGGAGGAGGGAAAAGGGGGGTTTGGCTTTGCCAGATCTGTTATATTACGCGTGGGCATTTCAGCTAACCTATTCTAGGATGCTTTTGAAAATCCCCTCAATTTCATCTCTGGGGGTTATGTTTAGGGCCATGCTAAGGGGAGTAGACATCCCACCGGATGGTTTTCTATTTAAGTTTGGAGACATGAAATACTTTAAGAAAGTTAGACTAAAGATTTTGCAGTCATCCATATTAAACTGGGTTCAGATCAGAAAAAATGTCAGGTTACATTATTACTCTAATTTTGCTCCGGTCTGGGACTCTCCCGGGCTTCCACCCTGTATGCAGGATAGTTTAGCAATTCCGTTAAAAGACGCTGGGATTCAAAGATGGGGAGAAATATTGGCGGATGGCAGGGTGAAGTACTGGGTTATTTAGGAACCCAGCGGTGCCAGGGGTAGCACCCTATGACTTGGAGTTCTTCCTGTCTTGGACCACAGAAACACAGAGTCTTGCGGTGGCGTCAAAGATCGTTTTATTATTGACTGCAGCCAGTAACAGCAATCCTAGAAGTACACACGGGTATGTTCTCAGGAGACTGCTCAAACTTACAGAAACGGCCTTCTGCTTATATACAAAATATCATGCTTCAGGCACACATTCCTCGTTTTACGATATGGTCATTCATGTGTATTCATTACAAACGAAAAGGCAGAGTCATGATGACCATCCCACATTCCAGTTAAGCCAGCCCACAATTATTTACACAGCGAGGCTCAGATCCCTCATCAGATATCAGCAGACCCCAATAAACCCGGGCACCTCCTGTTGGTAAAACAAGCCATAAAGCAGGAAGAGTCAGGTGTGAAAGAGATTAGCCGGAGGCTTGTGTGGGATGAAAAGGCTTTATGGTGTGTCAATCCCTGATGCTAATCACAGGTGGCCGTAGGACGGGGAGCTCGTGAGACCGGACTGACCTGGGGCGGTGGAGCCAAATTGCACAGGTCACAGAGAAGTCAAATAGAAGGCACATGTGTTCTGAAGGCCTGTGCATGTCCTTAATGCGCAGCCTATGTGAGGGCAACCATAAGATGGCTACCGCTCCAAAATGGAACCCATGAATTCAATGTGTAATATCGTATACAAAGTGAATTTATCGATGAAACGTTATGCAAAACACTTGTACATACTGCATTGGCCATTCGCGGTTCGCTGATACCGGAATAGGCAGGGTAGGGCCATGCCTCCTACGCCGTCCCAAATTTTAAAGTACCACAGACCCTCCTTTTGCACTCACATAGGCAATAACTACACTCGTATTAATCCGAGTCCAGGTCTATATTCATAAGGTCATGGAGATGTTGCTGTAGCATCATCCTATTACTTAGCTCGTCCCTCGATACAGGTTTCCTTACACATAATGTAGCACAGAGGCCACATATCGCGGGAGCACACTGTACACACAGACAGAACAGGAAAAGAATGGCTAAGATCATACCAATGACCATCAGAATTTTCCATCCCCAGGCAGATATCAGTTCCCAGAACCACCCCATCAATGACCAATCTCCTTTATCCACGTGTATAGATTTGGATATTTTATGCAGTTTGGAGATGGCTTGATAAACTGTTGGAGCGTTATCTGGTATGAAAATGCAACAGCTAGATTGGATGACCTTACGTACCCCACCACGGTCTGCAAGTATGACGTCTAGAACCATACGGTTCTGTAAAGTCATGAGGCGATCCGCTTGGAGCTCAGCTGTCAAATTACCAAGGGCACCAGCCGTTACATTAACAGTGGATTCAACCACACGAGTCAGTTGTCTCAGGTTCCTACTATTGACCATCGGTTCCCAAAACGGCAGGAAACCCAGAAAGAAGTCTCCCGCTTCCTGACCGGCAGTATCCTCCTGACTAACAACGCCTCTCACAACTCTGGTCTTGTGATAATCAGAGGCAGCAGTAAATGTTGGCGGTAGCAACTTTGCAATATAACATGTGCCCGAGAAATCAGGGGGCAACCATGTATATGCTCGGTCATTGCAGACAAAATATGTACCCTTGGCAGCCAAAAACGCAGGGGAAAACTGTGATGGAAAAGTGTACGTTTCAGTACAGTCACTTTTCCCCAGTTGAGCTCTTGGATTCTGACCATTACCTTGTAAACAGACCCGACCTATGTGGGGTACGACCCAAATTGGGGATGAAATTTTCCGCTGCCTTTCACCCAGACTAATGCTATACCCCCGTCGCGTTCCAACCTACATAAGCTCGCAATTCATCCTTGGGAATAGATGAGTATGCGTCGATATCTCTGCTCATATCAGCAACTCCTTTCATTAAGGCCTTATTGTTTGTGCTGGGTCTGATGGAACGGGGTTGTCGCGGGGAGTAGGCATCTAATGCAAAAAGAAACATGGTCTGAAATGCCCATGACGATCCATTATAGCTGAACGGCAGCACTAGATATGGGATACCCTTATTAATGGTATGTGGCATTAAACCACACACCCAGCAATTGGTTGTATTCATAACTAGTTGGTGCTGGTGCAGGAGTTGAATAAACGAGTTGTTTACGAACTCAGACCGTCTAGCTTGTTCGTGTTCAGGCAGAGGGTGGAAAGAGTGTAAGGAGACAGTAGGAGGAGGTATAGGCTGTACAGTGGGTGCAAATGGCACTTGAGAGGAGAAGAATACATAACCTACAGTAAACACCATCATACTAAATAGTATAAACAGGCATAATAATACAAAACGTTTGCTCTTCATTATTTTACATATTTTCGTCTTAAAGTTCATTTCCTCAGCGGGTCTCTCCATCTTGAAAAACTCCATCCTCTAATCATGCCGCTCGCGGCGGGTGAGTATCTTCTGCTAAGGAGTACGCCTGCCAATCCAGGGAACGCCCCAGACCAACCAGAACCGTTGACCTAACGTCTTTGGCCTGTACCCCGAAGTCTTGGCACCGCGACCCTGCAGCTGAACCCGGATGGTGGTTCGAAAAACAAAAATCAAAAAGTCCTTCAGATGGGAGAGCTATAATATCAAAAAATAGTAAGGGAAGGGAATTTTTATTTGTCCATAGGCCTTGGCCTCAAGTTATAGCGAATTCGGTACTGTCTGGTCTTGAAACAAGAGTTCAGGCTCTGTGGTGTCTATTCGAATTGACGGTGGCACAGCTTCCTGCAAAATATCGCCGCTTTCTCGTTCTGAAGTCGTTCCCTTTACACGTGCATCACTAAATGGCACAAAACGGGGGACAGTGTCAGTTTCAGAATCAGCGATACCCTCCTGGACCCACCGGTCATATGGTAGAGGCAAAGGGATCCGTTTGCAGTGGGCGCCGTGTATCCAATTCTTTTTCCCTCTCACTCAAACCGCTGATCTTGTCGATAGAAGCACGAGGTGAGGGCCAATCCAACGGGGCTCATCGTTGTTTTTTCGTTGAAAATTTTTAATAAGCACCCACGAGCCAGGGTCGATAGGGTGTCCTGGAGCTTCAGAGGCCTGGGGCAGAGTATCGTGCACCTGTTGGTGTAAAACACGCAATTTAGCCGTCAATTCATACAGATAGTCAAGCAGTATTGGATGTTTGATTTCACTGAATTTTGTCGGTCTTGGCACACCCCATATGTTGGCTGGCCGGCCAAAAATGATCTCATAGGGACTAAGTCCCACTCGTGAATGCACAGTCATTCTTGTTGATAGGAGTACTAAAGGCAGAGCGTCAGGCCATTTAAGACCGGAGCTCGCCTGGATTTTGGCCAATTTAAGTTTCAGAGTGCCATTGTAGCACTCTACTAGCCCAGCTAATTGGGGGTGATTTGCAGCGTGGAACTTCTATTTAATGCCTAGTCCCTCACATACTTCTTTCATTACTCGACCCACAAATACACTCCCATTATCACTCCAGACCATTCTCGGCATTCCAAACCTAGGGAAAAATTATTTGACAAGGGCTTTAGCTGTGGACAAGGCAGTATTGTCTTTTAAAGGGTATGCTTCTATCCACTTTGAGAAGGCACAGACAACAACGAGTACATATTTTAAATTGTTGCACCTTTCCATGTGGATGAAATCTAGCTGCAAAACCTCGAACGGATACGTTGGAGGTGCAAAATGACCAGCTGGAGTTGGGGTTCCCCTACCAGGATTGTATTTCAGACACACCATGCAATTCTTGACCACATTCTCTGCACATTTGGGATCTCCAGCGTTTTGCCATACTGGGGCCAATAACTTGCAAATCCCTTTTACACTAATATGGGCCATTCCATGAGCCATTGTCACCACTGCAAGCACATATGCATCGGGTAACAACCAACGCTGATATTCTG
The DNA here is from genome assembly GCF_964204655.1 of Triturus cristatus. Taxonomy (NCBI): domain Eukaryota; kingdom Metazoa; phylum Chordata; class Amphibia; order Caudata; family Salamandridae; genus Triturus; species Triturus cristatus. Next base: position 446,773,582 of record NC_140586.1, on the reverse strand, counting down.
ACAAATCAACCCAACCACCTTTTTCATCCAGTTTACCCGTACTTTCTCTCCACTTGCTCAATTCTTTCTCTGTGGCTTCAGCTTGAAGGGACTTCACGCTCTCTATCGTGTCTTCACACATTCCAACATCACCAACCCATCTTGCAGGGCCTGCAACATACATTCGACTATTTACATTCTTTGCTGTTTCTTTCGCAACTTCATCAGCAAATGCATTACCACGACCAACATCATCGGTAACTTTCTTGTGCGCACTGCATTTAACAATCGCAACTTGTTGCGGCAAGGCCAGTGACTCAAAGAGATCATTCACCAACTGACCATTCTGAATTTTGGTTCCATGCGAAGTCAGGAATCCACGTTCTTTCCATAAGCGCCCAAAACTATGGGCCACGCCAAACGCATACTGGCTGTCAGTGTATATGTTCACTTTCATTCCTTTCGACAACACGCATGCTCTTGTAAGTGCAATTAGCTCTGCTGCTTGAGCCGAGTTCTGTGGTATACGTGCGGTTTCAACAACCGTGTGCAAAGTCGTGACAGCATATGCAGCAGTCGTATCACCATTCGGAAGCTTAAAGCATGAACCATCCACCCATAAGGTACCATCACACTCAGTCAGGGCAGTATCTTTAAGATCCACGCTCCCTTTTGTTTCCTCTTCTGTTCTAAACAGACAATCATGCTGTTCAATCTCATCTGTGTCTGCTGCAATCGGCAATAAAGTAGCTGGATTCAATGTGTTGCATCTTTTTATGTGTACATGACTCGCTAATAGTGTCAACTCATAACCTGACAATCAAGCACTAGTTAAGTGCTGTGTCTTGGTCCTGTTCAACAACGTGTCCACTGCGTGTGGAACCATCACAATTAATGTGTTATTCATTACTAACCCAGCAGACTGTCGAATAGAGACAGCTGCTGCTGCTGTGGCTCTCAAACAACTTGGCAATGCTTTGGCTACCGGATCCAAAGTCGATGAAAAATACGCGCATGGGCGCTGTTTGTCTCCAAAAGACTGTGTCAACACTGACAATGCACAACCTTCTTTCTCGTGAACATACAATGTAAAAGGCTTGCTGTAGTCGGGAGTGCCCAACACGGGAGCTGAACATAATGCCTCACGCAATTCAGAAAAACTTTTCTGACATTCTACAGACCATGGGACGAGATTCGGTGTATCTTTACATGTCAATGCTATTAAAGGTTTTGCCAGCAAAGAAAAACTCGGGATCCACTGCCTACAGTAGGAAGTAATACCCAAGAAAGCATGCACTTCTCTCTGTGTTCTTGGCACGCTCAATTTTGCAATGGCCTGAATTCTTTCTGGGGTCAGTTTCCTTCCCTCCTTCGAAAAGAGATGACCTAAGTAGGTCCCTTCTTGTCGACAATATTGCAGTTTTGAGAGAGACACTTTGTGATGGAAGGCAGACAAATGACGCAACAATGACACCGTAGCTTCTTTACAAATCTCCTCAGTATCCGCGGCGATTAGTAAATCGTCAACATACTGGATAAGGGTGGCACCACTAGGTAAAACAATTGCATCAAGCTGTGCTTTTAAAGCTTGGCTGTATATTGATGGGCTTTCACAGTAGCCCTGAGGAGCGCGTTTAAAACGGAAGCTACGACCTCCTAAACTGAAGCCAAAAATGTCCCTGCTTTCCTCTGCAATTGGGATGCTAAAGCAAGCAGTCTTTAAATCAATCACTGAGAACCAAGCAGCGGATGCTGGAATCATAGTTAACAAAGCAGTTATATCAGGGACAACTGGAAACTGTGGCACAACAATCTTATTTACCTCTCTAAGATCGATCACAAATCTGTAAACAGGTGGCTGTGTGGGGTCAGTACATTTTAAAACAGGCAAAACAGGGCAATTGCAAACGTTACCTCTTGTCTCTTCAATTACATCCTTTTCAATCAGATCATGGATAATCGCTAGCAACGCTTTTTCGCCCTCATTAGAGATCTTGTACTGAGGAATGCGTGGCAATTTAACATTGGCTTTCAAAGTTACCACGTATGGCAGTATTTCCAAAAGGCCCACATCATTAAGACCAGAAGCCCAAAGAGCATCTGGAAGAGATGACAATTCAGCTGGCAGTTCATTCCTTGATAAATACATTGGAGAAACCACTTCCCTACCAAGTGTAAGTTGTACTCCCGAGGGGGAACAATATAGTGTTGCATGTAATCTTTTTAACAAATCTAATCCTAACAGGTTCTCACCACAACCTGTCGTTAGGATAAGGGGTGCTTTCAGTTCACAAGGTCCAACAGAAAGGGGCATAGGACTAGAGATCGGGTTCCTAACCGGGGCGCCAGAAAAACCTACTGAAACATTCGTGTCGCCAGACAAAGGTGCGCCAGGGAGTTTTGAATGCATAATTGAACTTTTTGCAGCACCAGTATCCAACAGAAAAGGTTCTGTCACACCCGCTGTAGTCACCTTGACATATGGTCCACTCTGATCCACTGGCACTGAAACAACTCCCTCTCTTTGTCTACGGCTATCCTAGTAATCATTACTTTCTACATTTTCATCCTCTGTATAATAGTCATTGTTATAGTACTGAGCTGTCCTATCAGTTGCATTTGCTTGCTGATCAAAACTATTAATCGTATTTTGAGATGGAAGAGGACGCGCGTTCTGGGGACCACTCCCGCGTCCCCTACCCCTAGGAGCTTGTCGACCACCTCTACATCTGGTGCTAAAAGCGCCATTAGCGCGCTGTAACAGAATAGGACAACTATACTTGAAATGACCCTCTTCCTTGCAATATGAACATTGATTAGGGCCTACAGGAACGCGCGGTTGAGAATACTCATACCTTTGCACGTTTCTCTGAAACTGTGGCGGTTGCTGATAATTACTCTGGCCACCACGTGGCGGGTAAGCTTGCTGTAACAGAACCTTCGTTTTTAATTCTTTCGTTTTCTTGTCTGCTTTATCTCTCTCATCCTTATCTCTATTTTCGTAATACTGTGCAGTAGCCAGTATTTGCGCTGATGAGGAAACAGCCCAAGAACTCTCTGAATCTTTTAACTTCCTACACAACTCGGGAAGTAAATTATGCACAAATTTATCAACAAATAACCGTTGGCCACCTTCAGTACTCATATCTTGACCACTGTGGTCAATAAATGTTTCTTCAAACCTTGTAAAGAAATCAGACACTGTTTCATCTTTCTTTTGTTTGCAAGCCGATAGTTTATCCCAATTCTAGGCCTGGGCAAAGCACTACGCTACGCTCGCGTAGTTTGCGAAGTTCGCGCAACTTCGCACTACGCGAACTGCACGTAGCACAGTGCGAACACGCGTAGCGTAGTGTTGCGTAGTGCTGCGGTCATTTGTTGCTTGCTCGCAGTCCTCAACGTCAAGTTGGCGACCGCGAGCAAGCAAAATGACATCCCCGCGAGACTTTTTCCTTGTTCGCGATCAGCAACTTCAAGTTGGCGATCGCGAGCATGGAAAATAAACCTCCCGGCGAGATTCCCAACGCGAGGAGGTCAGGTTTCTCATTGCGAGTGGTCGCGTATGCTCGCGACTGCTCGCGATGAGAAACTACCAGTTCGCGTTGAGAAAGCTGAAGCTCGAGTAAAAATCTACTCGAGCAGCAGAAAACTACAGCTCGCACTGTGCAAGATGCCATTTTCAATGATTGCACAGTGCCGGTTGCTTGTCCGCACTGTGCAATCATTGAAAACGACATCTGGCACAGTGCGAACAAGCTACTACGCAGTTCGCGAAGTGCTACGCGTAGCTCACGTAGTGCGAACTTCACTTTGCGTAGCTTTGCGAAGTGCTACTTCGCGAACTACGCCCAGGCCTACCCAATTCACACGCATCACGGGCATTAAAGTTTTCATGTAGGTGATAATTCTACCAGGGAGTTCTGCTACTAGGGGCTCAGGTTTCGCACCACCAACTTGTCTAGTGTCTGCAGCAATGATGTTAGCCCATGTGTCACCTAGTTCTGCGTCGTGATCTACATTACGAATTGATCCCCATAAAGGCTGTGGAACAACGTTTCCAAACAACATGTCTATGTCAGCTAGATTCATGACACATGATCCTGCCGTCTGTGACAATTCCTTATAATATCCTGCAGGGTTTTTACGGGGGTCAGGCAATGTCTGTTTAAGCGCTATTACTTCAGATCGTTTCCAAGGGACATGCACCCAAACACGCTGGAAATGTGGTAGAACAGGTGGAACAGCATTCGCATCACCAGGTCTCCAAACTGGAGGAACCTCACGCATTGGATATTGTCGCACTTTTACCTGTTTCCCTTCAGGGAATTCCTGTCCAAACAATGATTGCTGACAATCCCCATTCCTGAAAGACAGCAGTGTCACAACTGCTTTCCCAACATCAGAACCCACAATCGTACCTTTTCCAAATTCAAATCGCACTTGACACAACTCCTGCGGACTGTAGTCTAAATCATTCTCTTCCAACTCTTCACATAGGATTTCACACATTTTCTCAAAAACGTACCGCTGTTGTGGTGCTTCCCACTGATGAAAAACATTAACAACAGATTCTACATCATATCTAGAAGGATAGACAATCCATCTACGTGCCATGCTGTCTAATACTTCTCTCTCTTCAGAACCAGGCAACTGACTACGCAACTGCTTTCGTTGTGAGCCAGGGATCACACTAGATAACCCAAGGAGAGGCGACACAAAACTAGTAACCGCACTAGTTATGCGTTGTCGTGCAGAAGGAGAATCTGACATAAGAACAGGGGAGAAAACAGAGGGAAGCACAGTAGGTGTAGATGCAGATGCAAGGACAGTATCGGGGAGAGCGCCAAGGGAAACAGTTGGTGGGGCAGGCAAAGTCGCAGAAGGCAAAGGGGATGCAGGCAGCAAAGTCGGCGGCCCTTGAGGGGGCTGCACCACAAGAGCAGGCGCCGGCTGAGGAGGAGCTGGCGGCTGCAGGAAAGCTTGCGGCACATTAACTGGAGGCTGCACATTTACGAGCTGTGGAGGCACTGTGGCATTTTGCGCATACGGGGGTGGCGAACTTAGCAAATGGGTCATTAGGGAATCTTTCTCTTTCTCTTTTGACTCATCTTGTGGAAGGGGTGACAAAACTGGGTAACATTTATCGATCCCTAGTTTACGCTGTCTATGTAACTGCTCATTCATTTGTTCCTCCTCATTATCTTTAAATTGTACAGCTGCTTGCATCATCGACATACCTTTTTCTCTCTTATTTATTTTTTCTAGCTTAATTTCCTTCTGTTTGGCTTCCTTTCGCCATAGGCGGAAAGAATCAAACATCGCCGGCCGGGCTTTCTTTTTAAATAATTTAACTTCCAAATTGTCTAAGATATCTGTATCGAAACTACCATTTTGGGGCCATTTTAAAACACCGTCCTTTCTGGTGTATCGGATCCATACTTCATTATATGCAATGGGGCCCATGCCATGTTTTACATAAAGCTCATAAGTTGGAGTTCCAATTGGAGGAACCGGACACGAATCCTCCAACTGGGAATCGCTTTTACAACCCAAACAAAACCAATTACCAAATATACTAGAACCAGGCATCTTTGCTCACTAGTCTAGTTTCAAACTTCAAAGGATTATCAAAACGCGATAGTCTCGTGAATACACGAGTCCTTCGGCTTTGGCGCTTGCAAGCTCCAAATCAAAGCGATCCCGAAGGGATACCAAAACTAAGAACCAAACTAAGAATTAGGAGACGCTCCACTTATACTTAACTGTGGTATCGATGACGTCACCAGAAGGCTCGGTTAATCGTTTCGCTCTACCAAATTATCAAGGGTCCAAAACAGGGCGATAGTCAGGGCAGCAGTCCTTCGTAGCCATCAGCAAGCGGGGAACCTCGCAGCAAAGACTTTCGGACCACGTCGACATGCAGGGGTCGATGAAGTGGCGGCCTTCCTCCAGAATTTCCACACGAAGCTCCTCACGAACCTCTGGCTTGGACCAGTACCGCTGAAATCGCCCCGAGTTGGGCGCCAACTGAAGCACTGGGTTATTTAGGAACCCAGCGGTGCCAGGGGTAGCACCCTATGACTTCGAGTTCTTCCTGTCTTGGACCACAGAAACACAGAGTCTTGCGGTGGCGTCAAAGATTGTTTTATTATTGACTGCAGCCAGTAACAGCAATCCTAGAAGTACACACGGGTATGTTCTCAGGAGACTGCTCAAACTTACAGAAACGGCCTTCTCCTTATATACAAAATATCATGCTTCAGGCACACATTCCTCGTTTTACGATATGGTCATTCATGTGTATTCATTACAAACGAAAAGGCAGAGTCATGATGACCATCCCACATTCCAGTTCAGCCAGCCCACAATTATTTACACAGCGAGGCTCAGATCCCTCATCAGATATCAGCAGACCCCAATAAACACGGGCACCTCCTGTTGGTAAAACAAGCCATAAAGCAGGAAGAGTCAGGTGTGAAAGAGATTAGCCGGAGGCTTGTGTGGGATGAAAAGGCTTTATGGTGTGTCAAACCCTGATGCTAATCACAGGTGGCAGTAGGACGGGGAGCTCGTGAGACCGGACTGACCTGGGGCGGTGGAGCCAAATTGCACAGGTCACAGAGAAGTCAAATAGAAGGCACATGTGTTCTGAAGGCCTGTGCATGTCCTTAATGCGCAGCCTATGTGAGGGCAACCATAAGATGGCTACCGCTCCAAAATGGAACCCACGAATTCAATGTGTAATATCGTATACAAAGTGAATTTATCGATGAAACGTTATGCAAAACACTTGTACATACTGCATTGGCCATTCGCGGTTCTCTGATACCGGAATAGGCAGGGTAGGGCCATGCCTCCTACGCGGTCCCAAATTTTAAAGTACCACAAGGGTACAATATTGAGAGGTATTGAGGGACAAGGTGGGTATGGCTCTTTCTAGGTTTAAATATTTACAGTTGGGTAGTTGGGCACGTGCAGAAAATAGGAAGGGTCTTCAAGTGGGGAAGTATAGCCAGTTTGAAAAACCACTGGTAGAAAAGCAAGAAAGGGATAAAGAAGTGGCAATCTGGTACTGGTCTATGGTAGAGGAGGCAGATGGAGATTTTGTTTTGCCAGATAAGTTATGGGGAAATGAGTTTGCCCTCCAGTGTGAGGATTTATGGATCAGATCTTTTCTTTTCTTTATAAAACTGTGAAACCAGCCTGGCTAAGATGTAACCACTTGTTTACCCTGCACCGGGCCTATTTTTCACCCCTAAGGCTCTCCAAGTTTCTTCCAGGGAAAAAATGTAATAAGTGTAATTTGGTGGCTGCCTCAGATACACATATGTTTTTGGAATGCCCGGCTATTAGGTTATTCTGGGAGGAAGTAATAGCTACTCTGAACTCTGTTTTAAGTACATCACTGAAAGTTACTCTCCCGTTAATAATTTTTGGACAGGAGGAAAACATAAATGGTCAGGCAAAGTCTTTTCTTTTCTACTCTATTATTCTTGCTAGACGACAAATATGTAAATTTTGGGTAGAAGCCAAAGCCCCATCACACATAGCCTGGCTGACATCATTGTATGAACTTCTAAGACTGACTTGGCTAGATCATGCTCCAAAAAGAATTTGTCTTTTTGGGATTTGCTAATAAACTGGAGCTAGGATACCGGGTTTTTTAAAAAAAAATTCTTTTTTCTTTTCCCCGGGTCCGATGATTATGTCAACTAGGCTCCAGAAGACCCTGGGAAGTCGTCTCCCCCGTACGTGCTTCTCCGTTTTTCTGCCTAATGAGATAGTCTCCCGCCTTATAAACAAATTTTGCCCGGAATGTGACACGGCGGATAGATCGACAAAAATATTCCAAGGCAGACGTGTGGTGGTTGGCTTTCTTTGGTGGAAGGAGGTAAAGGCAAATGAGGACAAAAATAAAACAAAGAAAATAAATTGGTTGGGGTTCCTGTGACTTGCCTCCGGGTGGTGATCCCAACACTGATACATCATTTCAGGTGGGGTTTGTCCCTGTACACTTGTCCCTGAACCATCTCTGTAGCTCCAACCCATATATTGTAGTCTGCTAAGGGCCTGCCCAAGGATGCCCTGGCCTCTCCCTGAAATATGTGTGACAGAATTGAGAGGGGCTACCTCTTAGTGGAGATTCGGCCTCGGAGAGGACTTCATAGCCAAGGTATGGTGGTTCTATGTCTCCTAAAAATTACCAACTTATGGTGAGACTCACGCACTTTCCATTATGTAGTTTAAACCTTGTTTATGGTGAAGGATGGTAGATCCTCCTAAGTATGAGGTATGAATAAATGATGATTGCGCTGTCCCCAGAAGCTAGGGAGCGTCCCCAACCGCACTCATGAAATGATTTCTTTAGGTTGTTTTAGGTAATCAAATTAACATTTATTTATTATTCATTCCATTAATCATTTTCGGATTTCATTTATCCAGTCTAGTTATTTGACTTCAAACCTTTGGATCCATAAACACAAAGGTGCCCAATGCATTTCGGTCTGCGCCCTTCATCAGGGCCTTGCTTCTACAAAAATAAAAGAAACTCAACTTTGACTTCAACATGCTAATCTGTTATGGTGACCAGTGATGCTAGATGTGTCCGAAAATGCGTGTAATTAATGGTAATCGTGAGTTGAAGAGCCATGCCTTCTAGGTGCTCGTGAAACTCGTGAAGGTGCTCAAAAAGGTTCTCAATTATTTTTACATGTATTAATGAATCAAAGAATCCAAAGAATGGAGTGGGTTAATTCTGACTTAAAAAAAAAAAATGTTGGTGCCCGATGTCTACAGTGAGAACAACTCGTCTTTTCACGTCTCCCGACTCGTCTTTTTAAACAAATGGTGTCGGTGTTGTTGATTCTGTTACCCTTATAACCCAAAGTTTAACTCACGTTCCCAAGAAAATAACATACACGATGGACTTGTGTCTTAAGAGTAATTGCGGAAACGTCATAACATGTCCGTCGGTTATATATGGATAATGATACAAATTATGGGATTATAAATAGCGGACTATCAAACATCATTGGTTTTGCGTTTCCTAATTTGCAATTATTTATTAGGTAATCGCAAATCAGGTAATGTAAAACCATTCGCACCTACAGGCCTTGAGGCCCATCGGAACAAATGGAGTAGCATTTCCTAATATTGATTCCCTAATTGTAATTGCGACTCTGTAGGATCGCTATTTTTTTACATACCATGTTGCATTCCCTAAATTGCCATTACCTAAAATTCGCTATTTAAGGAATGCAAAAGGGAACTTTGATGCATGTGGCCCTACATTCTATTTGAGATTCTCGAATATCCAGACAACTTTAGGCTACTGTATACAATCCAGACATTCATGCACACAATGGCAGACATTCAGAGGCAGACTTCCTGGCACCCACTGACACCCACAGGCGCAGATATTCAGACACCCACCTGCCATGGAACATTGACAGCCAGCACATGCTGGTACACATTCAGATAGCCAAACATATCAGACAATAGCACAATCAATTACCCATGCACAACTTAAGTGGGTTTTGCATTAATAAAAGTCCATTTCATATAAAGAACATTATTTTTATTATCCAGCTATTAAAAACACTGATGTTATTCTATTATTTTGAGGAATGCAATCAGACCTCCACTCAGTACACAGCTTATGACCTCAACCATGGCAATAATTGTGACAATATAAATAACATCATCATCATCAAACCATCTCTGGTGCACTCAGGTGTCTCGATTTCCTTATGTAATACTGGCTATACATGGTTTGTTGTTATTACTTTCACAATTATCTTAGAAATGACATCAGCAATGGTAGCACATGACCAATATATAGTATTCTAGGCACTATTATCATTAACCTAGTACCAGGAGTGCAGTTAGAAGGCCAGCAGTTCATCCCTCCTAGAAGGGGAGAGAGAAGATTTTCGAGGGTAAGGGAAACAGCCTCCCTACTTCGTATTCAACTGACACTCATGGGTATCCCACACCCAAAATGCTCTTAGAAGTCTGATTTTGTGAGTATCAACCTATTCATAAAGAAAAACAGAGAAGAGACAGCAGTAGTGATGGGAATACTAGGGACAGAGGTGGTATGTCCCCCTCCTCCTCCCATGTTGCTTTTAGATGTTCCCAAATCGGGAATTAAAATTGATTTTGTTCCAAATTAATGAATTTTAAGCCGGTTTTTGCATGTAAATTAGTGTTAAGGATAATCAGTAAAATTAGATTCCGGGGCATGTTTTCTGTCCTGATGAAAGCCCCAGGGCTTATGGAGCCACCTTTTTATGAGCTGAAGCATGTCAACAGATTATTATATCCCAACTTTACCCACACATTTGTTTTTTAATCATACCTGTGCAACCACTTTTATAGGAATACCTTGGTTGTTCAAGCTATTTTTTATTCTACGAAGACCCCAGCTGGAATTCCAATCTAAAGTGCTGCCTGGGATATGGTCGAGCTCATCCTGGGTTTAGGGAACAGGATGAGAACTGATGATGAAGCATGTCACTGCTAGAGTGGGTAAAGATCTGTTAGACATGTCATCCTTAGGGTGGTCTCCCCCAAACTTTTTGCCTGCTTACCTCCTTTTTATGCTGATTCTTTTTGTTGGCCTTTGGACTCTGAGCACTTTACCTCTGCTGACCAGTGCTGAGGTGCATGTACTTCTAACCTAAACATGGTAACATTGGTGTACACCCAATTGGCATATTTAATTTACTTGTAATTCCAGTGTAAAGTGATATCCCATATACTCATGAACTGTGAATGAAATGCTACTTGTGGGCCTGCAGCACTGATTGTGCCACCCACATAAGTAGCCTTTCAAACCAGTCTCAGGCATGCCACTGCAGAGCCGATGTGTGAAGAATACTGCGACTTCGACCTGGCATTTAAAACCCTTTGCCAAGCCTTACAACTCCCTTTTTTATTACACATAAGTCACCCCTAAGGTAGGCCTTAGTTAGCCCATAGGGCAGAGTGTTATGTAAGTAAAATGTAGGACATATACTTTTAAGTTTTTCCTGTCCTGGTAGTCACAAACACTCAAATTCATTATTCACCACTGTGTAAAATTGGGAATCCCTTAGCACACTTTTTTGCTGTAATCTCTGATTAGAAAAGGAGCAGCTGTGTCCTGTTTTATATCTTGGGAATGTCATTTGCTAGAAATGGTGTCTCTAGTTGGCAGAGATATGCACTCTGCCCAAATAGGGACCACCACTATAGTCAGGGTCAATGTAGTAAACACTAAAACTTGACTTATAATCACCCTCTGGTAGCTTGGCACAGAGCAGTCAGGCTAAACAAGAGAGACAATGTGTAAAGTATTTGTGCTCACACACATATACACACAGTAAAACAGTGAATACACAACAAAAGTACTCCACAACATATTTCTGAGTAAAACAAGACTAAAACGAAAACGATCCACTATACCCGATATGAATACAAGATATGAATTTTGCAATGTTAAATCCAAATTCAATGTTTATATGTCAATAGCTCCAACTGGGGCCATCTGGTCGCGCTTGACTGGGGCAAATCCAAAAGTTCAGTCAGACCGTGATGGAGCACAGGCCGGATGCAGGAGTCACAGAAACCCACTGACAGTATCTTGGATAAGTTGACGCTCGTGGACAATGTGCTGAAATCTGGAGGAAATGTGTCCCTGTTGCACGTGATGCATTGGTTCTGAAGTTGGCCAAGTTCTTTGATGTGTTATTGTCAAGAGCATGGTGTGTAGGTTCTGAGACTTTGATGTCAAACCACTGGGCTGGAGGCAATTCATCGATGAGAAGCCAGGCTGGGCAGAAGATACGTCAGGGTCTGGATCGTGCATCACAGACATCAGTGAAGTGGTGTACAAGACTCATGCAGCAGCAGTTCTTCAGAAGCGCTGCAGCAAAGGTGAGGCTGCGTTGTAAGTTGAAGTCATTGCATCACCCTTCTCGGAGCAGTGACCACAGCTTTGTTGCAGGCAACAGTGATGCGTCAACAAAATCAGAACTGTGTTGTAAGTCGAGGTAAATACCTCACATGCTCAGCGAACCACGCCTTTGGCGCAATACGTCGTTTTTGCAGGGTTGAACTGGTTTCAAATTGGTGCTTTGGAATTGATGTGTAGATTTCTTGAGTTGCAGCACAAACATTCACTTGCAAGGGCATAGGACTGGATTTGGCACCACTTGGCAGGACTCGCAGCAAAGGAGCCCAGGTGCTGGTAGTAAGATACAGGTGAAGTCTTTGATATCCCTGAGACTTCCAACAGGAGGCAAGACATACAAGCCCGTGGGAATGCTTAGAAATGCAGGATGTAGAGAGCAAAGTCCATTCCTCTCACTCACAGAAAACAAGTAGCAGGCAGCAGCGTAACACAGCAAAGCAAGCAGCAAAGTGGCAGCACAACATCTCTTCTTCCTGGTAGAATATCCTCAGTCAAGAAGTGTCCTGAGTATATGCTGTCAGAGGTCCAGTTCTCATGCCCATTTTAGCCTTTGAAGTAGGGAGACCTAAAAGAAAGGTCTTTGTAGAGCACAAGACCCTGCCCTTCCTGGCCTTGATCCAGACACACTCCAGGGTTGTATGCAGCTCTTTGTGTGTAGACAGGCACAGCCCTATTCAAGTGCACATGTCAGCTCCTGTCATAACTCTAGCTCAGAAAGACCCACCAGTATAGATATGGTTCATCAGGATATGCAGGGCACACCTCAGCACCCTTTGTGTGTCTGTCTAGAGGGAATGGACAAAGCCCAGCTGGCGCCCTTACCCAGATGTATATATTATAGGGGCAGGCAGAGGCACAGAATGGTTAAAGTAAGAAAAGGCCAACTTTCTAAAAGTGCCCTTTTCAGTCCTGTAATTTAAAAACCAACTGTACAAAAAGATGATTTTTCAAATTTTGAGTTGAGATACACCAAGCTCCAGTTTTTCTATCTTCTCCCAATTGGAAGTTACATGTGTAAAGTGTTAGAAGTCAGCTCCAATGCTGACGTATGTGAGAGTTAAGCCTTGCAGTAGTGAAAAATGAATTTAGCAGTTTTTCACTACCAGGACATGTAAAACTCAAATGTTAATGTCCTACTTTTAAACTACACTGCACCTCGCCCTTGGGATAAACTAGGGCCTACCTTAGGTGGGCCTTACATGTATCCAAAGGGAAAGTTTGGGCATGGAAAGTTGATCAACTTGCCAGGGCAACATTTTTGTTTAAAACTGCACCCACACGCTCTGCAGTGTCAGGCCTGATACATGCTTGAAGGTATACTCATGTGGGTGGGACAATCAGTATGGCAGGCCCACTAGTAGCATTTGATTTACATGCCCTGGGAACATGTAGTTTACTGTACTAGGGACTTATCAGTAAATCAAATATGCCAATCATGGAGAAACCAAATGCCATTACATTATTGACACAGAGCACATGCACTTTAGCATGGGTCAGCTGCGAAAAAGTGTCCAGAGTCCTAAAACTAGCAAATACAAAGTTTAGCACACAGTCAAAAACAGAAGGTCACGAGCGAAAAGAGAGGGGAAACAATGTCAAAACATGCTAGGTCTCACAGTAATGATAAATCCTTTTTGCTAGTAAAGTTGGATTTACCATTACCATTTTTGAAATGCCACTTTTAGAAAGTGCTCCCAAAAGAAAGGGGGGATAAGAGGAGTATCCTAGAGGGGTTCATCCTCCAAATTGCATATACCTTCAGAAAAATGGAGCATGTCCATTCCATATGTGCTAACCCCCTGCAGGGTAGACAAAAAGAGCTAGGCTTTTTTATATAACCCTCACCCACTTGGGTCGCCCGTTGGTGGCGTACTTCATCATAGGGTTCCTCCCGTTCCTCTGCGTAACAGGCATGCTGTGACCATGGGAGCACTGAATGGTATGTTCTTAGTGATGAATAGAACAGGAGTAGGAGTTATTTTTTACATAATTTATTTATGTATATTTATTAATTAAGGAGTTTTATATAGCGCTAGCCAGACCCGAAGGTATCAGAGCACTTTACAACACTTTCTAACGAGGAAAACACATAGTATAGCAGTCGTTAACAGGATGCTTCAAGGTGCATTGGAAGTCTTCACGCGTTGTACAATGCTAGAGGCTGGGAAGTCACATAATGTCGTAGTAGTGCGCATAGTTTTTCAGGCATGCGACTCCTTTCGATCGGGGGGGATAATAGAAGGAGTCAGGATAGGAATGAGGTAGAGGGCTTATTGTCAAAGCGTCAATGTGCCACAGTGTGCGAGCTTGTGAGTTTTGGTGGCAATCTATCCATTTGGGAGAGACCACTTGGGGAAGAGGTCTTTGAGCTGCCTTTCGAATTTTAGAAAGGAGAGGGTGGTCCTAATATGGACTGGGATGGAGTTCCAAATTTTGGGCCCATTTCCAGAGAAGGATCGGGATGCAATTATTTGTTTGCGGGTTTTCAGCGGGATGAGAAGTAGAGTGTTGGAGCTCCTGATGCTCCTTGTATGATTGGCCTTCTGAGTTTGGAGGCCAGGGGGCGGGTTTCCCTGTGTGGAGGGCTTTGTGCGGGAGGCAGGCAGTTTTGAAACTGGCACGCATTTCAACTGGAAGCCATTTAAACTCTCTGAGAGTGGGCGAGATGTGATCATATTTCTTTACTCCGGTGACCATTCTTGCTGCTTTATTAAGAGTTGATCGGAGGGGAGCTAAGTATAATTTTGCGGTGCCTGTGAGGGTTGTATTTGCGTAGTCTAGTTTGGATAGTACCAAGGCTTGAGTCGCTTGTTTGAGGTAATTGGTCGGGATGACGGGCATGGTGCGGTCGATCGTTAATGTGTCGGGTTGCGCAATGACGGCATCCAGGATTTATCCTTTATTATGGGTTTCCTCTGAGCAGTGTTGGGTGAGGTTGTTGTTGTATAGGAGTTCATTCAGATTTTGAATCAGCAGGTTGTTTTCCTCATTCCAGTCTAAGTTGAGGTCTCCTAGAATTAGATTACTGGAGTCTCGGAGTGCGCAGTTAAATATCAGATCTGACAGGTGTTCTTCAAATGAAGTGTTGTTGCCTAGTGGATGGTAGAGGAGATGGCAGGATAGTGTTCTGTTTTCCCTCACCTTTATGTTGGCGGTTAGACATTCAAAAGTTTTGTACTTGAGGGCTTCAGTTTCCGACACGGAGATGGTGTTCTTATATATGATTGCTATGCCTCCTCCACGTAGATTTTTTCTGTCTTTGTTGATGATTGCAAAGCCTGGGGGCACAAGCATGTCCATGTTTGGGGAGGAGAACTCATTTAGCCAAGTTTTGGTGATGAACGTGATGTCTTTATCATGAGTAAGGATGGTTTCATCCAGCTCTGTGGCGTGTTTGATGGCTGATCTGCAGTTAATGAGCATGCAGTTGGTGGTGTTCCCTCCCTTTTTGAGTTTCATCAATGTGGGGGCCTAAGGAATGTTCGTGAGGCAGGGTGGGGGTCTGGAGATCTGGGTGGGGAGCGATCTCTTCTAAATCTAGTGGATCTGTGGATTCGGGGTGGCAGTCGGGGGCATATCATACAAGGAGGCAAGATCTAAAGCTTCGCCCAAGGACATTGCAGCTCTTGTTCTTTTGGGTCTATGTGCCAGGATTAGGAGTGGGGTTGTGTTCCAACAGGGCCATGGCGCCCTGGATGGCCATTGGCATTTATTGTTGGTAGTGATGGGGGTCAGATGCAGTCATTAGCTGGGCCCTTGGAGTGAGGAGAGGTTCCTTATGATTCAATTGAGGCCTAGTACTATCGTTTTTAGCTGCCTTTCTAGCAGAGCGAGACGTAGTGCCATCTCCCCGGTAGGAGGGATAAGGTGTTCTGGGGGGACGTCCCGGGAAGGTGGAAGCTTGTTGTTGATATAGTTGTTTTTCGTGTTCGTGTTGTCAGTGTTGTCTCTATGGGCGGTCATGGGCATGGGGTGAGAGGACTGATGTTGAGATTTCGGTGGCCTCATCTTATGTGTGGGTAGTGAGAGGGAGCAGGGTGTCACTGATTGTGCAATGGTGGTGCTAGTTGTTTGTTGAGGTAGGCAGAATGAGGCCATAGTGGGAAGGTGTCGGTCATCATGGGGTTGGGGAGCCTCACTTGTGCCGTACCTTTTGTTAGTGTTGGAAAGGGGGTATGAAGGTTGTGTGGAAAGTGCGGGGGCGGAGTGGGGGTAGCGGTCATGTGGGTTGTGTTGGTGTTGTAGGCACTGGGTGCGGGATTGGATTGTGGTAGCATCCAGCTGGTCAGTCTGTCCTGGAGTAGGTGGTTGTTCGGGCTAGGGTGATGTGTGTGAGAGGGGGCGTTGTGTAGCGAGGGGAAGAGTGAGTCAAATGCATCTAGGTTGTCATTGGTGGCTTGGATCAAGACTGTGCCATTCGAGTATAGGGTCACCGAGGTGTGGCCACTCCGCACATGACGGTTGGGGATTGCGGTCATCATGTTACAGCTGTAGAGGGTGTTAATTGTTTTGGTTGTGAGGAGATGTGATCTGAGAAAGGTGTTCCAGTTTTCCGGTCTTTTCGAATGGAAAATTAGGTCCATTTTCAGCTGCCCCTTAGTGGAGCAGTGGTAAATGTCTGCAAATAGTGTTTGAGGGTGTTGTCTAATCAGTCTGTGTTTGAAGTTTTTTGGGGAGAGGTTAGGGGGAAAGTGATGGAGAAGGAGTTTTGGGCCATGTGGTTTTAGGTGGTTGTGTGTGTTAGGGTAAGGTGAGGTTGAAGTGACAGGTGCTATTTTGTTCAAGTTGGAAGGGAGGGTGGCTACTCAGAGTTCTTCTCAAGCTGTTATTTTTATTGTAGCTGGCAGTATGGGTTCCGCAAGCATCTACTAGGGGACAGGTATCTTGAACATACTGGCTTTGCCTGCTGAAGCTGTGGATGTCGACAGGCGATTTTTTAAATTCTTTTTTTTAGTGACTGCCTGCCGCCATTTTAAGGTCAAGCATTCATGTCGCCTGGCCTGTTTTTTATAGTCCACTAAATTAATCATGTGTAACATCGTATACTATGAGTTATAGCAAAGAATGTCAGAATAGGTGTCAAAAACAAGAAAGAAGAGGAAAAGTGCTAAGAATAATGAGGAAATTATCAAATAGAATGATCTTTATTGATAATTTGGAATCCCATCATACACCGAAGTGATCATGATCATCATCTGGGTTTCCAACTAACCACCAGTTTAACCTCTTGATCATAGAGGGGTTCTGGATGGTTTTATATCCTCTAATAGATCATTCAGAGGAAAGAGAGCGGAGGAGTCAGAAAAACAAAAAAACATGTCCGCCCTCTGATGAAATCACCAATAGTGTGAGACAGGTGCAGTGCAAAGTAGTATGTGATTTAAAAAAGGATTTGCAAGAGAGAAAATAACTGCATCTTTTTGGGATCACGTGTGCAATCCTTATTAAAATAAATATAGCAATGTAGCAGTGAAAGAAGTTACTGCTTGTAAATGGTCGACATGTTTCAGCCTACTGGACAGCCGGTCCACGGCTTTCTTCAGGACCAATCTTCAAGAAATATTTAATTGCTATTGCATTCAAAATTAGTGAAAAAATGTTTTTGTACATACAGGTCGCGTCTGATACAACCTCTGTTTTCTTAAACTGATCCTCTGTATCAGCGTGATGTGTAGGACATCTGTAAAACATAATTATTGACACCCACCGTGACAAACACATTTATTATTTACTTCATTTACAGCCTATAAGATGGCTGTCAGCAATCTATATGTTTTAAATTATTACAAAACTTTGTATGCTCACCCGTAAGATACAGGGATTAGACCTCACCTCACCCGGCAACAGCTCAAAAGTCGATGAGGCCACGCTCTAACCAGCATAAATCAAAAGAAAGAAATGAGGTTTCACTTATGATATGTACTGGTATTGTTCCATATGTCTTTGTCACATGGATTCCCTTCACTCTCTTTTGACATCGTAAAGAGGGAATATATTCACAAAATGAACAATAAAATAAAATTCTCCACGGTCATAGGGCAAAATCAAGGCATGGCACTGTTATCTTTAGAAATTACATTGCTCACAGTTTTATTTCTAAATGAAATATTGATGCATCATTTGGAGAATAAGTAAAATGACCATGCAGACAAAGTGTCTAAAAAACAGCTCTCCGTAACGTGCTCACTTTATTTCTCACGACAATGGAAGCCGGCACTAGTCAGCTTATATGTTCAGTGCAAATGCAATGTATATACACGTTTGACTATACTTATTATCAAGTGGAATTCAAGTGGCATAAGACAACCAAGACAGACCAAGAAAAAGACGGCATACAGTCTTTACAGAAAATTCCTACCTGATGTAACATGAACAGATCATCTCATCTTATCAAGGTACATTTTTGGTCTTCCAGTGGGTTCTGAACTATGACTTTTAAAACCTTCCATATGGGAATATGCATACAAAGTTATAGTTTTAGTCTCAAACCCTTCCCCCCATCCCGTTGTAGTTTTCCCATTGATAACCAATGCACTGTGTGTTCAGCACTTTCCAACATCATTATCACACTCGGGTGAACATATACATTAAAAAAAAATGTTAGGTGTGGATCTCCATATGGAAACAATTGCTATATAGAGGCTACCTCACTGACCTATATATGTATTTTGTCATACAGTAACACATTCCACCTAAATCCTTTTTCACAGAGAAAACCAGGCATTATGATACTATTTCACTTAAAAAGCTTGCCCACAGACACAATTAGAAACTGGCACATGAAAAAAAAAAGACGGACGCTAAAATAAATAGAATATTGCAAACGTTACAGAGGGACAAACACAAAAACAATTAAAGACAAGAAGACAATTAGTCAGAGAAATTTGCATATGCACCCATTCACCCATTTAAACTCAAATGAGATCTAAGCTAACGACCGTATAAAGTAGGGAAACATAAAACACAGACGCTGCTCTCACAGAAAGGCACACTCTGAAAATAACACGTATAAACAATCATAAAGGTACGTACATACACCCACAGAGGCATAATTATGCATAGGCCGTGACTCGCAGAGATCTGCATAGGGAATGCAATAAAGACATACTTGCATATCAAGTACAGAAGGTAGACTCACACAATTGCAATCAAATACTGACACTCTAGGTTCTTACTACAAATGTAGCATACAAAACACACACTTCACAGTCTCGTTAAATGGGTTAGTCTTGTGCACTATGGTGGTTGTTCAATTTTTGCTTGGCATGGCCAGTGCCCTGGATTTTTATATGTTGAAGGCTGTCTTGGCAGATGATTCCAGGCAACGTGAGACTGCAGATTGGAGAGAGATCTAAGGTCTGTTTGTTTAACCCATGTAAGTGCATCTTGCAGCATTACTTCTCTTTCCTTGGCAAGTTTTTATTTATAATATTTTTTTGTTGAATTTGATTTTAACGTACAATAAAAAGTTCCTGCTGTTCTCAACATATAATTACAAAACCAGAACTCCAGCAACAGGTTGACATAGAGATGTAGTCAGAAAAGCATTTTTTATCTATACATTTCTCTAAAGCAAAACAAACGAATAGCAAACTAATAACTATTAAATACTGAGTGGATATTATGCTACATTCAAAGACGCATCTTCTTTTACTGGTAGGATCTCTTTGTTCCTGTTGACATTTACCAAAAGTCAGCTTATTTGGGACATTTCAGTGAATAATCAGTTTTGAATCCACTCCTCATGGGATTTGTATTGTGCTTGATTTTACTATTATGCATGGGGTGCATTAATTCTCAATCATAGTGATTTTGTAATAAGGGTTCCCCATGGGCTACCCATTTGCAATGTATTAGTAATACTGTAACACAATCAGCGAACAGAACTGAATGGGAGGGAATATCAATTAGGACAGTATTTCCTCAGTTTTCAGCATTATTGTGTAAAATTTTATGAGAATTGTGCCTTTTCTTGATTTTCTTGTTCGGGCTATAATTGTCTCATCTTCTGCTTGAAAATTTGTCTTGATAATTGAAAGTTATAATTATTTATTTTCTTGGATTTTTTAACTCTTTGAGAACGGCATTTACCAATGTCCTCGCTCACATTTTAGTTGCAGGTGTGATTGCTGGTTGAATATTAGGTGCTAAATAATATACATAAGACAATAGGCTGCGCAAGTTATTGACCAGATTAGTCAGGAGGACATTTTTGACTAAAATGTGCTGTTTAGATATAGGCGAAAGACTACGTGAGTGGGATATGGATACATATGAATGGACTGTGATTTTGATGGGAATAGACTGGGTATTGACAGAAAGATCTGTCATTGGGTTCATGACTTCGATTACAGCAGGCACAGAGAAGAGTGGAGAATGAAGAATGGGACTCCCTTGCATTCACTCAAGATACGGGAACACTACTTTCATGCTCTCTTCGCCATCCGCGTTCACAATCAAGTTGCAAATTGTAGTTTGTGAATTGGAAAGACAGTTACAAATTGCAAACTACCTTAAGTACATTGCGACTTATGTTTTTTTGTGGTGATGTAGCCAGTGGTTATTCGAATCTAGGAGTATTTAATTATGAAAAGTCTTTGAACATCGTCTTATCAGGCTCACCCTTCTCCTCAATGGGGAGCAGTTGAGTAGGTGGCTATTGTGGATATTTGCTGCCAGCCTTCTGGATGTGTGATATCTGCTGCAGTGGCTTGACTATTGCTATGATGCAGAATAAGATCCTGTCTATTAGGAGCTATGGACCACTTTGCCCTTGACTTGGCCCATCTCCTCCAAATGAACGTCCGTTCACAGGAAGTAGAATGCTTGCAAGCGTGTGTTAAAAACTGCAAATACTTTTTAGTTAAACTACGCTGCTATGGGGAATGATAAAAGTGGTTATAAAAGCTTTATTTATGAATACTAGTTTCAACTAGTTCAACATTCATTAAAAGAATAGGTTCTACTTTCATTTTGAAGACTATTTACTGCCAAATATGTTGATCATAATTGGGAGACTTGTTTTCAAAGGGAAATTTAAAACTTAGCATTCAGGCTACATTGAGTGTTTTGCTAACCATACTTGAGTTTGAAATATATCAAGCAATTCAATTTCATTACAATGGTTTGTGTAGTATTTGCTGAAGTTTCAAACCTAGTCATTAACAATCTGCTATGTGATAGAGCTGCTCTATAGGGTGGGTGTGGTTGGCTTGACTAGTGGCATGAACTACCCTTCTTTCCATAAATGTATCATCATTTAAGCAGATTGTTCTTCTGCTAGGGGCTAGGGACTGAATCACCTTTTACTTATTTAATTTATTACCTGATAAAGTGCAGCATTTATAGCCGCACCATTTATCCCCCCACCACCAATATATATCACGTTTTCTAAAAAGTGATGAAATAGTTGTATGTGAGGATATCAGAATATCAGTAAGGAAGTATTGTGTGACATGAAGATCCTACCCTAAATATAGGTAACAAAAATACTATACCATTGAGTTTCTTTGAAAATGGAGTGTGGGAAATCTTAGGAAACTTTTCAAAGGGTCTCAAAGACATAAAACCCCAGCTTACAAATTTCGACCCTTGGAAACTCTGAAGGTTCTTTCATACGTCAATCGACCTTGGCCATCATGGTTGAATGACATTGGAACAAGAATACAAAACATGCATATATCATCAACTCAAGTACACTCAATGATGGGAGATTAGTGAAGCTTTATTTATATTAAAGGATTTGTAGCATTTTCAACATCTTTATTCAGATTAATTCAGCTTACAGAAATATCAGGTTGATTAGTGGCAGGCACAAATCAATACAAAGTGCCCCATAAAGGAAAATTGTCACTAAACTAAATAAGAGCCTGATCTACCCTATCATAGAACCCATGAAGAGTTCCTTTTCGGAAGTTGAAATTACCATAAACAGTTGGTCTGGAAACTCAGCCCAGTTCCCACAGCCGCAGGAGTGACTGTCAAAGTATCATTAAAGGAGGAATGATTGTTGCAGTAGCATTGATCAGGAAAGGGTTTAGGTAAGATAGAGAATAGAGTGATCCTTAGCAATTGCTGTCAGTAACAAGGATGGAGTCTCCTCTAAGCGAGCCTCAGAGGAAGAATAGGTCAAGTCTTGAGTCTCAAAATAAGTCCCAAGCAAAGAGTGTCAGAGGGACTGCCCCTAACTAGCTAGGGACACGTATTATTATAAAATCACACAACACTGTATTGAACCTGTTAATAGTCTTCCTCCAATGAAAACCACTCATCCTATAGTGTTGTCTTCTTCTGATGCTTCTCCACTTGATTCATACTGTAAACATACCCCCTAATGTATAGTAAAACAGTGTATTGTATGCTAGCAACATGAAGGAGAGTTCTCATTAGAACATTCTTACCTAAGCTAAAAGATGCACTCTATGTCCATGGTGAATACAAAGCAAGTTGAATATGCTGGGACAAAATTAGCAATAATGTTCTGGTGAGGCATACCTACAAATTTTAAATCATTATTAATTTTAACAATCACAGCAAAGTCACTTGGTTGGTTTACGTGTGCTAATGTGGCATGTTGGGGCTAAAGAAACATAACCCTGAGGTCAGCACATTCTTAAGCAAGATGCTGGTGCTAGGAAAAATGCTCTAAATAAAGGCTGATTGAGCTAAGGGCAAGAGTTTGGAAGGAAAGGCTATTGGGCCTACTAAAGTGGCAGATTTAAGAATGATAGGTTAGTACAAAAACATTTCCTAATATTATTTCATCTAATTTGAGCAATACACATTTTCCATACGTGTGATTAATTTATGAATTATTTGCAACTTTAATAATGCATTTGAAAATGATTCATTCACGCTATTAAGCAAGCACATTTTTCCTACGTGTCATTTTCTATGTGAAAACAATTCTGTAGCAGTTTACACACATTCTAAGATGTGATTCTAACATGGTTTGCAAGTGAAAACATTTTTATCCACAATTTCCTCCCTTTTGATGATTTTAAATCAACATACAATTTTGTTTCACATGGAAATTCAAGTCTAGAAGGAACTTTTGTCTTTAGATGTGTCTCGTCTCTTTCTTTTGATTCCCCTACTATGTTTAAGTGACTTCATGTAGGCATTGTTCCGACATCCCTCTCATACATTTTCTTTCAAAATGTTGCTGTCTCTTGTGCATAAAGTATTTACAGTTCAGAAATAGGATGTAAAGGAATATTAAGCAAAGTCCTATTAACACTATTATGGCTTTCAGTATACTCTTTCTGGCTGTCAAAAACCAATTTCCGATGGCATACAATCCTTTTTCAAAAGTTTCATACAAACTTGGTGTTTCCAGTAATTCAGGTTCTAGACCTGAAATGTTTCTAGCAAAACAACTCTATCTACTCTCGTCCCGTATGAATGCCCAGCACTGAATTACTTTTTCTTGTGCTGTAATTTTTTGTTAAAACTTTTGTATATCATCACATCATAAAACAGTGACTTCAATCAGATTTAACAATACATAAGCAAATATATCAATGAAAGTAGATGCGGCTAAAGTCTCTCAATGGTTGATGAAGACATATAAATACATAAAGACGTAATTAGGTACTAAGCCCAAAGGAAGGAAGAGAAGAGAAAGGGGAAAAAGGTAGAAAGACAAGAAAATCCAATAGTTAATAAATATATACATCAATAACAATAATATCAGGACTGACCGACAGTAAAGAGTGAAAAAACAATGATTTATAATTGGTAAACGTATCTAATGAAAAATATCTCCAATAAATCACTGTAAAGCACTGAAATATTAAAAAAACATTATCGGCTAAATAGGAATAATGAAATAGAAACTAAATATGCTTTAAGCGTGTTAACATTTCACAATAAGTTGAAACTGAGCATATATTAATGCTATTTATAGAGCAAATACAGTAACTAACAATTCTGGGAGTATACTTACCATTCTGTAGAAAATATAAGCTAGTCTAAAGGAAAACAAGGGAGGGAAAGGACAAGATCTCATAGGAAAGAAAAGTGAAGCTTAGTAAATCTCTTACTATGATATTATGGACTATTTTCTATAAAAGGTATGAGAAAGTAAAAATTCTAAATATTACGGTCCCATTGGTATAATTGTTATGATGTTGCGGAATCAGGAGGGGTGGGAAGGGTAATGAGGAAGAATAATTGTAAAGGGACACTGATAGAGAAATAGATAAACATAGATAAAAAATATATATAGTAAGTACAGGATAAATGAATCAAAACACATAAAGTCTAACCAAGTGAAAAAAGGAAAGGATAAAGGTGAATTTATATATATATATATATATATATATATATATATATATATATATATATATATATATATATATATATATATTACCTACTGGCGGTAGTTAGGACCTATTTTCCATAGGAAATCCACAACATTCTATTTGGAATAACGTTGGCGCCGATTGACGAATCTTCACGAAATTTTCCAAATTTTGGTCAGCTCTGGTCTGCTCCTATCCTGATTTTCACGGTGATTCGTCAAGCGGGGGCCGAGAAAAAAGGGGGGTCCCAAAACGCATTTTCTCTATGCATTTTCCCATAGGACATTTAGCCGCAGCTGCAGCCCGAACTGCTGAACGGAATTACACCAAATTTGGCAAAGTGGCAGTCCTCAGTTCAGACTCGTGCCTTTTGGTTAAATGGTGTAAATCCATTCAGTAGTTCCTGAGAAAATTAGAGTTATCTATGGCCTCGGAGGATCACGAGCACGAGCTGTATGCTAATTGGCTGCCAACATTCTGAATCAGGAAGTGTTGGCAGCCTTCTTGTTCCTCGGTAGAACCGAGGCACAAGAAAACCCGAAAAAAAGGCGCAAAACGCGACAAGGGGGCAGGGTAGAAACACCCTGACCCCCTAGGCCTGCCCAGGGGGTCCCACAAGGACCCCCAAGGCCCCCCAACATGTTTTTTTTTTAAGAAAAAAAAAATCAGCGCGGCCTCCCGCGCTGAATATGCTAGTTTGCCCCCGGGGGGGCCAAATCCTGGGGGCAGAATAAAAAAAAAGTGTGGGGGGTCCCAATCCCCCCCACACTGCCCCAGGGACCGCCACCCCGGGGCTCGAACATTGTATATGCGGGTGGGCTCATGGCCCCCCTGCAGCCCTGGGGACTGCCACGACCCAGGGCTTCTTGAACTTGGGTGGGGGGCTCTCAGCCCCCCCAGAGCTGGTCACCGCCACCCCCAGGGCTTGAAATATTTTGGGGTGGGGGGCTCTCAGGCCCCCCCAGCCCAGGGGACCGCTACCCCCTGGGACAACTTGTAAATGTGGGAGGGGGCCACACGGCCCCCCTCCTGGTGCCTTGTATAGGCCCTGGGGACTGCGACCCCAAAGGCCGGCTCCTGCAGTGTCCCGGGGTGCCCACCCCCGGGACACTGCTGTTTGCAATGGCAGAGCGGGAGCCTCGCGGCTCCCACCCTGCCGTTGCAAACTGCTTTGCTTCATTGAAGCGAGAGCAGGGAAACCTGCTCTCGCTTCAATGAAGCAAAGCTGATGGCTTTTCCACATGGGGAGCAGCTCCCCATGTGGAAAAGCAATGCCGGCTGCCGCAGGATGCGGGGATACAGCTGGGACCGTGGGGGGATTGGGGACCCCCCCACGAGAGGCCAGGTCCCAAGGGATGGGGTCCCCGGGGCCATAAGTGGCCTGGGAGGGGGTCCACGCGGCCCCCCTCCACCATTAAAAATAAATAAATACATTTTAAAAAATGGCCGGCCTTGGGGGATGGGGTCCCCAGGGCCTTAAAATGGCCAGAGGAGGGGTCTGCGCAGCCCCCCTCCATAAAAATAACATTTATTGAGCAAAAGGGCCGTGCCCCGGGGGGTGGGGTCCCCGGGGCAAATTATCGCCTCGGAGGGGGGCCACGCAGCCCCCTTCCCGATTTTTTTTTATAAATAAAAATTGGGGGCAGGCCCTGGGGGATGGGGTCCCCAGGGCCCAAAAAAATAGAAAAAGAAGGGGGCTGCACAGCCCCCCTTCTAAAAAAAAGTAGAAAAAAAAGACGGGATCGGGCCGGAGGCCACGCCCCCTCCTTACACCACTCTGCAAATGCGCCCCTGGTGCGTTTGCAGAGGGGGATCTAATTCCCCTTTAATACTGGGGGTCCCTGGGGGCCAACTAGCCCACCAGGAACCTCCAGTATGCACCAGGGGGCTGCATCGCAGAGAGGTGTAATGAGGCCACTCCCCTTTTTACACCTCTCTACAACGCAGCTCCGTGGTGCTTACCTGACGCATACTGGAGGTACCTGGCTGGCTAGTTGGCCCCCAGGGGACCGCAGGATTGAAGAGGAATTAATTCCGCAACTTAAAACGCGCCACAGGGCGTGTTTGCACACGTCACCTCAGGCCCTGCCCCCTTCCTTCACCATTGTACAAATATTCCTCTAAAATCAGCCAAACTACGAAATCCGATTTGCTCACCTGTTATCAGGAGAGAACCCAGTGCTGCATCTTTTTGCCACTGGTTTCAACCAAGCCTGGCTGAAGACGGCTGAAATGCCAGAAACCGGTCCTAGGAAGCTTGTTTCCGGTCCAGGGAAGACATGGCTTGGCAGTTCAGGCTGGACTGTTCCCATGAGGCACAGGGTCAGACTGATTTGCATATGGCCATGTCTTGAACTGGGGTGGCAGAGTGGGCTAAAGAATGTTGATGGATTAAACCCAGATCAGTTGACTGGGGGTGAGTGCTTGCAATGTTCAACACTCCGTCCATCATTTCCTTTGGTTTTTGCATCTTTTAGCCCAGCACTGACCCTGAAAAGTCATTCTAAGCGTACTTACCAGTAACTTGTATTTCTTTCCATAGGAATCCATTATGTGGTTTTCAGCAGAAAAGTTTCTAAGTGTCCATTTTTGAAACGTACAAATATTCCTCTAAAATCAGCAGAACTACGAATTCCGATTTACTCACCTGTTATCAGGAGAGAACCCAGGGCTGCATCTTTAAGCCCAGCACTGACCCTGAAAAGTAATTATAAGCATACTTACCTGTAACTTATATTTCCTTCCATAGGAATCCATTGTGTGGTTTTCAGCAGAAAAGTTTTGAAGTGTCCATTTTTAAAACTTACAAATATTCCTCTAAAATCAGCCGAACTACGAATACCGATTTACTCACCTGTTATCAGAAGAGAACCCAGTGCTGCATCTTTTAGACCAGCACTCACCCTGAAAAGTAATTCTAAGCGTACTTACCAGTAACTTGTATTTCCTTCCATAGGAATCCATTGTGTGCTTTTCACTAGAAAAGTTTCTAAGTGTCTATTTTCACAAACTAAAAATATTCCTAAAAAATCGTCTGTATGACTTAAACACATTCTTTCAACTGTTTACAGGAGATTCACCTGTGCTGGATCCAGGGTCCACCAATGAGTAAGAAAAAGTAACGATAACACTACTTACCTGCTAAGTGAATTTTCTGCCATAGTATAACATTGGTGATTCTATGTGAAAAAATGTAGGTGTCAACTTTTAAAATACAATAATAATCCTTAAAAATCACTACTGTAACCAAAACGCTTTTACTCAACTGTTTACAGGAGATGTCCAAGGACTGAATCTAGGATCCAGTCCTGTGGTTAGAAAAGTAATCCATAAAGTAACTAATTGCATTTGACTAGAAATTAACATTGATCTCACTGTTGCTATGTGTTTGAAATTGTGTTGCCCATTGCAACAACTGTAACTACTGTACTTAAAAGTCTATTGCCTATTTGCAAAGTATTTAAACTAAAGTAGTTCATTCTGAGAAAGTATATTTTGTATTGCAATGTATAATGTAATTAAATGAATAAAATATCTAAAAATACACAGTTTAAACAATGTAGTAAATCAGTATAAAAAAAATCAGTATAACAATTAATACATTAAAAATTGTAATTTAAAAAACCATAGAAATTCACTGAAAAAACAATAGGTTTTAGGGGTGTTATAGCTAGCTGGACATTTCACTCGAACAAAACCATTGAAATTCCTCCAATATAGTTAGTTGTACTAACTACATCTTGCGCGCCTGCAATCCACTGCTGATGATGTCACATATTACATCATTCATGACATGGTCAGTGACATCACTGATGACATCTCAAATGACATCACTGATGACATCATCCACGTGACAATCGGATACACCTCATCATACACTAGTATAACCTTTCATCACTCACTGTAAAATACAGAGTACCATGTTTGAAACCATTGACACACCAATACCAGTTACTACATACCCACTCACTGATTCCTACGTCTACACACACAACTACCCATTCAACAACAGAATCATCTATACATGCAGTCATTAATTAATAGAACACTATCAAATGCACTTATACACATATATAGACGTTGACACATCAGCAGTCATCTTAGTCGGTTATGCAGTCATCCTACTCACTCATGAAAAAAATGTATCGCACTTAAATTTACTCACTTACACAACCATCCAACAACACCTCATTTATTCAAACACATAGTAACTCATCGTTAATATGTTAAAAAAGCACCATTACAATAATACACTCATTCATATAGTTACTCTCACAATCACTGACACTTACACATACTTATTTATATACACCAACTCTCACATACAATGCCTTTTATTTTTTTTACTTTGTTGAAGATGTACAACTAAAACATATATAGTGCCAGATTTAAAACCATTGACACACCAATACAAGTTTCTAAACACCCACTTAGTGATTCCTAGATCTATACACACATCTAATCACTTACCTATAGATTCACTCATATATGCTGTCAATGATCAATAGAACACTATCAAATATACTTATACACCTATGTCGACATTACACACCAGCACACATCCTAATCACTTATGAAGTCATCCTACTCACTTATGCAAACAATGGATCATACTTACTTTTACTTAGTTATACACTTATAAAAACACCACTTCATCTATTCATATAGATAATAGCTCATACTTAGTGTGTTATAAAATCACTATTACAACTAGACAGTTATCCATACAGTCACTCATACAATCACTAAGTCACGCGCACCCTCCCCGAACCGAGCGCGCACCCTCCCGATCGCGTGCTGAATGCTAATTGGCTGTCGAGCGTCTCTCTACATTCGAAACCAGGAACTGTTGGCGGCCATTTTCTGCCTCGGTAGAAGCGAGGCTGAAGATGGAAGGGAAATAAGTGTGTAAAAGATATGAAGAGAGCAGAGTGGAAATACTCTGACCCTCTAGATTTGCTTAGGGGGTCCCAGAAGGACCCCCTGTGGCCCCCCTTTTTTTTTTTTTAAAGCGGCGAAATGCGAGCATGGTGCGCGCATCCTATCGCGTTGGATGCACGGATTCTCTCGTGGTGGGTGCGCAGATCCACAGCAACGTTTTTTGAAAAACGACAAGAAATCATTGGTTGTATAACAACTTTCTACACTGAAAGGTAGGGTGTATATTTTTGTTTTTTAAAGGTATGATTGGAAGCAACCACTAGTGTTCAACATTATCACTGATTGATTTGGGTTATTAACTACAAAATTAATCATTATCATTTCCTGGGCCTAGAAAAGGTAACCATACTTGAAGAAACAAATCTGTTTGGTCCTAGAGTTTATATATCACACGTTCATAAGAAGCTGTGTGAATCATAGCTAGCATCGATGCTTCTTGCGATGGTGGATTAGGCGACTTCCACTGCCGCAGAACACAAATTTTTTCTGTGGCTAAAGCTGTATGTAGAAGTCGATGCTGAGGTTCAGAGAGTGTTGGTGATTGTTGTGTATTGTGTAAAAGAATAGTGGGAGAGGTAAGTGGAAGTTGCAATGACATTGAAGTGTAGAAGTTTCACCCACATATTCCCAGAAAGAATGTAGCAACGGACATTCACAAATGATAGCATGAGAAAGTAAACCAGCTTTATGGAGCTTTGTTGGTGACCAATGTCAATCATGTAGCATTTTGAATAAACAAAATGTTAGTCTTGCTTCACGGGTGCCTTTATTTAAATCATCAAGGATCTCTGTCCACTCATTATCATTATATGAGATTGATAGTCTGATTTGCCATTTGGTAGATAATTCCTGTGATGGAGCTTGTGAAAAAAGATAAGATGTGAGTATTTCATAGAAACTGGACGTAACTCCTTTTTGTTTTCCCCAGGTATGGAGATATGTTACTACTGGTGAAGCTTATAGCAACCAAGGATGTGATCCTAAGCTTCTCCATAAGCATTGTTGAAACTGCGTATATTTCCCAGATTGTAGGGTGCATAGACCAAATTCCTCTTGTAATTGTGTAAACATCTTAAAGTCACCACCAGAAAGGATTTGATCTAGAGAAGAAATACCTGCTGCCTTCCAAAGAGGCCAAGATATGAGTTGTTTATTATTACATATGCTTGCGTTGTCTCATAAAGGAGCTTTTCTGTGAATACGAGGATGTGAACCTAGTAATCGGTGCGCTCGCTGCCAAGCCCCACGCATAGTGGATAAGATAGGATTTGTGGAATCTTTATGGTAAGTTTGTGTCCCATATAAAATGGAAAGGCCTGTTTCTGTTGATGAAAGATGTCTTTCTATTTGCACTCATAGTGGCATGTCAGAAGCTTTTGATAACATGTAAGTCATTTGGTATAATTTTAATGCAAGGGCAGAATGTTCTACTGACGGCAAGCTAATTCCTCCATAAGAACGGTAAGCCTTTAATTTCAGTGCTGCTAGACGAGGTCTGGCTGAGTTCCATACAAAGGATTTTATCTTAGAATCTATTGAACATAATATGGTTAGAGGAATCTGATTGGCAAGCATACCCAGAACGTATATGAACGAAGTCTCACTGCATCTGAGAAATGAGGGGATTTAAGTTATCTATAATCATCCCTTCTAGGCCTTTGTTCCTCAAATATACCTAAATATTTGAGGCACAAAGGTTGACAATGAAAAGGGAATCCTGGTATAGCCGCTTTTGTAGTCCCATCTGAAATGGGTAATGCTTCACTTTTGTACCAATTAATTTTGTAACCAGAAAAGGAGGAGAAATTATCTATAATTTGAAGTATAGACGATAAAGAATTGGGCAAATCTGTGAGTGTAAGTAGGATGTCATCTACATGCAAATAGATTTTTGATTCTCCTGTCAAAAGGCATATGCCTGTAACATTAGTAGCCTGACGTATTGTGGTGGCTAAAAGCTCCATAGCTAGAAGCAAGAGGATTATGAATGAAATTAGATATTTAAATATTTGTGATAAAGAAATTGGGGTCTGATGAATTGAAAGAACCATTACATATCATGATATCCAGTGTATTCTCAGAGACGTTTAAGTGCTGAGGAATCGGGCAGTGTTCCAATTGTGTATAAGTTAAAACAGCACGTGAAATACTAGCTTTTAGTAAAAAAGTGATCATAATGTTGATAACAGAGCATGTCTCCAGGATTAGATGTACCATCATACAATTCATCATTAGAAGATGCAGCTGATTGCTCTAGATCCGCAAGGATATTGTGCATGGTTTCATGTCATCGGAAAAAGCACTAAAGGTGATGATATCATTTAAGGACATTTTAAACAAATAAGTAATTTGCAAAACTTCAGTAGGGCCATACACATCATATGATACCCTGCCCCACACTATTCCTTCAGGAACTGGAACTGCTTTAATGTTCACCAGGAACAGGTCCATTAGTTCACGCTGTGATGATGCATGTGGTTTAAGAACCAAGTTCAGAAGATGTACTGTGGAGCATTCCGAGAGATACTGTCCATTCAGAAGTAGGAAAAAGACAGTTACCAAACCAATCCAGGGGACCTGGAAAAACAATCCAATTGTAATCCAGAGATGTATCCATGGAACAACAAAGTATGTCTTTTTCAGCCAAAGATAAAGAGCATAAACTCACAGCTTGAAAGGGAGAGGTGGTGGTGGCAGGTCAGGTTCACTGGGATTTGCTGAGAAGTTGTCATAATGTATGAAGTATCCAGACACCGTCCGGTCTATTTTTTGCAGCTCAGCAGGTTTTTCAGAACTAGGAGATGACTCGATCTGTGGCATATTCACATAGACGTCGTAAATTTTTCAAGTTGAGATTTCTGTATTTGTTGATTGTACAGTTGTAGTTGTTTAAACAGAGAGAAGTATCATTTCATTGTTGTTTCCAGGTTCTCTTTTGAGAGTGGAATCTTCTGTCATTATTAAAGCTTCCATATGAACTTCCTGTATGGTAGCAAGAGGAGTGCAGCAGCTATCCAGGAGCCCACATGGCCTACGTTTGAGAGTTGGCCACATTGTGTGGCTGAATCCAATCAATAGAGACAAAACTCTTGTCAAGGTGCGGAAAAAGTACTGTTCTAGTACCTTTGACAGACAGGACAGGTACAGGCACTCTGGAAGATGGCCCAAATTCTTTCTTGTCAACTATTTTCTCTCTGACTGCCTCCTCAATCTTCGGGACCCAGGCAGGTCTTGCTGGCACAACATTTACTTCCCCAGTGGTGGTGTGTTTTATTTGGATACTGCTTTTTAAAGACCGGAATTCATTGAGTTCCTGTAAAACAGCCAAACGTTCTTTGATGTCAAATGGTGTTTCAGCTGCCACTGTGCTGACACCATCGATGTATGGTACCCACATTCTCACACCCAAAAGAAGTTCATAAGGAGTGTGATCCCCTAGGGAATTTCTTGCCATGTTGTTAAATGTCCTCTGGACCCCATATAGGTTATTGGCCCACTGCCAACCAGCCTAATACCCTTGTGTTAAGAACTGCTTCAAGTCACAGTTTTTCCTCTCAAGGACTGAACTTTGCTCAGGGTGGTACATGGAGGAGTACCGCAAGGCCACACCAAAACTTCCCATGGCTTCTTTTTTAGCCCGACAGCTAAACGCCTGACCCTGGTCAGAATGTAGTGCTACAATTGCATATGTCCAGATAAAGACTTGCAAATCTTTGATAACCGTTTGAGCATCAGCCAAGCGCTGTGGCCAAAACACAGGAATCCGGAGCGTGAATCCACTGCCACCAAGATATACTTGTAAGCCCATCTGATTGTAAGGAGCCGCAGTGATCCGAATACATAGAAGCCAAAGGCTTGTCTGAAGTCAATAAAGGTGTCAATGATGGACATGCAATGTTGGAGCCTTTCATCTGCTGGCTGACGTCACATTTAAGGACAAAGTCCTTGGTCTTATTTGATGGACCTGGCCACTAATAGTAGTGCATCAGTAATTAATCTGTAGCAGTAATCCCTGCATGAGTGGAACTCAGACCCTCATGTACAGCTAGTATCAGTCCTAATCTGCGATCAATTGTACTATGTATTACCCTATCCCCAACTCCTGGAATCTGAGCATATGGAATGTTTTGTTCATCTAACTGGCAGGAATTCTTGAGTGGAAAGCCTTTCGGCAGCTTGATCCGTTTGGCATGGCACTAACTGCCACCATAGTTGGTCTGTATATCCTCATACTTGAGTGAGTTATTGCAGCAATGGCAGTAGTACGAACTATTGTCTTGGCAACTTCATCCGCCATGGAAATCCCTTCAACATGAATGCCAAAACATTGATGACTCAATGTATGAATAACCTGAGCCAACGGCAGGCCTTCTTTCAGCTTTGCCACCTGTTCCCAAAGCATTAAGGGCCAGATGCACGACCTGCCAATTAGCTAGTCGCAAATTGTGTCTCATTTGCGGCTCACAATTTGCACTTGCTAATTAGGATGTACAACAGTGTCTGAGACACTGTTTGCGATTCCCATTGTGGTCGCAAATTGCATGCTTCATGCATATAAATGGGGCTGTCACAATTTGCAACCCCATTGGGAATGGCTGGCACTCCCAGGGATCGTGGCCTGCTGGATCAGCAGACCTCTGTGTCTGGGACTGCTTTTAAATAAAGCCTTTTTTTAAATGCAGCCCATTTTTCTTAAAGCAAACCGGGATGCATTTAAAAAGTAAAAATGAAACTTTTCAGTTTCATTTTTTAAGGGCAGGCAGTGTCCCTGGGACCACTGCCTGCCCTTGAAAAATATGTGTGCATGCATTCACAAATGGAAAGGAGTCCCCTGGGGACCCCTTCCCATTTGCGTGGGCTTTTCCACCCTTCTGAAAAGGGTGGTAAACTGCGAGTGTTGTGCGACCGCAATTACGGTCGCAAAACATGATTACATAGCTTAAGGAGTCACTATCAGGACGGGACGCCATTGGAGAGCCCCTTCCTAATAGCGAGTATCTAATCCTATTTTGCAAGTCGTAAATTGATTTGTGACTTGTAAAATGGGATTAGTACATGGGCCACAATTTTCTTGCTGGAGCAAACGGGTCTAAAACACATTTGCTCATGCAAAAAACCTTTGTACATCTGGCCCCTTGTGCTTTACTGTGCAACCTTTAGAATCTCTAAATCTATTTTGGCCCCAATAGTGTAGATATTCATTATAGGACTGGTCACAGTAAAAACGAATCACACACAATAAGTATGGGGAATATACAATACGTATTTTGTAGCGCCCTCTTCAGGGCTTTGAGTTCCACCAGCTGTGCAATACAGTTCCCTAAGAACTGTGTGTGTGTTTTCCCAAGACGGAATTTTCTGTTATGCAAGCACCCTTTAACAATTTTGCATGCCACAGAGGATTGCTATTTCATTCCTATGGCAGGCTGGGCAGAGCCATCGGTGTAAATGAATCATGCATATCAATCTAGAGGCATAATTTCATTTGGCAGATGATATTCTTGTTCGTACTGCAAAAATGCTTGTGTCTGTAATGTAGAGTCAAATCTGTCATCTACATCTGTTGCAGTGAGAGAGTTAGGCCATTGAATCCATCTTGGATGTAAAGCTTTAGCTTTTGGAATGCTCACTTTGGTGACGGCCTCTAAGGTCGGCACTGGGGTCATGACATTCATATGTTTCTCCTGCTCTGGTGCTCTCTCTCTCTCTCACGCTATTGCAGTCTGTACCACTGTGGGAATTTTCTCAGTGGATGCATAATGCATTTCAGCATTTGAGTACAAAAGTGATTTGTATGCAATAGGTACTGTATCACCCTCACTGAAAGTGATATAGGTTTACCTGGTTGGTCCAGCAACTATGCGGATAGCCAGGTTAGTTGTGTTAACACACTTGTGTAAATGTTTAGAAGCTATCATGTTAGCTTGTATGGAATGTAGAATATTTGTCATTTTCTGTGTCCAATGATGAACTGAAAAACCAGGTCTAATTAAGTCGTAGACAGTTGTTACCCATTCTGCATAATCCAAAATTTAAGTTCTGCCAAAATTTAAAAATCAGAAAATGGATTGTAGTCTTTTCAGAGTCGTTGGAGGTTGGAGCAGCGCACATTTTAAAAAAAAAATGCCTGAAAGGATTTTCCTTCACTGTACAACCCATATCCCAGGACATTGAAGCAATTTTAGATTTTTTTTAACTCAAATATTTTTAGCCCGGGGTAAGAAAACCCACGAATTATGTTGTTTAGTATTTCATTAATTCATCATCATCATCCTTCAGATTAATATTATCTACATAGGACAATGCCTCCCCATCAAAATGTTAAGTAACTATGTCTCTCTGTCTGAAAACAGCCCAGGACTATTCTTATACCCCTGTGGCAGTCAACAAAATTGGCGTTTAAAACCTAGCACTGAGAATGCTGTCAAAATCTGCTCCCAGCTGCTACATTTTGACAGAAAAAACAATTTTAGATATCTAGTGGTGTTTTGAATTTTTGCCACACAATGTTATTCATTAGTGCGCCACTCTATGCATTTTGTACCACAAATGTGCATGTCGAAGCATTTGAATGTCTGCATTCTAAGACTAGATGGTATGAATCATTGGGTTTAATTATGGAAAACAAGGGATTATTCATGGATGAGGTGCAATTCTCTATTACACACCAGTACTCAAGGATATCCCTGACTTGTTTCTTTGTTAAATATTTTATTGGGTATTGTCTCTGCAGTTGAGGAATGGATTTTAATGGTATTTCGTGATGAGATGACTCATCGTCCCACCCGACATGATTGTGATAAAGTGCAACAGCAAGCACAAATGCACACTCCTGCACGTAGGAATTTTCAACTGATTCTGGTACGAGGTCGGTGAAAGGAGGTAAAATTACACGTTCCCCCACTGGGCATTCCTTGGTGAACTCAGGTGGCCAACGTTTTCAGCCAAAAGAATGTTTTAACCATATTTCAGGTTCTCTCAAAAGAGACCCTTCTCTTGCCTGAGTATGTACCCCTCCATTTGGAGCATTATTTCGTATAAACGGTGTGGGACACTTACCCTTTTATCAGATGTTTCCATTGTGATATGCTCAGTTAGCACTTCTGCCACCAGATAATCCATCAGGTTCCGGCGAGCTATTGTCACTTCTTCCACACTGTCCAGCATCGTCACTGCCCATTCATCATTCAGAAGCAGAGTCCTCAGTAGTCTGGGCATTTCTAATTTTTTATCCTGGCACCTTTTTCTTATTAAATTAAGGTTTAGAAGTCTTTTGTTTGTCTTCCTGTTTAATGATGTAGTCTGAAGTGCAATGTGTTTCCCTTTTTGGCTTGATTGTGCTCTGACCATTGATTTCTCTCGCCAAACGTTTATCGGATGAGTCCTGAAAAGAATGAGAGGAACGTGTATCAGTAACTTGATACCTGTAAGGCTTCCTAATATAATCACGGTTTCTCAAATTGTATTTTTTCTTGGTGTGTTCCACCAGTTGAGAGACCCCCCCCATGTCTGTGTTTTGTTTATTTTTTTGTTTGTTATCCCATTTCTTTTTGGAAGACTTAGGTGCTTGCTTAGAGTTATCATTTCCAGAATTGCTCTTACTATTGGTTTCCCAGGTGTGGTGCCCAGATTATCTCTACCCAGTGAAGCACGTGTTTCCTCGATAATCTTAGGCATTTCTTGCTCCTGTTGGAGGGAATTCTCTCAGGCGTTGGCGTATAGCCACTGCGGTTGCCTACCCTTTTATGTTACTTGACAGAATGGCAGATAATTGGGCAAGATTGCCCGTTAGTTCCATACCCAGGTCCAGGGCATGCTCTACCCCATACCCTTTCTGTATTTGTTTCAGTACATAAGGCAAAACTGCTATTGAAGGGGTACCATCAGTTCTGGTCTAAACAGTAGCAAAGAGTATACTCCAAGAGGCACAATCTTATATCGGGGGAGTCATCTCCATTGGCAAGCGAACTGCTAATATTCTATGTTTTTCATGCAGGCTCATATGGCAAAAAAGGGCTTCAAGCTGATATGTGTTTTGCGCTATCCAGAACGGGATTTGGTCCTGACTGGTGGGAATCTTTCCCATAATGGCATTCAGCATTTGGGGGCTGATACCCGTAGTAGCCAATTGAGGTTGTGCAGCCTGAGCAGCCCTCGCTGGTTGAACTGTCATTGTTCACATTATGAACTGTGTGAAATTTCAGTTAATTTGTACTAAATATCCAGAAAGTATACACATTCCTGCTGCTGGTAAAGTAGCAATGTCTGTATGCGGTGTACAGGAAGCTAAGATCGGCCAGGTCACTCCTACTTAAGTAAGCGTGCTGAGTCTCAAGTCTTCTGTGGTATGGGGTAGGGTGCTTTTAAATCAATTAAAATGTTACTGGTAAGTTAACTCAGTTTCTATGTCCACATACGGAAAGTATTCTTCAGGTGTTTTTTCTTCAATGTAAGTGTGAAACAACTGTGTGCATGCATCTGCAGGCGGGAATTTAACCCAAGAGTAGAATACCTCTGTTATGTATGCTTTGTGTGCCTCAACCACGAAGGTAATGTCTCCACCAGTTGCCGGGAGGTCATGTAATAGTTTCATAGTACCTGCCTGTCTGCAATTGTCTGTAGGGTTTAGACCAGATTCCTGCTTCTCAATGTCCTCAGCTTGTCTGATCATTGTTAAAGGAAAAGGTAATTAATCAAATTAATTTATGGAGATATGAAATGGACAATGTGGTCAACTTTGTCTTCCAAGCTTGAATGACCTACAGCTAATACATAGGGTAAACCTAATCAGCTGAGGTGTATTTATTTCCCTTCGGACGTCTCCGGTTTAAATGTGAGGAGCGGTCTCTGAGAAAGCACAACTAAGCTACTCAGATTGACCGTTAAATAACAACCCAACCAATGTTGGGGTGCCATGTTGTATAGTTCCTACTAATTCGTATGTTATGCGCACTTGTTAGACAACCTAACCTAAGAGCTTGGGGCCAGATGTATCAAAGGGTTTTGCCCATTCCGTGTCTATGGGGAAATGAGTTGATACATATGGCCCTTGGTGTCTAGACTGATTCTGGACACCCCAGTAGGATATGTTGGCCTAGAGACCATCTAGTTCAAAGAGTCACTGTAGCCCCTCTAACCTTACAAGGGAGCAAATGATTTCTGGCAACCTCTGAACGTAACAACCCTGACCCCTCAGGAATCAATGAAACAGAATACAATCTTTCACTTAGTCACTCGTGCTCACTAATTCTCAGAGAAGTATACAGAAAATACACAGTGGAACGTTTTTCAATAGGCTTATTGAAACGTTATTCTTGTATAAAATGTGTGTAATACAATGATTAATAGACAGAAGTAGATAAAAGTAATTACAAGCACCAAAAGTGGAAATAGTTGATATAGTTCTACTATGATGCTAAAATAGTGTTTATATGCAGGCATATAAAACAAGACAGTAATTGAGCGTACTCCTACTATGCAAACCCTATTCTAAGTGTACCTGGAGTGTGTGTGGATGTGGAGCCAAGAATTCCCCCAAGGGACTATCCAACCTGTTGGGGGGAAAGTAGGAGCCCATCTTGGTCACAAACTGGACAACCCCTTACAGAGATGTTAGATCGCTGCATGGTGAAATATCAGCATGCAGGGAGCCTTGGTGTCAGCTGAAGTGCCTCCCCTACTAAGCTATCGGGATGCTCATATTTCTATAATAGAAAGCAGCCTTGCGATGTGCATATAGATTAGTGATGGTATGGATATACAGCTAGCCCTGTCACCCCGTGGATGAAGATAGAGATGACATTTGTACATAGTGCGAAAAGAGACCTTGTTCATGATGTTCAGGGCATTGTGAGAATGTTGTGTGAATTTAGTTGTGTAAACATGCTTAGTTTCAGAGAAACTAATCCAACATTGATGCACAGACATGGAATATGTGCAAAAATATACTCCTGAAAAATAGGACAGTGCAAGAAATGAGCTGCTTTACTACATGGACCTAACCCGAGAACATAACAGTAGCAACCATTAGAGGTAGAGCAATTTGTAAAATGTGTATGGGTCGTTCAATAGGAAGTGGAACTTATTCCACTGAAGCTGTGGCTATGGTCTGACTGGCACTAGTGCTTATCTCTCCTGGGTCAGCATAGTTTACAGGTAGTGGGGGTCAGGAAGACAATATCTCTTCTAATATCTCGTCTCCGGGGAGGAGCCTAGCGCTTGACCAAGATGGCCGCGTGAGCTTAGAGCTCCCGAGACCCTCGCGCCCTCCGTCGACTATCCTGTCTCTAATCCTGCTGGTATGCATGGCACCGTGTTGCTGAGTTGTCAGGGAGGCGATTGATGCTACCCGCGGTCGGATCGCCCATCGGGAACCGGACTTATGACTGGCGAAAGATTGCGGCCTAACTCCCGGAGATGCCAGGGGCTAGAGTTAGCAGGATGCCCGACTCCTAGTTGATCAACAACGGCCTGGTGAGGTGTGAACTGTCGGACGGAGGCCCTCGCTCTTTCACTTTCGATTTCGTTCCCTTTGTCTGCCCGGACACTGTAGAGCTCTGGGTGGCTTTATAACCCCAAGGACGCTCGGCGGGCTACTCTGGCAGCATAAGGCGGACCTGCTCACTCCTTATTCCTCTCTCTGAGAGGGAACGGTCTTCACTGCATTGGACTGCCTGGAGTCCATTATGTCGGGCAAAGCAGAAGGGGATCGGCTGAAGACTAAGTCCACCAGGCGGGGAACGTATTCCCAAGTCAACAGTATGGACCGCTACGCCCTCCTGAAGACATCGCCGAGTGGATCGAGCCAGGCGCCGGATGCCCAGAAGGAGGACTCGCCTGGGACACCGGAGCTCTCCCTGCAGGATGTCATGGGCGCGCTTGATGGGATGCAGACCTCGATGGGGAGGCAATTCGAGGCCCTGGCGCATAAGGTGGATGCCATCCTGGTGGATGTCAACTTGATCCGCTCGGACCTGGGCAAGACAAACGAACGCGTTAAGGACCTGGACCACAAGACCACGGGCCTCACTGATGATGTTGCGGATTTGCAGAACGAGGTCCGGAAGCTGAGGGCCGAGAGTGACCTCGCCGCTCGCCGGCTGGAGGACTTCGAGAGCCGGTCCAGGTGCAACAACGTGTGCGTCATCGGGGTCCCGGAGTCCTCGGATGAGGCTTCGACGGACCTGCTTGTGGAAGATTTGGTCCTCAATCATCTGAAGCCTAAGGGCCTTGGAAAGTTTTTTGCTGTGGAAAGGGCCCATAGGGTGCCGGGCGGACGGCCCAAGGCGGGTGCCCCGCCGCGGCCGATTGTCGCCCGGCTCTTTCATTTTCGAGATCGGGACGCTATCCTGCAAGCTTCGAGGGTGACGGGCCCAGTCCCCTTCCAGAATGCGTCGGTGAATTTTTATCCGGACTTCACCCAGCAGGTGCAGAGACAGAGACAGAGCTTCCTGGGGGTGAAGCGGAGACTTCGGGAACTGGACCTGAAGTATGCCATGCTTTTCCCCGCCAGACTACGGGTGGTGCATGAAGATCGGACATTCTTTTTTGACTCTCCTGTTATGGCCGACGAATGGCTGGACGCTTTGCCCCGGCGACGGACCGGGGACGACACAGCCGAGCATGGAGACAGTGGCCGGGATGGACAGGGCTGAAATCTCAAAGCCGGCCTGACTTGATTTGACCATACTTGAAGATTTGAACAGAGAGCAGTAACTATGGAGGGTTGCGGGAGGACGAGGGGTGCTCTTTTCCTCCCTTAGGGTACTTTTTGTAGATTTTTGTTTTTGTAGGGCGACAGGCACACTGCAAGTTGGGGGGGCTTTTTAAGCTGCAGCAGGGGTGCAGGGTGGGGGGAGGTATGGAGATTTTGAGTTTGTTGTTGGGGGGTTTATTTCTGCAAGGCATGATGATTATCCTCAGGACTGTTCCATGGTGGCGCCTCGGGTGTGGGGTGGGCCTCTTTCCGTTTGAGGATGGGGGGTAGAGGCTTAAGTGTTATAAGCTGGAATGTTAATGGTTTGGGGGATCGCATCAAGAGGGGGATTGTTTTGCAATTTCTGAAACGTTCAATGCCAGACGTTGTCCTGCTGCAGGAGACGCATCTCATAGGCAATACGTGCTATGCCCTGAATAGGAAGGGGTATAAATTCATTGCACACTCGGGATTCTCTTCTGGGTCCAGGGGTGTGGGCATCCTCGTTAGAGCATCGTTGCCTTTTGAGGTGGACTCCACCATTGTTGACGATAGGGGGAGGTTTGTGGCGGTGGCGGGGAGGTGGGAAGGAAGGACTTTGGTTTTGGTTTCGGTTTATGTCCCGCCGGCCCTGCAGGCCTCCACATTTGCTGAACTGGGCAGGGCTTTGCTGACTCTCCCGGGGGGAATGCTGGTAGTGGGAGGGGATTTCAACGCTGTGGGTTCCGGACTGTTGGATAGATACCCGCCCAGGGATACAGGGGGGGCTCAGAAATGGCTTCCAGACTTCCTGGATACGTTTGGTCTGATAGACTGCTGGAGGCTCCGGCACCCCACACAGAGTCAATACACGTTTCACTCCGGGGCGCATGGTAGCCTCTCCAGGATTGACTACCTGCTCACTCTGGCCGCACATGCCTCGTTGATATCCGAGGCGAGGCACATGGCACGTGGTATCTCTGATCACTCGCCAGTGTGGATCCGGCTGGATCTAGGTTGGGAGGGAGGAGGGAGGGTGGCCCCCATCAACCCATGGTATTTCCGAGACCCCAAGATGCGCAGCGCCCTGGTAAAGAAGGTAGATAATTACTTTAAGGACAATCTGGGAACCGTGGACTCGGCGGTGTCACTGTGGGAAGCTTTTAAGACCGTGCTTCGGGGGGAGGCCCTCTCCCTGGTGGTGGCTGCCAAGAACCGGAGGGATTGCGAGGTGCGGCAAGTGGAGGAGGAGATTGCGGCCCTTGAGGGGGATATGGAGGAGGATGTTACAGAGTCCTCATTGCATGAGCTTTGCCTGAAGCAGGCGGAGTATAGGGACCTGGTGACGAACGCCGCCTAGACCCTCAGCAGGGAACAACAGGGCCGCCTTTATGACGTTGGGGATAAGGCAGGGAAACTCCTGGCGTGGTTGGACAGGAAAGAACGGGTCAATAGAGTGGTGCCAGAGTTGATTGGAGAGGGGGGAGAGGCGATTGTGGAACCTGAGGGGATTGTGGAGTGTTTCGCAGAGTATTTTCATAGGGTTT
Organism: Triturus cristatus; assembly: GCF_964204655.1. Classification (NCBI taxonomy): domain Eukaryota; kingdom Metazoa; phylum Chordata; class Amphibia; order Caudata; family Salamandridae; genus Triturus; species Triturus cristatus. The sequence goes on along the minus strand of NC_140586.1, from coordinate 446,731,180 downwards.
ATTCCTCTGTGTCGGACAGGCCGCCCGAGGACTCGTCTGATCTCCTCCGTGATATCGAGTTGCCCTGCCTCTCTGACATAGATAGGGACGATTTGGATGGTGACATCACGATTGACGAGGTGGCGGGGGCGATTCGCGCGTTGAACTCGGGTAAGGCCTCTGGACCGAACGGACTGCCAATCGACCTGTACAAATTGTTCCCGGATAGGGTCACCCCTCACCTGCGCGCCATGTTTTTGGAGGCGCGGGGGGATGGGATCCTTCCGTTGGATCAGCGGCTGGCGTCGATCGTGGTCATACATAAAGAGGGTAAACCCCGAGATAGATGCGCCTCCTATCGGCCCATTTCACTCCTCAACGCTGAGCCGAAAATTCTGGCCAAACTCCTGGCTACCCGTTTGATTAGGGTACTTGGCGATTTGGTCCATCCGGATCAATCTGGCTTTATCCCGCACCGAAACACAGCATTGAACATTAGGCGGCTACATGGCGTCATCGCCAGGGCGGACACGCTGCGTGAACCGGCTGTTGTGGCATCTCTTGATGCCACGATGGCCTTTGACACGGTGGAGTGGGCATATTTATGGGCCGTGCTGGCCAAGTTTGGTTTCGGTCGCGGGTTTGTGAGTTGGGTTCGGTTGCTGTACGAGGGGCCACTAGCGAATGTTGTGGTGAATGGTCGGGCATCTACTCCGTTTCAGCTTGGTAGGGGTACTCGGCAGGGCTGCCCCCTGTCGCCTCTGTTGTTCGCCCTCGCCCTCGAACCGTTGGCTGCGTGGATACGTTGGCACCCGGATATACGGGGCCTTCGGTGGTCGCCTGATCACGAGGACCGTATTTCGCTTTATGCCGATGATATCCTGCTGTATCTTGCCTCACCTAAGAAGTCACTTATAGTGGTCTGTGACGTACTCGCATCGTTCGGCAGGAACTCGGGGCTTGTGATTAATTGGGGCAAATCGTACTTGTACGTTCTTAGTGGCGAGGTCCCACCGATCCCTAGAACATGTTCGATACAGGTTGCCCAGCAGGGCTTCGTGTATTTGGGGATTTTTATATCCATGGATCCTGCTGTGCGCTATGAGAGGAATCTGCTCCCCCCCTTGGCACGCTTGAGGCGAGATGTTGAAGGTTGGCGGAGGCTGCCGCTCTCCCTTGTTGGGCGTGCGGCCCTGTTCAAAATGATGTCTCTTCCCCGCTTCCTCTACGCCCTCCAGAACACCTTGGACTGGGTACCGGCCAAATACTTTCGGGAGGTCGAAGGCCTCCAACGGACGTTGCTGTGGGATGGGCGGCCGCGAATAGCTATTTCAAAGTTGACGCTCCCATGGTACGATGGGGGCATTGCGCTCCCGGACATCCGACGGTACTATTGGGCCACGCAGCTGAGCGCGATCAACCATGGGTTTTATGGCCCTGCCCTCAGCCCTGGGTATGCCATGGATAGGTGGCTGCTGCGCGGCGGCAACTACTACAGGGCGTTGTATTCGCGGTCCTTAGACTCGTCCCTCACGGGCCCACAGGTGTGGCGGTGCGCGTATGGAAGATGGCAACCGACTCGCTGGGCTGGAAGGATAGGCTAACCCTTGCTACCCCATTGTTTGAATCGGAAAGATTGGGAAGACTCTGGCATACGAAGGGCTTTGATAAGTGGGATCTGATAGGTATATCCAAGGTGGGAGATGTGCTGCATAAGGGGAGGGTGAAGTCCTTCGAGGAGTTGCAGACTGAGTTTGAGCTAGGGCCCTCAGAGTATTTTAGGTATATCCAGCTGCGTCACGCCCTCCGATCAGTCCTCGTGGAGGGTGAGAAGGTGCCGGAGTCCTCTCCCCTTGAGGACCGAGTCCTTGATGGTCATATGCCCGAGAGCACGATTTCGCTCATATATAAGAAGTTGATAAACGTCCGGGCAGACTTGCTACTGGGGCTGAGAGAACAGTGGACCAGGGATGGCCTTGAGTTGGATAATGAGGACTGGCAGTCAGCGGTTTCTTCGCCTAAGGAGGTTGCGATCCCGTCGCGTCTGAGGCTGGTGCAGCTTAAAATACTGCACCGGGTGTATGTGACGGGGCCAAGGCTGGTCCACATGGGATTCTCGGAGGACGGCCTGTGCAGAAGGGGATGTGGTATGGTGGGTACTTTCCTGCACATCATTTGGGAATGTGGTGTCATTGTGGAGTTCTGGAGGAGAGTCCATGCAGTTATGGGGGAGGTGACGGGCATTGTGGTACAGCCGGAGGCGCGGTGCTGCCTCCTGAACGTCTGGGGGCCCACTGACCTTGATGAGGCGCAGACCCAATGGGTGACTCTGGGTAACATGGTAGCTAAAAGGGATATCGCGCGATTATGGGGCTCCTCGGGACCCCCTACACTGACCGCGTGGAAGGAGAACATGGATTGGAGCATGTTTAGGGAGAAGACGGTCTACTGCTCTAGAGGTCGCCCCCGGAAGTGGCATGCCATCTGGGGGCGGTGGAACCAATACAGGGGGGGAATATGTCTTGCCCCGGAACTGGAACCTCCCGAGGAACAGCTTTCCCCCTGACCTACTTTCCAGCACAGTTTGGTTTTAGTAACCGTTCTGGGCCTCTGCTGTTCCCCTTCTTCCTCCGCACACAGTCTTATACTTAGTAGATGAGTGGGGTCCGGCCTCCCCTGGGGGCTTTCGCCATGGGCTTTCAATGTTCTGCCTTGCTGGGGTTTGTTGTGTGTTTTTTCTGTGTTTATTTAAAATTGGACCTTTGCATTACTCTTTGAACTGTATTGGGGACACATCACTGTATCTAACTTGCAATGCTGCCGAACCTTCGGGCTGTCGGCTGAATAGCTGTGTCCTGAATTTCGAAATAAAGGTTTTAAAAAAAAAAAAAAAAAAAAATAATAATAATATCTCGTCTCCCAAATCAGTATCTGACTCATCTCTCTCCTGCTTAGCAGTGTGTTTACTCTTTCTTGTAACTTCTAATGTGAAAACCAGATTTCATCTGGTTTCTTCAAAAATACCTTTCCTTAATCCACGCTGTTCCTCATCCCATAGAGCATTTGCATAGTTCCGCATTGATCTGGCTGACCTTCTTTGATAATTTCCTTTTCTTTTTCCATTGTAACCTTTTCCAAAGCATTAAAAGCCTCATATTGCATGGGTCGAGATGGTGGCTTCATCTCGTACAATTACAACAAAGCCAGGATCACAGGCTTGTCTTTTGTTCATCTGGCAACTACCTTCTTGACTCTTTTGGAATCAACCAAACTATTCTATTTTCAGACATCATTTTAAACCTTATTTTTTCTACGTACCCTCTCTTCCATTCGTCTACCAGCACCCTTAGAGGCAAGATGCTCCCTGAGGTTATTAGTGCACTTTACAAGTTAATTTCATTAATTCATCTGCAAGTAATATTTTGGGCCACCCTATTAAATATCTACATTCAAAGCTTTAAGTGGTATTTTTGGACAGTGCCAGAGGGTAAAAGATTTTGAAAACAAAGGAAAAATGTTTTTCCAAGGCACTATTTGGCAGGGGTGTGTAGTGAGATATTTCAACAGGGCAGAGGGAGTACTGGATAGTGGAGAAATTATTAAACCACAGACCTTTCGCCATCTAGGTGCCTATTATGTGTGATTGTAAAAATAAGCACAGAGCAGTATAGGTTGTTGAAGGTATGACACTATTGGAAACACATTTCATCAATATTTAACCTTTTAAAGCTCCCCAAAACGTGTAATAAAAGATTCGACTGCAATACATTGAATACAGGAGAGTGAAGGTTTTAAAGGCTTGGCAATATTGGCACAAATAGCAGTATAAACATTTCTCAGGAATACATAATTAACAACCTCTATATGGTTTCTCCGGAAAAAGTCAAAAATATTGGTATGACTAAAAAGGATGAATATTTAAGGTTTTTAAGACACAAAAAACACAAAATGAGAGTGTGCCAGTATTCACTAAATTGTTTAATTGATCTGCCTATTCTGGATAAACTCTAAGGTCAACAAGGCCATGATTAAGGGTCTTGTTACTACTACGGCGGTCCATGGGAAGTTATGCACCCCCACTTCCTGCACATTAAGGAATGCACAACATGGTGCATTCCTTCCCATGCAGGAGGTGCACTGGCTGTCCCATTGCACTGCTGTTTAAGGCTCACAGTGAGCCTTTAAACAGCACCACCGTGGGACCGCCAAGCTGCCTGCCCACCAAACTAGAAAACTACTTGCAATCTGGTGGGCAGGCGGCGGTGAGTTTCGGCGGTCCTGGAGCAGAGTGGTGCAGTGCTCCCTGCTTCAGGGCTGCCGCAACTCATAATAAGGCCCTAAAGATGTCCAAGGTGAAGACATTTTTGTGAAGACAGGAGCATCCCAAAACTAGGGCTGTGTAGGGGGCGAGGATTTGCCACCACAAAATACTTTAGGGGGACAATTCTGTATGAGGAAAATGTGAATTTCCTACGTTATCACACGCAGAAAATCTAAGTAATTAAAAGGGCAACAAACATGTATTTTAATATATTACGTTATCGGGGTTTTGCAAGTATCCTGAACATTGTTTGCCAATGTTGTCTGTGCCAATTATAGACAACTAACACCATGAAAAGTACATGTATTCACATTAATTGCACGAAACGATAAAAACAATTCTTCCTCCGTTTTAACCATACTTTGTTGCAAACATCCAGATTTTACAAATGGTCCCGGTTAATTTACTTTATATAAATAAAGTTAAATAAACACCCACCAAGCCCTGGATCAGTGAGCACTCTGATTAACTTCCTCCATGACATTTAATTTAGTTTTACCCTTTCTCGTGTGCTGCAACAGTGTAGAGGAATAAGACCATTTGGAAACTAGGATATGCAGAATACTTTTCTCAAATCTAAGCACTTCAGTGTTTTTGCTTTAATATTTTAGCAGTGATATGCATAACTTTGCATTAATCCTTGTTATAATTCATTTGCATTTTTCTGTTCTACTCTGCTGGGACAGAGATAGTTTCTATTACACAGTTTGATTTACCACTGATTCAAGTAACGTCAGCATCTTACCTACGGTACTTCTCTTGAAATCCTCTGTTGGATTAATTTCAGATAACCATGCTCTCCTGATTTCGTCTCTTCATTTCAGGATCAAAATAAAGGAATATTAACTGAATACATTAGCGGGTACTTTTAATGATGTTCTTATAACGTGTTCAAGTTCAACATCATTATTTAATATTCCCATGGAATATGTCATCTATTAGGCACATTGTTGCAGCAGTACATCATCCTCCTTTAAATACAAACCGCATTGATTTGCATAATACACCAGCCCCTGCACTGAAGGTTAAGTGTGAACTTAGCTTCCTTAAACCTGGGATGCACCCATTACTATATGTCATTGAGTCATTATTAACAGTTCAAAACTAAGGGGTATATTCACAAGAACGTGTGATAACTACCACAAGAGTAGTGTAACGCAACTTTCAATATCGCAGCCCATCACTGGAAAATAACCCTGTGACAACTTGGGATTCACAACAAGGTGGTAGCATGCGATAGTCTGCCGACACCACAGACAATGTCTGTGATAAAACCACCTCGATGGAGAAAAAAACACAAACCACAACACCAAAAAACCTGCGAAGGGCCAAAGCGCGATGAGGAAACCATCGATAAGCAGCGCCAGGCCTGCAACACACACCTGGCAGGTGGGAAAAATCCCCATATAAGCAGAAAAAACACCCACACACAAACTGACCTACACCCAAGCACCATGGAGGCAGCCGGAGCAGGTGCAGAGGACGAGCGCAACCCTACAAGCACCCCGCACGACCAGCCTGGGACCACGGGGACAGGGAAGGGCAAGACAAGAAGACGAGGAAGACGAAGTTCAGTCTGCAGGCGAACAGGATCATAGTCACGGGGGTGATGGAACACCATCAACAACTCTTCATCACCTCCAAAGTGTCACTGGGCACCAAAACTACAATATGGTGGGACATCGTCGACAAGGAGAATGACATCGAAGAGCACAAGAGGACAATGGACGAGGTCAAGAGGCGATGGAATGACATCAAGCGGAAGACCAAGGATAAACTCTCCGCCAACCAGAAGACAGCAATAGAGATTGGAGGTGGGGGCCCAGCGCTACAGCTGGAGCTGGATGACATGAGGAGCTGGTGTCGACAGTCATCAGTGTGGAGACTGTGGCCAGAGGCGGTGGACCAGACACTGCTCGACAGGACACAACACAACCGCAACAGGGTGAGTGACCACCAGGTAGTGGGGGGACGGATCGAGATGGCCACAATGGCACACATGCACAATCAAGCAGAGCATAGTGCACACCCACAATGACTCTGGGTCATCGCCCAGATCTACAGACTGTCACAATGTACAATGCCATGCTGTCTGAATGTCAACTTGTACCATGCGTCTACACACATGTGGACACATTGTAATACACTATTTCCCCTTCACATCACAGGGGCAGAGCAGTCCCAGCCACTCTTCATGGATGACGAGGAGGACAACGCCAGCATCGACACCCAAACCATCCAAGACATCATTGACATCATCTGCAACTCACCTCCAGCCTCAGGGCAGCCCAGTTACATCGATGAGACCCCACCCACCACCCAAACCACCCAGCAGGAGGCAACCACAGCCCCGGCACCCTCCCAAGACCTCCAGGAACAACACATGACCTTCCAACGCCGTGTGCTGGAGTGCCAGATGGAGACGGCTGAGCAGGTGCGGGTGGGCTTCGGCATCATGGCTGCTAAACTGGACGCCATCCTTGGGTGTCTATGCCCCCCATGGTCACCAACGTGCCTTGACTGACATCGCTGGAGTCATGACATGGAGAGAAGAACACCAGTCCACTCAGATTGGCTCCAGCGATGCCAGCCGTGAGCTGGCACACATACTGAGGCTCATGGAGGACATGGTGCGGATGGAGGCAGAAAGGATGGCAGCCACCACTGCACATCATTGAAATGTAGCTGGGATCTATCATGCCCAACTGACCTCCACCATGGTATTGCGGCCAGGTGAATGCTGCTGCCCCCACACCATCCAAATCCCCACACCCTGGGATGTCAGTGCCACCCAGTGTGGCAGCCAGATCCACTCAGGCCCCTGATGTGTCAGTGGCACACAGTGCGGCCGCCGGTTCTGCAACACCCTCAGGTGGGACAGGGCACACACCCGGGGCGAGGACGTGGATGGGACTGTGGTCAAAAGGACCAGGAACTAGCATTAATTTCTGCCACCTCGCCTGTTTCTGCTTGGTCCCGCACATGGCCTCATGACCTTACACTGACCCACAACACACTACGGTGCACTCACCTTGGACAGCGACATGGACTGCCACTCCCGGATTGGTGACCAATGACACGTCGACCAGGCTGCGGACTGTACCCTTCCCTTCAGCAGGACTTGTCATCTCCGGATGATCTCTGGATGGCCCTCCATGGGCCCATATTGTGTAGTGTGCTGGACATTGCAATGAACCGCTCCAGCTGCATAACTGCACTGGATGTGCAATAAACATCAATTGACGCACTGCTGTGTCACGTCTTTCATCAGTCATGTATGCATGTGTGGATGAATGTAGGGGCAGTGATTACCCTTGCGTCAATGATGCTCATCCTGTGGGATGCCAGTCAGAGGGTGCTACATTGCATATTGTGTACCTTGTCCCGTGAACACTACAACAGGGACACATGCATCACTCACTTCCATGTCCAGACATGGACTGAACCATGCCCAAAGCACACGTGTCATTGTGGCAAGCCCTGCGCTGGTCTGGCGTACGGCAGGCCAGACCACTTTGCTTACGCTCAGAGGGGGGTCCATCATTGCTACCCATCGCAGGCATACTCGCTGGTGGTGTGCAGGTCACTGGATCTAGTTGTCAGCATGTCACAGCCACTCCCTGAGGGCAGGTTTGCACACACACCACACCCATCCAGCACAGGCATCACAGGCCATGTGACTCCGTCAACGTCACATTCTCCTCTGCCCATGGCGACTGGATGACAGACGCCATGGTTCCCAATCACGAAGGGCCAAAGACTTTTGTTGCACACAGGGTTAGTGGCAACCCAGGACTGCATACGGCATGGGCCGACCACCACGTGGCGCTGATTGGAGTTGCACAGGGTTAGTCGCACCCGGCACATTGCGGCAGGCACAGGCACCCCACAACGAGACGATGACTTTGGGTGCATTGAGTCAGAGGCACCTTAAGCTGCTGAGCAGGTGGGCAACCAGCGATGATGCCCTGTCCCGGCGGTCCAGGCAACTCAGGTTTCATGTGCCCTGTTGGACCGCAGTGTAGGCCAGGGCCAATGGGCAGCGCGGGTCTACCTCCACGTGGCCTTGCTTCTGGGTCACAGACCATTGGGCTGATCGGGTGTGCAAAAGACACACAATTGATGTACGTAATGCTAAACAAATCAGAACTGAGTGGGTGTGCAGTCTGCGATGTTGCCGGGTGCACTGGTATGTCCTCTGTCATGGAGTATTCAAGACCCAATACCAAACGTGAGACCAGGTGGCCTGCGGTGCGTGGCTGCATGGTGTGGAGGGTGCCATGTCCGCAGGCCCGGGCTTCTGGCTTGCATCCATACGTGGTGGAACATCCAGTCTACACACAGGTGGCGGGAGGTGAGCAGTGAGGCCTGGGTGTGTATGGGCGGGCTTGCTCTGTGGGCAGCGGGTACCTTTGTGATGCCTCTGCCTGGGTGTGCATGGGCGGGTAGGTGATGTTATCTGGTGCAAGTGTGTGTACTGTGCCAGTCATGTATCTGGACTCTGTTTCAGATGACAGTTCTGACTCAGGTGTGTGTCCTGGTGTACTGCTCTACATACCGGCACGTGGTTGGAGACACACCGGTGGCAGCAGGTGAGCAGTGTGGCCTGGGTGCGCAGGGGTGTCTCTCTCTCTCTCTCTCTCTCTCTCTCTCTCTATCTCTTCCTCTCCCTTCCTCTCTCTCTCTCTCTCCCTCTCTCTCTCTCTCTCTCCCTCTCTCTCTCTCTCTCTCTCTCCCTTCTTCTTTCTCTCCCTCTCTCTCTCCCTTCTCTCTCTCTCTCTCTCCCTCTCTTCTCTCTCTCTGTCTCTCCCTCTCTCTCTCCTTCGTGCTCTCTGTGGTTTGATGTGCGCAGGACACACCTTCTCACATGTTTTTGGTCTCGCAGGCTGTGACCTACGGACTGACCAGCGGGGAGCCGCCATGCGTCTTCATTTAATTTCGGTGTTCCTGTTAATAAAGTTTTATTTGTTTCTTCGAAGGTGAATGTTTGATGCTCATTTCTATGACGACACATGACTGATAAATTGGCTTGCCCCAAACTTCAAATTCGAAAACCCTAGTGAGCTGAGAGGATGAGGGATATGAATGTACAGTGCGTCTCAGTGATGTGACCTTTCTTTTTCATTTTTACCTCATTAGCCTAAACTGATGTGAATTTGAATTCTAAAAAGTACAGCCCATTTAGGTTTTGATTTCAGAGTCAATATAGCAAAAATGTTATAAATGCATAACATGTGAATTAGTGATGTTTACCAAAAACAAAGCATTCCTCATATTAATCTGACTGTTGTGTTAAAATGGGTAAAATTATAAATCCTCTACTGTAGCAGACACAAATGCCAAAAGAGAGCAACAGCTTAGTACCTGATCTGAAATAATGAGATTTTTCTTACATCATTGATCATGTCCTTGCAATAATAAGTTGTTAGCATGCTGAGCGATGTTTTCAGCATTTTATTTCAAAGTGTAACCACATGGATTTTAAGTTTTCAAACCTAGGAGATGTTTATTAAGCAACGTAACATGGTTTAAATTGCATCACTGAACACTGCTACCACACAGCTTGAACTGTCAGTATAAAACCAGATATAATCCTGATAATACAATCTTCACTTTGATATTGGAATTGCTATTTGGTGGTCACCATACATCAATATGCAAAAGGCAATATTAACTAAAGAATTGCAGAAGTCCAAGTGCGAAATGCCCTTTAACAATACTAAATGCATACATTTGCAAGGGTAAAAACATCCATGTTTACACATTGGTACATGAATGTTAGAAATGGGGGTCTCTAGTTGGCAATGGCTGGCCACTGTCCAAGTAGGGACCCTCCTTACTAAGTCATAGTAAGCAGCCTACACCCTTTGATAACCCCTGCTCAACCCTGTGGTAACGTAGCACGAGCAGCTAGGCCTATCTCAGAGGCAGTGTGTGAAGCATTTATGACCATACACAGTAATACAATGTGTAACACTACAAATGGACACCACTCAAGTAGTTATAAAAAATAGGTATATTTATATAGACTTAATCACAAGACCCATAACAGTAAAAATCCACAATACTAGAAAAATATGGTTACTTTAAAAATTCTGCAAAAAATAGTTCAAGGTGCACAAAATGGTGTTCAGTTCAATGCAGTGGTCTCTGCGACCCTTTTACTCACAAGGTATCTTGATTCTGTAGCAAAGCAACAAAAATGTCGCTAAGGAGTTGTAGCGATAAATTTCCTCACACTAACCAGCGATGCGTTGAATCTTTACCGCAAGGGAGGATGATGCGCTGGGTTGCGGGTAGGACAAAGTGACAAACTTCTTCACGCTAAGCCTGTGATGCGATAAAATCCTTGCCGCTAAGGGAGGATGGTGCACTGAGCCTGTTGCGTGTGTGATCTTGCTGCGATAGAAGAAAATGGCGCTCCGCGAGGGAGTGACGATCTGGATGCGATGCGGGGAAAATGGTGAACGCTCGGCGTCAGTGCTGCGATGAGCTTGGTGCGATGATTCTGGGTTAGCGAGCGCTTTGGGGCACGCTAACAAACAATGCGACAATCCTTGGGTTTACCGAGCGTTTTCAAGCCCGCCGTCAGGCGAGACAATAACTTGGGTTAGTGAGCGTTTTCAGACCCGCTGACAGGCTCTGCGACGATCTTCGGGATAGCGGGTGTTTTGGGACCCGCTGACAGGCTCTGCGATGATCTTCGGGATAGCGGGCGTTTTCAGGCCCGCTGACGGGTGATGCGATAATCTTCAGGATAGCGGGCGTTTTCAGGCCCGCTGATGGGTGATGCGATAATCTTCGGGGTTAGCAAGCACTTTCAGGCCCGCTGACAGGTGATAAGACGATCTCCGGTAGCGAGCGCTCGGCGGCAGCAGAGCGACGATTTTTCTCACGCTCACCAGCTGCAGCGGCTCGCTAATGGGGGTTAGCGACGATTTTCAGCACTATTTTCTCAGCAGTAGAACTAGAGGCCCTTGAACTCACAGGAGCCTCACCTGCAGATAGCAATCCTCGCTGGGAGGACATAGGAGGCTGGGGGTGGAGTCTGCTGTGCCTGAGACTCCTGCAGGAGGCTAGCTCTCTTCTAGCCCTTCGGTGATTGCTGTAGCCACAAAATAAAAGTTCCTTCAAAGTCCTTTTCCTCTCCTTTCAAGTCCAGTAGTAACCACTGCAGGCCAGTCCAAGAAACAGCACACAATCACAAGGACAGTCCTTCTCCTGCAGATTCCTGTAGTCACATAGACAGAGGTTCTTCTTGTTGTCCAGGAGCAATACCAATTGTAGGGGTTTGGGCACAAATATTTATACCCCCACAGTCTTTGTTCTTAGGAGTCACAAGTCTCTGAACCCAGCCAGAACCAGTTCTGCCCAGCCCTGGAGCACTTTGTTTACCAGGTTGCATCCTTTCTTTCAGAAAGAGGGGGTCTGCCTTCAGACGCACAGTGGGAGGTGGAGCCAGCATTCACCTTGCCAGGCACAGCCCTATTCAAGTGCAGGAGCTACCCCTCACCTCACTCCAAGTAAGGGTGGGCGTAGTGGGCGTAGTGGGGCTACGTGAAGCAGCGCGTAGTGTGCCCAAATCTACGCACACTACGCGCTCCGCGTAGCCCCACTACGCGCCACGCGCCTCCCGCCTGCCCTCCTTTTAAAACATACCCTGAATTTATAATAAATAAAAGTAAAGACACTTACCTGAAGCGCGTCGTCTCCGGGGCTCCCTCTTCCTGGTTTCCAACTTCTTGCGAGAAATGAGCATGCACGGATGCTCATTTCAGGTAAGGTAAAGACACTTACCTGAGACGCCGCGCTTCAGGTAAGTGTCTTTACTTTTATTTATTTTACATTCAGGGTATGTTTTAAAAGGAGGGCGGGCGGGAGGCGGGTGATGGGCGGCAGGCAGCTAAGCTTCGCCCTGGCGTGTGCGTAGCGCTGCCTGCTTCGCCTACTTCGCAAACTGTGAAGCAGGCAGTGCTACGTACACTACGTGGGCGAAGCGTAGTGTCACGCCCAGGGTTAACTCCAAGGCAGATCTCTCTAGTCAACCCAGGTCTGACTCAGCCTGCCCTGTCCCTCCAAAACCAGACTGCCAATACACATAATAGCAGAGCACACTGGAAGGCTTAGGCAAGAAAGTACCTATACTCTAAAAGTGGTAGTTTCAAACACAGAATATAAAAATAACCTTCACTAAAAGATGTATTTTAATATTCTGAGCTCAGGCATACTAAATTCGTTTTTTTATCATGTTCTGTGGGTCAGTTAGGACTATAATAGCCCAGACCTCCCATTCTGGCCTATGGAGAACAGGTAGCCTTACAGTAGTGAAAAACGAAATTGGGTGTAAATCACTACTAGGACATGCTACACATATCAGAGCATGTCCTACCTTACACATACATAGCACCCTATCATAAGGGTGGCTTACAGGATGCCAAGGGAAGGTTCAGGGGCTGGGAAGTGGGTGCACTTCACAGCCAAGATGACAGTTCTGCACTGCACGCAGACACTGCAGTGGCAGGTCTGAGACACACTTTACAAGCTGCTTCTGTGGGTGGCACAAACCAGTGCTGCAGGCCCACCAGCAGCATTCGGTTTACCAGCCCTGGGCACACACAGGCCACGCTACTAGGGACTAACAGGTAAACCAAATAAGCCAATCATGGATGTACCAATTCACATGTCATCTTTACAAAGGGAGCTTTCGCGCTGTGGCACTGAATGGCAGTGGCACAGCGCCCAGAGCATCTATAACCAGCAAAAACAGAGGAGACACAGCGAAAAATGGAAGGGAGACTCACGCCAATGGTGCCACGTCTAACACGCGTCCCCTCCAGCTGAAATGTGGGGAGAAGTACCCATCCCCTTGGAAGTTCTCATCACTAAGGCGGATAAATCTGGACAGACCATCAGCATTGGCTTGTTCTGTACCAGGGCGATGTTCCACCGTGAAGTCCATACCCTGTAGGGAAATGGACCACCTTAACAACTTGGGATTCTCATCCCTCATCTGCATCAACCATCTGAGGGGCCTGTGGTCTGTCTGAACCCGGAAGTGAGTCCCAAACAGGTAGGGTCTCAGCTTCTTCAGTGCCCAGATCACATCAAATGCCTCACGCTCAATTGCACTCCATCTCTGTTCCTGTGGAAGTAACCTCCTACTGATGAAGGCTACAGGTTGGTCTAGTCCCTCCTCATTCATCTGTGACAGAACAGCCCCCACCCCATGCTCTGAAGCGTCTGTCTGGTCAATAAATTCCTTAGCAAAGTTGGGCGCCTGGAGTACGAGTGCTGTAAACATAGCTGTCTTGAGGACATCACAAGCTTACTGACAGGTGTCAGTCCAGTTCACAATCTTTGGCCGCTTATTGGAAGTCAGCTCAGTCAAGGGGGCAACGATGTTGCCATACCTCTTTACAAACCTCCTGTAATAACCCGTGAGCCCTAAGAAGGCCCTCACCTGGGTCTGGGTCTTTGGGGGCTCCCAAGCCAGGATGGTTTCAATCTTGGGCTGTAGGGGTGCCACCTGGCCACTCCCTACCTGGTGTCCTAAGTACACCACAGAACCCTGCCCAATCTGGCACTTACTGGCCTTGATTGTGAGGTCTGCTCTGCGCAGTGCCATTAAACACTTCCCAGAGGTGGTGCAAGTGGTCCTCCCACGAGGAACTAAACACTGCAATGTCATCAAGGTAGGCGGCACTGAAATCCTCCAGCCCCGCCAACACCTGGTTGACCAACTCTGAAAGGTGGCAGGGGCATTCTTCATCCCAAAGGGCATCACACGGAACTGGTAATGCCCATCTGGTATGCAAAATTCTGACCTCTCCTTTGCCCCATCAGTTAAGGCGATCTGCCAGTACCCAGACGTTAGATCAAACGTGCTGAGGTACCGGGCAGCCCCTAGCCGATCTATGAGCTCATCAGCTCTGGGGATGGGGTGCACGTCGGTCCTCGTGACCGAATTGAGACCTCGGTAATCCACACAGAATCTAAGTTCTGGAGTGTCACCAGGCACTGCAGCTTTTGGTACCAAGACCACGGGGCTGGACCAGGGACTGCTAGAGGACTCAATCACCCCTAGGGCAAACATTTTGGAGACCTCCTCCTTAATGCAGGCCCTTATCCTGTCAGTCACTCTGTAAGCCTTGTGCTTGACAGGAGGACTGTCCCCGGTGTCCACCTCATGGACGCACCAATCAGTGACACCAGGCACCAGGGAAAATAAATCAGGAAATTGCCCCAACAGCTGGTGGCAATCTCTCTGCTGCTCAGGGGTCAATGTGGTGGAGAGGACCACACCCTCCACTGACCCATCCTTCTCTCCTGCACACAGGTGGTCAGGAAGAGGCTCACTCTCCTCCTCCATCTCTGCATCTGTGCCAAGAAGCATGCCCTCTTCAGACCTCTCAAAGTGGGGCTTTAGGCGATTCACATGCAGGACCCGCAGGGGGTTCCTGGGAGATTTAAAGTCCACCAAATAGGTAACTTGACTTTTGCGCTCCACCAGCTCAAATGGACTGGTCCACTTATCTTGGAGCACACAAGGCTCCACTGGGGCCAGTATCCAAACCTTCTGACCAGGTTCAAATTCGACCAGAGTAGTATTCTGGTCATGCCAACGTTTCATCTCCTCTTGGCTGGCTTCCAGATTTGCCGCAGCAATTTTTCTGAAACGCCGAGTCTGGTTCCTGAAGGCCAGGATGTAGCTAAATACATCCTGGGGAGGTTTCCTGGGAAATTGCTCCCAGCCTTCCCTGACCAGACTCAGAGGCCCTCTTACCGGATGGCCATAGAGCAGTTCAAAGGGACTGAACCCTAAGGACTTCTGTGGCACCTCACGGTATGCAAACAACAAGCATGGCAAGAGGACGTCCCACTTACGCCTCAGGGGCTCTTCCAGGCCCATGATCATGCCCTTCACGGTCCGGTTGAACCTTTCAACCAGATCGTTACCTTGGGGGTGGTAAGGAGTGGTGAACTTGTAAGTTACCCCACACTCCTTCCACAGAGACTTCATATACTGGGAGATGAAGGTGGTCCCCCTGTTGCTCACCACCTCTCTGGGGAACCCCACACAGGAGAAGATCCCCATCAGTGCACGACCCACCACGGGGGCCGTCACTGTCCTGATCGGGATGGCTTCAGGGTACCGGGTGGCATGGTCCACCAAGACCAGGATGTACCTGTTGCCCATGGCTGTCTTGGGGTCCAGAGGCCCCACAATGTCAATGCCCACTCGCTCGACTGGGGTACTCACAACTGGAAAGTGCTGGAGTGGGTCTTTGATCTTCCCCCCACTCTTCCCACTTGCCTGGCAAGTCTCACAGGTCCTACAGTATGTATCTGAGCTTTTGCGCATCTGGGGCCAATAAAAGTGGGTGACCAGTCTCTCAAAGGTCTTGGTCTGCCCCAGATGTCCTGCCAATGAAATGTCATGATCCAAACCCTGTTAGGAAGACTCTGAAGCACTCGGGTACCACCAGCACACGGGCTGCACCCGGCTCAGCAGCCTTAGGCTCGCTAAACAGGAGACTGTTCTCCCAATAAATCAGATGTGAACCAGACATATCACCTGCTGCCTGGGCTGCAGCCTGTTGCCGCATACCCTCAAGAGAAGGGCAAATTCTCTGCTGCTCACAAAACTCCTCCCTGGTGGGCCCTCCTTCCTGCTGCCACTGGGTCAGCTCAGGTAGGTCCCCAAGGTCGGTACTCTGCTCCCCGGTAGGCTCCAGGGCAACCCCCTCAGGGTCTGCTCCCTCCTGGGCTGTGGAAACCAAGGGGGCCGGCTTCCCGTGCCCCCTGCCCCTTCTCTCTAAGGCAGGGACCTGGGCCATACTCTCAGGTTCCAGGTCTTTCTCAACACCCTTCATGGCTGCCAAGGACCGAGTGGTAGCACACGCCCACTCAGGCAGACCCAACATTTATAAGTGAGCTCTCCTCTCCACTGTAGCCCACGGTGACTTCTCTAAATCATTGCCCAACAGACAGTCCACAGGCATGGCGGGCCTCACAGCCACCTGAAGAGTTCCTGAGACCCCCCCACACAAAGGGAACCTGAGCCACCTCACATTGGCTCTCTGTGTTGTCTGCAGACACTACTGGGTAGAATGCATGGGGCACAACCTGCTCTTTGGATACCAACCGGGAGCTGACAGCAGTTACACTGGCTCCTGTGTCCCTCAGAGCCTCCACTCTATGGCCATTGATGGTTACCCACTGCCTGTACTTTTTAGTGTTATCAGGCAGTGCAGGCTTAGGAACCATCTCAAAGTCTCCTAGTGAGACAAGGGTAAATTCTACGGGGTCCCACCCACCTTGGGCATCTATCTCCTCCTCCCCCAGGGCTACACTAGCAAGCTGGCGGGGCGGTGCACAGGGTGGTACTGTAGTATCCCTTTGGGGACACTGGGGATCAAAGTACCTGTGGCCCACCTGGCCACACTTAAAACAAGTAGGGGGCCCCCTCTGAACAGGCCTACCTATTGGGGGCATTGGCTTCTTATGCTGGGGGGGGCTGGGACACCACTGCCTGGTTCGCTGGGGAATTATTTTGGGGCCCTCTGTGGAACTCCCTTGCTTTACCCCTGTCCCCCCCACCTCTCTGCGGGAGATCCTGCCCACCTTTGGCGAAGTCTCCCACTGGACCCTTGCGAACCCAGGTGCTCACCCAACTGTTCGCCTCCTCAGCAAGCTTCCTAGGGTTAGTTAGCTTGCAATCTATCAGATGCTGGCGTAGCTCAGGAAAACAATTACTAGAGCAATGCTCCCATGCAATCAAATCATACAGTTGCTCAAAAGTTGCTACTTTACTACCTTTTACCCAGCGGTCTATTGCTCTGCCAAAAAAAGACACATATTCAACCCACGTGGTTCTAAATCTCTGCCTGTACATTTCAGGGGTCAAACCATAGCGGGTAATCAAAGCTTCCTTCATGTGGGCATAAATCATCCTACTTTCTGGGGGCAGGTCCAACAAGGTATCCCTCCACTCACTCACAAAGCGTCCCCACAACCCCGCTACCCAATCCTTCTCAGGGACCCGGTGGGACACCATAGCTAATTCATAAGCAGCAAACCATTGCCCAATATCTTCACTTTTATGGAAATCCTTAGTAACCTCTTTAGGTATATAGACTCTACTCTCAGTATGCACTACTGGTATGCTGCCACCAGAGGGGGAGATCTCTATACTCTTTGCTTTAATCTCCAATTCCCTCAAAATCCTCTCATGTTCAAATTTCACCTTCATCATCTCAAATTCTAACTTCTTATTCTCTAGGTCTCTCTGACCATCCAATTTAAGCTTAGCCATCTCCATATTATGCTGCCTATCTCTCTCCCTGTCCTCCATCTCTTCTGGAGTCAGGCCCCTTGAGGACACACTAGTGCCTGGGCTGGAAACTGCTTTATCCACCACCAAATCTGCAATATCTTCCTGCTGCTCTCCTGCATTATCTCCCCCCTCCACAGGCTCTTCCCTATTCCTAGGGGCATCCCTGTCCTTTAGCCAGGCCTTCAGCACATTGTAAAACTCTTCTCTCTTAGTGAGACATGTGATAGGGACTGTGAAGTGTTTGCAAAAATATTTGAGCTGCTTAGAAGTGTAGGTGTCTATTTTCTCTTCTTCCCAGGAGAGATCCTCAGAGGCATTGGATCTGGGCTTGCCCGTTGTAGCAATAACTGGAAATAACAATCAAAAATAGAATCAAGAAATCTCAAAAAAACGTACGTGGTTATGTTATGGTCTGCACTCACTAGTATTGTACACTATAATTACTGTATGCAATCATAAATGCAAGTCCAGCTCCTCACCGCTGACCACCAACGTTAGAAATGGGGGTCTCTAGTTGGCAATGGCTGGCCACTGTCCAAGTAGGGACCCTTCTTCCTAAGTCAGAGTAAGCAGCCTACACCCTTTGATAACCCCTGCTCAACCCTGTGGTAACGTAGCACGAGCAGCTAGGCCTATCTCAGAGGCAGTGTGTGAAGCATTTATGACCATACACAGTAATACAATGAGGAACACTACAAATGGACACCACTCAAGTAGTTATAAAAAATAGGTATATTTATATAGACTTAATCACAAGACCCATAACAGTAAAAATCCACAATACTAGAAAAATATGGTTACTTTAAAAATGCTGCAAAAAATAGTTCAAGGTGCACAAAATGATGTTCAGTTCAATGCAGTGGTCTCTGTGACCCTTTTACTCACAAGGTATCTGGAATCTGTAGCAAAGCAACAAAAATGTCGCTAAGGAGTTGTAGCGATAAATTTCCTCACGCTAACCAGCGATGCGTTGAATCCTTACCTCAAGCGATGATGATGCGCTGGGTTGCGGGCAGGACAAAGCGACAAACTTCTTCACGCTAAGTCGGTGATGCGATAAAATCCTTGCCGCTAAGGGAGGATGGTGCACCAAGCCTGTTGCGTGTGCGATCTTGCTGCGATAGAAGAAAATGGCGCTCCGCGAGGGAGCGACGATCCGGATGCGATGTGGGGAAAATGGCGAACGCTCGGTGTCTGCGCTGTGATGAGCTTGGTGTGATGATTCTGGGTTAGCGAGCGATTTGGGGCATGCTAACAAACAATGCGACAATCCTTGGGTTTAGCAAGCATTTTCAGGCCCGCCGTCAGGCGAGACAATAACTTGGGTTAGCGAGCGTTTTAAGACCCACTGACAGGCTCTGCGACGATCTTCGGGATAGCGGGTGTTTTGGGAAGGGCGCTGACAGGCTCTGCGAAGATCTTCGGGATATCGGGCGTTTTCAGGCCCGCTGACGGGTGATGCGATAATCTTCGGGATAGCGGGCGTTTTCAGGCCCGCTGATGGGTGATGCGATAATCTTCTGGGTTAGCGAGTGCTTTTAGGCCCGCTGACAGGTGATGCGACGATCTCCGGTAGCGAGCGCTCGGCGGCAGCAGAGCAACGATTTTTCTCACGCTCACCAGCTGCAGCAGCTCGCTAATGGGGGTCAGCGACGATTTTCAGCACTCTTTTCTCAGCAGTAGAACTAGAGACCCTGGAACTTACAGGAGCCTCAGCTGCAGATAACAATCCTCGCTGGGAGGACTCTTCTAGCCCTTGGGTGATTGCTGTAGCCACAAAATAAAAGTTCCTTCAAAGTCCTTTTCCTCTCCTTTCAAGTCCAGTAGTAACCACTGCAGGCCAGTCCAAGAAACAGCACACAAGCACAAGGACAGTCCTTCTCCTGCAGATTCCTGTAGTCACACGGACAGAGGTTCTTCTTGTTGTCCAGGAGCAATACCAATTGTAGGGGTTTGGGCACAAATATTTATACCCCCAAAGTCTTTGTTCTTAGGAGTCACATGTCTCTGAACCCAGCCAGAACCAGTTCTGCCCAGCCCTGGAGCACTTTGTTTACCAGGTTGCATCCTTCCTTTCAGAAAGAGGAGGTCTGCCTTCAGACGCACAGTGGGAGGTGGAGCCAGCATTCACCTTGCCAGGCACAGCCCTATTCAAGTGCAGGAGCTACCCCTCCCCTCACTCCAAGGCAGATCTCTCTAGTCAACCCAGGTCTGTCTCAGCCTGCCCTGTCCCTCCAAAACCAGAAAGCCAATACACATAATAGCAGAGCACACTGGAAGGCTTAGGCAAGAAAGTACCTATACTCTAAAACTGGTCGTTTCAAACACAGAATATAAAAATATCCTTCACTAAAATATGTATTTTAATATTCTGAGCTCAGGCATACTAAATTAGTTTTTCTACCATGTTCTGTGGGTCAGTTAGGACTATAGGATGTAATAGCCCAGACCTCCCATTCTGGCCTTTGGAGAACAGGTAGCCTTACAGTAGTGAAAAACGAAATTGGATGTAATTCACTACTAGGACATGCTACACATATCAGAGCATGTCCTACCTTACACATACAATGCACCCTATCATAAGGGTGGCTTACAGGATGCCAAGGGAAGGTTCAGGGGCTGGGAAGTGGGTGCACTTCACAGCCAAGATGGCAGTTCTGGACTGCACACAGACACTGCAGTGGCAGGTCTGAGACACACTTTACAAGCTGCTTCTGTGGGTGGCACAAACCAGTGCTGCAGGCCCACCAGCAGCATTCGGTTTACCAGCCCTGGGCACACACAGGCCACGCTATTAGGGACTAACAGGTAAACCAAATAAGCCAATCATGGATATACCAATTCACATGTCATCTTTACAAAGGGAGCATTCGCGCTGTGGCACTGAATGGCAGTGGCACCGCGCCCAGAGCATCTATAACCAGCAAAAACTGAGGAGACGCAGCGAAAAATGGAAGGGAGACTCACGCCAATGGTGCCAGGTCTAACAATGAAAATATACACATGTAAAAAAAAATCTCTTACACATTTATGAAATAAAGAGGTGGGTATGGGTATAGTTTAACCAATATTAACACATCTTTCATTCACTGAGATATGTTTTTTAATTCCAAAATCCAACAACTACAGTTTACTAGTGGCAATTTGGGCAAGACACAGGTAAATTTCACTAGCATATAGTGATATTTCCTGACCATCTGTGCGCCTTCCCTAGATGTGCCTGGAATCACGGTAAGCACAACTCCTTAAAATGCATAATTACTCTGTAAAAGGAGTAAAAGCGAATGTTTATATTTAATTAGAATTTTTGGGTATGGGTATTATCAGCCAGTACTATTATTTACAATCAAACTTCTCCAGATCTGAGTCCTGTTAATTCCATCAAGCAACATTTTTGTATCACGTGATGCAATATCAGACCTGATTGCACAACCTTGTCACCAATTTATATTGGAGTATCTGTATTCGTGATTTGTAAAGCACTATTTCACACTTAGTACGTCACAGCTACTGTGGAAAAATAAAAAACAAAAATAGAGTATGTTCCTTGACATAAGTCTTTAACGACTTTCTAAAATGTGATTGCTTGTTATGTCTAGAGATCATGACAGGATGGTGATTCAAGTGAACTGCATCAGTTACTTAGAAAGTTGTGCCTCCACTTCTGCATCTTTTGACTTGAGGACCTTGCAGTAAGCACTGCTCTAAGAGAGAGAACAGGATAATGGCCCAAAAAACTATCGAAAAAGGGCACTTACTGTACATGTACATCTTCCCCCAAACGTTTTGCCTTCACTCTCCTATTTTGCTGAATTTGTTTTTGTTGGAAATAGGACCTTTTTACCAATGCTAACCTGTACTAAAGTGTTTATGTGGTTGTATGACAGAGGCACGACTGGATAAAACATGTGAGCTTATACCTACCAAAAAGCCTAAACCATGAATGCGTCTTAACCACACATTCCTTTACCATGCATGCCTTTACATCATTTTGTTGTAAAGGCATGAATGGTCAAGTTGTGTGCATGGCTAAGGTTGCGACCCCCTCTCCTGCCCTAAGATACAAACTCCCCCCACCCTCCCTTCTCACCCTGAGGTCCAAATACCCCTACCGCCTCCCAACCCCCACACTGTCCCTAACCCTTACACACTACCTCAACCCCCTCCCACCTCCTTGTGCTGTCACTACAACTACCCCAACCCCTTCCACTGCCCATGGGGAAACCCCTACATTAAAAAAATATTCCAATCCCGCCAGCCCTAAAAACTACCCCGCCCACCCCTAATTTCTAAAACCTACGACTACTCAATCCACTCCCCCTGCCCTGAGGCCTAAAACCCTGTCCCTTAACCCTGTCCCTTAATCTGACCCAGCACATCCCTGCATCAGACCTAAAAACGACCCCACCCTGCCCTAAGCCCTGAAACCTAACCCAAACCCATTCCCTTTCCCATGAGGCCTAATACCACTCTAACTTTGGTGAACTCCACCGCTGTTGGGAGGATCCGGGTTACCGGGAGGGTTTGGGCTGAGCGCCATCTTGGAGTGGGGAGTAGTGCGAGCGCCATCTTTGAGCGTCCAGGTCACCTGGGACGCCGAGACGACGCTATTTAGGGCGAGCCAGCTGCAAGGTGAGCCTGCTTTGGGTTCCTGTGGCCAAGATCTCTCTTGGCACCTCGCTTAGGACCGCGCTGGTCGCGCGCTTGTTTGCTCTGTATTTTTAAAAAAACCTTCGTTTTTTGGATTTTGTTTCTTTTACTTTTTAGCCTGCTTCCCTGCCTCTAAACCATTTCTGGCCCTTACTTGCACTCTAACTTTGGTGAACTCCACCGCTGTTGGGCGGATCCGGGTTACCGGGAGGGTTTGGGCTGAGCGCCATCTTGGAGTGGGGAGTAGTGCGAGCGCCATCTTTGAGCGTCCAGGTCACCTGGGACGCCGAGACGACGCTATTTAAAGCTCGCCAGACTAGCGCAGCGGTGACGCGCAGCGGTTGCGCCATCCCTGCGCCTGAGTCGTGCCAGAGTCCTGCCCGTCTGCGCTCGTCAGCGTCTCGAAGGCGGGCGAGGCGGGACTCTGGCATCTTGGGTAGGTGTGTAGGATGATTAGGTATTGTGCGGCCGCTTTATGTGCGCTCCGTCCCCCCAAGAGCGGTTGTATTTGTCTTTTCCCTGGTGGTCGACACCTGGCTAAAGGGTGCCCTGGATGTTCTTGGCGTCCCATATCATCTCCATCTCGCGCTCCCCTCTCCCTCCCCTTGGAATGTCAGTGTGCCTTGTTAAATACCAGATCCTTGGCGCGTCATTCCATGGAAATTTGGGACCTCCTTACGCTCTCGAAAATCTCCTGTCTTTTTTTGACAGAGACTTGGTTGGGGGCTGGCTCGGAACCTGACATCGCTAGTGCCCTTCCCCCCAACTTCACCATCTTAAGGAGGGATAGAACTGGAGGCAGAGGTGGTGGGGTGGCCTTAGTTGTTGACAAGTCCCTTGTCTGCACCTCTTATCCTGTAGATAATATCGCTGGTTGTGAAGCTCTGGGCTTTATTCTCCAGCTGTCGGCTTCACATACCTGCACAGGAATTTTGATCTATAGACCTCCAGGGCCTTTAGGCTCGTTTTTCGAGGATTTACAGGTGGCACTGTCAGTACCCTGTGTGCGCTCGGCACACTGTGTACTGCTGGGCGACTTAAATCTGCACATGGACTCGACAACTGACGCCGATGCATCTAAATTACGGGACATTACCGAGATGCTCGGACTGACCTCTTTCATCGATAGTCCAACGCACGTGAAAGGGCATACGTTGGATTTAATCTTTTCCACTGTGCCAATTAAGGTGTCCTCCCCTTTGCCGGTTCTATGGTCCGACCATTATTTAATTAATTTTGTGTTGTTAGCTGAGCACCAGACGAGTCAAAGAGCTCATAAGGACGGGTCTCGTCAAGCTAGAGCCTTTCACCTGGTGTCAGCTGATATGCTCGCTGACGCACTCCATGCACATCCTTGCATTACGACTGGGAACTTAGAAGTCGACCTGCCGCTAGTCCAGGACTGGCTTCGGACAAGATTCGAGGAGCTTGCCCCTCGGAAACCGGTCAGGACAGCCCCCTGCCAGGATTCCGCTCCTTGGTTCACCGCTACTCTGCGAAAAGCGCGCCAGGACTGCAAAAGATCTGAAAGGCTCTGGCGGCGCAGATATGCGCCTGAGGAGAAATTGAAGTACCGGGGTGCGATAAAATCCTATCACAGACAGATTGCCGAAGCTAAAAAGATCTACTTCGAGCATAGAATAGACCAGGCTGATAACACGAGCCGGGAACTATTCCGAATTGTGAAGGAATTCGTAGAGCCGGTGGCGGCCGCTAGGGTTCACTCCCATACTGAGGAGTGGATCAAGCAGCTTGCTGACTTCTTTGTGGACAAGATCCGTAGGATTCAGGACTCTTTCGATCGGGTGGGGTCCCTGGAAGTGGCTGCAGCTGTGGAAAGTGATCTGAAGGTCCTTCCATCCGCTGCAGCCGAGCTGGCGCCCACTCTTTCGACGTTCCCCCCGCTATCCTGCGAGTCCTCTCTGGAGCTGCTTTCCCGGTTGAAATCTGGATCCCCCTTGGATGCTTGTCCGGCTAAATGCCTGAGCTCGGTGGCACCAGCTATTAACAACTTGCTGAACCCCTTGCTCAACATGTCTCTGAGTTCTGGAGTGGTCCCTAAAGAATGGAAGCATGCTCTTATTCTCCCGCTCATTAAGAAACCTCTGCTCAACCCTTTACAGTGGGCCAACTATAGACCAATCTCCCTCCTCCCTGCTCTGGCGAAGGTGGCGGAGAAACATGTTCAGCATACTCTTACCACCTTTATAGAGAATAACAAACTGCTGCATGACTCCCAATCTGGTTTCCGTGCCAATTACAGTACGGAGACAGCTCTTGTGGAGGTGACCGACGCCATCAGGGAAACGCTTGATCTTGGGGGAAAGGCTATGTTGGTCTTGCTGGACCTGTCGGCGGCATTCGACACCGTCCCACACGCCGGCCTCCTCCTAAGACTCAGGGAGGTAGGTCTGCGGGGGACGTGTTGGACTGGTTTCAATCCTTCTTAACCGACCGTCGGCAGGTGATCTGGGCTCCTCCGTTCTCCGCGGAAATGCCTTCGCTAGAGGTGGGGGTGCCTCAAGGATCCATCCTGAGCCCCACCATATTTAACATTTATGTGGCCCCTTTGGCGAAGGTCGCTGAGGCATTTGGAGCCCGGGTCATCTCATACGCTGATGACACCCAGCTCCTGTTTACCTGCAGGAAGGGAGAGGTTTTTAATGGCGACAGAATCAGAGACTGCCTGAGTGCTGTTTTTGCATGGTTTCAGCACCAGAACCTGAAATGTAACTCGGATAAGTCCGAGTTGCTCTTTTTTGGCTGCGCTGAGGACCCTGGCTGGAAATCGTGGTGGCCTTCCGACATGTTCCCCCCTGAGAAACCATCTGCCCAAGTAAAAAATCTGGGTGTGGTATTTGACGACAGTCTTTCTTTTCGTCCCCACATCACGGGCCTGGCGGGGAAATGTTTCGGTATCCTGAAGATGGTGAGGAAATTTCTCCCACTGCTTTCCCTTCAATATCGCAAGAACATCGTGCAAGCACTTGTGGGCTCGCGTTTAGACTACGCTAACGCACTTTTCTCTGGTCTGCCTAAATATCTGGTATCCAGATTGCAAGTTGTCCAAAACTCGGCGGCCAGAGCCATCTTTGGCCTTCCACGGAGAGCCAGTGCCTATAACTGCGCGGTAGGCTGCATTGGCTGTCTATCCCTAGCAGAATTAGTTTCAAGGTCCTCACGTTGGCGTTTAAAGCCCTCCACTGCATTGGCCCAGCTTACCTCAGGAAGCGGATTGCTCTCTACGTTCCCCGGAGGAGTTTGAGATCTGCTGACCTGGCTAAAGTGGAGGTACCAGTGATCAAACGCGTGCGGATGGGAGGCCGGTCTTTCCAATTTATGGCGGCCAGTTTGTGGAATGAGCTCCCTCTGTCACTCCGCAAGGCTAACAATCTTCTGGCCTTTAGAAAGGAGCTCAAGACGCTCCTCTTCTCCGCCTAACCAGTGGGCCTACAGTGTTTCTGCCGTTGGGTTTTTCTTGGTTGTGTTTAGGACTCTCTGCCAAAGCGCCGGGACACCCGTTCTGGGTAGCCGTGCGCTCAAGAAATATAGTTCTAACATAACATAACATACCATAACACCTAATATAAAAAAAATACCTGGCCCTCTGCAGCCCTAAAAACTACTCAGACCCACCAGCCCTGAAAACTGCCCCTGAGTCCCCCCAGCCCTGAACACTACCCGACCCCCAAGCCTTGAAAACTAGCCTTAACCACTCCAGCCCATAAAACTACCCCCAGCCCATAAAACTACTCCCGACCTACCCCCAGGTCACAAAACTATACCTGACCCACCCCTGCCCAGAAACCTACCCCGACCCATGCCCAGCCCAGAAAACTACCCCGCCCACCCCCAACCCAGAAAAACTACACCAAACCCAGCCCAGAAAACTACCCCGACCCACCCCAGCCCAGAAAATTACAGCCCACCCACCCCCAGCCTACAAAACTACCCCTGATCCCTCTGGCCAGAAAACCACCCTGACTCCCCCTCCAGGCCTGAAAACTACCCCCAACTTCCATCCCAGAAAACTCCCTCAAACCCTCTCCAGCCCAGAAAACTAACCCCAGCCCAGAAACCTCTAGCCCAGCCCCACTTACCTAACTGCAGATCTCATCCTACGAGGTCTTCTTGCTTCTGTCCCCAGCAGCCAGCAGCTACACCGCAAATTCCCTGTCCATTCCTATAATCTATCTATTTTGCTGTTCTGTATGTAACCCAGGCAGCCACCTATTTTGCAAACGTTGAAAATACAGAGCTGGTTGTACACAATAGGCAAAAGGCGCTCTCAGATCTATCACACAAATATTTTGGTTATAGCAAGAAATCTGGCATGGTGCATTAGGTAGGGAAAAATCCCCAAATCCCCAAATGTGTGGTCACCAGACCACTCTACTGCAAATAGAAATCCTCCGCACACGTTTAGAGATATATAAACATGAAGTTGCATCTATATTATATGTAATGTTTGTCTTGTTTTTTTCGAAGTCCTTTATTCAGGTTCATCTGTAAGCGAAGTTTGTTCTGTCGCATAGTCTGTTTCTTAGCCAACACATGTTTCATCGCTGTTACAAGGGATTATGCCGCAACTTCTTCAGGGCTAAGGGAATATATAAACAAGTACTTGTTTGTGGGTACATCAGTAGTTTGTACATTAGCTTTCAAGATATTGTCAGAGTGACTCTAGTGACGTGTAGGTTTTTGGTTTGAGAGTGTAACTGTGTGGAAATCCATGCGGTAACTATTATCATACATGCAATTTGTACATTATTACTAGTGCAACAGTGTATAAGTGGGGGAAGAAAGAACAGAAAAAAACAGTTGCTTATAATTGTCATTATTATGTACATGAGCACAATTGATACAACTGACTCCCTCTTTAAGAGTCATCCTCAGTGGGCAAGGTACAATTTTGAGCATGAAGTCATCACATTTGCGTTTTTAGTATTTTTGTTTTTAACGTAGTGCACCCTCAAGTTGTCAAGGTTAGGTGTGTGCATGCTGACTATATTGTGTGTTCACACAAAAGGAATTTCATGTATTAAAGTACGATGTGATACCTTTGATCAGTCTCTAGCAATCTCTAAGTATCAAAAAACAAATAAGGCTTGTCAGCAGACATTTAATAGCTCGTTCATTGTTACTTGGTCAGTATCAAGTATACATTGTGGGCCCCCCCTACCTTATTTCCGGTGATAATTCCAACCTGAAAAGGGTTTCTGTCTGTTAGGCACTAATTCTGGATACGTCGTCTTTTAATACAATTGATTTTTCACTTTTCAGTACGGCCTGTATGGTTGTAGAGTTTCTACTAACTGCCCAATCCTAAGTAAAGGTGAAAAGTAAAGTCACTATTAGCCCTTACTATTGAGTCCTAAATTTAACCTCAGTCATTAAATGGAGCGTTCCTTACCGGCAGATCTGTGGATCAGATTAGATCTCCCATTTTCGGCATATACGCCGCGCGAGTCCACTGCGCTCTGAAACCAGCCTTTACCGGCGTTGTTTTTAATTAGAGGAAATCAGAGGCGGACTGAGACGGATCCCGTTACCTACACGGCCGCCATCTTGGCGTGGTGTTTTCAGAGATTTGCAGTATGTTAGTGAAGCTGGGAGTGTAACCCATGATTTCCAGCTGCTCTTTGGTGTAAGGTGCTTAAAGTGTGGGGACATTTGTCAGCATGGCGTGCCCTACAGTATTTTAGTGACATATGTGACAATGTGATTATGGCATTATTTAACATAGCTAGATCATACGGTACATTGTTCTTGCCATCAAGGTAAAATGTTATAAAGAACAGATATTTGTCAGTATGGCGGAGCACTATATTATTTAAGTGACATGTGTGGCAATGTGATTATGAGTTTGAGTTTGAGTTTGAGTTTAAAAGTTCTTATATAGCGCTCTTACACCAGCGGTTTCATGGCGCTGTAACTGGCAGATCTCCTCAATAGGCAAGGAAGGGAGGTCGGGTAACAGAGGATTAAATGAAAATTTTGCTGAAGAAGTAGGCTTTAAGTTTCTTTCGAAACTGGGAATATGGGGTTAGGGATCTGAGATCAAGGGGTAGTGAGTTCCAAAGGGTTGGGGCAAGGGTCGCAAATTTTGAGCCCCCCCACTTTTTCCGGCGAAACCGGGGAACTATCAGGAGGGATTGGGAAGAAGATCGGAGCTCCCTAGTTGGCAAGTAGGGGATAATCTCCGAAGAAATGAATGCAGGGGCCGTACCCAATCGAGCCTGGTAAGTGATAGATGCAAGCTTGAATTGGATACGTTCCCGAACCGGAAGCCAATGTAAAAGTTTCAGAAGGGGGGTGACATGTGAGGGTTTAGGAAGGTTAAAGACCAGCCGAGCCGCCTGGTTTTGGATCATCTGCAACCGCCTGAGACTATATGCAGGTATACCTGCATATAGGGCGTTGCCATAATCCAGGCGGGAGATGACCATTGCAAGGACGATCAACTTCAAGGCCTCAAAGGTGAAAAATCGAGAGACCCTGCGGATGGTGCGAAGAGACAGAAAAGAGGAAGATACCACAAAACTAACCTGGGAGTGAAGGGTAAGGTGAGAGTTGAGTTTAATACCAAGGGTTTTGACCGAAGTAGAGGGGACCGGAGAGGGACCAAGGGAAGGGGGCCAAAAGAGTGAAGACCAGGGACTGGAACAACCACCCGTCAACACCAACTCGGTCTTATCAGGGTTGAGTTTCAGGTGGTTGAAATCCATCCAGTCCCTGATAAAAATCATAGTGGACTGGAAATTAGAGATAGAGGCAGAAGAAGAGGACAGATTAAAGACAAGTTGGAGGTCATCCGCATAGTTGTATACGGAGACCTCCATTTGTTGTAAAGAAAAAATGAGGGGAGAAATGTAAAGATTAAACAGAAGAGGTGAAAGGGAGGAGCCTTGGGGGACCCCGCCCAGAACTTTCCGAAAGTCCGCAGTGAAGTCCCCCAGGCGAACTGCCTGGGTGCGGTCCCTCAGGAAGGAGGACAACCAAACCAGGGCCGTACCCCCGATCCCCGCCGCCGCGACACGGGAAAGTAAGATGGTATGATCCACCGTGTCGAAGGCGGCAGAGAGATCGAGGAGGACCAGTGCCTGGAATTGATTGGTGTCCCTCCCCTCCCTGAGGTTGTCAAGGACCGAAAGAACTACGGACTCCGTAGAGTGTGCGGGGCGAAAACCAGCCTGGCGGGCAGCCAATACCCCATTATAGCGTTATTTAACATAGCTAGATCATACGGTACATTGTTCTTGCTTTTCAGGTAAAATATTATAAAAAATAGATGTGAACTACAATGTTCGTTCTAGACTTATATCTATAGATTGCGTAAGGGACACTGCATGGTAAACACTAGTTATCTATTTCTTATACCAAACTCAAATCTACTATTCTAATAGTTCCTAGGTATTCATAACATACTTTATCATTGTTCTTGTTTCGTGACTATATTAGCAGGTGATCAGTCTTAGGCGGGTGAACAAGCTAAAATAGTATATTTGATGGCACTCATTTATCGTATATCAAGCATTAATGTTCGTTAACATGCATATAATCCTTCGGAGACATTCATATGGCCACGGGAAAGTACACTCATATGGTGCATGGTTTTTGCTGTCCAGGTAGAACTCCATCAAAAGCAGGTGAGAATGACAATGTTTGCTCTAGAATTTTCAATATATACATTGGCTGAGGGAAACAGCGTGATAAACACTGGTTAGCTATTTGTGATCCCCAAACCCAAATATAGTGTACTACACTAATGTGTCCCATGTGTGAGCCAGAGTTTGGCATTGTGGCTCCTATTTGGGTGTGTACATTCACGGCTGGCCAGTCAGTATTACAGATCAGTTTGAGGTGGACCCCGGTACGCTCGAAATCCCAGTGGCTTGCTAATCTCCAATAAAGTACTGAAGCTCATGACAGTATTTAAGCCCTGTTCTACACTCTTAAGTCTCACAATCCATATGGTCTCTCTTCTCCTGAGTGATAGTCCCCTATTGCCTCCCCTTGGGTCCTTGGGTGAGACCTCAAACCCATAAAAGGAGAAGGTCCTGTGTGTGTCTTGAGATTTGCATTCTGCTATGTGTGTTGCTATAGGGTAGCTGCTGTCCTCTTGCTTGACAGCCCTCATGTGTTCCCCAATACGTTCCTTGAGACTCCTAATAGTGCTGCCAATGTATCTTAGTTTACACTTGCACTCAATAGCATACACCACATATTTGGTGTAACAGGCGATGTTGGTGTCAATCTAGTACACCTTGTCAGTTGGTCCTGTGAATTGTTTTTTCTTGTCTATGGCCCATCTGCACATAGAGCAGTGGCCACATTTGAAAAAACCCAAAGTGTGTTGGGTAAGCCAATTAGGTGTATGTTCCACTTTTGGGTAACTGGGGCTGAGTATGTTTCTTAGACATAGACCCCTGCAAACGGTTATCTCAGGTCTAGATGTTGTGAATTACTGCAATATCTTGTCTGCAGTGAGTAGGTGCCAAAGTCTCTGCATACTATGTGTTACTGTATTTGCATGTTTGTTTAAGTCTGTAATCAAACATACTGCATTTGTGTCTCTCTTTTCCACTTTGTTTTCAAGAGTACTTTGTGTGTTGACCTTGTAGATTCTCTCTATGGCATTATGGACAGTTTTCTTGGCATATCCTCTACGTGAAAATCTAGTTGCCATGCTTTGTATACACTCTTCAAAGTCAGATTCTGTGCTGCAATTGCGTCTGGTACATATAGATTCGACATATAGTTTTAAACTGCCAATTTGACTTGGTAATATAACCCCCTTGTCAAGCCTTAAACTCCCTTTTTTACATTTATCATCCCTAAGGTACGCCCTAGGTAGCCCATAGGGCAGGTGAAATTTCCCGAAAAAAGTTGGACATGTAATTTGAAGTTTTACCTGTCGTAGTAGTGAAAAAATCCTAATTTCGTTTTTTCACCAATGTGAGGCCTGCCCCTCCCTTAGTATAACATTAGTTTGTCTTATTACGTTTAATAAAGGTTAACTTTTCAAAGTGAACAGGGGAGGATTTCATGTTTGGTGTCTGAGAAATAGGTAATTTAAAATCCTCTTTAATGGTAAAGTCAGATTTTAAGTTCCAATTTTCAAAATGCCACTTTAACAAGATTGGCATTTTCCTGTCCTAACTATTGCCTGAAGCTTATTCCTGGGTCACAAGACTGAGTGTTGTTGGAAGTCAGACTTTGTTTATTCCTCCCAGACAGCCACACAATAGATGGATTAGATGTGCCGTGATGGCCTAGCAAGATGGAGGAAGAACTTGGCACAGCCACACTTGCAACTGAATAGGCTGTACCCTCTCTTCACACACAGGACTTGTCATCACTGCATTGTTTGTACAGCCAGTCCAGGGGCAGGGGAGGCAGGAAACTTGAAGAACTTCTAAGGGAATTCTCTAGAAACTTCTCCTACTCACCAGGTATAATAAAATAAGACGCTCAGACCCACTCTTCCATTTACTCCCTGAAAACTCAGAAATGACTTTCAGAAGACAGCCTGCTGCTGTGGACTGTTACTTACTTAAGAAGATTGCTTTGCTGCACCGGGAAGGACTGTTCCACTGCCTGAAGCCTGCCTTTAAACCTCGGAGGTCTGCTCTGTTGTGTGAACACTTTTCCACTTCTTGAACAGAAGACTACCAGAGTGACTCCAAGAGCTAGTTGGCTTGCACCACTAATTGGAGCCTCAGGGACAGAAAAGGCTTCAAACATCTCAAACACAAACCTGGATCCTGCCTGAGTTAGTGGTGACCCCCCCCCCCAAGTAGTGTCCCTCCAGTCCTGGACCATTGCTGGTTATGTTAAAGGTGCTCAGATAGTCAAAACCTGTGACTTTTGGGAAAAGCTTTTACTAAACCCTGCTCTGAGAACCGACGTCTGGGACCAACCTGCTCATCTATCTGACAAGGATGCATTGCTAGTGGATCTGAATGTGTGGCAACTCCCACTATGTTTTTTTCCGCAGCAGCAATTCCTGTTCAGTGTTCTTTCGCAGAATGGGTATCCATCCTTCTGGAAATCTTTTTGGCTATAGCCTCCAGGCTCGTCACGCTAGAGATTTTCGACTTCGAAAAAGAGACTTCGTTTTAACGTGGAAATCTTTACCATAACTTTGTCCAGTGGCTCCCAAATGACAAAGCCTCTTCCTCAGACACCGCCTACATCCTTGCCTTTCTGAAGTTTATCTTCTCTGACAATGTTTTGTGGAAATTTCTGAAAAGTCCAAAGATAAGTGCTGACTGGGCCCAATCCACTTTTTATATTTGATTTGCGCTCCATTGCAGTCAGTCATATTTTTTTACTTTGACCCCATCTCACACAACTAGATTTGTGTGGTTGATGCTTTGATCTTTTAGACATTAGTTTTTACCTTAATACCTAAAAAATTCCTACCATCAGTTTTTTTTCATTGGATTTCTTTATGTCAAATAATTTATAAAAATGTACTCTATTTTTTTAATGTGTGTGGGATTTCTCTTTTATTGTGTTTTTACTTTACTACTGTTTCAGTGCTGCATAAATACTTTATACAGTGCCTTTAAGTTAAGCCTGACTGCATTTCTGCTATGCTACCAGAGAGTTAAACACAGGTTAATGAGTGACTTTTGGTCTTCCCCTAAACAGGGATCGTGGTTGTTGCTTGAGAAGGATCTTCACCCCCCTCAGTCAAAAACCCAATTTCCTACAACCATGATCACTCAATGTGTTTACATTTATTTTAAACTTTGATATTACATTTGTATCTAAACAGCAATGGAAAATGTAATTTATCAATGACTTTAGTGAGCCCCTAGTTTCTAGGAATTAACTGTAATTGAAATTCCTCTTTAATGGTAAAGTTGGATTTTAAGTCACAACTCAAAAGATGTCACTTTTAGAAATTTGTCATTTTCTCATTCTAACCATTTGCGCTTTCAACCAGTGCTCTGGGTCACATGTCTGTCAATCACTCTGCTGTTGGGGTTTGTTCTTCTCAGAAAGTGACACAAAAGGAACTAGATATAGACAGGATGGGCCATTCTGCCAGGATGGCTGGGGGCAGAGCTCTGTCTGGCCCCACTTACACATTGAAGTGCGTGCCTCCAGCAAACACAGGAACCTGACACTAATCCTTTGTCACCCCAGATTGTCATGGAACCTTGACAGAGGAAGGGAAGAACTTTCCAGAACAAGATGTGGGGTAGTGTAGGCAATCCCCCCACTTCAAAGGCTAGCACCAGGTGTAAATATTGGCCCTCCTGGGTCACTAATCAGCATATTCCTGGACCTGTGGACATTACAGAAGAAATACTGCCTCGCCCCTCAGAAGACTGCCTTGCTGTTACCAGAAGACATCCCTGTTGCTTGAGAACTGTCTGGCTCAAGGGTTAGTTGGGGACCTTCTGTCTGAGATAAAGGGACACAACAAGCTCCAGAGGCCTTCTCACAACTGCCTAGCTCACATGCTGCACTGAACCTGCAATTCCTGCTGGTCTCTATTAGAATGAGTTCCTGATTCCCAGCAGGTGGCTCCCCATGTCCTGGACCCTTGGATGGCATCTGTTCAACTTCTCCCATGAAGAAAGTTGAAATCCTGAAGTTTTATGCCACCAATTCAAAGCACCAGCAACAACTGCCTACTACGCCCAACTAGATCTTCCCGCTCCCCAAGGCCTGCTTTTTGTGCTACAGTGATGACCAGCAACGATGCTCTCCGAGCCTCCATGGGTTCCTCCACTGTGAACCACATTCTTTGTGCCGGTCTTTGAGAAGGTAACTTTTTCAGCAGGATTAACCTGTTCCCTGTATCTATCTCGCCCTTTATCGCAGTAGGCCTGAACTTGTGGCTTTCCCTCACTATGACCAGATAGCAGCAAGTGGCACTTTGTGCTTTTAGTCACCATACATGCCTAAAATTGTAACATTTCAGAACTCTGGTTAAAATGTACTCTATTTTACTAAATTGGTTTGGGATTTATCTTGTGTTGTGTTTTCACTTTGTTACTCTTTTTGCACAAATAATTGACACATAGGGGCAGATCTATATTGGAGATGCGCCACTTTTACGCCGCCGTTCCATCACTTTTGTGACGCAGCGGCGGTGTAAACCCTGCGCCACGTTGCGCCATATTTACATCGTGACGCATCTATGGAGATGCGTCACGATGTAAAGCCCTGCGCCACGTAAAACCTGCGTCAGGTTTCACGTGGGCGTGTCGACAGGGGGGGGGGCGTTCCGTCGCAGGAACACCCCTGAAAAGTGACTCAGTCAAATCTATAAGATTTGACTGAGTCACTTTCCCAACGCTGATGCGCCAAAACCCTGCGCCTGCTTGAAGCAGGCGTAAGGCTTGACGCACCATGTTAGGGATAGGGTAGGTTGGAACAGTGCTGGAGTTGCGTCGCGCTTGCGACGCAACTGAAGCACTGCACCAACCTTACGCCATCGGATGCGTCACGCATCTGTTTATTCCTGCGCCATGATGCGCCGCATTATAAATGCGGCGCATCATGTGTGGCGCAAGGGTAAACTTGCGTGACGCATCATTCCTGGCGCATCCTTGCTGATTTGCAGGGATGCGCCAGGAAACATAAATCTGCCCCATAGTTCTCGGTTAAGCCTGACTGCTTTTGTAGCAAGCTCCCAGAGGGTTAAGCAAATGTTAATTTAGTCACTTGTGTGGTGTGCCCTGATTTGGATGGTGATTGTGGCCTGAGTGGATCTTCCACCACCTCAACAAATACTGCAGTTTTTTCTGCAACAGGCAGCTCTCATGTGTATTCTCTTCCTTTGGTGAGCTTAAGCACTATACATGGTAATCATTTTCACTGTATTGACAATCTTAGATTTGTCTGTGGGGACTAACAGGATCTCCCCTCCCACTTGCTTAACTTAGTTTTTAGCCTCTATGAATGCATTCTCCAGATATCCTTTCTCTAGAAGACTGCTACATAGAATACTCCATTTGAGAGAAAGTGAGTGTTCACTCTTTGCACGCAACAAACTATTGCAAGTAGTGGGATTGACATTTGAAAGATTGTCCCAGGTGGCCTGTCCTGAATGGGTGCTGCACCACTTCAGGCTGGGTGCATAGTAGAGGCAGTGTTACCAGCTTGTATATATTCCAAATGCCCAAACCAAGAAGGAATTGCTTTTAATGTACACACTATGAGTTTAAATTGCTTTTTTTGTTAGGCATACATATTCAAGCACACTTATATCTGCTCCCTGTAAAGCTTTTCAATAGCCTGGAAAACTTTCTTGGACAATTCTTTTAATAATATATCAGTTCCCTCGACCAACTTATTTCTATCCAGATTTGAATTTGTGATTAAAACATCTCTTTCACTTGAATGAGAAACACTGTTCTCGCCGTCGGTCCTACTCACGTGAGTGTCTTACTCAGATGTGGGGGCCTTGTTGTAACTCGCAGTTCCTCCCTAACCTGTATGGGACTCGAGATTTTGTGTGTGGGGCTTGTGGTTTTCGCCTTGAGTTGGGATCTACTGCTGGCATTAAGATACCTAACTCCCCTATCATTTCGGCGGCGCTTCTCAACGTGCGCTCTCTGAAAAAGCATCACTCAGAGGTGTTTGAGCTCCTGGACGACAAATCTCTGGACTTTTTATTTGTCATGGAGACCTGGCTTGACAATTCCTCCGACCCAATCGTCACCTTGGCTATCCCTCCAGGGTACAAAATCAGCAGATTAGATCGTACTACAGGGAGAAGCGGGGGGCTGGCTGTTATTTTCAAAGAGATGTGGGCGCTGGAGAAGTGCTCTCTCAGCACGTGGGACGGCTGTGAAGTTTTGGATTTTAATATCCGTTGCTCGGCCCACTTTTCTCTTGGTGGGTCCCTGATTTATCGTCCGCCGGGAGTGGCCCATGCATTCCTTCAGGCCTGTGTGGAGGCGGTCTCCATGAGAGCGCTACAGTTCTCCCATTATGTGATTCTAGGCGATATCAATATTCATCTTGACCAAAATATCTCAAAGGACACACGTGAATTTCTTGATATTTGCCAATCAGCGCAGCTCTCTCAATGGGTCGATCAGGCTACTCATCTTGGTGGCCATATTCTGGATCCTATCCTTTCCAATTTCCCTATCTGAATTAAAGCTCCGCTCCCAGTCCCCTGGTCTGATCATTATCTAATTGGATTTTCATGGGTGGTGTCCCCGCCCAGTGTCAGTCCAATGGTCGGTCATAAACCAGCGTTCAAGAAGGTTGACTCTTCACTCTTTGCCAGGGCGCTGGCGGCCAACAGGCCGCTTCTGCCACAAGATCTTGATCAGTGTCTTGCTGCCTTTTCCAACTGGCTTCTGGGCTCTTGGATGGCAATTGCCATACCTACTTCGGCTAGACAGTCAAGGGCTTCCCCCTCCAAACCATGGTTTATGGAGGATCTGCGTCTCCTCAAGCAGGGCTGCAAGAAATTGGAGCGCTCTTGGCATCTCAGCAACTACTGCCCGACAGCGAAGGTGCAGCTCAGGCAGGGTCAGAAAACCTACTATAAAGTGATTTCTTCTGCTAAAAGGGCATTCTTTGCTACTCGGATCGATCAAGCCCAGAACAACGCTAAGGACATTTTTTCTATTGTCCAAAGTTTTATGTCCCCTGTGGCGCAGAGCTGCATCCTACCGGCAACCACTGCTTGGTGTGAGACGCTCTCTACATTCTTCCGGGACAAGATTCTAAAGATACAAGGCAGCTTCTCTGCCCCGGTTGTCTCTATTGGGCCCGTGAATCCTCCTGTCTCTTCAGTCACCACTCCTGTTGCTTTGCCTACCATTCATTCCCTGTCTAATTTCTCTCCGGTAGATTTGTCGTGCACTTTGAGAATTCTTCAAGGTTTGAAGTCTGGTTCTCCGGACGACCCATGCTCAGCAAGACTTCTGGCTTCGGTGGCAGAGACGGTGAATGAGGAAGTCAATTTCATCATTAACCTATCCTTGCAGGATGACAGGGTCCCTAGTTGTTAGAAGCAGGCCAAAATTCTCCCCCTACTGAAGAAATCTACTCTCGATCCTTCAGTGCCGGGAAACTACAGACCTATTTCTCTCCTCCCTAGCCTGTCTAAGGTCTGTGAGAAAATAGTGAACAGACAGCTCTCGGAGTTTGTCGAGAGTGCGGGTCTTCTTCACCCTGCCCAATTGGGATTCCGCCCCTCCTTCAGTACGGAAGGTGCTCTTTTGGAAATCTCAGAAGCCATTCGGGAGTGTTTAGACGCCGGCGGGAAGGCTGCCCTTGTGCTGCTTGACTTGTCGGCGGCCTTTGATACTGTCCCCCATTCATTGCTGCTTGACAGACTTTTGAAGATTGGTGTGTCAGGCGCGGTTTGGGGCTGGATTAAATCCTTTTTGGATGGCCGATACCAGCAAGTCTGGATTCCCCCGGTGGCCTCATCACCTCTTCAAGTTGGCACGGGTGTTCCCCAGGGTTTGTCCCTTAGCCCCCTCTTGTTCAATATCTACCTTACTCCTCTGGTCTTTCTAGCGGAGGGGTTGGGGGCTAAGGTCATTGCCTATGCCGACGACACGCAACTTCTGTTCACTTGGGACAAACAGGTGTCCTCGGTGGCCCCTGTGCAGAGGTGTCTCTCCCCGGTCTTTGAATGGTTGGCGCCGGCACATTTAAAATGCAATGAGGATAAATCCGAGGTTTTGATGTTCGGCGACTTCCCCTCAGGATTCAGAGAGTCTATCTGGCCTCCTGAGTTCCCACCGCCTGTTTCCAACAGTCAGACCGCAAAGAACCTGGGCATCTATTTTGACAGTAATCTTTCCTTTTCCAGCCAGGTTAAGCGTCTGACAGGTTGCTGTTTTGGTCTTCTCAGAATTCTGAGAAGATTCCTTCCGCTGCTGCCTCAAGCGGCTTGGGAATCAGTGGTCCGGGCACTCATTTTGTCCCGTTTGGACTATGCCAATGCCCTCTATGCTGGGCTCCCAGCCTATGCTCTCAATAAGCTTCAAGTGACCCAGAATGCGGCTGTTCGCATGCTGGGCGGGCTGGGTCCCAGGCAGAGTGTTCATGGCTACCGTCGCTCCCTTCATTAGCTACCGGTCAGGGCCCGGATAGCTTTTAAATCTCTCACCATAGCCCACCGCGCCCTACATAGGCTGGGGCCTGGCTACCTATAGAAACGCTTCTCGTTTTACGTGCCGGGGAGACACTTGAGGTCTTCCTCTCTCAGGCTGATAAAGGTGCCTTGCTTCCAGCGCCATCGATTAGGTGGCGCTTCCCTGGTCGTGTCTGCCGCCCGCGCTTGGAATGCGCACCCCCTCTCACTCCGAATTGTTGAAGACACTGGGGTTTTTAAAAAACTGCTAAAAACGCACCTCTTCTCGTAGGGCTGATCTTTGTTCTGTCTTTTCTTGAGCCGCGCCGGGACACTCTTTCGAGTATCTGTGCGCATAATAAAAGTACATAACATAACATAACATAACATAACATAACTGTTATTTGTAACCCATCCCTCTATCATAGCAAGGTTTTGGACCATCACAATTGGGTATTGTTTATATGTACAGGCCTTTTGATATACAACAAATTTCTAGATACCTTTCCAGTGATGCTGCCTTTGACCACTTATAAATCTGTACCTTTCAAAGCTTTCATAGTATGCCCAGTTTCTAATTCAGAGATGAACTCTTGATGGCAGCTCCCACCATTTCAATATTCATATGCTCAATAGTTATCTTGTCATAGAGTATCTCTACTGCCACTGCTTTATGCCTTTCCTCTGTCTCAGTGACCATGTTCATGCATAACTAAGCCTTTCAATCCAGTCTTAATATATAGAGGACATGTATTCCTCAGGTAATAGGAGCTGAGTGAGGCCCAGCCACATCAGTGAAGAAGTATCAGTGTCAATAAAACAATCCGGGTTAGGACTTTTTTCAGAAAAACGCTTTGCTGT
Organism: Triturus cristatus; assembly: GCF_964204655.1. Classification (NCBI taxonomy): domain Eukaryota; kingdom Metazoa; phylum Chordata; class Amphibia; order Caudata; family Salamandridae; genus Triturus; species Triturus cristatus. The sequence continues at coordinate 446,691,958 of NC_140586.1, read as the reverse complement.
AGGAATGGCAAAAGTCTTTGTCACTGTCTAGCCTGACATGGATGGCACTGTGCTAATCCGATGCTACAAAACCTTGCCAAAAAAACAGACACTTGGGGTGAGCAAATTGTCAGTGATGTTGTAAGGTGCTCTCAACAGGAGCTGCTTTTCACCTAAACACGGGAACAACCCAGAGTTCTCTGCTTTTTTGCATGTGCATTGTTCGGATCAGGTACCTCCTTATCCTGCAAGTGACTACACATTTTTGAAATTTCCAACAACACTCCTCAGGGAACATCATGCAGAGCTCAGTGGGTTTCAGTAATCAATGTATTATACCAGGCAGCCGCGTTTCAGCAAGGATCTGTATTTCTTAATGCTGGTTTTCACAGAGATTCTTACATTCCAATTTTTTTATACATCAAAGCACACACAAATTGGTAAGTATATCAGAATCATGATTGATGTCATTTGAGATGTCATCAGCGATGTAATTGACCATGTCATGAGTGATGCTATATTTGAGATCATAAGCAGTGCATTGCGGGAGGCATACGTTATAGTTAGCTCAGGTAACTATAACTGCTGAATTTCACTGAGTTTGTAGAAATGAATTCTGAGCCTAACTATAATGCTCCTGTAACCTTTGGTTTTTCAGTAAATTTCTATGTTTTTTAATGTTATTTACTAACTTGAATATATAAATGGTTTGTCTTGACGTAGATAGTCTCTATACTAGTATACAACACACAGATGGTTTGAGGGCGTGCCAATATTTTCTGAAATCACAGAGTATACATCTTCTAGAACACACACGCATGATACTCCAAATGATTGAGATCTGTTCAACTAAAAACGTTTTTATGTTTAATGGTGTGTCGTACTAACAAATACAGGGCACTTCATTGGTCACCTACTTTGCCCCCAGCTATGCCAATCTCACTGTAGGCTGGTGGGAGAAGCAGGTGCTAGGGAGTGATGAAATGGAACCTTGGACAAAAAAAGTCAGCTTATGGCAGTAATATGTAGAGGGTGTGTTTTTTGTATGAGAAGGGTGAGAATGTGATTTGACCACATTGGTGACTAAACTGAATAGCAATAGCATGAACTTGAAGTTCACTATGCAACATAGCCAAGACACCATTGATTTTCTCGATCTCAGACTAATATTAAAAGAAGGGACATGATCTACGGATCTTCACAGAAAGCAGACTGCAGGAAACTAGATCCTCCATGCTGCCAGCTGCCATCCACCTAATTGTAGATGGAGTATCCCCTATGGGGAACTCCTCAGAGCAAAACTCAAATGCAGCTCCGAAGGCACTTATAAAAAAAAAAAAAATGATATGCTGAAGAGGTTAAAAAATAGAGGGTATTCCACCAAAATACTACATAAAGGGGTAGCCAAGGCAGATGATATCAAATGTGAGGCTCTCTTTCAACCACCAAAACCCAAACGAGGGGAGAAAGAGTGTGGAAGCCCTTTAGGATTCATAATCACATAAAACATCCAAACAGCAGACCTCAAACAGATTCTGAGGAAAAGGTGGGAAATTCTCACTCAAGATCCTATTCTGGGGAAGAAATTAGGTGGAGCACCACCAGTCACATACAAAAGGAACCTATCCCTTAAGGATCTTTACGTCAACAGCCACCTAAAATCCTGCAAGATCAGTTAGTTAGATTAGGGTGTGTGTTTTCATAAATGTAAAAAGCGTAAGGCCTATAGTCACAGTGAGAATGTCAGAGAAGTAACACTACTGAGAGTTAAAAAACTATGGAGGATCCCTAGTTCTATCAATTGTGGAACTGACTTTGTGGTATGTGTGGTAACTTGCCCTTGTGACAAGTGGTACATTGAGTCCACTACCTTCCAATTAAAAAAAGTGTATCCTAGAGCATTGGAGGGCTATAACTAACCGAGATTTCAGTTACAGCACAGCTAGACATTTCTATGAAGTCCACAATGATGACTGGACAAGTACTTTGGCTTGGACACAGTACCCAAACATCCAAGAGGGGGTAACCGTGTCCAAGCATTAAGCAGGCTATAATCATGATTTATTTTACAGGCTGGCAGCATGTTTCCCATGGAGATGAACAACAATGAAGAATTACATTCACACTTGTAGATGATCCGATGTCCTCCCAAGACCCAACTCCCTGAGTTTCGGGAGTTTTTGAATGGTTTAAGATATATACTTTACTTCTGTATTTTATTAATTTTTGACTTATTTATTTAACTATACGATTTATATCATTTTAGCAATAATCAATTGTTGTCTTTACATGTAATCTTAGCATCACAATGAGGATTTACAGCTTGTAGAAAACCGGTAACTAATGAAGATCTGTACAAGATCTGTAGATGCTGTTCTGTTTTCATCAAATCAATATGGAGTTGACAATAACCACCTAAATAACAATTGCCCTCTTTATTTTTTTTGACAGAGCAAGTCTGGTGCAGCAGATTCAACTGAAGAGTAACCACCGTAGCAAGTTAAGAGCCCCAGGGTTTGGGAGATGTTCCTCTGAACAGCCACCTCTCCTTTTTGCAGATATTACATGGTAGTAGGTTATATAGCCATTCTATTACAGCTATTTGAATCAGTTAGGAATCAGGTCACTAATATCAGTTGTTGCACCCTTCATCTATTCAGGGCTGTATTAGCAGTACTTTCCAGATAGCCTCTGTCTTCCATTCAATATATGTGCTATAACTGAGTAAATGGGTACTACACCCGCAATGTAATTTACTGTCTCGTCTATCCCTCATTATCCCAAGTCACTATGAGGTACAGACCAAATGGTACTTCCCATAAATGTGTTCACACATTGAATTTGCCAACAATTGCTAGGGCAAGTTCCCCTGTGTCTTTGTCTAGACTTCATGTGAAACTGACCGCCTATTTTGCTTTATTTTGTATTTACACTGTTTTCAGCCTGTCTGTAAATACTATGATGTAACAAATATGTTTTTTTCAAATATGCTTTTTTGTTTATGTGCATATGTTTGCTTCCAATCTATGATTATTAACAGTTCCCCGAGGCATTCTATGTCGACTGATGCACACTAATTTGTTGTAGAACCTTTCTTTTACTGTTGTCTTGCATGCGGCTCCGTGCCTGATGCTGTCAATATTTATATTTCTGGAATTCAGCAAGCGGTCATGTGACCAGACCCTGAGAGAGGTTGGAACGTGTCTTTTGTGCTATACAATTTATGTATTCTGCATCCCAAAACCGCAGTGGCTCGTCTTTCTTACCGTACTTGGGTGGGGATTTCTACACACACACATATATATATTCGGTGTGGACTGCTACCGGATTTGGAAACAAAGTGATATATTTATATATTCCAACCTCTCTCGGGGTCTTGATCACAAGACCGTGAGCTGAAACGCGTCTGCTGTTAACAAATAAAGCCTGAAATGAGCCTGCGAGTGCCCCAAATCGTATCGGAGTTGCTGTGTAGCAAGAGTAAGGTCCCACCCTCACTGAAGGGAGATAGCACCCGCCCTGAGTTCGGAGTTTGAGGTGGGAGTCGTATGGTGAATTTGGTCGAACTCCTGAACCGCCACCGATTAGTTTTTCCGGTCGACGAAGGAGTCGCAAGTTATTCAAACTTGGAGATGCCAGTTATTTATCTGACACCTGAGGGGAAAATATCATATCAAATCCAGCAGCCGTGGCGATGGACATGGCCTATGGAAATGGCGATGAAAGCAATTGGACATTGGCCGAACGAAACATCAGAGCCCTCCAATTGGCCCGGTATTATCCAATGGCTGAAGTGGCCAGAGTATAATGGTCCAATCTCATACAGTGTACCATGGACAAGCTTCACAGCATTGAAAAGGCGATGAAAGCCGAAACGCGTCTGTTGTTAACAAATAAAGCCTGAAATGAGACTGCGAGTGCCCCAATTCGTATCGGAATTGCTGTGTAGCAAGAGTGAGGTCCCACCCTCACTGAAGGGAGATAGCACCCGCCCTGAGTTCGGAGTTTGAGGTGGGAGTCGTATGGTGAATTTTGGTCAAACTCCTGAACCGCCGCGGATGAGTTTTTCCAGTCGACGAAGGAGTCGCAAGGTATTCAAACTTGGGGATGCCGGTTATTTATCTGACACCTGAGGGGAAAATATCATATCAAATCCAGCGGCCGTGGCGAAGGACATGGCCAATGGAAATGGCGATGAAAGCAATTGGACATTGGCCCAACGAAACATCAGAGCCCTCCAATTGGCCCGGTATTATCTAATGGCTGAAGTGGACAGAGTATAATTGCGCAATCTCATACAGTGTACCATAGACAAGCTTCACAGGATTGAAAAGGCGATGAACGCCGAAACGCGTCTGCTGTTAACAAATAAAGCCTGAAATGAGCCTGTGAGTGCCCCAAATCGTATTGGAGTTGCTGTGTAGCAAGAGTAAGGTCCCACCCTCACTGAAGGGAGATAGCACCCGCCCTGAGTTCTGAGTTTGAGGTGGGAGTCGTATGGTGAATTTTGGTCGAACTCCTGAACCGCCGCCGATGAGTTTTTCCGGTCGACGAAGGAGTCGCAAGGTATTCAAACTTGGGAATGCCTGTTATTTATCTGACACCTGAGGGGAAAATATCATATCAAATCCAGCGGCCGTGGCGAAGGACATGGACAATGGAAATGGCGATGAAAGCAATTGGACATTGGCCGAACGAAACATCAGAGCCCTCCAATTGGCCCGGTATTATCTAATGGCTGAAGTGGACAGAGTATAATTGCGCAATCTCATACAGTGTACCATGGACAAGCTTCACAGCATTGAAAAGGCAATGAAAGCCGAAACGCGTCTGTTGTTAACAAATAAAGCCTGAAATGAGACTGCGAGTGCCCCAATTCGTATCGGAATTGCTGTGTAGCAAGAGTGAGGTCCCACCCTCACTGAAGGGAGATAGCACCCGCCCTGAGTTCGGAGTTTGAGGTGGGAGTCGTATGGTGAATTTTGGTCGAACTCCTGAACCGCCGCGGATGAGTTTTTCCAGTCGACGAAGGAGTCGCAAGGTTAAGTGGGCGTGCACGCCACGAATGGCGTAAAGTAACTTAGCATTTAAAAAACCGTACAAATTCACTGAAAAAAACATAGGTTTCACACACGTTATAGTTAGGAATTAGCATTTAAAAAACCTTGCTAATTCAATGAAAAAACCATAGGTTTCACACATGTTATAGTTAGCTGTAAATTTTACTGATAAAAAACCAATGTAGGCAACTATAACTCACGCGACCGTAATCCTCTGCTGATGACATATGTGTCTTTATGAAAAAAAAAAATTTGTAAAATATGTATAGCTAAAATTTAATGGAAGAAGACATGGGCAAATAAGTGTCTAAATACAGTATTAGCATCAGCAGAGGATTACGGTCGCGTGAGTTATAGTTGCCTACAGTAACTATAACGGGGGAATTTCATTGGTTTTTTATCAGTAAAATTTCCAGCTAACTATAACATGTGTGAAACCTATGGTTTTTTCATTGAATATATATATATATATATATATATATATATATATATATATATATATACATTACCTACTGGCGGTCGCTATACTAGGTAGTTATAGTTAGGACCTTGTTTCTATTCAAAAAGCGTTTTTTCTTTTCCCAATAACTTTGGCGCCGGTTGACGAATCTTCGCGAAATTTTCAAGACGTTGGGCCCGCTCCAGTCAGCTCCCATCCTGAAAATTTCGGGGTCATTCGCCAAGCAGGAGCCGAGAAAAAAGTGGGGTCCCAAAACGTGTTTTCTCCATGTTATTTCCCATAGGAAACTTTAGACACGACTACAGCCCGAACTGCTGAACGGAATTACACCAAATTTGGCAAAAAGGTAGCCCTTGGTTCAGAAAGAGACATTTTCTAAATGGTGTAAATCCGTTCAGTAGTTACTGAGAAATTAAAAAAATAAAAGTCAAAAAATCAATTTCCCATTGGAAACTTTAGGCATGGTTACAGCTGAAACTACTGAATGGAATTACACCATATTTGGCAAAAAGGTAGTGATTGGTTCATAAAGCGCCCTTTTTTATAAATGGTGTAAATCCGTTCAGTAGTTTTTGAGATATTAAAGGAAACAAATCTTTATATATCTGGGCGGGACCTAACTACACAAGCACGAGCTTGGCTCTAATTGGCTGCCAACACTTCAATTCAGGAAGTGTTGGCAGCCATCTTGGTGCAATGCTTTTTAGGTCTCGCCTAATCCCTAAAACACTACCCCAGCACGACCCCCTACACTGCACGGACACCACTGCACTGCCCTAAACCCTGAAACACTACCCCAGCATGACCCCTACACTACCCGAACACCACTGCACTGCCCTAAACCCTGAAACACCATCCCCAGCATGACCCCCTACACTGCCCGAACACCACTGCACTGCCCTAACCCCTGAAACACCACCCCAGCACGACCCCCTACACTGCCCAAACACCACTGCACTGCACTGCCCTAAACCCTGAAACACTACCCCCAGCAAGACCCACTACACTGCCCGAACACCACTGCACTACCCTAAGCCCTGAAACACCTCCCCCAGCACGACCCCCAACACTGCCTGAGCACCACTGCACTGCCCTAAACCCTGAAACACCACCCCAGCACGACCCCCTACACTGCCCAAACACCACTGCACTGCCCTAAAGCCTGAAACACCACCGCCAGCATGACCCCTACACAGCCCGAACACCACTGCACTGCCCTAAACCTTGAAACACCACTCCCAGCACGACCCCTTACACTGCCCGAACACCACTGCACTGCCCTAAACCCTGAAACACCAGCCCCAGCATGGCCCCCTACACTGCCCGAACACCACTGCACTGCCCTAAACCCTGAAACATCAGCTCCAGTACGACCCCCTACACTGTCCAAACACCACTGCACGGCCCTAAACCCTGAAACACCACCCCCCTGCACAACCCCCTACACTGTCCGAACACCACTGCACTGCTCTAAACCCTGAAACACCAGCCACCTGCATTACCCCCTACACTGCCCGAACACCACTGCACTGCCTTAAACCCTGAAAAACCAGCCCCCTTGCACTACCTCCTACACTGCCCGAACACCACTGCACTGCCCTAAACCCTGAAACACAAGCCCCCTGCATGACCCCCTACACTGCCCGAACACCACTGCACTGCCCTAAACCCTGAAACACCACCCCCAGGCGACCCCCTACACTACACGAACACCACTGCACTGTCCTAAACCCTAAAACACCACCCCCAGGACGACCCCTTCACTACACGAACACCAATGCACTGCCCTAAACCCTAAAACAGTGCCCCCAGCAGACCTCCTACACTGCCCGAACACCACTGCACTGCCCTAAACCCTAAAACACTACCCCAGCATGACCCTCTACACTGCCCGAATACCACTGCACTGCCCTGAACCCTAAAACACTACCCACAGCACGACCCCCTACACTGCCCGAACACCACTGCCCTAAACCCTGAAACACCACCCACAGTACGACCCCCTACACTGCCCGAACACCACTGCACTGCCCTTACACCTAAAACACCCCCCCCTGCACGGCCCCCTACACTGCCCGACCACCACTGCATTGCTCTAAACCCTAAAACACTACCCCCAGCACGACCCCCTACACTGCCCAAACACCACTGCTCTGCCCTAAACCCTAAAACACCACCCCCAGCACGATCCCCTACACTGCCCGAGCACCACTGCTCTGCCCTAACCCCTAAAACACTACACCCAGCATGACCCCCTACACTACAGAAACACCACTGCACTGCCCTAAACCCTAAAACACTACCCCCAGCCTGACCCCCTTCACTACACAAATACCAATGCACTACCCTAAACGCTAAAACACTACCGCCAGCCCGACCCCCTACACTACCCAAACACCACTGCACTACCCTAAACCCTGAAATATTACCCCCGCTGAAGAACCAGAACCTTTTGGACCTGGCAGCGCAGGGTACGCCCTAGTCTCAGGAGTTCTCCTGCTCAGCTACACAGAGACACAGGACACTCTGTCGGAATTAGAAGATCAGGTTTATTAGCTGCAGCTAGTACAGTTATCCCAGAAGTACACAAGGTAGGTTCTCAGGAGACTGCCACTTCACTCTGTGGCGCACAGGTTTATATACTATATAGGTAATGTGTACATTAACCAAAATACACTCCCAGAACATACAAGAAGGAGCCAATAAGGAAAGTTGGAAAACAGGATAGAACCAATAGGAGAGTTTGGAAAACAAAGTATCAGATGACTCGAAGAGACCTCTCCTCCAACTATGTTTGTCACCCCTCCCTCAAGCTAATTCATTAACAGATTCATAACTAACTTGCAGGTGGCGAGATACGTTTGTGTGTGTTGGAGGACAGTTGTGAAACGAGAGAATGCTAGCAGAAGACAGTGAAGGCCAGACGATAAGATAAGGTCAGGAAAGAATAGTGTGAACCAACAGATAGTTGAGACGGGGATTAGAAAAGCCAGACAGGGATTAGTGTACTCGGCTAGTCCTAACACCAGCTTTGCAAACAGAGGCAGAAAGCGTATTTCGACACCAGGCTGCAGAAAAAGCAGAATAGACTTTGTTCGCCGTGCTGCCTGAGTGATGGCAACACAAAATGGCGGTGGAGCACAAAATGGCGGGTCGATTCGATCACGATCAGAAATCAAAGTGCCTCACCGCATGACTCCCTACACTACCCAAACACCACAGCACTACCATAAACCCTGAAACACTTACCCCCGCATGACCCCCTACACTACCGAAAGACCACTGCCTACCCTAAACCCTAAAACATGACCACTTACACTACACAAACACCGCTGTACTACCCTAAACCCTAAAACACTACCCCCAGGACAACCCCCTACACTACACAAACACCACTGCACTACCCTAAACCCTAAAACACAACCCCTACACTACACAAACACCACTGCACTACCCTAAACCCTAAAACACTAGCCCCAGCACGACCACCTACACTAAACAAACACCACTGCACTACCATAAACTCTAAACCACTACCCCGAGCATGAACCCCTACACTACCCAAACACCACTGCACTACCCTAAACCCTAAAACGCTACCCCCCAGCACGACCCCCTACACTACCCAAACACCACTGCACGACCCTAAAACACAACCCCTACACTACACAAACACCACTTCACTACCATAAACCCTAAAACACTACCCCCAGCATGACCCCCTACACTACCCAAACACCACTGCACTACCCTAAACCCTAAAATACTCCCCCCAGCATGACTCTCTACACTACCCAAATACCACTGCACTACCCTAAACCCTACATCTACCCCAGCACGACCCCTACACTATCCAAACACCACTGCACTACCCTAAACACTAGATCTACCCTCAGCACGACCCCCTACACTACCCAAACACCACTGCACTACCCTAAACCCTAAAACACTACCCCAGCACGACCCATTGCACTACACCAACACCACTGCACTACCGTTAACCCTAAAACCCTACCCCAGCACAATACCCTACACTACCCAAACACCACTGCACTGCCCTAAACCCTAAAACACTACCCCAGCATGACCCCAACACTACACAAACACCACTACACTGCCCTAAACACTAAAATACTACCCCAGCATGACCCCCTACACTACACAAACACCACTGCACTACCATAAACCCTAAATCTACCCAAAGAATGACCCCCTACACTACCCAAACACCACTGCACTACCCTAAACTCTAGAAAAGTAACCACCACCCCATGCCCAATCCCCCTTACCTTTCACTCCTCATGGTTCCCTCTCCTCGTGGTTCCTGCTTCATGTCGTCTCTGAGGGGCGGTGCACGTCGTTGTGAGTAAACGGAACAGCCACTGTTTCCTTACAACGATGTGGATCATCTAAAATTTTTTAGAACTCATGGTCATTTACCATACACACCTTTACAACAAAATTTGTTGTAAAAGGCATGCGTGGTAAATGACCATGCGTTCTAAAAAAATGCATAGTAATGACTTTGCGATGTACAACGCATGCGTGGTAATGCATGGGTTGTAATGGTATAGCAAAGTAAAAAAGTCATTGTAACAGCTGTTTACCGATCGAAGCTGACTCCTGTTCTTCAGTGAGTCATTTATGTGATAAATTAGGAGGAAAGAATGTATTTTTTTTACTGAAAAGTGCAATCACGGCTGTTGTATTGTGAAAGTGTCAGCGTGGCCTGGTTTCACTTCCGGTGAGAGAGTGGAAGAGTCTGTTTTGATCTAAAGGGGCTGTGCTGTTGGACGGGGCCAGCGCGACACGTCATCAGAAAACACAGCTAATGGAAAGCATTGTCCCCGAAGTGTGGAGCAGTGCCATGAGAGGTCCACGAGTGTGCGTTCCATCGCAGTATGACTGTACCGCGTGACCCATGTGCCGCCTTCAGTGTACGGAAGGCAGAAGTGGCATCCATCGCAGGTCTTCTTCAAGACCGTTGTAGCACTAATTCTACGTTTTAGATCTAGGGCATTTTAACCTTGTTGTTCCTGCCAGATACAAAGAGAAGTTCCTGTGTTATTCAGTACCCTCGTTACCTTTTCCGTGGGTAGTGGTGCTTGTCACTTCGCTGCCCCACCGGTGCACACAAATGGGTTCCCCACCTCATGTTCCATCTGCAGGGCCTCTGCCCTCGGGTCACTGGTTTCGGTTTCCGGAGTGGCAACATAAACAGTTGTTCCCAAAGGACTAGCCTGAACACTTAGGTGAGTATCCCCTGCACCAGCATTCCGTGGAAATTCTTTCCTAGCTCTTCCACATCGACGACGATGTCATAATAGCACGACTCCGCTCGCGACACCGTATGACGTCATGGGAGCCATAAGAGGACCTCGTCGGCGTGCTGACGTCAGTTCCACCCATTTTTTCCCTGCCACCGAGGTAAACAGGTGGACCAACACATGTTTGCATAACCAATAAAGGCATAGAAATAGCAACAGCTCAAGCATTTCTCACTATTAAAACATAAGCATGATTAAGAAATATTAAAAACATTCATGCCAAACAGTAAAAGCATCTTTTTGGTAGAAACAGGTGGACAACGGGGAGGCAGGTGGGACAGTGAGGAATCCACAGGCAGATACTGTATCCACCAGAAAAAGCGTTACCGAAGGTAAGTAACTTGCTCTTCTGATGGATACTTCTGCCTGTTGATTCCTCACATTTTGAATAGAATCCTCAAGCCGTACCTCACCCAGAGGAGGGTGTCCACCTGACTAGACCAAAAAATCTTGCAAAACAGATCGAGCAAAATGGCCATCCCTCCTAACCTCCGAATCCAATAATAATCAAATAATTTTTAGTCGAAAATAATACTTTAAAAATAATGTTATTAACAAATTTAGACAAACACTTAAAGGAAAACTTTTATTTATAATTAATTTGAAGATAATTCATACTTTACAAATTACGCCGAAGTCGCGACCCCAGTGCGACTTTTCAAAATGGTTACCGGAATGCGCGCAGCCATCGTGCAGGGTGGGCAAAGGGTGTGACTTCTTTATAATATTAAAAAAAAAAGAATGTATATAGTTCTCCTAACTAAAAATTATTCACAATTTTTTTAAATACATGTATATGTATATATATATATATATATATATATATATATATATATATATATATATATATATATATATATATATTATCTACTGGCGGTCGCCAGTAGATAGTTATAGTTAGGACGTATTTTCCATTGGAAATCTGCAACATTCTATTGGGAATATCTTTGGCGCCGGTTGATGAAACTTCGCAAAATTTTCCAAACTTTTGGCCAGCTCCACTCTGCTCCTACCCTGAAAGTTTTGGGGTGATCCGTCATGCGGGGGCCGAGAAAAAAGGGGGGTCCCAAAACGCATTTTCCCCATGCAATTTCCCATAGGATCTGTTGTCGCAGCTACAGTCCGAACCGCTGAACGGAATGACACCAAATTTGGCAAAGAGGTAGTCCTCAGTTCGGACCTGTGCCTTTTGCATATATGGTGTGAATCTGTTCAGTAGTTCCTGAGAAAATTAGAGTTAAAAAGATAGATATATCTATGGCCGGTGAGGATCCACGGACCCTACCTGCACCGTAAGCGCACCCTCCCCGAACCGAGCGCGCACCTTCCCGATCGCGCGCTGAATGCTAATTGGCTGTCGAGTGTCCCTCTACATTCGAAATAAGGAACTGTTGGCTGCCATTTTCTGCCTTGGTAGAAGCGAGGAAGAAGATGGAAAGGGAATAAGTGTGTAAAACATATAAAGGGGGCAGAGTGGAAATACTCTGACCCTCTAGAGGTGCTTAGGGGGTCCCAGAAGGGCCCCCTTTAAAAAAAAAAAACACGGGGAAATGCGCGCACAGTGTGCGCATCCTATCGCGTTGGATGCACGGTTCCTCTCGCGTTGGGTGCACGGATCCAAAAACATGGAAAAAATATATATAAAATAAAGTTTTGAGCATATAGTTAAAATAATATTTTGAAAAATATAAAAAAAGTTTGAAAAACCCATTAAGTTCAAATAATAATTTTTAATTTTTAAAAGAATTAATTGAAAAAATAAGTTTCAAAAATGGTGATAAAAAAGTATCTTAAAAAAAAGATAATTAATGAAATTGACACACTGAGTTTGAAAAATATACAAATCCAATCAAAATCATTAAACATGATCTCTTTGAGATAATTTATAGATAGGAATTAGCATTTAAAAAACCTTTGAAATTCACTGAAAAAACCATAGGTTTCATGCACGTTATAGTTAGGAATTGGCATTTAAAAAACCTTTGAAATTCACTGTAAAAACCATAGGTTTCAGGCACGGTATAGTTAGGAATTAGCATTTAAAAAACCTTAGAAATTCACTGAAAAAACCATAGGTTTCAGGGGTGTTATAGTTAGCTGGACATTTCCCTCGTACAAAACCCTAGAAATTCCCCTGTTATAGTTAGTTCAGCTAACTATAACTCGCGCCCCCGCAATGCACTGCTGATAACGTCACATATTACATCACTCATGACATGGTCAGGGGAATTTCTAAGGGTGGGCGTAGTTCGCGAAGTAGCACTTCGCGAAGCTACGCAAAGTGAAGTTCGCACTACGCGAGCTACGCGTAGCACTTCGCGAACTGAGAAGTAACATGTTCGCACTGTGCAAGATGTTGTTTTCAATGATTGCACAGTGCGGACAAGCAACCGGCACTGTGCAATCATTGAAAATGGCATCTTGCACAGTGCGAGCTGTAGTTTTCTGCTGCTCGAGTAGATTTTTCCTCGAGCTGCAGCTTTCTCAATGCGAACTGGTAGTTTCTCATCGCGAGCGGTCGCGAGCATACGCGACCCCTCGCAATGAGAAACCTGACCTTCTCGCGTTGTGAATCTCGCCGGGAGGTTTATTTTCCATGCTCGCGATCGCGAACAAGGAAAAAGTCTCGCCAGGATGTCATTTTGCTTGCTCGCGGTCGCCAACTTGACGTTGAGGACCGCGAGCAAGCAAAAAATGACCGCAGCACTACGCAACACTACGCTACGCGTGTTCGCACTGTGCTACGTGCAGTTCGCGTAGTGCGAAGTAGCGCGAACTTCGCAAACTACGCGAGCGTAGCGTAGTGCTTCGCCCAGGCCTAGGAATTTCTAGGGGTTTGTACGAGGGAAATGTCCAGCTAACTATAACACCCCTGAAACCTATGGTTTTTTCATTGAATATATATATACATATATATATATTTACAGCTCCCAAAAACTCTCGTTGTTCGCACAGAGTTGAGCACTCACAGGAGGGGTTCTGTATCAATAATTAGTTTATTTCGGCAGAAATCCAAATAGCAGCGAGACAGACGCGTTTCAAATCAATCTTCATCAGTGTCTCAGCGGTTAGACCGCGCGCTTACATTTAAATATACATTACGTCATGTATTGCGCGACAGCGTGAGACATAATCAATTGACAGCCACTAAAACAGAAGATGGCTCAAATCCCGTTATTTACAGCATTCTTGGGGCGGCCATCTTGGAGTGATACATTCACTTATCATGTCCAAGCAACATAAGTCTTATGCTCAAAGGAGCCATGATACAGTTAGCAGTCATGTGAAATATAATTCATTAAATCATACTGCATAATTAAATAAATCAACGAAACGCCATAGAAAGGTATATACCATGTCATACAGAAACCGTATAACGCCATGTATTGGCCATAGCTCCCTGTACGTTAAAGGAGACAGGTGATGGACAGAAATAAAGAGAGAAAGGAACGGGAGAGAGAGGATAGGAAACATGGGAGACACTGTACAGGAAAGACAAGGAAAATTGAGGAATGCAACAGTATAATAATATCAAGCATTGCATGTTGGGATTTCAAACTCGTTTCATGATTCATGCAACCATAGGATTCAAATAATCTCAAGTATAAAGACTGGTCAGCAAGAGACAGTGTGTAGTTCCCTGCCCTTATCTCCCCAGGTGTGCACTCAGTTCTTCCCCACTATTGAGACCGTGTGGGGCCTTTGTGTATAGGTCTATGATGTAACGGGATTCCAGTCTACGCAATCTTTGGACTCGGTCACCTCCCCTAATGTTTGCGGGTACTTGATCTAGACCGAAGTACTGTAGGAGATCCCGATTGCTCTGGTGCATAATGGCGAAATGCCTAGCTACAGGGTAATTTACATCATTCTTATTGATGGCACGTTGATGTTCCAAAATGCGCATTTTAACGCTATTGATAGTGCTGCCAATGTATTTGAGCCCACACGGGCAGGTGAGACAGTACACTACATGGGTGGTTGAACAAGTGATGAATTTGTCTATACGCCTTGGTTGCCTAACCCCTGGAATGTTAAATGTGAGAACTCTTTTGCAATTTTTACATGCTCTGCATTTCCCACAAGGGAAAAATCCATGCAGAGCTGTGAGAGTACCAGTAGGTTGTGGCAAGGGTGATAGATGGCTTTGTACCAGTTTATCACGGAGTGATCTTGATTTTCTAAAAGTGATCAATGGTTCTTTAGGGATGTCCTTACCGATGACTGTATCGGTTTTAAGGATGTGCCAGCTTTTTCTAACTATCCTCCTCAGTAGATTTGCGTCGTCTGAGAAAGTGGTTATGAGGCGAAATTTGCCCTCATGTTCAGCTGTATCCCTATTGGCTGCATGTTTATATGTCAAAAGTTGTTGTCTGGGTATTTTTCTCACTTTATTAAGTATAGAGATCAGGTCTGTATAATTATACCCTCTAACTTGGAACCTTTTGATGCTTTGAATTGCTGCATATTCAAAGTCAGCTTCCCTGGAGCAATTCCGTTTTAGGCGAAGCAGCTCGCCATACGGGATACTACGGATCAATGTTGGTGGATGGTTACTGTGGGCATGCAAGATAGAGTTGCCCGCAGTCGGCTTCCTGTATAGCTCGGTCTCGAGAGCACCCTCTCTAGCGAACACCCTCAAATCTAAATAGTTCACCGCTAGGGAACTAATTTCAGATGTGAACCTGAGATTGAGTTGATTGTCATTAAGCTCAGATATAAAAGTCTCGGCCTCATCTGATGTCCCCCCCCATATCAAGAAGAGGTCATCTATGTACCTATACCAGGCTATCACATGGTTGGTCCATTTGCTCATATGGTCGCTAAGGGCGACCTGCTCCTCCCACCAGCCCACGAAAAGATTCGCATAACTGGGGGCGAAGCAGGTCCCCATGGCAGTCCCGGACAGTTGTCTGTACAGCTGTTCTTGAAATAGGAAGATATTATTAGACAAACAGAATTCAATAAATTCAAGGAGCATGGTATTGTGCTCTGAAAATTTCAAAGGTCTTTTCGCCAGGAAGTATGCTGCTGCCTCGAGACCTTGGCTATGTTCGATGCTTGTGTACAGGCTGGTGATATCCAAAGCAATTAGTTGATATGTAGGTTCCCAATTAATCTCCTTAATCTTCATAATGAAGTCGGTAGTGTCCTTAATATATGATTTCAACTGCAAGACCGATGGAAAAAGGAAGGAATCAATATATACAGACATGTTCTCAGTAAGGCTTCCTATCGAGGAAACAATGGGTCTTCCAGGCGGGTCATTAGTGTCTTTATGAATTTTTGGCAGCTGATAGAAGGTTGGTGTGATGGGGTCCAGGTTGCGTAGAAAAAGAAATTCGTTGGTTCCCAGCATGCCTCTTTTGCGCCATTTCTCTAGTAGATTATGATATTGTGGAATGCTTGCATTATACTGTGCAATGTTGGTTACTTCATAAACCTTCACATCATTCAATTGGCGGTAAGCCTCGCGACAGTACTGTTCTCTTGTCAATAATACAATGTTTCCTCCTTTATCGGAGGGTTTGCACACTATTTGTGCATCCTGTGATAAAACTTTCAATATGGAACGTTGTTCTTCCGTGAGATTGTTAGCTCGATCTATTGTTCTGGAAGCTTTCATTCTAAATTTCACGAGGTCCTGCATTACCGCATCAGAGAATGCATCAATTGCATCAAATTGCATTTGCGGAATGAAGACTGAGGGGGGCTTGAAACTCGTAGCCGGTGTTGTTTGTTGTATACCCACCCTTATGGCTCTGGTTGCCACATCATCCGTCAGGGTACCAGCAGTTTCTTCCTCACTCCGTAGGGCCTCCAACATTTCTAGCATTTCTAGATCGCCAGTGGTCAATAGATCGGTTCCATGTGATTGTCCTTGTTGTTGTAATTGTCTGGCTTCTCTCACCGTAGGTTTTAATTTAAAGAATTTGTGAAGCTTCATTTTACGTGTGAATTTGAATAAATCAATACGTGTTTGCGTATATTCCATATGATTGTTAGGGCAAAAAGAAAGTCCCAGTTTGAGGGCAGACTCTTCGGCATCCGTGAGTACTCTCGGTGTTAGGTTCACGATGGTTAAGTCATCGACATCGGTTACCATCTCCTGCCTCTGTTGCTCCGTGGCCCTCGTGTCATTGTTTTGCCTCTTCCTCTTCCTCTTGCCCTTCCAGCCGCTCCTTCTGGTCGGTCTTCGTTTTCGGGCGGTTTGCTCTTGCCCCCTCTTAGCCAAGATTGGCGTATGAGGTTGAACTCCTGATGAAAAGGAGTCTTCGCGGAGACGCTAGAAGTAGTAGGTACTTCATCTCCAGAGAGTTCACTCTCCGTAATTTCAGATTCTGATGTTTCAATTCTAGTTGTCGGTTCAGATGGTTGTTTCTTGTTTAATGCTCTCCGGGGTTCATCGAATTTCTTCGCGAAGGTTAAAATCCTCCCCTGTGAGTAATCACGTTCATCACGGGCAAACTTTTCTTGTTTCCGTTGTCTGATTGTAAGTTCGTACTTTTTAAGTCGTTTTTTCATTTCCTCCCTGAGGGTGTCCTGGGTGCTGACATCTGTATTGCTGGTGAGGTCCTTTTCGAGGGTAGCTATCTCCGCTAGAGCTTTGTTCCTATCGCTCCAAGCGAATTTCACCAGGATTGCCAGCATTCCTTTACACGATGTTGCCGTGTATTCCGCCCATTCCTCCAGGAGTTGTGGATCCGGATTCTCATAGGCGGGCACTGTATATATTCGTAATCCCCTCGGCACCCTATCTACATCCATGTAGTTCTGAAGCGAAGTCGCCTCCCACCATTTCCTGATCTCTCTCTCACAGAGTCTTTCAAGTTGATTGTACTGCATGCGTAAGGTGCTTCGAGTATTGGAACCACTTGATGTATCATCGGTTCCACTGGCACCTCTATTAGTGGTTGTCTTGAAAATATCACGCGCTGCTTCATGTCGGTCTGCTTCATCAAACATGTTCGCTGCATCTGCCAAGGGCAGAGCGTACTCTTGACAATTACAACAACAAGGACAATCACATGGAACCGATCTATTGACCACTGGCGATCTAGAAATGCTAGAAATGTTGGAGGCCCTACGGAGTGAGGAAGAAACTGCTGGTACCCTGACGGATGATGTGGCAACCAGAGCCATAAGGGTGGGTATACAACAAACAACACCGGCTACGAGTTTCAAGCCCCCCTCAGTCTTCATTCCGCAAATGCAATTTGATGCAATTGATGCATTCTCTGATGCGGTAATGCAGGACCTCGTGAAATTTAGAATGAAAGCTTCCAGAACAATAGATCGAGCTAACAATCTCACGGAAGAACAACGTTCCATATTGAAAGTTTTATCACAGGATGCACAAATAGTGTGCAAACCCTCCGATAAAGGAGGAAACATTGTATTATTGACAAGAGAACAGTACTGTCGCGAGGCTTACCGCCAATTGAATGATGTGAAGGTTTATGAAGTAACCAACATTGCACAGTATAATACAAGCATTCTACAATATCATAATCTACTAGAGAAATGGCGCAAAAGAGGCATGCTGGGAACCAACGAATTTCTTTTTCTACGCAACCTGGACCCCATCACACCAACCTTCTATCAGCTGCCAAAAATTCATAAAGACACTAATGACCCGCCTGGAAGACCCATTGTTTCCTCGATAGGAAGCCTTACTGAGAACATGTCTGTATATATTGATTCCTTCCTTTTTCCATCGGTCTTGCAGTTGAAATCATATATTAAGGACACTACCGACTTCATTATGAAGATTAAGGAGATTAATTGGGAACCTACATATCAACTAATTGCTTTGGATATCACCAGCCTGTACACAAGCATCGAACATAGCCAAGGTCTCGAGGCAGCAGCATACTTCCTGGCGAAAAGACCTTTGAAATTTTCAGAGCACAATACCATGCTCCTTGAATTTATTGAATTCTGTTTGTCTAATAATATCTTCCTATTTCAAGAACAGCTGTACAGACAACTGTCCGGGACTGCCATGGGGACCTGCTTCGCCCCCAGTTATGCGAATCTTTTCGTGGGCTGGTGGGAGGAGCAGGTCGCCCTTAGCGACCATATGAGCAAATGGACCAACCATGTGATAGCCTGGTATAGGTACATAGATGACCTCTTCTTGATATGGGGGGGGACATCAGATGAGGCCGAGACTTTTATATCTGAGCTTAATGACAATCAACTCAATCTCAGGTTCACATCTGAAATTAGTTCCCTAGCGGTGAACTATTTAGATTTGAGGGTGTTCGCTAGAGAGGGTGCTCTCGAGACCGAGCTATACAGGAAGCCGACTGCGGGCAACTCTATCTTGCATGCCCACAGTAACCATCCACCAACATTGATCCGTAGTATCCCGTATGGCGAGCTGCTTCGCCTAAAACGGAATTGCTCCAGGGAAGCTGACTTTGAATATGCAGCAATTCAAAGCATCAAAAGGTTCCAAGTTAGAGGGTATAATTATACAGACCTGATCTCTATACTTAATAAAGTGAGAAAAATACCCAGACAACAACTTTTGACATATAAACATGCAGCCAATAGGGATACAGCTGAACATGAGGGCAAATTTCGCCTCATAACCACTTTCTCAGACGACGCAAATCTACTGAGGAGGATAGTTAGAAAAAGCTGGCACATCCTTAAAACCGATACAGTCATCGGTAAGGACATCCCTAAAGAACCATTGATCACTTTTAGAAAATCAAGATCACTCCGTGATAAACTGGTACAAAGCCATCTATCACCCTTGCCACAACCTACTGGTACTCTCACAGCTCTGCATGGATTTTTCCCTTGTGGGAAATGCAGAGCATGTAAAAATTGCAAAAGAGTTCTCACATTTAACATTCCAGGGGTTAGGCAACCAAGGCGTATAGACAAATTCATCACTTGTTCAACCACCCATGTAGTGTACTGTCTCACCTGCCCGTGTGGGCTCAAATACATTGGCAGCACTATCAATAGCGTTAAAATGCGCATTTTGGAACATCAACGTGCCATCAATAAGAATGATGTAAATTACCCTGTAGCTAGGCATTTCGCCATTATGCACCAGAGCAATCGGGATCTCCTACAGTACTTCGGTCTAGATCAAGTACCCGCAAACATTAGGGGAGGTGACCGAGTCCAAAGATTGCGTAGACTGGAATCCCGTTACATCATAGACCTATACACAAAGGCCCCACACGGTCTCAATAGTGGGGAAGAACTGAGTGCACACCTGGGGAGATAAGGGCAGGGAACTACACACTGTCTCTTGCTGACCAGTCTTTATACTTGAGATTATTTGAATCCTATGGTTGCATGAATCATGAAACGAGTTTGAAATCCCAACATGCAATGCTTGATATTATTATACTGTTGCATTCCTCAATTTTCCTTGTCTTTCCTGTACAGTGTCTCCCATGTTTCCTATCCTCTCTCTCCCGTTCCTTTCTCTCTTTATTTCTGTCCATCACCTGTCTCCTTTAACGTACAGGGAGCTATGGCCAATACATGGCGTTATACGGTTTCTGTATGACATGGTATATACCTTTCTATGGCGTTTCGTTGATTTATTTAATTATGCAGTATGATTTAATGAATTATATTTTACATGACTGCTAACTGTATCATGGCTCCTTTGAGCATAAGACTTATGTTGCTTGGACATGATAAGTGAATGTATCACTCCAAGATGGCCGCCCCAAGAATGCTGTAAATAACGGGATTTGAGCCATCTTCTGTTTTAGTGGCTGTCAATTGATTATGTCTCACGCTGTCGCGCAATACATGACGTAATGTATATTTAAATGTAAGCGCGCGGTCTAACCGCTGAGACACTGATGAAGATTGATTTGAAACGCGTCTGTCTCGCTGCTATTTGGATTTCTGCCGAAATAAACTAATTATTGATACAGAACCCCTCCTGTGAGTGCTCAACTCTGTGCGAACAACGAGAGTTTTTGGGAGCTGTAATTATTGTGGGGCACCGCCACATCATAGCACCCGCCTGCGAGTGACCCGGCTGCCGGTGCAACCTTGGGAGCCTACATATATATATATATATATATATATATATATATATATATATATATATATATATATATATATATATATATATATACTTATATAATTAATAAAAAAACATATAGTTGAGGTACATTAGACTTACAAATTTTCATTTAAAAAACCTGTGAAATTCACTGGAAAAACCATAGGTTTCAGGCACATTATAGTTAGAAATTAGCATTTAAAAAACCATAAAAATTCACTGAAAAAACCATAGGTTTCAGGCACGCTATAGTTAGAAATTAGCATTTAAAAAAACATAGAAATTAACTGAAAAAACCATAGGTTTCAGGAACGTTATAGTTAGTTGGACATTTCACTTGTACAAAACCATAGAAATTCCAGTGCTATAGTTAGTTCAGCTCACTATAATTTGCGACCCCGCAATGCACTGTTGATGACGTCAAATATTTCATCACTCATGGCTTGGTCAGTGACATCACTGATGACATCACTGATGACATCTCAAATATGTAGTGAAATCGCAAAACAAAAGCAGACATTCAACAGCCACCAATATTTCTAAAAATATTAACTAAAGTAATCCATTCAAAACATTGCGCTTCACATATTACTACATACATCCTTCTTCAAAAACATGTTTAAACTCACGTTTTTGTACTTCGTTTCTTTAAAATTCATCATGACCTATTTTCCTCTTTTGCAGTTATTTGGGGAGTCGCAACAACACCGTTAACAGTGACTATCACGTCTTTTCCATAAAGTGAAAAACACATATAAGCACACATACTATAGTATTTTACACACTAGGGGGGATATTCACAAGGATCTATTACCGAGTTAATGGCACTTTATCACAGCCAAAGTTGCGATAAACTTATCGCCCCAATCACAAGCTGGTGTTAACATCCCACAGCACCAGTTTACCCGCGATAGCAGCCGCAAAATACATTACCACAGATGACCCCCACAACTATCGCTAATGAGATGCAGAGTAGGCGTTCCCGTGCCAAAAGCCATGACAACACCACTCCACAACATTCACAACGACCAGCCAGAACAGCGATAAGTACACAAAACAGGCAATAAGGCGCCTTAGCAGCAGGAAAATAACACCTTTGCTGACCTGGTGCAAAGACGGACCACAGCCTGCTCCTCAAAAGGGAGCCCAGCCCACAGCCACATCGGAAAGACAACAGATGCCATGGCGCCACTGGTCATGCGGCCTGGACACCCAAGATAGCCACAACACCCACAGCCACCACCCCAGGACCCCAACACCCACCCGGAACCCCCCCGGACCACCACAGAGGCTGCGCAGAGAAAGACAGCGGACCCCCAGGAAAACACCCAGCCTCACAGACCCAATACCTGACAATGTCATTGACCACTATAGGCACAAAAGGACAACCATCATATGCATCCTGACCAACATCACCCAACAGGCCGACGGCACCAACACAGCAGACAACCAACATCCCACCCCACACAAAGCTGCTGGCTGTGCTGCACCTGTTGGCCCCTGGCACCCCCCAACCAACACCCACCAGAGTCGGATGAGTCTCACAGCCAGCCACATCCAAGTCCCTCACACCTGTCCTGGACATCACCATCATCCTGTTACCCCAGTCCCTAATATACGTCCAACACAATGCGCAGGATCTGCTGGAGACCAAGCAAGGACCATACGCCATAGCTGGATGCATGCACGTGTTGGGGGCAATCCACACCACAAATATCCTACCTGTGCCCCCTGGTGACTCAGCACACAATCACCACAGGGTCAAGACTGATTTGCATATGGCCATGTCTAAACTGGGGTGGTGTAGTGGGCAAAAGAACGATGGATTTAACCCAGATCTCTTGACTGGGGGAGAATGTCTGCATTGTTAGCATTCCGTCCATCATTTGTTTGTTGTAACGCTTTTCGCCCTAAGTGGGATGGGTATTCCCAGACGTGGGACCCGTGCTCACTACGCCACTGGAGTCAAGCTATCCTGGCTGATGATGGCTGATAGCCGGAAACCGGTCCTAGGATGCTTGATTCCGGTCCAGGGAAGACATGGCTTGGCAGTTTGGGCTGGACTGTTCCCATGAGGCACAGGGTCAAGACTGATTTGCATATGGCCATGTCTAAACTGGGGTGTTGTAGTGGGCAAAAGAACGATGGATTTAACCCAGATCTCTTGACTGGGGGAGAATGTCTGCATTGTCAGCATTCCGTCCATCATTTGTTTGTTGTAACGCTTTCGCCCTAAGTGGGATGGGTATTCCCAGAGGTGGGACCCGTGCTCACTACGCCACTGGAGTCAAGCTATCCTGGCTGATGACGGCTGATAGCCAGAAACCGGTCCTAGGATGCTTGATTCCGGTCCAGGGAAGACATGGCTTGGCAGTTCGGGCTGGACTGTTCCCATGAGGCACAGGGTCAAGACTGATTTGCATATGGCCATGTCTAAACTGGGGTGGTGTAGTGGGCAAAAGAACGATGGATTTAACCCAGATCTCTTGACTGGGGGAGAATGTCTGCATTGTCAGCATTCCGTCCATCATTTGTTTGTTGTAACGCTTTTCGCCCTAAGTGGGATGGGTATTCCCAGACGTGGGACCCGTGCTCACTACGCCACTGGAGTCAAGCTATCCTGGCTGATGACGGCTGATAGCCAGAAACCGGTCCTAGGATGCTTGATTCTGGTCCAGGGAAGACATGGCTTGGCAGTTCGGGCTGGACTGTTCCCATGAGGCACAGGGTCAAGACTGATTTGCATATGGCCATGTCTAAACTGGGGTGATGTAGTGGGCAAAAGAACGATGGATTTAACCCAGATCTCTTGACTGGGGAAGAAAGTCTGCATTGTCAGCATTCCGTCCATCATTTGTTTGTTGTAACGCTTTTCGCCCTAAGTGGGATGGGTATTCCCAGACGTGGGACCCGTGCTCACTATGCCACTGTAGTCAAGCTATCCTGGCTGATGACGGCTGATAGCCAGAAACCGGTCCTAGGATACTTGATTCCGGTCCACGGAAGACATGGCTTGGCAGATCGGGCTGGACTGTTCCCATGAGGCACAGGGTCAAGACTGATTTGCATATGGCCATGTCTAAACTGGGGTGGTGTAGTGGGCAAAAGAACGATGGATTTAACCCAGATCTCTTGACTGGGGGAGAATGTCTGCATTGTCAGCATTCCGTCCATCATTTGTTTGTTGTAACGCTTTTCGCCCTAAGTGGGATGGGTATTCCCAGAGGTGGGACCCGTGCTCACTACGCCACTGGAGTCAAGCTATCCTGGCTGATGATGGCTGATAGCCAGAAACCGGTCCTAAGATGCTTGATTCCGGTCCAGGGAAGATATGGCTTGGCAGTTCAGGCTGGACTGTTCCCATGAGGCACAGGGTCAAGACTGATTTGCATATGGCCCTATCTAAACTGGGGTGGTGTAGTGGGCAAAAGAACGATGGATTTAACCCAGATCTCTTGACTGGGGGAGAATGTCTGCATTGTCAGCATTCCGTCTATCATTTGTTTGTTGTAACACTTTTTGCCCTAAGTGGGATGGGTATTCCCAGACGTGGGACCCATGCTCGCTACTCCACTGGAGTCAAGCTATCCTGGCTGATGACGGCTCATAGCCAGAAACCGGTCCTAGGATGCTTGATTCCGGTCCATGGAAGACATGGCTTGGCAGTTCGGGCTGGACTGTTCCCATGAGGCACAGGGTCAAGACTGATTTGCATATGGCCATGTCTAAACTGGGGTGGTGTAGTGGGCAAAAGAACGATGGATTTAACCCAGATCTCTTGACAGGGGGAGAATGTCTGCATTGTCAGCATTCCGTCCATCATTTGTTTGTTGTAACGCAATGTCTCTGCCAGGGCGGCGGCTCTCACCACACCGCAAGGCCGACACCTTCCACATGAGCAGAGTTGCCTGCGTTCCTGTGCGCCTGCCTTACCCCGGCCCGCTGGACCCCAAACCTGTCCTGGCCCACCCCTGCACAGCCAGGCCACACTGATCACCTTCCGACACCGGCGTGTATCAAGGAGGGCCCACAACATGCCTGCGCAAACTCCAAGCCTGAGGCCCGCGACCTTGGAAGGCTCCTCAGACCATCAAGGCCTCCACGACACATGCCCGCTTTAGTCCTTTCTCGTTGACTTACTCTACTGCCGCCTCCGGCCTACACCACGGTCAAGTAGGTCACACATTTGGAACTGAGTCTTGATTACACCATGGCAGTGAACATTATTTAAGGCAGAGTTCATGTCACTATACTCTCTTCGATGTGGTGCCACCAAGTCTGTGCATAGTATTACAACCACACGTGTCTGTGGGCCTGCGCGGACTATTGCCCTCGGCCTATGCTGCGCACGAGTAGGGCACAGAATTGGAAATGAACATCAATTATTCAAAGGCAGAATACCAATCATCGCACGCAAGGATAGGCGTAAGAGGATGACGCGTTGCAGTCCGGAGTGAATAGGATCATCGTTACGAAGGTGATCGCACACTACCGACAACTGCCCTAGTATCAGTAGCTCTGTGCATTCGCGAGCCAACGACAGGTGTGTGTGATCCCCTGCTGACTACTGCCTTCGGCCCACACTACAGACAAGTAGGTCACACATTTGGAACTGAGTCTTGATCATACATTGTCCGTGCACGCACAAAAAGGAAGGTTCACCTTCACTGTACTCCCTTTGGTCAGGTGGCAGCAACCATGTGCATGGCATCCCAATGACACGTGGCTGTGGACCCTTGCTGACCACTGCCCCCAGCCTACACTGCAATCGAATAAGTCACACACACCTTTGAATTCAGCCTTGGTTTATTTATGGCAGACCTGATGTCATTGTACAGGCCTCATCGCAGACTGCATCCCCTTTCAGCCCTGGTGCCACTATGTCTATTCCCGAGACCCATGGACACTTCTTTTTGGACTTTTTGGTGGCGACTGAGTCCATGGACTTGTGGTTGTCACCACCATCATGGCGGTGATACTGACTTTGTGTCGAAAACGAGGCCGTGGCCTTCTACCCCTCCATTTGCTGCTTCCGGACAGCTTCCACCCTCTGCATCATGCCCTGGAGGACACCTTCCAATGTCCCCCGCAACCCTCCGCAACATACACCTGAGACATTGATGAGGACCCGCTCAGGTCACATGGCCCATCTGACTGCACACACAAATCCCTGTCCCGTGGCAGGGTGCCTGTGCCAGCCGCAGTGCATCCAGGGCCACTAACTCTGTGCTGGTCATGTCCAGGACCCCTTCTTCTGGGATATTGGATGGCATCTGAGGCAATGGTCTTAGGGTCCACAACGCCATGTGTCTGTGGCCCTGTGCTGTCCCTGCCTCCCTCCTCAACTGCAGTCCACCAGGGCTCACACAACAAATCGAGTCCTGACTGGCCCGGACGTGGCATCACCTCAGGAGGCACACGTCACCACTGCCATCTGCCAGAGTCAAAACGGTGGTCCTGACAGACTTACGGAGTTGCTCACACCTGTCGTGGATGCCATCATCAGACTGATACCCTGCTAGGCACTAATTGCACCGCAAGCCATCGTCCGTTACTGATTGAGTTTTGTGCTGTGGAGAGGTTGTGCAGCGATGTCACCTCAAGCAGTGTGGGAGACCTGTGAGATTGATGAGGAAGATGATGCAGGTGTAACACACCCCACTGCATCTGCATTAGGAATATCTTGAAGGGACACAATCTGAGACTTTTTCTTCACATGGGCGTGCTCAGCTGTAGTGCCCCAACCTCAGTGCACTGCAACTCACGGACACTTCTGTTTGCTCATTGTGTGCCCTCTGGACTTGCTCAGGATACCTCCATGATGCTCCGCAGTTGTCCCTGTGATGCTGGTGTTGTCTGTTTATGTATTCATTGTTTTAACTGTTGTATTTTTTGCCAGCACCAACAACTCCCTGAGGGCTGGCTCGCACCCACCCCACACACATCCAGCACAGGCGTCACTGTACATGTGGCCCTGCCAATAAAGGGGCCGAGCACACATGCCCGTAACAAGTTTAACATAATATCTGCATGTGTCTCTGTGGTCTTGTTGTATGCATGAGGGCCCTAGGCCCTACGACATTACATTGTGCTGTGTACAGCGGTTGCAGGCATGTCACCACAGGCATCGGGTTTGAGCTTGGATATGTAGCTTTGTCGTCACCCACTCAATTCGTAAGGGGAGTGGCCTAGGCCATTGTACGCAGGGCCAACGTGGGTGTGTGACTGATATGTGCGGGCCCCTGGGCATGGTTGTGTACTGGGAATGTGCATCTGCATGTGTCTCTATGGCAGTGTGGGCCTCCTTTGTGGGGTGTAGGTAGACCCTGAAGGCACCAACGTATGTGATCTAGTTCGCCTTCCATGGGTTCGGAGCCCACCCACACCTGTTGGGCCACCTCCTTTTGGCGTGCTGACACATGGCATTGGGGTGCCATGTGTGGGTGGGTGAAGTGTCATGAGCCAGCTGTGCTTGTGGGTGCTTCCTGCTGTGTGGTCTGTTCCAGGCTCTGTGTTCTCCTCTAAGTACCTTGGTGGCCTGGGTCCTGGTGGTAGGTTGTGTGGGATGTTCATGGGCTGTTATAGGGCATCGGTGTCGAAGGTGTGGTGGTCCTCTCCAGCATCACAGATGTATTGTCTTCTGTGCTCTGCTGGAGGTGTTGTGTGCTCCTCTGCAATGTGAAGGGGAAATGCATGTTGACATTGTGTTGACATGTATGTTGGCGCATTGTTCTGAGTTACATGCAGACTGTATGAAAATGTACATTGTGACTGTTTGGGAAGTGCTGAATACTGCTGCGGGACATTGTACAATTTTTACTACATGACGGATGTGAGGTTGTACGCGTACATTTCCATTTCACAGTTTTCTGCTCTGTCAGATGTAGTAGGCATGTTTCTGTGCATGTGCGGAGCCAGTTGTGTCCTCTGTTCTGCAGTGTCGGCTTTGCGCATTGTACCACGTTGTGATCAATGTAGGTGTGCTGTTCTTGCTATGTGTGTGTGCTGCAGTGTGCCAAGGGGATGAGGGACATGATCCAGCGTAATTGTGGGTGTGCAGTGTGCTACATCTCGTTGTGCATGTGTGCCATTGTGCCCCTCTCACCCATCCCCCCAGTCCCTGGTCGTTACTCACCCTGTTGATGTTGTGTAAGGTTCTCTTGAGCTGTGTCCGTACTCCCTACTCCTTGCACCATCTTCACACTGATGACTCTGGCCTTGGTTTCCTCCAGCACCTCCTGTCGCCGTTGCTGCCTTTCTGTTGGCAGCAGGTTTGTGCCTGGTTTAGGTTGTCACATCATGCCAGCGCCTCTTGACCTCCTCGATTGTCCTCCTCGGCACTCCAACTGCATTCCAGTTGGTCTACTTGTGTTCCTCCGTGACACTGATCTGGTTTTGCTGCAGACTGCACCCCATCTTCCTCTCCCTCTTCTCCTCAGCCGTCCCCATTCCCGTTGTTCCTTGCTGGTGGTCTGTGGGGGTTGTGGGGTTCGCGTTGACCTCCGCGCTCGCTCAGGGTGCATCTGTGTTGCTACGTGCTTTGGCTTGTTTCTGGTGTGTTGTTTCTGTGGTTTTTATGGTGCATTTTCCCACCAGACATGTGGTATTTGCAAGCCTGTGGCTGGTTTTCGCTACTTTTTGTACCGCGAATGGCCTCATCGCATGAATTTTTGCATTCGCGTTTCGCATTTTTGCGGCGTGGCATTGATTTTTGCGTGACCATTTGACGCATTATCTGGTGACTATCGCATGCTAACGCCGTGTTGTGAATACTTGGTTGGCACAGCGTAATTTTCCCACGATAGGCTGCGATGTTGAGAGTTGTGTTAAGCTACTCTTGCGGTAGTTCTCACACGTTCTTGTGAATATACCCCTAGGTGTTTATTACTGTAAAATTAAAACTCGTGTATTTCTAGAACAACCATTTCCAAAACCAATTTCCTGTTTTCACGCTGAGGCCACCTATCGCAATGACGTTGGTAATTGCCATCACCACAGATCCGGCACAAAACCAGAGCGCAAACGCAGGAATTTAATAGCCACCACCACATTTAAAAATGATAACTATATAATTAATTCTAACCTTCGCACTAGATAAATCACTATCTAAATAACTCTTTAAAAACATTTATCAGAATCTGAATATAATACTTGGCGGGAGATTTAACAAATCTCTACGCAACGCCGCATGGCCTCGTGCGAGATGGGCTGCTTTGCATGACAGAGACGGAGCAGGAGAGCACCATATTTTCAAAGATATGGCTCACTCCTTTCCCTTGCGCCAGTGATGATTGCAGCTGCCGTGCCCCACACACCACCTTAGATCCATAGCGCTAGGGTGTGTGTGTGAGTCTAACATAGGTTTTGTAGAGGAAGGATAACCTTCCTGTAAAAATACTATGCCTAGACACGAGGGAAAGCTTTTCCCACTTTGTATGCGTGCTGCATATTTTACAGACATACCTTGTCACTAACACCTACATTTCTGAAACATGGGGTCATAGTACCTTGACCCTTACCCCTGATGTTTAATATCACAGGAAATGTTTGTCCTGTGAACCATTTCCGATAGATAAAATGACAGCCACAACTCTCTGTTCAGGTTGCGTCCAGCCAATCACAGAATTCCTGTTAGCGAGCCCATTCAAGATATAATGCAAAATCATCACGATATATTCATTTCGAGAAAGCTATCTTTATTTTCAGCTTACATTTCTCAAAAATACTGAACGGATTTGCACCAAATAAAAACAAAAAGCACAATCTGCGTGACAACATCTACTTTTCTGACAAATTTGGTGTAATTTAATCCAGCAGTTCGAGCTGTAGATTTTAATGGGAATATACATTTCAAATGCACCCTTATATGGGTTCCTTATTTCTCGGTCCCCACTGCACAGCTCACCCCCAAATTTTGCATGACACACAGAGTCTACTTTGACACTTTGTTTTGCAAATTTCATGTAGATTGATCAAGTGACGCCACAGTTATAGGCAAGCCAAAAAAATGCTTCTTCCTATATATATATATATTCATACATACATATATATTACCTACTGGCGGTCGCCAGTAGGTAGTTATAGTTAGGACCTATTTTCTGTAGGAAATCCACAACATTCTATTCCCAATAAGTCTGGCGCCGGTTGACGAATCTTTGCAAAATTTTCCAAACCTTTGGCCAGCTCTGGTCCGCTCCTATCCTGAAAGTTTCGTGGTGATTCGTCAAGCAAGGGCTGAGAAAAAAGGGGGGTCCCAAAACGTTTTTTCCCCATGCAATTTCCCAAAGGATCTGTTTACGCAGCTACAGCCCGAACTGCTGAACGGAATTACACCAAATTTGGCAGAAAGGTAGACCTTGGTTCAAAGTCGTGCCTTTTGCTTAAATGGTGTAAATCGGTTCCGTAGTTCCTGAGAAAATCAAAAGTAAAATCACATATATATCTGGGCGGAGCCTAACCACACATCTTATTGTGAGATCTGATTGGCTGTCAGCACTTCATCCAAGAAGTGTTGGCAGCCATCTTGGGACCAATATACATGATAGCACCTCATTAAAAAGCATTGCAGTTAATAGAAGGTTTTAAGACTTTAGTTACATTATAAATCATTTGTTGATGGTACCATGCTCATTTTAGGAATTGTGGTATGTTCTAAGGTGATTTTACCATATGAAAAAGCCTTCTGCTGGGATATCATGAATCATGTTTGAGAGAAAACTATTTTAACATGCTTTTCCCACAGAGGTTTGGAAGGTGATCTATAAGCTAAACTGAGAGCATATTTTCTGTAAATTCACATTATCTTTCTTAGTCATGTGAGAATGAAGTCTTACATTCTCAGTAAAACATGTACATCCAACAAGGTCAGAGACTGTCAGTTGATTCCTTTGTGTTCTACTGCAGCTTCCCAGAGTGTTCCAAAGAACAACTAGAGCGCTAACACTCCTACTTATGATAAACGTATGGCACACCTGAAGCCATCTTGATTGGAATAAAGTGGTAACTCTTAAAACATTTAATTTAAAAAGGAAAAAAATGAGGGGTTTCATTTTGCCATAGAAAGTATGATTAGTGCTGCAGAAAGAAAAATTAGGGCACATTTTGAGAGACTTCTCAAATCCTCTTCTATTTCATTAAAGAATTCTGACATGAAGACTGAAACATGCGCTTTCAATACCAGCAGCAGACTTCCCCGGTGAGCAGTAGCTTTACTACAGTGATCTAATGAGCAACTAGAGTGCTAACATTGAGAATTTATGGCAAATGTGTGACACATCTGAATGCCTTCTGCTGACCTGGTTTTCTGCACTCATGATGCACGCACCCGACTTCGCGAAAATATATTTAAAACTAATATAAGTTTATTATAAGTACAAATATATTATTTTGATGAATATCCTATATAATCTCTTGCCTTAATATGTATATTAAAGACACATACATATCATTTTGGTACATAATTTTTTTTTGTGGGAGTCGCGCACCCTGCGCGCCCCAGCACGTATATGATGTCACACAGGACCCGCAACCGCACAAACATCTCGTACAGTAATGCGCATGTGTCGCAAATGCGCGGGAGCAGGAGTCGCAGACTGGTCGCATACCAATCACGCATATCATGTGATATTAAATGTATATGATATAACTGAAAAACACGCAGCCGTCGCACACCATACGTGGATCCTTCATGACTTTTCTAAAATGGCGGCTAGAATGCGCGCACCCACCGTGATACAAGAAAATAATATAAATATATTAAAATAAAAAATGAAAACAAGAAAATTAATCAGTATTTCAGTTCTAATTAAAAAAAAAAAAAATTGTGCAATTTTCAGAAAAATATATAATGTTATTTAATGAATAACATATTTATAAATAAACAGTTAAAAAACTGTAGAAAATCAGTACAAAAACTACTATCACACAAAAAAGATAGCATTTAAAAAACCTTTGAAATACACTGAAAAAAAATATAGGTATCAGAGACGTTATAGTTAGAAATTTGCATTTAAAAAACCTTAGAAATTCACAGAAAAAAACATAGGTTTCAGGGGTGTTATAGTTAGCTGCCCATTTCACTCATACAAAACCATAGAAATTCCTCTGTTATAGTTAGTTCTGCTAACTATTCACGCGCCCGCAATGCACTGCTGATGATGTCACATATTGCATCATTCATGACATGGTCAGTGACATCACTGATGACATCTCAAATGACATCATTGATAACATCATCCACTTGACAATCTGATACACCTCATCATACACTAGTATAACCTTTCATCGCTCACTGTAAAATACAGAGTACCATATTTGAAACCATTGACACACCAATACCAGTTACTACATACCCACTCACTGATTCCTAAGTCTACGCACACAACTACCCATTCAACAACAGAATCATCTATAGATGCAGTCATTAATTAATAGAACACTATAAAATGCACTTATACACATATAGACATTGACACATCAGCAGTCATCTTAGTCGGTTATGCAGTCATCCTACTCACTCATGAAAAAAATGTATCGCACTTAAATTAACTCACTTACACAATTATCCAACAACACCTCATTTATTCAAACACATAGTAACTCATCGTTAATATGTTAAAAAAGCACCATTACAATTATACACTCATTCATATAGTTACTCTCACAATCACTGACTCGTACACATACTTATTTATATACACCAACTCTCACATACAATGCCTTTTATTTTTTTATTTTTTTGAAGATGTACAACTACAACATATATTCGCTCACCAGCACACAAATAAATACACTCAGTCACCCAAACAACTGTTTTCACATGCACTCTTAAACCCATACACCTAGTCAATCAACCATTCACACATCTATTCATAGAGTTACACACACCCCATCCAACCACACACAAACTCAGTGTCCCATACAAATACTCACCCAACTAATCAATATCTAATATGCACACTCATGTAGTTAGTGACCAACTGATGCAGCATGTTATACAACAACAGAGACAGTGCTGCACACATTCACATAGTTTAGTTAATAATCCATGTATTAAGTGAGACACTTTTAATTACTCACTTAAAAAGACAGTCAGACAGCTACTAAATCCTCCATCCAGACAGTTATATATCCACTCAATCTTCAATACAGATTGGTATACATATAATACATATTTAAATTTCAAACTAAACCACATTCTGTGGAGGATTTCATCAGTGATGTCATCAGTGATGTCATTTGAGATGTCATCAGTGATGTCATCAGTGATGTCACTGACCATGTCATGAATGATGCAATATGTGACATTATCAGCAGTGCATTGCGGGCGCGTGAGTTATAGTTAGCAGAACTAACTATAACGGAGGAATTTCTATGGTTTTGTATGAGTGTAATGGGCAGCTAACTATAACACCCCTGAAACCTATGTTTTTTTTCTGTGATATATATATATATATATATATATATATATACTGAAAAACCATAGATTTTACAGACGTTATAGTTAGGAATTAGCATTTAAAAAACCTTAGAAATTCACTGAAAAAACTATAGGTTTCAGGGATGTTATAGTTAGTTGGACATTTGACTCATATAAAACCAGAGAAATTCGCTTGTTATAGTTAGTTGAGCTAACTATAACTCGCGCGCCTGCAATGCACTGCTGATGACATCACATATTACATCACTCATGACATGGTCAGTGACCTCACTCATGACATCATTGATGACATCTCAAATGACATCACTGATGACATCATCCAGTGAATGTGTGTTTCTGTAAAGTTTAAATATTTTTCATATATATCTGTGCCAAGATCTATTCAAGAATAAGTCGATGTAAAAGTGCCTGAATACATTATTTAGTAGATGCATGTCTGACTCTATAAGTCATTGATTGAATGTATGTTACTGAATGCATGGATTAGTGACTAGACTGTGTGAATGTCTTTCTTAGTCTCTCACTTGGTGTGTAAGCAGGTGCATGGCTTGGTGAGTAGCTACATCAGTGTGTATATGTGTTTTTCATTAATTGTATGAGTATCTGTATGGGGGTCTGACTGTCTATGTGGGTGTGTGGGTGGTGTCTGACTCTGTGCATACATGTGTGAATGGCTGATTCACTGGTTCTATAGATTCAAAAGTGCATCTCAGAAGGGCTGTAGAGATAGCTGACTGTGAACAGGTGTGTTTATTAGTGAATTGATGTCTCAGCTGTATATATGTGAGTAACTATAAATGTTTTACACACTATATGTGAGTGTTGGGGTGTATAATTGACTACATGAAAGACAGTGATTGCAAGAGTGTCTACATGCACAAATGTGTACATGTATTAGTGATTGTATAAGAGAATAAGTATGTGATAGTATCTATATAAATAAGGAAAGTGATGTGTGTATAAATAAGGCAGGTGTTGTGTATATATCTGCATAGGTGAGTACATGGGTGTACGATTGATTTTTGGCATGACTGAATAGATGTGTGAGTAACTCTATGAATCAGTAGCACTGTGTAAATGTATATATACGTTGTATGAGTGGATATTATACTGATGTAATGATGAGTGACACCATGTATGAGTGACTGCATCAGTGTATATCTGGCTCACAATATATAGATAGAAATCAGTGGATGATATCTAGTATCTGGTATTGGTGTGTCTATGCTTTTCAAAACGGTAGTCTGTATTTTAGAGTGCATCTATCAAAGGTTATATTACAGTGTGAAGAGGTGTGTCAGACTATCACGTGGATAATGTCATCAGTGATGTCATGAGTGATGTCACTGACCATGTCATGAGTGATGTAATATGTGACGTCATTAGCAGTGCATCGCAGGCGCGCGAGTTATAGTTAGCTCAACTAACTATAACAGGTGAATTTCTCTGGTTTTATATGAGTCAAATGCCCAACTAACTGTAACGTCCCTGAAACCTATGGTTTTTTCAGTGAATTTCGAAGGTTTTTCAAATGCTAATTCCTAACTATAATGTCTGTAAAACCTATGGTTTTTTCGGTGAATTTCAAAGGTTTTTTAAATGTTAATTTCATATTTTATTATTTATAAAACCTACATTTTTTCAATTTGTTTTTGAATATTTTGCAACTCTTTCATCCTTTTTTTAAACTTTACAAATTATGTAATCTTCTATATCTTCCCCACAAAATATGTATATCTTTTTTTTTTTTGAGCAAACTACAGTCCAGTACCGGTTGTCTACCAAGCTCGATCAACAGGCAAATCCTATCCACCACATTTAAATGATGCGCATTTCGTATCCGACGGGTTTGTGGCACCGCGTCCCGCCTAACATTATGTACATATGAGGTCGCGCCAGCTGCTACTTTGGTATGTGATGAGTACGCACTACCAAGCCGCGTGTTATGTCTTGTACGTATAGGGTCACGCCCGCTGCGTGTTGCGTATGCGACGAGTGCACGCTGCCACGCCCTGTGTTACGTCATAGACATACGATGTTGCGCCGCATACGCCATTGCCTCATTTTTTTTGTCTCAAAACTATATCTAAAAATCTTTAAAGTGTATATGAGAGCAAGCCATAATTAAAAATATTTTAACAGTTATATATTTCTAACTCTAGTAAACTTATATTATAATAAATATATTTTCTCAAAATCACATCGGGTGCTGTCTCATTGCGCACTGGCTGCGTGATTGCCATGTAACCATAAAAAAAGCATTTCATTAGCTCATAAAATTTCCCATTGTAACAGTTCGAAAACGCCACCCATTTTAGTCAATATCTGTACTGCATTTCATGAGACACACCTCTTCTGCTTCGAGAGCTTTGTTTAAAACTTTTTGCAATATACATATATCTTACACTACACACAACATGCAACCATCATTTTTATCAATATTCATGCTCTGTAAAGTAGCCTTCCACCTATGATACCAATACACCTAAAAGTTACATTACCGAAATTTTCTCCAATACCACAGGTAACATGGTTGCATACGCTGTCCACAACACAACTTAATAAAGTACAGCCCAAAGACAGAATCATGCAAAGATAATGAACACATGGACACAGATAGATAGTGGAGTGGATACGGGCACTTACGCTCGACTCCTTTTTATTACCATGGTGACATATCCAGTGACGTCTGTTTTGGATGTGTGTGCGGTAAGTCTAAACCAGCCTTCAGACAATGGTTGCTGCTAGCATCAACTACAACAGTAATCATTGGATCACACACAGAGATTCAATATTAAAAGAATCAATAATTTATGCTGCAATAAGGTAGGGACAGTTTATGTGAAATAATACAGAAATAATTCCATCGTAAAAGAACATCAACTTGTGGTATACTGACACACAATCAATAGATCTGAAATAATACACAAAAAGATTATATCATAAATGCTCAATCAGTTCTAGTGCACTCACATAACCACATAAAAAGCATTCAGCATGTGCACAGCCACCGATAATCTGTGCTGTAGACAGGCCGTACTAGGAGCAATATCTGTTGCCATCAACACTGCCTCATCTGCAATACCGACTCAATCTGAATTATGAACACTGCTGTCTGCAGTGTAGGCCATAGAGAGCGGTCACAAAGGACACACAGATACGTAAAGTGACTTCACCTACCCAGTTTGTCGTCAGCGAAGCAACAAAAAAGAGTGTGCAGAGCCTCCAATGATGCATATGAGTGGTGCAGACAGAGCGCACTGGAGCAATATCTTTTCCTACGGGGCTGCATCATCTACAATACCGACCCAATGTCAAATGTGGACACAGAAGTCTGCAGTATAGGCCAGAGAGAGCGTTCAGCAAGGGCCCACGGCCACGTGACATTGAATTGAGCTCTACGGTTTGCAATACACGAAGCAAAAAAAATGTTTACAGAGCCTACAATGATGCGTATGAGTGCTGCAGACAGCACTCTGGAGCA
Organism: Triturus cristatus; assembly: GCF_964204655.1. Taxonomy (NCBI): domain Eukaryota; kingdom Metazoa; phylum Chordata; class Amphibia; order Caudata; family Salamandridae; genus Triturus; species Triturus cristatus. Next base: position 446,655,155 of record NC_140586.1, on the reverse strand, counting down.
ATGTCTTTTCCTACAGAACTACCTAATCTACAATAGTGACTCCATCTGAATTGTGAACACTGCTGTCTGCAGTGTAGGCCAGAGAGAGCTGTCAGCAAGAGCCCATAGCCACCTGACATTCACTTGAGCTCTACAGTTTGCAATACACGAAGAAAAAAAACAAGTGCAGATCCTGCAATGATGCATATCAGTGGTGCAGACAGAGCACACTGGAGCAATGTCTTTTCCTACAGGACTGCATCATCTATAATACCGACTCAATGTCAAATGTGGACACTGAAGTCTGCAGTATTGGCCAGAGAGAGCGTTCAGCAAGGGCCCACGGCCACGTGACATTGAATTGAGCTCTACGGTTTGCAATACACGAAGCAAAAAAAACATGTGCAGAGCCTGCAATGATGCATATGAGTAGTGCAGACAGAGCACACTGGAGCAATGCCTTTTACTACAGGACTGCATCATCTACAATACCGACTCAATGTCAAATGTGAGCACTGAAGTCTGCAGTATAGGCCAGAAAGAGCATGCAGCAAGGGCCCACAGTCAAGTAGAATTGACTTGAGCTCTGCAGTTTGCAATACACGAAGCAAAGAAAACGTGTGCGGAGCCTGTAATGATGAGTATGAGTGGTGCAGACAGAGCACACTACAGAAATCTCTTCTCTTACAGGACTGCATTATCCACAATAGCAACTCGATCTGAATTGTGAACACTACTGTCTGCATTGTTAATTAAAAGCAGTACTCACACACACAACTATCAATACTTTTCTCACTCCCTCTTTACAACATAAAACAACATAAATTACAGAGAACTCTACAATGAATAAATCAAAACAATTCGAATTGGGATTTCATCTCTCCACAGTCTACACTATTCACTATTCCTTTGGACTTCCAAGATCAATTTGGTCATTTCACTAAACCTATAACTGATATAAAAAAATCTAATTTAAGCAAGTATACTAAAACAATATTGTGTATGTTTCAATAGACGTTCTAATTACTTAACTACTGGATTCTGTAATTAAACAATCACCACGCAATCTAAATTGTGAACCCTGCGAACTGCAGTCTACACCAAATCCAGTAGTCATTCACAACTCACAGCCACATACTGTTGGATTCGGAAGCACGGAGTTGGTTCACCTGATCAGAGGGGGTACACAAAAATCATCACAGACTTTAACTTATGACATCCTCAATCACGGAATCAAGACCCCATTTCACTCTTTGCACCTGCTGTACCACAGTATACTCCACCGACTACTGTCAACCAAGCCCAATAATCATGTGCAGCAGTTAGCTATGGAATCACAGACTGTGATGCACCTAAACACATGAACTTTTGAAAAAAGCAAGCAGCAGGTAATATCGGACATCATCCATTGTGGGATCAAGACACCGTTCCACAGTTGGGACCTAAAGTTGGATGAACCTGATCAAAGAGAGTACCTTCATCTCCACCCTCAAATGCAGTTCTAATTTCTTCCATTATGGAGTCAACAGACCATTCTACTTTTGGAACCTAGAGTTGGTTGCAGCTGGTAGAAGGGAATACCTCAATCTCCACTCTCAGATACAGTTCTAACATCATCCATTGTGGGATGAAAACACCATTCCACTGTTGGGACCTAGAGTTGCTTGCACCTCATCGGAGGGGGTACACAGAAATCATCACAAACTGTAACTTCTAACATCCTCAATCATATAATTAAGACCCCATTTCACTGTTTGGACCTGCTCTACCGGGGTGTATTCCAGCAATACCAGTCAAGTAAGCCCAATAACCATGTGCAGCACTTAACTACAGAAGCACAGAATCTGATGCACCTCAACAGACGGAGTTCTGGGAAAAAACACCAACAGGTAATATCGGACATCGTCCATTGTGTGATCAAGACATCATTCCACTGTTGGTACCTAGAGTTGGTTGCGCCTCATCAGAATCTATACACAAAAATCATCACACACTTCTGACATCCTCAGTCATAGAATTCAGACCTTGTTTCACTGTTCGAACATGCTGTACTGCTGTGTACTCCAGCAACTGCAATAAACCATGCCTAATAATCATGTGCAGCAGTTAACTACAGAAGCACAGAGTCTAAGCCACCTCAACGGAAGGAGTTCTGTAAAAATTAAGCAGAATGTAATATCAGACATCTTCCATTGTGGAATCAAGACAACGTTCCACTGTTGCAACCTAGAGTTGGTTCCACCTGATCAAAGGGAGTACCTTCATCTCCACTCTCAGATGCAGTTCTAACATCATCCATTATGGCATCAATGACACCGTTCCACTGTTGGGACCCAGAGTTGGTTGCACCTGTTCAAAGGGAGTACCTCCATCTCCACTCTCAGATGCAGTTCTAACATCATCCATTGTGGGATCAAGACACCGTTCCACTGTTCGGACCTAGAGTTGGTTGCACCTGATCGGAGGGGGTACACCGAAATCATCACAGACTTTAACTTCTGACATCCTCAATCATAGAATCAAGACCCCGTTTCATTGTTCGGACCTGCTGTACCGCGCTAAAGTCCAGCAACTACAGTCAACAAAGCCCAATAATCCTGTAAAGGAGTTAGCTCCGGAAGCACAGAGTGTGATGCACCTCAATGGAGGGAGTTCTGTGAAAAGCAAGCAGCAGGTATTATCAGACATCATCCATTATGGGATCAAGACACCGTTCAACTGTTGGGACCCAGAGTTGGTTGCAGCTGGTCGAAGGGAGTACCTTCATCTCCACTCTCAGATACAGTTCTAACATCGTCCACCATTGTATCAAAACACCGTTCCACTGTCGGTACCTGTTGGACTACTGTGTTACTATTATACAGAGCACTCCACGCTCCTGGGCCTCAGGCTGGGCTCTGTGTGCCTGTGTCGCGGTAGCCAGCGTTAATCTCAGGAGCCTTCTGAGCTCGCAGACCTCGACCTAGGACTTTCCACCAGCACGTGGTCGGCCCTCTTTCACATACAGAGGTGTCAAAAGGTGAACTGTGGGGCATATACAGCGGCCATGACGCACATACTTTGCTCTCATCTCTCCCCGCATTCTGCATAGTTTGGCAGAGGTGCCATACCATGTTTAGTTTGTATACATGGCTTGCCACTGTTCCCACAGTATGTAGTGTCATTGAGTCTGCTACGTGCACATGTTGTTTTCATGTTGAATGTCATCATATAAGGTAGAGTGTTTATTCACGAGCAGTGGCTTATTCCATTTACATATCGCTGTCTTAAAGAGCATACAAAAGTTTTTCTCACAGGTAAATAGTGCGACCACAATGGCAGTCATTCATTACTATCCATCTATTAATGTCCAACTACACGGCGCTTCTAAGGTTACGGCCATCAATCTTGCGTCCTTTCTTAAAAGGACGCCAACTCCCACAATCACACCAACATTCACACAGCTTTCTAACGACAGTTATCTGCTTCTCAATAACATACACTCCTACGGAATATGAGCTGGCATACCGCATGTCCTTACTGTTTCAAACACAGTAACTTCCTGTGGCAATATCTATTCCCACCCACACAAACTAACTCCCAAACTTCAAGTTGGCCTTCAATTCCTAGTTTGAAAACATATTTCAAGAAACAAACCAAACTAAAAGCACCTTTGTTCAGAACAGAAGTCTCCATCACTTCTGCAAAAGAAATGTATCGACTGCAGATACCACGAACTTCAAATAAAATACAGTCCCTCTTCAATACGAACCGCCAATTACACTTTGTGAATTGTTACACAATTTTCAACAGATGTCACACTCAAGGTCTGGCACACTTTTTTAACACGGTCTCCTACAGCCTTCTAACATGTTTTCAAACTGTTCTTCTTTTAATACCAGACTACATTCAGACATTCTTTCGATTATCTCTGGAATAACCGGAACAGTGTCCATAATTCTCATCCTCTTTTGATAGATTTTGGCACCCAATACATGCCAGTACATGGACTTGTTCACTCATTCTTGCAATTATGCAATTAATTCAACCATTCACTAACTCATTCTTGCACTCACCTCCTGACACAACCACAATACAACACACACAAATTCAACAACATATGCAAGATAAATTAAAAGTATATGAATATCAAAAGGAAAACATACTGCCATCTAAAATTGACAGGCATATGCTTGCAATAGCAAAATTAAACATAGCAGCAGGTATCTGTCTTGCAAAGGTATTGTAAATAGTATATAATTGTTTTAAAGTTCAAGCATCTGTAGAGTTTAATACAGAAAAATAACATTCCACCTTTAAATGCCCATGAAATATACCATATGCTTTTCACATTTAATATGTCAGGACTAATGAGCTTACCATCGGTTTTCATAATAAACAGATAAGACCTTTGACAACAGAATTATGTTTTCCTAATGAACCAATCAGACCTGTAGTTATTTTTATTGGATTATGACCCAAACCACTCAGGTCCCCTGTAATGAGTGCAAGATTTCCTACAAGGCAACCATTAGGCATACAGTCATATCATTACATAGTTAGCACAATTAGAGTTGACAAAGCAAAAGCAAAGCAAAATATTCTCCTAAAATAGCCTAACAACGATTCTGACCATACCAATCTTCTGTATCCATGGTTAGTCAGAGTAGTTAACCGGCACCAAAACAATGGCCTATGATGGTAATCTGTGAGATTCCATGTAACCAAATACCGATCTGTAGACGTAAATACAGAGTAATGCACCTTTAAATGCTTATTGAATTTACCATATACTTTTCCTAGTCAATATGCCAGGCCTTTATTGTAATTTTTCATGATAAGCAATTAGGTCTGTTACCGTTCTCACTGCCTTACCATATCTATCTCATACGTACTACGAGAGTTCATAAGCCTTCCCTTCAAGGCAACCATAAGCTATACTATAATAAAATTAGAAATATGTGCAAAATATAGTTATCAAAGCAACAAACACTCCCTAATAATAGAGCCTAATAAGTATTGCCACAGTGCAAATTGTTTATGCCCTTGATTTGTTCAGGTGGGTCACAACAGCAACACCCTTGCTTCTGCAATTATCTGTGAGATTTCATACAAAAAAATAAGGCTTTAGCACAGTGTAATAACAATCCACCCTTAAAGGACTATTGCATTTAACACATACCTTTCTCAATAAGTAAGTACATACTTGCTTAGTCATTACTTTTCCTTATGAACAGATCACGCCTGAGAAAATTGGCATAGGTTTTCCAAGTCAAATATAAGGCACTTAGCTTTTACCAATGGCTTGATGGTATATTCAATCCATGGCTACTGAAATACGCGTAAACTGGCAACCATCAGGAATATATTTATTAAATTACAAATATGTTCAAAATTACACTTTGCAAGAAAACATACAACCCCTCTCAATAGGGTCTAACAACAATTATCTCAGTAAAATTCTACCTCCATGTTTCTCTGAGTGAGTTACAAATCTACTATGGTAATCTGTGATATTACGCCTAACCAAATACCTTTTACAGCCTATACCAGAATGTCATAAGAATCCACTGTTAAATAACCTATTGGTTTTACTACAAGATTTTCAAACTAAATAAGCCAAAAACTTTTCATAATGAACAGGCAAGAACTATGGAATTCGGAATAACATTTTCCTGCATACCAGTCAAGCCAATAACGTTTTTTATTGTCTGATCATCAGGTCCAGCTCCTGCCCACTGTACTGAGCGTAAGGTTTTCCACAAGTCAACCATCAGTCTTGCTGTCATAAAGTTGCAAATGTATACACAATTCAATTCAAATGTACTTGTATAATGCAAGACTGCCATCCTGGGGGCCTCCAAGTGCTGAATGTACCAGAGCACATTTAAGTTTTAATCAAACAGCCAAGTTTCGTGAACAGACCTTCTTCCTCTGTCATCCTCAACCTAGTAGGCAATTCATTCCAAAGTTTTGCAGTTAGGAAGGAGAAAGATTGACCTCTACTCTTTACTTTCCGCACTGTAGGTATTTTGGCTAACTTTAGGGAGGATGATCTCAACGATGTCCTGTACACATAAGGACGAATCATGGGAAACAAAATTTGAGGGACTTTTTTATGATAAGCTCTGTGGGCAAAACACAACAATTTAAATGTAATTTTACATTTAACTGTGAGCCAGTGCAAGGTAGCTAAGGACCTAGATATCGAATGATCCTTTGATATCTCCAGTAACAGCCTTGCTGCTGTATTCTGGATTGCCTGGAGTCTTTTCAACATGTGGGGCCAGCATCCAAAATGGAGGGAATTTCTATAATCTAACCAGGAAAGAATCAGTGCCTGCACCACAATCTTCTTGGAGGGTGGAGAAAGGAGGTCTAAAACCTTTCTAAGATTCTTTGTGATACCAAAACATGTAGCGGTCAGCTTACAAATCAGGGTCTTAAAAGTGAGATTTTCATCAACCCAGAAGCCCAGATTTTAAATTCTTGGTTTAGATTTGGGCCAACTACCTAAGAATCCTGGCCAGCAAACCGATGTCCAGCAGTTTATATTGTTAGCAAACACAAAACACTCATTTTTATAGCCACTGATATTCAGACAGAAACAAGCCATCCAGTCAACAACCTCCTTTAGATATGGCTCCAGTTGATCCATCCTATATTGATTATCCTGGTTAAAGGAGGTGAAAAAGGCGTGTCATTTGCATATGAGACGATGGAGAGACAAAAAGGATAAAAGGATCTCTGCTAAAGGACTGACATATAGATAAAAAAGCATGGGGCTAAATGAGGAACCCTGAGGGACTCCACACTTAAAAGGGAAGGTATCCAAATAAAATGGCTTCTCGTATTGCTGAAAGATTCTTTCACTGAGTAATGAGGAGAGCCAGTAAAATGCTGATCCTGATATTCCTACCGCTGTTCACATGTGCAGCAACCTGTCATGGGAAACAGTGTCGACCACAGCGCTAAGATCCCTTAGGATTACTGCAGCAATGCCTCCATTGTCCAGATTTATTTTAATTCTTTGACCACAGTTAACAGCAGCGTTTCAGTGCTATAGCCTGATTGAAAGACCACATGCGTATGATGGAGCAATCCATTATGTTTCAGAAAAGTAAAAAGATGATGATTAATATGTTTTTCCAGAACTTTTTCCTAAATGGGATGCAGGGATCTTGGGCTATAATTTTCAATTTGCCTACGGTCAAGGCTAGACTTTTTAGAAATGGGCTTTATTATGGTGTGTTTCCAGGAGGGTGGTTGTAGGGAGATTTTTACAATTAGCAAAGCAAACATCTTGCTTACAAAGGTAATCTATGAGATACCAAGTAGAAAAACATCTGTTGTCTGTAATTCAGAGTAATATATGCATTTTATCCTTTTTACACGTAAATGCCAAGTCTACTGCCTTTATCCTAACTTTTAATGACAAACAATGAAGTGAAGCATCACCACAATCAACTCAAGCCCATTGTAATGAGGCTAAGCTTTCCACAAGGCAACCATCAGGCATACATTCATAAAAGAACACATATTTACACAATTACAGTTAGAAAAGCAAACCCTACCCTGCTGTAAGCAAAATTAAGAATGATTATTGTAGTAAATATCTTCTATACCCATAGTTTGTTTGGGTGGATCGCAAATACCACAAACCTTTCCTACTATGATAATGTTTGAAATTCCATGTTGCAAAATACTTCCCAACAGGCTTTTCCACAGTGTAATAACAATGCATCTTTAAAAGACTATTTTTTTTAATGCATGCTTTTCACAATAATATGTGAATTAAACTGAAAAGTGAAAGTTAGGCTGCTTGAAATGATCCCAGCCTATGGTAAGTATTAGGGGCTGCATCCCAGTCCAGTGTTCTTTACTCACAATGCCTCCTCAAATTAGACTCAGTTTCATGAAAATCAGTCTTCATCCTGTTCCGATTGGAACAGTCCTGCCTGAACTACCAAGCCAGGTGCTCTCTGAGCTTGAATTTAAACAAACCAAGACCAGTTTTGCCCCAATTTAGGGCTCTTTAGCTAGGTGCATCTTGGTTACATTGGCAAACTAAACACAGGACCCATGATACAGGCATACCCATGGTCACTGTGCAATAGAACTGAACCTATACCTCACTGGTGTGACCAGTCTGGGATTACTTGCATTCCCATCAGGAGGCAAACTTGTCTGGCAGTTCAGGCTGGACTGTTCCTATTGGAGCAGGACCACAACTGATTTGCATAAGGTGGGTCTCTACATAGAATGGCACAGTGGGAGAAAAACAATAGAATAGTTTTCAGCCCAGAGTGATTGCCAGTGGCTGAGAAAATTTCAAGCGTTTCTTCCATCACCTTGCTGTTTTTTCAATAGACACGCTGAGTGTGATGGATATGGTCAAATGTGGGTCCTGTACTTACTGCACCATAAGGCTCAAACTTTACCCCAATGATAAGATCTAAGTACGTTGAATACAGTCTAGGGGTTTCTGCTATTCGCTCTGGAGGTAACCTGATCTAACAGTTCGGGATTGACTGTACCTACTGGAGCAGGAACTAGACTGAATTGTTTGAGGTGGATCTTAGTCTAGAATAGCACAATGCAAGAAGAATTATGGTCTGGTATGCGGCCCAGGAGGATTTCCAGTTTCTGAGATTAATTCAAGAATTCCTTCCATCATTTTGGGTTTTCACAATACGTATGTCAGGCCTAATGGAACTGTCATAACATTTCAAACTAAACAGATCAAACATGGCATGATTTTTCCCAACAAAACCTATGAAACCTTTGCCTTTTAACATTGCCTTTACAGTTTGACAAACACCGGACTATTCAAGTGCACATAAACTTGCAACCATCATGCATACAATTATAATATTACACATATGTAGACAAATAAATCTTGCAAAACAACATATAACCCCTCTCAACAGGGTGTAACAAAAATTATCACAGTGAAAACCACAAGGTCTTTTACTGTGTGTGACAATGCCAAAATCATTGCCTACTACAGTAATCTGTGAGAGTACATGTAACAAAATATCTGTCTATAACTTGTAACAGTGTCATACCAACCATATTATAAGGCTTACTGGCTTTAACATATGCTTTTCACAATTATTAAGCTAGATCATCTGCCTCCATTATAATGTTTCATAATAAGCAGACCAGACATTTGGAATCAAAAAGAACACTTCCTGTGCACCAAACAGAATACATACATGTCACCATAACCATCTTAGACAAACAGTTTTGAGCATAAGTTTTTCCACAATGCAACCATCAGACACATGGACATACAATCAGGAAGGTAAACAAAATTACAGCTGTCTAAGCAAAATACTACATCTCCTATGATGCCTACCAAAGATTCTCACAGGTGTGTCACACTGGATTGCCAACACAAAAACCATGGCCTCCTACAGTAATCTATGAGATTCCATGTAATAAAATTCCTATATGTAGGCTTTACTATACAGCAATAGTAATCCAAACTTAAAAGCTTATCAACTTTAAGATATGCTTTTTAAAATAAATACATCAGGCCCATTGCATTTATTATACCACTTCATAATAAACAGATCAGGCCTACAGCCATGATCATTGCATTGCCATCCTAACCCTCTCAATCAACCCAGCTGTATTTGGTATACACTTTGCCACAAGCTGAACAGTGCAATTCAAGCTGCCTTTTAGTAGAAGCACTCTATCAAAACACGTACTAAAATAAAGCAACATGTGGGTAAAGCCTATGTCCCTCCCACTGTAGGACTCAGAAAGCACATTTTGTTAATCAAATAAGGTGAAACATCAGTTGCACAGTCAAGCAGGATCTGACATTCCATGTAGACCAGTGTAGCCCGAGGATCTCAAACACAAAACTCCACTTTGTACTCTAAAGTTAATGACTGCCCTCCTACCACCTGTGCTACTGCCAGAGAAAAAACACAGTACATTATCTAGTTAACTGAGTTCTGTACAATGTTGTGTGTGTCCATGAGAGTCAAAGCTCAGGTAGCCTTATTGTTGCTGGCTCAGTCATTTGGATAAATAAATAAAATTATCACAGCTGTGTGGAGAGCAAGCACTTTTTTCATGGAAGCATACAACATCTCCTCAATCAAAACATGTACTCCTGTATACCAACATATGGGCGGAGCCAAACCCCTCTCCTGATAATAAACTAATTTTTAGGTTAATAACCTAATGTCTGGGGACATGTGCGCTGTAATTCCAGACCTAAAAAAGGTGAATTTGTCATGGGGTGTGCAGATCCCCAAACATGTTTGCACCCCAATGACCTAGATGATGGGCTGCAAATTCGATAGTGGCTCCTATATTGATTAAAATAGTGAAAGCATGCACATCAGGTGAAAGCTGACCTATGTAGAACATAGGTATGAACGGATAACATCATTGGCTTGTGGTTTTCCTCAGAATTTCATGGGCCCACACATAGGCATGGGCAAGAAATTTCAGTTTTATGGATTCATGGGTTTTCGTTTCTGAGCTCGTGGAACTGAATTGTAGAAAAACAACATTTAAATCTATGTAAACAAATACATTTCACATTATGTTTCACTGTTTTCTGATGCGCAAGTCACACTGTAAATTACAGGACACATTTTTTGTGGATTTTATTTTTGGAGGTTTGGGGATATGGAACATACATACGTTTGTGAGCTTTAAAGAGAAAGTTGTACTCTGAAATTCATAACCGCAAGCAGTACTGTTTGAGACTTGCACATTTTTGTTTTGGGTCCATAGATTCAAAAAAAGAAATCTTAGAAAAGAAGACTTGGATAAGAAAATAAATGATCCTCCACATAAATTAGTCCTTCAGTACAACGTTTCTGTGATTTTTTTCTGAAACATCTCATTGTTATTTTGTGCACAGGGAGATTAAGAAAAGAGCAGCATCGCTTTACTGTGTAGTATCTAGGAGAACCATATACTTCAACCTGTGAATAGGAAATTGAAATGAATTTGAGTGGTGTTACATCAGAATCCAAATCACGAAGGTGGAATTATGTGTTTGTGGTGAAAGTACACCGAATTTCAGCAAATAATCTGTAGTGTTTCAGGCAAGGAAGTAAAGTAAATTGTGTTTTTTTTAATATTACGACTATGCGTACACAAAGTGAGATTAAAAAAAAAATCTTTAATTTTTAGCTTAAACCTTTTACTGCAGTTTTTTGACGGGAAGAATGACAGTTTTTCTAAATTTTTCACATATTTTTCTATACCATCTGTGAGAGATATCAAACCCAATAAACACATGTCTAATTCTCCTGACTTTATTCAAGGGCCTGGACAGTTGTTGAACCCACATTTTGCCTACTAGCAAGAAGATGTTGCATATTTGTACCTCTTGTTACTCAAACACGTCACCGCTACCTCACTTGCAAAAAGGGCACTGGATAGCATTGTAAGTGCCCGAGTCCTCATTCACCCTTAAAAGAATAATGCTTAAATAGAAGCATGTCAGATGACAGCTGCTGCGAGCTTCTTTTCTCAATTACAAACATAATACTTGGGCAGCAGTCAGATTTACGTCTTTCTCGCTTTTTTGTGGATGAAGGAGTGCCCAGACACGTGTCAGAAACCCTGTAATACTTCAGCTGTCATGGCGGACTTGTCAGTACCTTGCAAATCAAATTGGAGCTTCAGCAATAATTCATATGGAACTTGTCTACGAAATACCTGATCAAACAAATACACGCGTTTAAGCAGGCTATGCCTCCCCCCAGTCTTCAATAAAATTTGAAGAAGCACAGCCCCTGACTCTCACCTTTAACCTGAAACTTCGCCCTCCATTACAGGTCAAAACTCTCTGATACCCTTGCTCCCTACTAACATTTAATATTGTGTACAATTAATATTGTGTACAATTAATATTGCTGTGATTCATACCAAAAAGTTCAAACGTATAACATAGTCTGTCCAGGTAAAAATCAATACTTTCTCATTTAGAAACCTAGATGCCACCATTTTTCAATGAGTTCAAAGAGACAGAGAAAATGCTAACTATATATTTAACTAAATAAACAGAATCTGACCTGAATAAAGAACCATTGTGTTACTTGTTTATATAAATGGTTGATGAGGAGTATTTCTCGAACCAGAAAGATGAATTCAAAATGTTGGTCAACTCATTTTATGAAATAAAGGTTGAGTTAAATTTCAAGATAATGCAGTCGAGTAACTAAAAGCCATCTCACTAGACGGCCACAAAGTAAACAGCTATCTCTGAATAAACTAAGGAAAGACTGTGCAATGCATGAGGTAACGTATGTCTCTTCATAAAACCCACGACCCATATTCAGGCCCCAAATTTGCACGTGTAATTTGTTTTTAAACTGATGATATGTATTTTACACTACTATTCCCTTTTCTATGGCGTTCAATAAAAAAAGTATGAAACTGCATTCAGCACTTTGTGACTCAGGCAATTAGTGCGCTATACAATTTCGAAATTACATTCCACAATAACAGAAAATGTCACATAGCTACAGAATAACTGTATGCGTTCTTCCTTTCCGGCTTCATGAAAAAATCCGAGGTCGCTGCCCTGAACATCACCTTGGCAACAGATAAAATAGACGATGTGTTCTTTCTTGTGAACAGAAGAGGTAATGTCAGAGCAGCAGGAAAAACAAATGCAACTGGAGCCATAACATAGATCTTTCATAAGTTTACAAACAAGAAAGGATACCTATACGTGGCGTCAGATAAATAACTTCCCGTCATCTTATACCAAATTTTGTCTACTACTTTAAAAGCTTTAGTAAGAGAATTATTGATCAATGTATATTATGTATGACAATAGTCTGCTTGAGTATCGGTCCAGGAGCATTACATTTTTAAACAGACATTGGTAATGTCTTTTGAATAATTGTTTTCTTTAATATGTAGATTGTTTGTGTAAAATATGTCTTCACATATCAACAACAGCCGACAGAAATATACCTTACTAACTTCAGATAAGAACAACCGGCAATGAGATCCCTTTTCCTGGCTTTTATTGTACCACTGCTGAAATTAATTCGCCTTCCATAATTCCTCTGAGCCTCATAGTTGTAATAGATGTAGATTTGAACCCAGTAAACCTGCACCTGTTATTCATGCACCTAATAATCCCAGATGCGAGAACACTAGCAAACTCATTGTCACATTTATCCAAGGGCTGGTTCACTTTTGCACCAGTAATGTGGTGCAAAACCATTGCAACCCTCAAGCAAGGCACATTGCATGGCCCTGAGTAGCCTGTTAAATCCAGGGTACTATAACTAAGCACAAGTTGCTGCGTTGCTGTATTGCATTACTCTGCCCCAGGGAGGCATTCCATAAGTGGTGCATAGGTGTTCTCACGCAAAATCCATGGATTTTGATGCCTTCCCAGACATACCATAAGTGGTAGACCTGAAAATGCGCCAAAACTGCTACGGCTCTCCAGATGAGGGGAAACAAGGAGAAATATGTTTATTTCTCCTTGTTTTTTCCTCTTTCTATGTGTGCTGCAATACTGCAGCCAACATAGAAAGAGGAAAATGTCTCAGAGGATTGTTTTTGTGCAGGAAGTGGTCTTTCCTGCACAAAACAATCCTGCTAACAATGCAGGCACCCTTGCACCATGATGCATGAGTGCCTGCATTGGCACTAGGCAGCACATTGTTCACCAGCGCTGGAAAAAGGCAGGAATATTTCTAACAATATTAAGACCGGCACATTCCTGCCCTTTCACTATCACACAAAAAGAACAATTGATGGACAATTTCTGCACTGCGCTGCTCTGCGTCATATGATGATAAATATGCCCCATGCAGTCTAGCAGAGTGGTTGTCATTCCCCCAGACTGCCTAATAGTCCATAATTGCACTAGCTCTACGTGGCGGAGCTCAGACAGAGAGAGGCAACAACAGGTCTGAGACTCCTAGCTATGCCATTGACAGAATATGCACTAACTCAGAGAATTCCCAAGCCAAATGTTTGTACTTTAGATGGTGTAATAAATGTATCGTAGATCTGGACTGTACACATTTGTTTGTCATATGGCCCAACTGGCTAAAATATTAATTAAATACATCTGTGCAAAAGAATTGCATGCACATTTCCACTTGCACAGATGCAAAGGTGTGTCTGTGCTTCTCACCTCATTAGTTTGTTCAAATGTGCTCTTGGGAGATTTTCTTTCTTCATAAATCAGTGCACATTTTATTAAGTTCTTCCTAACTGAGAATTTGACTAGAATACTGGTAGATGTTTTTCAATATTCTCAGTTTCGAACAACTTCAAACAGTGCGCACTAACGGATGAAATCCGCAGTCTCCACTGGTGCTAATTCACATGGCAACAGAGAGGCAGATTATATCTTCAATTTTGGGTCTGATCATTAGTGAAATATTCATTCCGTTCTGAGTGTAAACTCCTGTTTCCAGCTAAACCGGAATTAGAAGATTATATGTTACAGTGCACCAGATATTTTTGGTTTACTGAGCTAAAACTTGGGCACAGATACGCTTGCCAAAAGCAGGTAGAAATTCATGGCCAGTAGATGGCGCGATAATGAGGGAAGCATGCAGAGACACACGCGTTAATGTCTCTTTTCTCAAGTTACTCTTTATAACATGGTCATTAACGCATAACAGCATGTCAACGGTGGAGTGGTACTGAATGGTGATTCCACATATGAATTCACCACCCCGATATTATCAGGCAAGTCGTCCTCAGCCTCTCAATGTTGGTTGGCATGTGCTGTCATACTTGGTTCATGTGTAGAAGACTCTTGGTGATTCAGAGCACATCCCAATCCTGTCCCTGTTTTGGATGCCTATTTCTAATGGTAACCTAGCTCCAAGTCACTACAATATTTGAGATTGGTGGTATTAGTAAATTGGAGATATAAAAATACTGTTATTTGAAATGTGATTTTGGAGTGCAAAGATGGTTTCACTAACCCTCATGGCTATTATTACAAATTAAAACTGAATTAGCACTGAAAGTTATAACATACGGTTAGGAGCACAATTCATAACTCTCACAACAGCCATGTATGGACTTCTTCACATCCCAACATATACATTGCAACCACCACCACATATTCAGTGATTTCAACCTGCCCTTGGGGGATTCCAAAGTTAAGCCCTATAAAACCAACTCCTCATTCCTCCTCAAAAAATACCTGACCCAACTCTCTCTGAAACTGATCCATAATAAAAAAAAACACCTGAACCTAGACCGGAATATCGTGGGAACAGAACTTATACACCCTACAGATCCAATCACAGTGGACTGGTGTAATTATTACCAAATCCCCTTTGAGCTCTCCTTCTCCAAGTCTGCAGCTTTTGACAGCCTAAACGACCTCAAACCGTGACTACAGACTCCACAAACGTCAACCATAATGTAGTGGAGATATGTCTAACTACAGACTCCTACACTTCATGGAGCAACATGATGTAAACATAGCTACTAACCACTTCAGATACACTTTCACCATGATCATGGATCACATGGATCACATGGCACTTTTCAGGCAAAAAATGGTTAAGAGGAAAATAATCCATCTATGGCATACCATACATCTCAATGAAGATAGAAAACTCCTTGAATTGTTCAAATGACATAAACCCTCTGTGAATAAGCCAAAATCTCATTACAGCACTAGACTATACTAAAAAAGCATGACTTTGATCTAAAATGCCAGTCTATTAGAACTCCATTTGAACTCCAAAGAGACAGCTCTTTTAACTAGTCAAAACAGTGTAGAAGACTAGGGACTCTAAATATCTTGGAAAATAAATGTCAGGAATGTGCACTTTTATGATTTTATCAAGATTAGCACTACTTTCTCTAGGAAATCCACTATTTTGAGGAAAGTGGTTTATTCTATGGTGTTGTTTATTATATAGTGTGTTTTTTGAGCTATCATTGTAATACAGACATACTTATGTAGACTTGATGCAGTCCAGCACAAAACCACTTGCCACTGTCTCTGGTTATAGCAAAACCAGTGGTTCCATTTAACTTGCATTATTTGACATGCCAGGCAACCAAACTGCTTTATGATGACTTGGTCCCGTCCTTTATTCCTCTTCCTGAGAGCCATTCTAACATCTTCGCAGGAGGGCAAAAAGGCTCTCTCAAGAACAGCAGCTTGTGTGTAATGGTAAACTTTGGGCAACACTTTGTCAACTTTATTAAGTTGCCATTTGTGCAAAAGTTACATAAAATTGAACTTGATTGACAAGCTGAGTTTCATGCAGTACCATATTTAGTAATCACTTTGAAATGTACAGGTTAGCACTGCTGAGTTACCAGCATGTAGCTCCATAGTCATAGTCTCCAACAGAACTATTAGCCTTTACACAACAATGTGGGGTCTTGACTGCAAAGTTAATAAAACAAGTTGTTCCTCTTAATATAATGCATCCTGCCTTTATGGCTCAGTAGACCTGCCTTAGGGGTTATTTATAAATATTGAAAAAGACAGTATGGGCTTTGCCATTGGTTTAAATGGCAAAGTTGAGTTAGCAGTTTAAAAACTGCTCAGCCATTTGGAAATGGTGCACTGGGTGATATGCTTTGCTGTGTCACAATCGTTGTGGCACAATCACTGTGGCAGTCCATGAGGGGCACTTATCTTTTAGGTCCTGGGTACCGCTGGTACCACATATTACGGATCTATCTATATGTAAGTAAAAATACCAATTGAGGGCAAACCAATGAGGCACATACCAAGGACTAAATTAAATACCACCATCTCCAAGATTAACCCTTCTAACCACTTCCTAGAATCTCTACCGGCCATCTTAGTAAAATAAATGTGTGATACTCTTTGCCACAATGGAACTAACACTATCCTCTTCCCTGAACCCAACAACTTAACTACCATTTGATCTTTGGTCTGCAATTTCTAGCTAATATTGTGTAGAGTTATATGAACATACAACTACAGAAATGTTTAAAAGCCAGACATTCGGTAGATGAGTTCCAATGTAGCTTCAGAAATGGTCAAAGTAAAAGGAGTACCATCTTGCAGATTACAGCTGATGCTCTCAGAATTATGGACAATGGAGACTCTTGCCTTCTCATATTTTTTGACCTCCCTGTGACTTTTGATATGGTCAACCATGCCACGTGGGTGCTCACTTTGAAGAACCATATGGACTTTGGAAGGAAAGCCCTAAAGTGTTTTTTCTTAGTTAGAGAACAGCTCAAAAGTGATCAAAGTTGAACGTGCTCTGTCTAACCTTTCATCAGTCCTCCAAGCTGTCTGTTAAGGTTCTGTTTTATCCCCAGCCTTGTGCAACCGTTATCTGGAATTATTGGGTGACCTCATAAATGTCTTGGATATTTCCTTTCACCAATTTGCAGATGACATTCTGCTGTACTTGAATGTCTCCAACCTGCTGATATCTCCTGACTGGTCCCTACTCTTGACACAATTCAATCATGGATAATCTTGCACCATCTCAAGTTCAACCCTCATATGACAGAGTTCCTTCTCCACTCACTGAAGTTATTATGCAAATCAGTCCAATATTGGCTGTATTGTAGCAACATCCTAGGCTGCTCCGCTAAATCTCCTAGATTCACCACATAATATTTACAATTTCAGCTTAAACGTATGAGGGGGACAAAACCCTTCATACTTGCCCATGACTTGAGTAATGATTCAAGCCTTGGTCCTATCTAGGCTGGAGTATATGAATGTCACCATTGCTGGAATCCCCTCTACACATGTAGCACAGATGAAGGCATCACTACATGCTGCTGCTGCAAGTCTGGCCTCAGGGTTGTCCATGCCTGACCAGGTCACTCATATCTTGTCTTCTCTTAACTGGTTGCCTATTAAAGGAAGATTCATGCTTAAAGTAACTGCCTAGTTCACAAAATCATCCACTCCAATCAATGGCACAATCTTATTAGGAAACTGAAACTCTGTGGTGGTTCTCAGCAACTGCATAGCATTGACTGACTCCCTCCTACTTAAAATCTTAGTCATCAGGAAAAATATGAATTATATACATCCGTGAAAAACAATTGCATGCACATCTCCACTTGCAAAGATGCAAAGGTGTTTCTTTGCTTTTCACACATCATCAGTTTAAAAGTTTAGCTGTCAGGAAAAAGTAGACATTGAACCAAT
This sequence comes from Triturus cristatus, assembly GCF_964204655.1. Classification (NCBI taxonomy): domain Eukaryota; kingdom Metazoa; phylum Chordata; class Amphibia; order Caudata; family Salamandridae; genus Triturus; species Triturus cristatus. Next base: position 446,637,049 of record NC_140586.1, on the reverse strand, counting down.
CATTCTCTGAAAGTGCCTTCAGAAGTTGGAACTCAATCGCACCAGAAATTTAGACGTTAACTTCCTTTCCAGCCTTCAAAAAACAACTCAAAGACCTCCTCTTATAAGATTCTACCCAGATGCACCTCCTATCTAGGCCAGTTTGATGCTCTGTAGTCTATCTGATTTATTTTATGTATGTCTGTATATTAACTGCACCTTGTTCTTGACTGAAGGAAGAGTTAGGTATTGACTTTGGACCAGAGCACCCAAGTTGCAAAAGTATGATTAATCTTCTGGTACTGGATTACGATGTGTCTTCCTTGACATTTGATTGTATATGTTTGCAACTAGTCCTAGTTTATTACTTGTGTTGATCCCCTGATATGGCCTAGATAGCATGACCCTCAAGACCTTCCTATGAGCCCTCATATTGCACTGTAACTTACTCACATCTGTAGCCATAACCTTCTACAAGTTGTCAGTGTGCTTTCATACAATATGTTTTCACACTCTCCCTTTTAATGTGTTAGCTGTGCAAGTTATGTTGTGTTTATAAACACTATGAATGTATACATAAGTAATTAAATAGAAAGCATAACATGCACTCTGTATGCACCATGTTGGGGAATTGCAGCTGCTACATAAGTGTTTCTCTGATGGCTAGCCTATCAGAATGAGGCATATTCACAAATCTAAATTCACATTGCTGGACAGGAGAAAAACCTCCCTCATTGAATGGTGTGTCTTTATTCTTTCAACTGGACACATGAACTATACATTGATTTGTGACTCCACAGAGGAGCCTCAAAATTAAAGGTCCATATAGCTCTAAAATGTACCCTCTTAATGTCCAACCCAAGTTCCTCTTGTAATTCTAATTTCTTTCAAACTACTGAATAGATTTACACCAAACTGCGAGTAAAGTTCTATATTTGTGCCAAAACTAGTGTACTTCCATTAAGCCTTTTTTTTGAATCAAGTAGGAAATAATCTTATAGGAACTAAAATACTTTTTAGACCACCTCACACTGTTTTTATCTCGTCCCCTGCTTGACAGAAATGCACAAAATGTACCATGAAGAACATAAAGCAGATGAACCTTTTTTCGGAAATGTTTTAGTAGAATGGTGAAAAGGCACCAAAGTTAATGAGAAAACAAAAAGTGACTTTCCTTTAGAAATACAAACCTACACTTCACTACACTGGTGCTTGTATTGCACAAAATACAAACCATATTTCACAGGGAATGGTAAAATATGGGAACAATATTTCGCTTTTGCCTTTTTAATAGACATTTCACTGTCATAATACCAGCCTCCAACCACTCTGCAGAGCTTTAATGTTGTCACGTTTACCAGGATCCTGCATCACAGAGTATCAAAACATGTGGCAGGTTATATAAATTATGTGGAAAAAGGCAAAATGATGCAGCACATTTTCTGTTATCAAGATTTAATTTCATTTGAGATAAAAACATTTTGGTGTAATCTCAAAATGTTGGCAATTATGAGGTAAAAGCAGTAAATCCATGCTGTAAGCACAGGAAGCAACAGCATCAGCTAAAGATATGGACCCTCACCAATGCGTGTTTTGTCAATAACAATATATTCAAGAAAGGTACGCAACACCCAAGCATTCAAATTCCAATCAGTTCACATTCTTAACTGCACTTTCAAGGAAATGGCTTTTCAAGTTAACACCCCAAGGGAAACATGCAATAAAAACCAATACATTAGAGGTCCCACTGTAGTATAATCCAATTTTGACATCTCAGGGTTCTGTTGACATGTAAAAACCACTGGGCCTTCAGCTTTGAGGTTTATGATGTCACCAGAACCATCAATATTGGACCATATTACTCCATTACCAGTCATTTATCCCAGAGGGGGGCTTTGAATTAAACCGATCAAGCTCACTCCGAAATATTGGCACACTCTGCACGGTACCAATGTTGAAGAGCAATAATTGAATTAATAACTGTCTACCTTAATGTGTTTCAACCACTGTACATGGCCTTGATCACATATGCGAGAACCATTTTGGTAGTTTATTTGAAGTGTTCACTTGCTCAGTTCATCAAGGATATAAAGTACGTCTTGTCATTACATTTGTGCATCAACTAAATATATAGCTCATGTGACATACCAATAAAGTGCAGAAGTGAAAACTTATTAACTAAGAAATGTCATTATCAACGTCAGCTTCGGAATTTTAAAGTACTCTTGTTCATACTATATCCATAAATATAGAATACAAATAAATGTGTTATACTCTTTGGACATCAACAAAAAGGTATGAACATCTGTCCAAAGGTTACTATTATGATGCAAAACATAAAAAGATAACCTCTTAATGATCATCATGTCTGATAAAAGTAGTTAATTAAATTCCATGACCTCACATTAAAAGCCTTCGTTCTTAAAGCAGAAATGGCCTTTTGTAGCATCTATGTTGTAAAACTTCTCAAATAAAATGTGTCTCCTAGGTGGCCTAATAATTAACAGCACTATCTCAGCAACATAGTGATTAGCCAATTTTGTTACCTCAAGAAGCACTGATAAAATACCCCAGTGGATTAGCATCCTCATGTAGCAACATCTTATGTTATAGTTTGTGTTTGCTAGATGCTGATGAGGCAATACAAACACTGTGCTACAACTCCTACATCTCTGAATTAATGTGGTGCTGACAGACATAACACTTTATGAATGCAATTATATATGTAGTCCTTTACAACAATTTTTTGCCTTCCTTGCATTTAATTGATCTAGAGCATTTAAAATATTCTTAACACTAACGTGAATGTTACAATTCCAATATGTTTTACATTTTTTCCTTGCATATCTATCTTTACTTGTTAAGTTACTCCCATTATCATAGGAGTTGAGGCAACCTTCATAAATGTGTATTCATTTTCTCTTCTACGTTGAAACCTGCTGGTATCTTGCTACTAAGCTCTATTGTATACCTGGACTTCAACCTTCATATATACTTTTCTCTGTTACCTCCTGTATAGCTTCGGACACTTCATCTTGAGAATACCTTTGCACGAATACTCTAATTTTGGTCTTACTGCCATGAGCTTAAAACGTCAAAGAATTTTAACTTGAGAATTTTTCATCCACTTTTCTCTCATCCATATTTAGAAATTTGATGAAGTCATAGCGATAACATCAATCCACTGTTACCTTATTAATGCCATTCCACTAACATAAAGATCACAAACTTGAGGATATGAGAAAACATTGAAATAAACAAGTGCACGTTCATAGAAAAGGTGGAAAAAGATGAAGTATTTTCCTACTTTTTTTAACCTTGCTTGATTTGTTGGTAAAATCAAATCAAAAATCACAAAAATTGAAGTATAAAACTATAATCGCAATACTGAGGAAATGGCTTGTTTACTGTTAAATCTCAGCATCTTTGATTGCTTTAAAATGTTTCTCTAATGTTTCCTTTACATGTCTTCTTCACTACTTGACTGTCATCTATCTGGTAGTTTATAGGAACACTTGACTAAATGGAGTGGCTTTTACTTACATCAATGAATAAATGACTCACGCTCTGTTAACAAATATCATAAAAAATGCTTTGAACTATTTCTATTATGTGTGTTGAATATCACTGCTTCATGACATTCTGTCAGCTATAGAGTGCTCTTCCCCCAAACCTTTTGCCTTTACCTCCTCTTTTTCCTGAAATTAATTTTTGTTGGCCTTAGGACTCCTTATCTGCTGACCAGTTCTAAAGTGCTTGTGCTCTCTCCCTTAAACATGGTGAAATTGGCATACACATAATTGGCATATTTAATTTACTTATAAGTCCATTGTACAGTGGTATATACCCAGTGGGCTGTAAATAAAATGTTACTAGGTCACCTACAGTACTTATTATGCCATCCACTTCAGTATCCCCTTAAACCATGTCCCATGATGCCATTGCAGTCTGAATGCGGTTTTGAATTCCCAATTCAACTTGGTAATATAACTCCTTTGCCAAGCCTTAAACTCCACATATATTGCATATAAGTCACAGCTAAGGTAAGTCCTAAATTTGTTTTTCCATACTGCGAGGCTTGCCTCTCCCATAGGATAATATTAGGTTGCCTTATTACTTTTTACAAGTGCTAAATTTGTATCTAAAACAGATAAGCTTTTCATGTTTGGAGTCTGAGAATTTGTAATTAAAAAACCTCTTTACTGTTAAAGTCAAAATTCTGAAAATGCCACTTTTAGAATGTTATGAATACACAAATGAATTTGTGGAAGGAGAAACAAGTATTTACAATATTTTACTTGTGAAATTGCAGTAAAGAATATGTCTGCTACCCTAACTGCAACAAATGGTGAATCATTGACAGATTATATTGGATGTGAGGCGTACTTTCTTTTAGTAATAGTCAGATAGAAACTTGAGATTCCCAAAAATGGTGATCTGGGGTGCCACGGGGATCACCCACTAATATAGTCCTCCTTATAGCTCAAGAAAGATAATTAATAAGCAAGGGATATACATTTCCTTATAGAGAAATTATTGTGGTGATCGTTGCATTGAAAGTTCAGTCCACAATTGCCTGAAAAGTGCATGGGACCATCCTCAGGATGTCACCAGGCATTTCCGATGAAGCCAGGTGACGCTTGTGCCTCTCCTCACCGTTTTCTGATGTTACGGGGAGTTTCTTAATGTTTCATTCTGAGGTTGGGTTCATTATCAATCAATCAGTTGTTTGTTAAGCGCGACTACTCACCCGTGAGTGTTTCAAGGTGCTGGTGGGGGGTGCAGGTTCCAGTCCATCAAGGAGGGGGTCTGTAGAAGAGCCAGGTTTTGAGGTTTCTCACGAAGATGGGGAGCGATGTTGTCTGTCTGAGGTGGAGCGGAAGGGCATTCCAGGCTCTGGCTGCGAGGAAGGAGAAGGAGCGGCCTCCCGATCTGGTCTATCTGGTGCGGGGGACCACGGTGTAGGAGAGCTGGGCTGATTGTAGGGTCCTTTGGGGTGTGTGGAATTTGAGTCTGCTGTTGAGGTATGCTGGTCCAGTGTCGTGGAGTGCCTTGTGTGCGTGGGTGAGAATCTTGAAGGTGATTCTGGCCATGATGGGGAGCTAGTGGAGTGTGCGCAGGTGCTGGGAAATGTGGCAGTGTCTTGGCAGGTTGAGGACCAGTCTTGCGGTGGCGTTCTGGATGTTTTGTAGCTTGCGGGTGAGTTTTTTGTTTATTCCGGCATAGAGTGCGTTGCTGTAGTCGAGTCTGCTTGTGACAAGAGCGTGAGTGATGGTCTTTCTGTGCTCAAGGGGGATCCATTTGAAGGTCTTACATAGGAGGCGGAGGGTGTGTAAGCAGGAGGATAAGATGGAGGTGATCTGGCGGTCCATTTTGAGCTCGGAGTCCAGGATGATTCCAAGGTTGGGTGCGTGGTCCGTGGGTGGGCATCTGAGGGCGGGGGGCCACCAGGTGTCGTTCCAGGCATTGGGGTTAGGGTCCAAGATGAGTACTTCTGTGTTGCCGGTGTAGAGTTGTAGGCAGCTGCTTTTCATCCATTTGGCCACGGTTTCCACGCCTTCTTGAAAGATGTGTCTGGTGGTGTTGGCTTCCTTGGATAAGGAGAGGATGAGTTGGGTGTCATCTGCATACAACACAATGTTGAGTCTGTAGGTTCTGATGATGGGGCGAGTGGAGCCATGTAGATGTTGAAGAGCATGGGGCTGAGGGAGGACCCCTGGGGGACTTCGCAGGTGGTAGTTGTAGGGTCCGAGAGGAAAGAGGGGAGTCTGACCCACTGCGTTCTGTCAAAGAGGAAGGAGTGGATCCAGTCGAGGGCCTTGTCTCGGATACCTGCGTGATGGAGTCTGCATATTAGGGTGCAGTGAGAGACTGTGTCGAATGCTGCTGAGAGGTCGAGGATGATGAGGGCTACTGTTTCTCCTCTGTCCAGTAGGGAGAAGATGTCATCTGTTGAAGCGAGGAGGGTAGTTTCTGTGCTGTGTTTTTTTCTGAAACCGGATTGGTAGGAGTTGAGGATGTTGTGCTCTTTGACGAAGGTGGCGAGTTGGCTGTTGATGGCTTTCTCAATGACTTTCACTGGGAACGGGAGCAGGGAGATGGGTCTTTTGTTTTTGAGGTCTGTGGGGTCTGCCGCGGTCTTCTTCAGGAGGGGGTTGTTCTCGGTGTGTTTCCAGTCATTGGGGAAGGAGGCATTCATCAGGGAGAAGTTGATGGTCTGTGGGGGCCCCGGAGTGGATTGACTTAATTGTCTTCAGTGTGTCTTTGGTGGTGAGGGCTGTCCAGTTGTCAATCGTTGGATTCAGGGTGTCGGGGGTGGCTGGTGAGGGTTCAGTGTGTTGATCTCTTCGTCGAGGTTGTCATAAATGTTCTTGATTTTGAGGTGGAAGAAGGTGCTGAATTTGTCACAGAGGTTTTGTGAGGGAGGGATCCTGAAGAGTTTCTTGCTGTTGTGCACGTGTGTGGAGATTCTGTCTTCAATTGCTTTTTTTCTCGTTTTTTTGATGAGCTGGTGGTGGGCGTTGGTGGTGGCTCTGAAGTAGTTGTGGGCCTCTGTGGATTAGGAGGTCCTCCAGGCATTGGTGAGGCAGCGGCATGTGCGTATGGACTCTCGAAATTTGGTGGTAAACCATCTGGCTTTCTTGGCGTGGGTGTTTTTCTTGAGGGGAGCTATGGTGTTGGCATCTGTGCAGAGTTCGGTCTGCGGTGTTGGGGTCATCGTCTTCCGCAATGGTTGGAGTGGAGTTGCTGAGTGAAGAGGTGAGCTGGTCGTCTGTGATTTTGGTCCAGTTTCTTCGTGGGAGCAGATGCTGCTGTCTGTAGATGGTGGGTGTTCTGAAGGTGAGGTGGATGCATCAGTGGTCTGCCCATGAGAGTTCGGTGGTGTGGCTGAAAGTGATGGAGTTTCCTGTTGTGAGGAGGGGGTCGAGGGTGTGTCCTGCTGAGTGCGTGGGTTCGGTCACGATCTGGTGGAGTCTAATGCTGTGGAGGTTGTCCAGGAGGGATGTGGTGTTGGGGTCTAGTTTTTTGTCGAGGTGGAAGTTGAGGTCTCCCAGGAGGGTGTAATTGGTGGATGTGATGGCATGCAGGGAGATGATGTCCCTGATGGAGTTGGCAAATGGTCTGCGGGGTCCAGGGGGCCGGTAGATGAGGGTTTCCTGGAGGGTGGTGATAGGGCTGGCCCGAATCTTGAAGTGAAGGTGTTCCATCAGGTCTGTTGGCTCGTTGGGGAGTGTGCTCAGGTGGAGGGTGGATTTGTGGATGATTGTGATTCCTCCTCCTGGGTGGGTGGTGCGGTCCTTCCTGGAGATATTGTATTCTTGGGGAATGGCGATGGCGATAACCAGTCCCGAGGTGGTGTTGGTCCAGGTTTCGGTGAAGAACGTGATGTCCGGGGTGGTGCTATCGAGGAGGTCCCAGATTTTGGTGGCATGTTTGTGGAGTGATCGGATGTTGAGGGGGATGAATTGCAGGGTCTTCGGTTTGGGTGTGTTCTTGCGGGCGGGTTGTGCTGGGTCCGTGTTCCTGATGGTGCTGCAGGTGCGCCGGCAGCAGTGACAGCTGAAGGGTAGGGGTGTCGGCTGGTAATGCTAGCTTACAGTTGTTGTTGTGGCATGGTTTGAGTGCATGGAGTGCCGCTGAGTCGTAGGGTTAGCGGTGTGGAGGTCCAGGGTTCCTGGTGCTGGTCGCGGTCGGGTCATGGAGGGCGGAGCAGACAGGATTGCCTCTGGTGCACATGCGGCACGGCCGCTGCGTGCGTCTGCTGTACACGTCTGCTGCGCGGCCGCGCAGCAGCCGCCAATAAGTTGGGGTCGGGCAGGGCTGGGCAGCTGGGAGGCGGGAGTGGGGAGGGGAGCTGGATTGGGCCGGTCGCGCTGGTCGTGCTGGGGGAGGGGCTGCAGGGGCTGCAGCGGAGGGGAAACCAGGCTGAAAGGAATAAGAGGACTTAAAAGTGGAAGCAGAATAAAGCAGAAAAGAGGGGGAAAAAGGACTAAAAAGTGGAAACAGAGTCAAGCAGAAAAGCAGAAAAGTGCAAGAAAGGTGGAGGATAGAGATGAGAGGGAGAGATTGGAATCAGGGTGAAACGAGTGAAACGGAGAGGAAAAGCGGTGCGAGAGAAAGGAGGCAGAGGTCCACTGGATGAGGCACAGGTATAACCTGTGGGTGGAGGAGGGCCTCGAACACCAGCACTCGAGAATTCAGGGGCTCGGGGGAGGCCTCACTTAATGGTGGAGCTGCGAGGGTGGGAGAGCAATTTCACTGACAAAGAGTCAGTGGTCTTGGGTTCATTTGTTGAATTCATTATCTGACAAGGGTCTACATATTGTTAAAAAATGTGACACTTTGTCTTGAATGTGCATATACCATTGCAAACATTTGTTAATATTTTTTCTGCTTGAGCCTCTCTACAGAATAACTCTTAAGACCTCATTTTACAATAGTATTTATGATGTTATAGTATGAAGTGGGAAGGGTATGCCCAGACGTGGGTCCCGTGCTCTCCATGCCACTGGAATCAATCTATCCTGGCTGAAGAGGGGTGAAACCCTGAAACCGGTCCTAGGATGCTTGTTTCCAGTCCAGGGAGGACCTGGCTTGGCAGTTCGGGCTGGACTGTACCCATGAGGCACAGGGTCAAGACTGATTTGCATATGGCTAGGATCAAACTGGAATGGCATGGTGAGCAAAAAAACGATGGATTTAGGCCCAGATCTCTGTACTGGGGTGAATGTATGACATTGTTCTGCATTCTGTCCATCAATTGTTGTTTTTGCATTTGTCACCCCGAGTGGGACGGGTATGCCAGACGTGGGTCCCGTGCTCTCCATGCCACTAGAATCAAGCCATCCTGGCTGAAGAGGGGTGAAACCCCAAAACCGGTCCTAGGATGCTTGTTTCCAGTCCAGGGAGGACCTGGCTTGGCAGTGCGGGCTGGACTGTACCCATGAGGCACAGGGTCAAGACTGATTTGCATATGGTTGGGTTCAAATTGGAACGGCATGGGGAGCAAAAAAACAATGGATTTAGGCCCAGATCTCTGTACTGGGGTGAATGTATGACATTGTTCTGCATTCTGTCCATCAATTGTTGTTTTTGCATTTGTCACCCCGAGTGGAAAGGGTATGCCCAGACATGGGTCTCGTGCTCTCCATGCCACTGGAATAAAGCTATCCTGGCTGAAGAGGGGTGAAACCCCAAAACTGATCTTAGGATGCTTGTTTCCAGTCCAGGGAGGACCTGGCTTGGCAGTTCGGGCTGGAATGTAGCCATGAGGCACAGGGTCAAGACTGATTTGCATATGGCTGGGTTCAAACTGGAACGGCATGGTCAGCAAAAAAACGATGAATTTAGGCCCAGATCTCTGTACTGGGGTGAATGTATGACATTGTTCTGCATTCTGTCCATCAATTGTTGTTTTTGCATTTGTCACCCCGAGTGGGAAGGGTATGCCCAGACGTGGGTCCCATGCTCTCCATGCCACTGGAATCAAGCTATCCTGGCTGAAGAGGGGTGAAACCCCGAAACCGGTCCTAGGATGCTTGTTTCCAGTCCAGGGAGGACCTGGCTTGGCAGTTCGGGCTGGACTGTACCCATGAGGCACAGGGTTAAGACTGATTTGAATATGGCTGGGTTCAAACTGGAACGGCATGGTGAGCAAAAAAATGATGGATTTAAGCCCAGATCTCTGTACTGGGGTGAATGTTTGACATTGTTCTGCATTCTGTCCATCAATTGTTGTTTTTGCATTTGTCACCCCGAGTGGGAAGCGTATGCCCAGACGTGGGTCCCGGGCTCTCCATGCCACTGGAATCAAGCTATCCCGACTGAAGAGGGGTGAAACCCCGAAACCGGTCCTAGGATGCTTGTTTCGAAGTCCAGGGAGGACCTGGCTTGGCAGTTTGGGCTGGACTGTACCCATTAGGCACAGGGTCAAGACTGATTTGCATATGGCTGGGTTCAAACTGGAACGGCATGGTGAGCAAAAAACGATGGATTTAGGCCCAGATCTCTGTACTGGGGTGAATGTATGACATTGTTCTGCATTCTGTCCATCAATTGTTGTTTTTGCATTTGTCACCCCGAGTGGGAAGGGTATGCCCAGACTTGGGTCCCGTGCCCTCCATGCCACTGGAATCAAGCTATCCTGGCTGAAGAGGGGTGAAACCCCAAAACCGGTCCTCGGACGCTTGTTTCCAGTCCAGGGAGGACCTGGCTTGGCAGTTCGGGCTGGTCTGTACCCATGAGGCACAGGGTCAAGACTGATTTGCATATGGCTGGGTTCAAACTGGAACGGCATGGTGAGCAAAAAACGATGGATTTAAGCCCAGATCTCTGTACTGGGGTGAATGTATGACATTGTTCTGCATTCAGTCCATCAATTGTTGTTTTTGCATTTTTCACCCCGAGTCGGAAGGGTATGCCCAGACGTGGGTCCCATGCTCTCCATGCCATTGGAGTCAAGCTATCCTGGCTGAAGTGGGATGAAACCCCGAAACCGGTCCTAGGATGCTTGTTTCCAGTCCAGGGAGGACCTGGCTTGGCAGTTCGGGCTGGACTGTATCAATGAGGCACAGGGTCAAAACTGATTTGCATATGGTTGGGTTCCAACTGGAACAGCATGGTGAGCAAAAAAACGATGGATTTAAGCCCAGATCTCTGTACTGGGGTGAATGTATGACATTGTTCTGCATTCAGTCCATCAATTGTTGTTTTTGCACTTGTCACCTCGAGTGGGAACGGTATGCCCAGACGTGGGTCCCATGCTCTCCATGCCACTGGAATCAAGCTATCCTGGCTGAAGAGGGGTGAAACCCCGAAACCGGTCCTAGGATGCTTGTTTCCAGTCCATGGAGGACCTGGCTTGGCAGTTCCGGCTGGACTGTACCCATGAGGCACAGGGTCAAGACTGATTTGCCTATGGCTGGGTTCAAACTGGAACGGCATGGTGAGCAAAACAACAATGTATTTAGGCCCAGATCTCTGTACTGGGGTGAATGTATGACATTGTTCTGCATTCTGTCCATCAATTGGTGTTTTTGCATTTGTCACCCCGAGTGGGAAGGGTATGCCATACGTGGGTCCCGGGCTCTCCATGCCACTGGAATCAAGCTATCCTGGATGAAGAGGGGTGAAACTCCGAAACCGGTCCTAGGATGCTTGTTTCCAGTCCAGGGAGGACCTGGCTTGGCAGTTCGGGCTGGACTGTACACATGAGGCACAGGGTCAAGACTGATTTGCATATTGCTTGGTTCAAACTTGAACGTCATGGTGAGCAAAAAACGATGGATTTAAGCCCAGATCTCTGTACTGGGGTGAATGTATGACATTGTTCTGCATTCAGTCCATCAATTGTTGTTTTTGCATTTGTCACCCCGAGTGGGAAGGGTATGCCCAGACGTGGGTCCCATGCTCTCCAAGCCACTGGAGTCAAGCTATCCTGGCTGAAGAGGGGTGAAACCCCGAAACCAGTCCTAGGATGCTTGTTTCCGATCCAGGGAGGACCTGGCTTGGCAGTTCGGGCTGGACTGTACCCATGAGGCACATTGTCAAGACTGATTTGTATATGGTTGGGTTCAAACTGGAAGGGCATGGTGAGCAAAAAAACAATGGATTTAGGCCCAGATCTCTGTACTGGGGTGAATGTATGACATTGTTCTGCATTCTGTCCATCAATTGTTGTTTTTGCATTTGTCAACCCGAGTGGGAAGGGTATGCCCAGACATGGGTCCCGTGCTCTCCATGCCACTGGAATCAAGCTATCCTGGCTGAAGAGGGGTGAAACCCCGAAACCAGTCCTAGGATGCTTGTTTCCAGTCCAGGGAGGACCTGGCTTGGCAGGTCGGGCTGGACTGTACCCAAGAGGCACAGGGTCAAGACTGATTTGAATATGGTTGGGTTCCAACTGGAACAGCATGGTGAGCAAAAAAACAATGGATTTAGGCCCAGATCTCTGTTCTGGGGTGAATGTATGACATTGTTCTCCATTCTGTCCATCAATTGTTGTTTTTGCATTTGTCACTCCGAGTGGGAAGGGTATGCCCAGACGTGGGTCCCGTGCTCTCCATGCCACTGAAATCAAGCTATCCTGGCTGAAGAGGGGTGAAACCCCGAAACCGGTCCTTGGATGCTTGTTTCCAGTCCAGGGAGGCCCTGGCTTGGCAGTTCAGGCTGGACTGTACCCATGAGGCACAGGGTCAAGACTGATTTGAATATGGCTGGGTTCAAATTGGAACGGCATGGTGAGCACAAAAACGATGGATTTAAGCCCAGATCTCTGTACTGGGGTGAATGTATGACATTGTTCTGCATTCAGTCCATCAATTGTTGTTTTTGCATTTGTCACCCCGAGTGGGAAGGGTATGCCCAGACGTGGGTCCCATGCTCTCCATGCCACTTGAATCAAGCTATCCTGGCTGAAGAGGGGTGAAACCCCGAAAGCGGTCCTACAATGCTTGTTTCCAGTCCAGGGAGGACCTGGCTTGGCAGTTCGGGCTGGACTGTACCCATGAGGCACAGGGTCAAGACTGATTTGCATATGGCTGGGTTCAAACCTGACCATCATGGTGAGCAAAAAACAATGGATTTAGGCCCAGATCTCTGTGCTGGGGTTAATGTATGACATTGCTCTGCATTCTGTCCATCAATTGTTGTTTTTGCATACACATGGATATAGGCAAGTGCATATAACATTGGCTGCATTCCCAAACAACTGCACACCCCTCTCAATACGACAGTATACTAGACTCTGGCCCATCTCTGATTTTAAATGAAGAGTTGACAAGCTTTAATTGTTGGAGGCCATGATGAATTTGAGTGGCCCCTTGATGGGAACTTCACTAATGGCTTCTATGTCACTAAAATTTCAAGTGTTCCTCTGTTGCACTGCTCGCCAATCATTCCAGGGGAAGCATGTCCTGCATTCTGCTAAATCATTAAAAAATAAATAGAGAATCTCTTTTTTCATCTGCATTCAAAGCTTTTGCCAATTTAGCCATCCCTAAGCAAATCCACATTACTATTGTCAGACCTGTCAGCCTTAGGGTGGTCTTCCTCCAAACCTTTTCCCTACTTGTCCCCAATTTTGCTGAACTTGTTTTGTTGGTTTTAGGACTTTGGGCACTTTACCACTGCTAACCAGTGCTAATGCGCATGTGCTCTCTCCCTAAACACAGTTTGATTGACTTATCTGAAATTGCTGTATTTGATTTTCTTATAAGTCCCAAGAAAAGTGCACTACATGTGCCCAGGGCCTGTAAACTAAATGCTACAAGTTGGCCTACAGCACTGATTGTGCCACCTACTTAAGTAGCTTTGTAAAACATGTTTCAGGCCTGCCACTGCAGAGCCTGTGTGTGCAGCTTACATTCGTATACACTATTTGTACATTTGGTAGTATACAAAAGGAACATTTAGCTGTAAAGTACAAGATCCCTCACTCACCTGAAGGTGACATGCTTCATCGTAGGGCTCCCTCCTCACACAAGGACAGCAAGGCACCTTGTGTGGGCTACAACATCCGAATGCACTAGGAGAAGCACAGAGCAAAAAGAAGAGAATTACAATTGTTATAAGACTATCTCCATGGGGCAAAATGCAATTTCATTCTGGTGCCCCGTTCGGAGAGAATTTAAAAGTGTGTGAGGAAAGGGGGCAACAACTACCCTCTCTCAGTGGATCAACATGTTTCAGCCCCTTCATGATTATCTAAAGTTCACAGGCATTCATCAGGACCAGAGATAAGCTGTTACTCTGCTTTCATGATAAAATCAAATACTAGCCATACATTTGACTCTGTGATTTACTGGGCACATTATTCTTGTCCTCAGTGTTCACCTATGGCGCTGGAAAAGAAAAGAACAGAAAGCTGCAGTTGCTCAACTTTGCATTAATTGCTATCCCCATTTGTCAAATTTAGGGGTAAATTAGTCTACAACAGGTTGTCCATCACCATCAACCACACTTGTGAAGGAGTGGTGAAAGGGGCAAAGAAGAGAAGTGGGTAGTATTCTTATTCGATGTATAAAGACCTATTCCATTCTCAAGGTGTCAGTCCCCATCAATGTATACAGAGCTAGATTAAAAACATTTGTAGAAAAAAGATGTAAATATGCGTGCTGATTCAAGATAGACTTTGATTGTTGATCTACTTCATCACATATGTATATCTCTCTATCATATGGAACTCACTATTCCCTGTGTGCAACTTTCATGTAGTAAAAATATCAGACTCTGTCCTGATAATCATCTATTACTTACTCCAAAGGAAAGGAATCCCAAGTGTTTTTATCTTAAGAAACCATCTTTCTGTTATTCCTACTATGTCCGACTTTGCGCATCTCGAAACCAACGCAGCACAAACATCCTAAGGATCAACGCAGATGCATCACCTCCTTTGCTCCTTGCATGTTGTCCTCGACATCGACGCAACTGCAAACCAAGATATTGTTTTAGTGGTCCAAGGCTGGTCCCTCTATACAACCCACTCTCCATCACGGGTGGCCTGAACGTTTGGATTTGACCTGCAAGATGAGAGTCAGAAAAAACCTCCAACTGCTATGAGTGTGGGCATTACAAGGAAGATCTCCAATGTCCCAAGAAAGAAGAGCCTCCCACTGGTAGGATAATGCCAAGGTTGGCAAGTGTAGTGCTGAGTAGCAGTTAGTCCCTGTCAGTGGGGGGGGGGGGTCAGTGAGGTTACCCTAGTGTCCCTGAGTGATGTGAAGATGGTGCCTAAAGTCCATATGCTTCTAATACTGCAAAGTAACGGCAATGGATAAATTAATGGCCATCTTGCTCAGGCTCTTATAGACACAGAACCTAGCATCTCTACAGTAAGGAGTCAGCTGGTGGCCCCAGTGCAGATTTTACTGTACTGTGGATCATGCCACAAGATACCCAGAGGCCCGGAGGCCATACCTCTGAGGACTGTATCTGTACCTGCATTGGCTAAGGCGCTAATGGGGATTTTCACCCGAGTGGTTTTCCCCATTGAAGTGGAATTTGACAGGGGCACCAAGTTCATAGATGCAGTTCACGTGCAAGGAGAGTGTAGCTGGTTACTAATTTTCCACATCCTACCATCCACAAACCAATCAGATTGTTGAGAGAATTAGGAAGACCCTCAAAGGTATGATCAAAGGCCTGCCTGAGGCCATGGAGCCTAAATGGGACTTCCTCTTACCATGCCTACTGTTTGCTTACGCAGAAGTATAACAGAAGGGGGTTGGATTTATCTCCTTTGAGCTTCTGAATGGTCATCCTGTAAGAGGGCATCTCAGTCTAGTTAAGGAGGGGTGGGAGCAAGATTTCAGAAAACCTCCCCACGATGCAGTTAGCCGCCACATGCTAGCCCTCTGGAGCCAGATGGACAAGATTTGGAAACAAGCTGCTAAAAATGTAGAGCCCAGCCAGGATGTGATGAAGAAGTGGTATGACCAGACAGCTACCAATATGGATTTTCAGACTGACCAGAAAGTGTGGGTGATGGAACCCATGCAGCCCAGGACCCTCCAAAACCATTGGACCCATCCCTATGAGACTGTTGAGGGGAAGGGAAAGGCCACCTACATAGTGGACACCCATCTCCATATCAAACAATACATTGAGTGGTCTGAGGTCACCATGCTGTTGGTGATAGATGATGGGAAGGAAAATGAGAAATAACCCCTCCCTAGCCTCAAGATATAGAAGGATCGGTCTGTGGAATGTGAAAACCTTTTCCCTACCCTGACTTCAGAACAGCAGAGGGACTGTCACTATTCGCTGAGACAATTCTCCTCTCTGTTTTTCCTCACTCCTGGGGTTACACATTTTTGTACACATGGCATTGATACAGGAGAAAAGTCTCCCACCCAAAAAAAATGTATGGGCTGTCTGAAAAAGTGAGGGCCAGCATAAAGGATGAGGTATCCTAGATGTTCAAGTTAGGGGCTCTATTAGCCCCTGGTCTACCCTGTGGTGCTGGTACCAAAAGCTGCCCTATCAGGTACTCCAATAGACTTCAGGTTCTATGTAGGTTACAGAGGGTTCAATTCAGTCACCAAAACTGATGCTCTTCCCATTCCCAGGGCTGATAAGCTGATTGACAGGCTAGAGGCTTCGCAGTTAGTGAGTACCTTTGATCATACTTCAGGGTACTAGTAAATTACCCTAACTGAAGAAGCCAATGAGAGGTCAGCTTTCTCCACTCCAGAATACCACTATCAATTCACAGTCATAACCTCTGGACTCGGCAATGGCCTTGACATTTTCCAGAGACTGGTTAACCAGGTTTTGGTTCAGTGCTGCTTACTTGGATGACATGGCTGTCTCTGTAGGAGTTGGAAAGACCACCTTGTTCACCTGCAGGAAGTGCTTCAGGACCTGGCAAATGCAGGCTTTACTATCAAGGCCAGTAGGTGCCAGATAGAGCAGGGGTCTGTGGTGTACTTGACAAACATGTTGGGCATGGGTAAGGTGCAGCACCTCCAGGCCAAGATAGAAACCATAAGGACCTGGGAGCCCCCAAATAATTAAACCAAGGTGAATGCTCTCCTAGGCCTCACAGGTTACTACAGGAGGTTTGTCAAGTGATATAGCAACATTGTTGCCCCCTTGACTAAGCTGACTTCTAAGAAACAGCCCAGGAATGTCATTTGGACAGAGGCATGCCTGAAAACATTTGACTCCCTAAATCAGGCCATGTACACAGCCCATGTGCTTAAGGCCCCTAACTTTTCTACGGAATTCATTGTTGAAACTGGTGCCTCAGAGCATGACGTAGGGGTAGTACTTTCACAACTTAATGATGAGGGCCCAGACCAACCTGTAGCTCTTATCTCTAGAAGGTTACTTCCCAGGGAACAGAGTTGGAGTACTATTGAAAGGGAAGCCTTTGCTCTGGTTTGGGTAGTGAAATAATTGAGACCATACCTGTTTGGGACTCACTTCCAGATTCAGATGGATGACTCGAGTGGCTAATGCAAATGATGGGTGAGAATCCAAAATTGCTGAGATGGTCCATCTCTCTATATAGAGAATAAGCTTTACTGTGGAACATAGACCTGGCTCAGACCACACCGATGCGGATGATCTCCCCAGGTTCTTCAGCCTTAGTGATGAGAACTCCCAGGAGGTTGGACAGTTCTCCCACCTTCCAACTGGGGGACAAGTGTTGGACCTGTCAGCCTTGGGGTTGTTTTCCCCCATACTTTTTTGCCTACTTACCTCTAAATTTGCTGATCTTTTTTCTTACTTTTAGGACCATGTGCCACTGTTAATCATTGCTAAAGTACATGTAGCCTCTCCCTAAACATGGTTTGATTGCCTTTACTACAAATGGCATATATAATTTACTTATCAGTCCCTAGTAAAGCACACTACATGTGCCCAGGGCCTGTAAATAAATGCTACTATTGGGTCCGCAGCACTGATTGTGCCACCCACTTAAGTAGTTCAGTTAAACATGTCTCAGGCTTACCACTGCAGATCATATATATGTGCAGTTTGCAGCGCCACGTTGACTTGGCATTTATAACCCAATGCCAAGCCTGAAACTCCAGTTTTTTTTTTACATACACGCTATTCCTAAGAAAGGCCCTGTGTAGCACACAGGGCAGGGTGCTGTACAAGTAAAAGGTAGGGCATTAACTTTTAAGTTTTACTTGTCCTTGTGGTGACAAACTCCCAAATTTGTTTTTCACTACTGTAAGGCCTACACCTCCCACAGGTTAACATTGGGTATTCCATACTGCATCTAATAGGTGTAATTTACAATTGGAAGGAGGCAGAGGTGTCATGTTTAGTACCTATGGGATTGCAATGATAAATCCTCTACAAATTTATCATTTCAATTTTAAATATGCCACTTTCAGAAAAATAGCATATTTCTGCTCTTAGAGCTGTGTGTCTCTAACACACATCTTGGTTGGGTAACAGCTGGGCGTTGTGCATTCCCTCTAGAAACCCACACACAAAGGGAAATCAGGTGTGTCTTGATGGGCCAGCCACATCCTGATGGGCCATCCTGTGCAGGATGGGAGGGAGGATCTAGATATAGCCTCACACTTACACCTGGAGTGAGTCTGGAGCCAGGGCAGGAAGGGAGATCTCTGTACACTTCAAAGCCCTTCTTTGAAGTCGCCCCACTGCAAAGGCACCACAGGGTGCAACAACTGGAATTTTGACCCTACCAACTCAGTGCACTTCTAGACCTGTGGATACTCTGCCTGGAAGAAGGACTGCTGTCCCACTGACGGACTGCAATTCTGCTGGACTGCTGCTCTGGAAGAACTGCTTTTCTGCTGTGCCGTCCTGCCTGCTGCCCACCTTGACTGGGTGAGAAGGACTGAACCCATATCACTTGAACCCAGAAATGGAGTGATCCCAAGGGCTTGCCTCCTGATTGAAGTCTCATGAATATAAAAGACTTCCAACCGACTTGCAACAGCACCTGGACCCTGCCATCTGAGAGTCTTGCCCTGCCAAGTGGTGCCACTCAAGCCCTGGGCCCTTGAAAGTGGGTATAAAGTGCTGCACCAGCTAAATTCATGCATCAATGCTGTGGATCCACTTGGAACTGGCACAATCCCATCAATGCTGACTCATCTCTTGTGCTGCGAGAGTTGAGGACATCACATCTCCATCAGCGCTGATGCATCGCTGCTGATGTGAAGAATAAGGACATCACATTGCAGATGGTGCAGTGAATCACCTCCATTCATGATGTATCTCTGAATCTGCATGGCTTGGAATCAACACATCGCCTACATCCTAAGGATTGATGCTGAGGCATCGCCTCCTTTGCTCCTTGCATCTTGCCCTCAATGTTGACGCAACTGCAAACCAAGGTGCTATTTCAACCTTTTTCCCCAAAGAAGTTTCTCTTTTTAACTTCTAAATCTTCTATTGCCATTTACCCTCTTATTAAACACACATGTTCCTTGATACGGCAACTTACACCCCTATTGTTCTATCCTGTTCTGTTTTTCTAGACACGTCTATATGATATAATACATTTATTAAAAACACCAATAGACCAATTTTCTGGGGAGCTTGGAGGAACAAACCTATTATGTGGATAGCACAGTTAATTGAAGATTATGCTCTGATCTCTTTCCCTCACTTTAGATACTTATTTCAATATCCTCACTCCTTTCATACCTGTTTTTCATTGCTTATAAACACTATCTTAAATGTCCTTTTCTCTTTATAGAATGCTCTACTCTCAGTGCCCAATACTTCTGACTTAACTAGTCTCCTCACTTCCTACCCTAAAGTATCCATTATTTTAAATGGTATATCACCCTCAATTCCTATTCAAACCTAATCCAAGGCTGAACTCTTTTGGGAAAAGGAGTTAGGGGTGATCTGAGATAATACATTTTGGAATAAGATATGGTTAGTGTAGGAAGGTGGAATCTGACTGCATGGTTGCCCCACTTTTTTCTTGGTGTTTGAATGGTTTTTGACTAGTTTGGCTGGGATCCTGCTCTCCAAGACCCCAGCCTATCTGCTTACTCCCTTAAATGACTGGTGTGCATATTAGATGCACTAGTGATTGAATACTGTGGTACCTTATGAGGCCCTAGTATATGGTACCCTAGGTACCAAGGGCATAGGCACTTCACAGGCCTACCAGGGGCTGAAGCATGTATTATGCCGCCCCTGGGAAGCAGACTAAATCTGACACCACAGGCCTGCTACTGCAGCCTGGGTGAGGTAGTGTTAGCACTCCTCACAGAGGTATAGGTTCCTATATCTCACCATACACACACATATAAACCTATCAGTCACCCCTAAGGCAGGCCCTATCAATCCTGAGGGCAGGGTGCTTGGTTTACCATGTGAGGGGGTGCCTCTGCCTGAGCAGGGCCCCTCTGCCGCTGGCAGGGTCTATTCCCTGTGGTTGTTTGTGGATGCGGTTAAACCATATACTCTTAAGTGCATTATAACCTCCCGGTTAATGCTAACTTTGGAATGAGTGCATCAAAACATGTCGTGTGTGGTGTCAAACAACTTGGAATCATACCCCCACACCAGTAACTGGTGTGGGAGTATGATCCCACCCTTCTAGAGGGGACGACATGTACCTACTGTGGTAACACGGTAGAAATCTGAAAGAGCCCTGGCATCACAAAATGGATGCCACCAGCACAGACACTGGGCTGTCCTCCTGCTGCTGACTGAAACTCGCAGTGGAGGAGGCCCAACAATAGCCATCCTGTCACAGGGAGGTGTCACCACCTTCCCGACAGGATTTAGTGTATTGGGGCTGGGTGGGTGCACTCTTAGAGTGCTTTGAAGTCCTGCACTGGGGGAGCCGTAGGCTCCTCTGTGCATATGCCAGCTCAAACTGATTCAGGGGCTACCTGTTCCTGCTCTGGCATGAAACTGGACAAAGGGAAGTGGGTGTAACCACCCCCTACCCTGACCCTCCCAGAGGAGTGGTCACAGAGCTAGTCCCTCCCCTATCTTCAGTATAAGATAGGAAACCTTGCCATTGCAAAGTAGATAACCCCTGGACGACGCTTTACAAGAAGAATCCTGGTCCTTTAACGTTCCACTACCTTTGGAAGACGGAAAAATCTCCCTTGGAGTCAAGGAGTGACTCCCCTGCTTGGGAGGCTCCAAAACTTGAATCAACTGTCATAAACGTTCCTGCTCCCGCCAGATTCCAAAGTCCCTGCAGCCTCAGAAGTAGATTTCCTGACTTCTCGACGGCCATTGTGAGTCCCCAGCAGAGCTGAGGCGAATGGACCCCACGAGTGATGAGGAACAGCAATACCCGGGTACCATGCACTATTGTCCAGTGCAACCCCTTTACGACATTCTACAAACTTGTGCTTTAGACCACTTGTGGCCCAGGCCTCCAGCAGGTTCTGCAGCGAAAATCAGAGGCCTACCCCATCCCGAGTGACCGTGGGCTCCTGTGAAGCATTTCCTCAAGAGGCGCCTTTGCAATCCCTTGTGAGTCCCCCGAAGACTTTCTTATTAACTAACAGGGCTTCTCTGGTTGCTCCAGGCCTGCGCTCACTCACCCTTGCTGGGTGAGTCCCTCAGACCTTGCTGGTTTGCACCATCGACTTTCTTCACACTACACAAGACTTGCTGTGGCCAAGGCTTGTTGTCTTCAATCCGGTAGCCGACACTGCCATCAGCTGCAGACGTTGCGGGACACTCCTAATCCAGCTGCTGGTCATCATCGATCTCTCCTGGACTTCGTGAGCGAAGAGTCAAATTACCCTTGATCACCAGAAATCACCCGACATCCGTGGGCATCCATCTACCTGGCCCCGGGTCACTGGCAAGTGACTGTGAACACTGTCCCTTCAATTTTCAGGTCATCTGCATCTTGAATCCAGCCTTGGATTCCACCCGACACTTCTTCAGTCTTCGCAAGCAGCAAATCTTTGGTATCCATAGAAAACAGCGACGCGACCCAACACCAAAAGACACCTATGCACCTGGCTTCCCTGGGTGAGGTAACTCGTGCAATCTGGTGCCCTAGTGTGTGTTGGCCCTCGAATTACTTACCTTGTAAGTGGCTTGCTTGTAGACTTCCTCGAAGTACCCTAAAACTTTAAAAATCAAACCGTGATTTGCTCCATTGTAATCAATAGGGAACCCGCGGCTGTGTTCACACACTGCATGCGTCTCCCGTGGGTCTGTTACTTACTTGCTTTCACTGCAGTAGTGAAGCCCCAGTGATTCTACAGGCCCTAGGCCTTGTCATTCTGCAAGTCTACTTTCCTAAACCTCTTTTTTAGTATATGGTCTGGTACGCCCCTAGGGCCTTAGCCATATTTGTTCTTAACTTATTGTGAAACATTGATATTTGAATGTGTTCCGGGTTTCTAATCTCATAAAGAGATTAGTAGAGTGTGTCTAGAAATAAATACATATATATTTGATATATATACCCGTGTGGTGTCCTTTCATTTGGTAATTCAAGAGATTATTGCATTCCTCTGAGACTTAGCCTGAAGGCTGCTCTCCACCGCTACCACTAGGATAGCTTTCTTTAAAAGGTTGTCTTAAACCTATCTACCATAAGAGTCGAATTGGACTGGTACAAGGTGGCCACTATAACTAGTAACCAGCATATGCCAGGCCAACTTCTCACAGTTAGGTATTTACAAAAATCTCTAGAGCAGCTAATATAACTCAAACACTATTTTGTATTTATCACAGACTTTATTTTACTCCCCTACATTGTTTAACAATTTTAAAGGATGACTCATCCCAATGCTGGCCTTGTGATTGTCCCAAAAGTTGTATTATGCCTATGTTATTTTGGTGTCTCAATACAATATCATTTTGGAAATAAGTCTGGGCCCAAATTAAAAAAATATTTAAGATCCACCTCTCTTTTAGCATTATCCATCTCTTTTTAGGAACTTTAACTGATGCGTTTTCCTTTACCTTCCCTAAGTGTAAATTGCTAGACATGTTCTTGACAGTTGCCTTTCAACAAACTACTATTAATTGGAACTGTTCATCCAAACTGTCATATAAGATTTAGTAGTATTGCGTCTGTTACCATCATAAACTGAACACTACATAAATGCCTCAATGCTCTAATTCTCATGATACACATATTTTGTGGTTATCATTGACTTTTTCTTAAAAATACTGAGAATTATATGTCATCCATAATTTGTACTTTATCTGAAGATTTCCAACTGCCATGAATATTTACCTATCTGTCTTTCTTATTTTTACAAGTTATTGTTGTCTGCTCTTACCATTGATTTAATTTTCATAACATCTATAGGCTATTTGTATTGATTTACAATTGAGAGCATTTTCTTTACACTTACATATGCAATGTTTCTATTATATTATTCCCTCCCCTTCCTCTCTCTCCTCCCCCCTGGAAAACTTTAAAAGGCTTTTGTTGTTCATTTAGAATGCTTCCCATTGTAATAGACTTATGCATGATTCTAAGCTTGGCATACTCTTCTATGTGTATACTGTTATTCAATCAAAGTCGTGTTAAAGTAAAAATGGAATTGTGATGCAGGTTTATAGGAGCATAACATTTAAAACAGATGCTGGGTGCTAGCCTTGTCTATTGATGGTTTCATAACCAGAGATCTGGTTAACAGGAAAATGTTGTGAGGCATCTAATTTCTTTAACAGAAACAGCAGCGTAAAGAGTGTCACTGCAGAATTTCTGAATTCATTCTAGCCATTTCACACCTGGAGATAGATGCAGGTATAACTAAAAAGCGCATTTTTATTATAAAAAATATCACATTCTCAGTGTGATTTTTGGTTTACATTCAGACAATAAATATCGAAATTCAAGTGACAATGAAAAGGTCCAGTAGTGCTCACAGATCTGGCAGCACTATGGGGCATATTATCAAGGGGCGACGATAATATTATCGCCGCTTTAGAGCCCGTTTTCGGGCGCAAAGCGGAGATAATATTATCGCATTATCATCAAGGGCACGCTAGCGCGTGATTCCTTGATGTATCGCCCCTTTTTCACACGCCTCGCCTCGCATCGATAAAGAGATGCAAAAGAGGCATGGCTGTGAAAAGCAACATGGGATATTATCGCGAAGGAAGCTTCGCGATATTATCAAGGAGGGTTAGCGATAAATAAAATCGCGTTAAGTATGCCTTAACTCAGCAATTTAACGTTTGTTAAATTCCTGACTAAGGCATACCTAACATGGGGGGTGGATTGTGTGGCTAAGACCACAGGCCCTATTATCTAGGATACCGCCGTTTTCCATGATGGAAAACGGCGATATCCCACCTATCTCTGGAATTTTATCGCCTCGGCGATGCGCGTTGTTGATAACGCGCTAACCGGGCGATAAATTCCAGAGATAGCCGGCGATAAATATGCAAGCGCTAAGTGCGCTTTGCGATATTTATCGCCGGCCCTTGTTAATATGCCCCCAAGTTTTAGGCATCAAAAGAGACCCGTGGAAATGGAACCTAGACAGGCAGCTGCTTGGGCTGGATAGTCTTCTCCATTGTCGTTACCTGAGCTGAGGACTGCGTAGATTATTATTCAGCCTTTCCCTGATGTCCTCAACCCTGTTTGTACTGCAGCAGTTGGGGATATAGTATAAGGGAAACAGGGATAGGGCAGGGAGAGAAAACAACATTGGTCTAGCAGCTTGGGCAATTTAAAAGCACACCACTGCAAATAAAATAAGCAATTAATAAATACTGCAATAAGTAATCAACAGTATTTGAGGTGAAGCAGATACACCTACCAGCATTAGTCCTAGAGGCAACTTGGACCAGGTGAAAGCTGGAACTTGCCCCTAGTGTTGAGACTGCAAGCATGACTAATGATAGTTAAGTAGTAGGCAATGGCACAAAAACTGTAAAGGGGTCCCAAAAACAGAAAAGGGTGCACATAGAAAAAGATAAGTATCATGTTGCAATCCTACATTCCGGTAGCTCTTTAGATACTGAAACGACAATATACATCCACTATTCAGATTTAATTTCAGCCACACAATCTCTAACAATGGAACCACTGAAGTATCAATGATCCAGAAGAATCAATGAATTATTTCAGTTTCTATCAACAGCTGGCAGTCTTGGTGCTCTCGATCAGCAGGGAAAAACAGGAAAATTAGTAAACGTTACACAAGTTACTTTTTTACACCATCACAGGGACTGATGACACAGGACATAGGTTGAATGTTAACAAAGGGGACATAACCCATTTAAAACTTTGGGCCCAACTTTCTTATAAACCAATGGTTTGCTTTTTTGTGCAAATAAGCAGTTGGGTATGTAAAAGAAAAAACATGAACTTGCACTCAAAAAGTGTTTTTACACAAGTGAAAATTACCCGATAAATTGTAGTATTAAGTTAGTTAAATTATACTCAAGATATTTTCAATGTAAATCTCACTCGTGATGTTTTAATGAGTAGGGATGATCTGGAAAATGTGACTGCATGCTTAAGCTAACATGTGTGTGATCCATTTCCACTTTAGAAAAGGTTAGGATGATTCACTCCTGCCAATGGCAAAAGTGCATCCCTTTTCAGGATGAGATGTGCCTAACTATCTCAATGGAGTGGCTATAGTGAAGGGTGCTTCTGCATATAGAAGCATATTCTGTGTGCGAAGGAATCATTACAATAAAACAACTGCAAAGTTATGTGGTCATGCCTAATCAATCACTACTAGATCATGGCAAAATATAAAGTAATAAAATATGTCCACTGTGTGCAGTCACTGTCCGAGCCAAAGTGCTTGCTCTGTGTCTTAGCTATGTTGGCTGTTGCACTCCACTGGTACCTCCAGACTTGCAGCTACCCTACTTGTCTATGTCCTGAGACTTTGTGCATGGTAGACTCTTAGGCCATATTCCCAGGTCTTGATGGTCCTGGTGTTTCCTAAACCATTACTAGATCCAATAAATACATCTGGGGTGAAGCTATTCTACTTTACCCCCCTACATGCACTTGCTGAATGGTGCATGTGGTGTTGTTCTGACAATGCACTTGATGGTCAGCCAGGTCCTTGCTGCTAAAGACAATATTATTTCCATTCAGCATTGTTCACTCTTCAGCACTGTTGTTGGTGACCTCTTGCATGCTACTGCCACAAGCATTTGCTGGTGTTTCTCCATTGGCAGCCCAATTGTTTTTTTTACCTTTGTCACTAGCAGAAATAATAGCTATATGAGTGCCAGCAACATATTCAGCTTTAGTTTAGATTCTGCAACTGGGATACTTTAGTGCTGTAGCCCTATGACTTTTCAATGGTGTTAAGCCATATGAGGAATTAATAGCTGTTTAATGTGAAGTAAAAGCTAAAATAGCCAGTCACACATCATTATCTAATATCAACTTGTATATCTTTCTAACTAAATCTTAAATGCAGAACTTGAATGCAAGCAACCTAGGACCTGTTTATCACTGATAAGGCCTCATCACCCAGGTATAGCTTGATTCCAGTGACACACTAAGCACAGGACCAAAGCCTGGCCACACCCGTCACACTAATGCACATAACCAAGGGGAATCTGGTCCTGAGTTGCTTGGATTGCAGTTCAGGGAGGACCTGGCTTCGCAGTTCAGGCTGGACTGTTCCCACTGGAGCAGGGCCAAGACTGATTTGCGTAGAGTGGGGTCCGAATGAGGTTGCAGGATGGGCTAAAAACAATGAATTGGAATGCGGCCAGATTGCCAGTGACTGAGAATAATTCAAGAATTTAATACATCACTATGTTGTTGTTGCAGTTAAATCCATATTAATCCTTCTATCCACTTTCAAAGAGTATATTTATTGAATGTATTTATTGAGTCCATTCCTGCTCATAATCTCCTGTGTGGCAAAACATGCTTTTTTTAACTTTACATGCTTATTTGCCTCAAGCAGGATCCAAGGTAGTTTTACTGAAATAAAACGGCTCCAGAATTATGAGTCTTACTGTCACAATATGCTGTTCACATAGTTAAAAAGCAAAAGGGTTTATAGCTATGGAAGGAGGTGAGGTAGAGATGTGGTTTGTAAAAGGATGAGTAGATGGAACCATCTGAGGTGGCAGTTAAAGAGTGATGTATTTATCAGAGGATATGTGGAGATTTTATTAATTGGCGATTTGGTCAAGGAAGAAACTGTGGTGGCAATGCAGTTCATGGGAGGAGATGTGGAGATGTGTGAGAGAGAGGTCAGCCATAGGTAGAGATAAAGAGGTTTAAGGCAAAATGATAACATATGGTCTACAGAAAGAATTCTGGAGGAGATGTGATCAGTGATGTAAAAAAGTCAATGTTGAGTATTTTTAGTTTATGGGAGAAGATATAAAGATGCAATCTGTGGGAAAACTTATCTGTGGAAGTAGTTGAGAAGAGACTGTGGAATGGGGAATGGCATATGAAAGGAGATGCAGGTTGTTAATTGAGTCTTAATGGAAATATGACACATAAAAGTAGACATAGAGGAGGAGGCTTTCTCTGTGTAAGGAGTTGTAGGTAAATATGTTCATTGACTGAAGCAGTGGAGATATTCTGAACAAGATGGGACCTAATACGAAAGGGTTTTTGGTTTCACAGTCAGCACCTTAACTAAGATGCCAACAATCTATTTACTTTTCATATGTTGTTGTCTTGGGTAAGTAAGTGCAACCCACAGTGCTTTGTTTCGTTTACGAGGCTCATAGAGTGCAGAGAATGGGAGCCTGAATTTTGCGGTATTTAGAATGCCAGGTATGCACACTTTTTCCTTTGCCTTCTGTCAGTAGAATTGTTAGGCAGCTCTGAAAAACTACTGACACATGTTCAGGACACATTTCCAACCGAAATATGGGTGCCTATACCCAAAAGGGCTGAGTTGTATAAGTGTAGAATGTCTTATTAGACGTATGGTGCTGTAAGTCGGACTTGGGCTGCACATCACCCAGCCTTCCTTACAAGTGCTAATATGTGACCAGGAGGTGATCTTCCTCAGTTCTGGCAGCAGAAAACAAAAGCCTTTAATTTAATTCTGACATTTTCAGAACAGACTCTCTTCTTATCAGAGAGGCGGGTTTGGAAATAATTATTTAATACATAATAATAAGAGGCAGTATAATTTCTTCATCTGAAAGCCTAATATATTTATTTCCTCCTGACTCACAATGGTAGAAATGTGCAGGAGGAATGTGTGAAGTCCATATATGAAGATAGAAAAAACAAAGAGAGGTGGGAGTGCACTGAAGACTCATTGTGGGGGCCTGTATGTGAGGTGGGAGTATTGTGTGTCCTACTCTATGGTGGATTTGTGTGGGGAGTGCAAAGAAAGTTGCTATGTGAGGGTAATGTGTTTTAGGTAGGAGAGCAATGCAGGCTGCTGTGAGGGTCTCATGTGTGTGAGGTAGAAAGTGATACAGACAGCTCTATAACAGAATGTGTGGAAGATATTTGAAGACTGAAATATTGAGGAAAGGTTTGTGAGT
Organism: Triturus cristatus; assembly: GCF_964204655.1. Taxonomy (NCBI): domain Eukaryota; kingdom Metazoa; phylum Chordata; class Amphibia; order Caudata; family Salamandridae; genus Triturus; species Triturus cristatus. Next base: position 446,609,164 of record NC_140586.1, on the reverse strand, counting down.
TTCGAGAGCAAAGCAGCTTGCTTGTGTGTTTGACGGGCAGTTGGAATGTAGCAAAGTGACTAGTGATGTCTCAAGTATCCCCACATGTGTTTATTAGGCATTGCCATACTGCATTAATGGGAAAGACCATGTCAGGATGCAGGCGTCGCCTTGGTATATGGAAAAAACAAACATAGACAGTGGAACCCTATAAACAACTGCACCTGACCTGCTATCCCTATATCATATGTATATGCTGGAAATACCAAGAGAACTGTGTGCACACCGTTAGCACACCCACTGTCATGGTGCAATCCTAAACAGGAAGGTCAACATTTCTAACAGATTGCAAAGGTGCACCACAAAAGAGAAAAATACACACTCAAGATAAAAATGAAATCCGTGTTCAAAGATATATCCTTTACATTTTTCTTTTTTTCACGACAGTTAAAAAGCGAGCAAGATGAACTGAACAGCCTTGGTATATTTCTATGTATGGAAATCTGTGGAGAGAAGTAACCTTTATAAACCCCTCTAAAGACACAAATAGGGTTGATAAGCTCTACTAATGATAACATGCCCCATCACTGTTTTAGTGTCCATGTCTCAGGGAGCCTTGCTTTTTAGTCAATTCAATTTTTCAATTCAAGAATCTTTATTCGGTGATTAAAAAACACCATAAAAGCACACATACATATACATAGATAAAACGGCATTAAATATTAGTCAAGATCCTTGTGCATAAATAACAATAAAATACTAACATACAAGGCTGTAAATTTAAAACAGGGAGTCACAAGTCTTTTAATCCTCTCCCCTCGTCTTCCTTAGTCGTACCGCAACCTTGATAAAATTCATAACACAACACAAGGTTAGCGGGTCAGAAGCTTTTTGCAAGTAGATTAGTGCATCTCTGGCATGTTCCAGGTGGGCCTTTTTTAGGATGTCTACTAGGAATCTACGCCTGGGCATTGAATAATAGGGACAGAGCAAAGTAAAATGAAGGGAGTCCTGCGGAGACCGATTGTCGCAGCCGCAGGGTCCCTTCTGCTCGATTGACATGGTAAAACCTGCTGGCGAGGCCAACATAAAAGGAAGTAGGCTCAGTCTGAAACGGCACATAAGAAATCTGTCCTGTGTATTGTGTACAAGATACAGGTAGGGCTCCATACCCTCCACACTCTTCACCAAAGTATGAGCCCTTATTGACTTTTTTTCCCCTTCAGCCAGAGCACGGCATTGGGTTTTCCGCTCTAGGAAAATTTCCCCTACTTGTTTCTTGTGCTGTGCTGAAATGGTGGTGGGGTTCTTGAAGAGGTTTCCAAACCCTAGTTCCTCAAGAGTGTTTCTCACATATTTGAGCCATGGGATGCGCATGCAGTGGGTCCTACCTAGGCAGTCCAGTAAGATTTTTCTACTTAGATGCGCATCTGGATTTACCCAGATTTTTAGCCACGCCACAATTGGCCTAAGTTTTAACAAATCGACCAGATATGGCCTCCCTAGCTCCCTGTGAGCTATGAGTCCAGCAGTGCTGGGTGGTACCCTCAGGATAGATTTCAGATGTTTGTTCTCTTCCTGGTCAATTCTAGAGGTATTCACGAAGCCCCAAACTTCTGCCCCATAGCTTACTTTAGCGCATGTTATGGAGCCGTACAGGTTCATCACCTGTTCCGGACTCCATCTGCCCAACCTCCTGCCATATCCGGCTATTGCCCCGTTAGAGGCAATCATTTTGTTACAGCGCTCTTCCACCAAGGAGTTAAATTGAAGAGCACCATCAAAGGTTACTCCGAGATAGGAGAACGTTTTAACCTCCTCTAAACAATGGGAGCCTATTGTGTAAGAAAATTTTGAGGAAGGTTTTTTGCCTGCCAGGAGCACGTAAGATTTGCTTAGGTTGACAGATAAGTCCAGATCGCTCATAAACTTGACGAACCCATCTATCAGAATCTGTAGGCTTCGTGGTGTACGCGCCAGCAAGACCGCGTCGTCTGCGTAAAGCAGGACAGGGATTTGCCGCGTCCCAACCCTTGGGGAATCTGCCTTTAAGCCCAAAAGAAACTGTTCCAAATTATTAATGTAAAGGGAGAACAAAAAAGGGGCAAGAATACAACCTTGTCTGACTCCACTTTTGCATGGAAAGGAGTCCGTCAAACCTCCCTCCCTGTTAAATCTAACTCTAGCCGTGGTGTCGCTATGCAGCTCTCTTAGTATGGTAATTAGGCCGCTCTCGATCCCCATCCCTGCCATCATGTCCCACAACTTCCCTCTGTTGACGTGATCGAATGCTGCTGCCAGGTCCATGAATCCCATATAAATGGGTTCCTTACTGGCCAGAGTATATTTGGCAGTCAGCATATATAGGTTCAGGCATTGGTCGCTAGTGGACCTCCCTGACCTGAACCCATATTGAGTGTCCGAGAAGATGTTGTTCTCTTCGGTCCACTCGGACAATCTGTTCAGGAGTGCCCTTCCCAGAAGTTTAGCCGAGACGTCAATCAGGGAAATAGGCCGATAACACTTGGGGTCGTCCTTGTTGCCCTTTTTAAAGATTGGCACAATGATCGCTTTAGACCATGATGGAGGGAGACTGCAGGTGAAAGCAGTGTTTAGGACCCTGGTCATCAGTGGGGCCCAAAGATCTATATTACTAAGAAAAAGGTCAGGGGGAATTCCATCTGGGCCCGGGGCTTTATTCTTAGTTAGACTCTCCATCCCTGCCGTGATCTCCTTGAGGGTAAATACTACCGGAGGAGCCTGACTTGGGGTTACTGATGACTCTACGTGGGGACCCGATTCATGGTTATACAGGCTCCTAAAGTGTGTAATCCACTGCTCCGGGAGGATGTTAGCCCCTATCTCCGGAGAATCATTTTCTTGAAAGGTCGGTTTATTGATGATTCTCCAGAACCCCGCTAGGTCCCTTCTTTCCCCTGCCTCTCTCAGATCTGCCCAAGCTTCTGCCTGCAGGGTGAGTTTCCTCCTTTTGGTCTCTTTTTTATATTTTTCTCTGCATGCCCTGATTACTTGTGGATCTCGTGGTTTTGACTTAAGGGAGCATTTCAGTTCCCTCAGTGCCTTGGAACAATCTTTATCAAACCACCGGGGATTGACCAGATTACGCGTGGGCGCACTGGACCTTAGTAATCCGTCTATCAGGTTGGCAATATGGTTAAATGCTTCTAATAACCTTGGTCCCTGGACTTCCAAATCCAAACATTCATTTATGGCCAGCAGACCCTTATCGCTCAGGTTTTTATAGAACTTTGCCCCATCTATTTTGGACCATTTCAGTCTCCTGCCTTGATCGGTGACCCTCTCCACGATTGAACGATGGGCATTGGAGCCAATACCCGCCCTATATGCGAGCATTAAAACAAGCGGGTTATGGTCGCTGAAAGTGTTCCAGTCTATCCTACACTGACTACTTTATTAACCAGGGATCTCGAGACCAGAATATAATCTATAATAGACGAGCAGCCCCTGCCCTTAAAAGTTGGTGGGAGTGTACCATCCGACTGTGGGTCTACCATATTAATGGTGTGCTCTAGGTCGTACTTAAGCCGAAGCAACCTAAGAGCCGACCCAGTAGGCGAGTGAGAAAAATGCGGTCCCTTCTCAATTGGGCATTGCGCCCAATCTGTGTTCTTTTTGACCAGTGCCGGACAAAGGTGACAATTAAAATCCCCCACCACAAGCAGTCCACCAGACGGTCCCTTATTCTGGGATATGAGATCTTTTCCTAACCTTTGGTCGAGTTCAGTTAATACCGGGGTGTGGCTATTTTCTATCTCGGTGCTATATATGTTAAAAACAGAGAAACGTAACCCCTTTCCCTGGAACCGAACCGCCTGTATCCCATATGAGAACCAGTCTGGAAAGGACCAGGTGCCTGGCAGGTCTAAATCTACATAGATGGACAAACCGCCCATTGCTCTCCCTGAGCTAGATTTACGGGCGGGAACAAAAAAAACACTTGTACCCCTGCAGATGGTAGTTATTCTCCACAGCCCATGTCTCCTGTACACATATAATGTGAAATGTTCTAATGAGGTCCACCCATTCCTTATTGTTGAATTTGCCCGCTATACCCGCTATATTCCATGAGATAAGTCTCACACCCTCTCCACTCCATTCAGCACCCCCCTGGGCCCTTGGTCTTCTTTCCCACATTGATCTTTGCATTCCCTGCCCATGTCCCCCTCCTGTCTTGTCTACAACTATTTCCTTTGGCACAACGCAGTTTGATTCCCACTCACCAACCACCTGGATTTGCTGAGCCTTGGATCTTTGCTCCTCCAGTCTTTCTACCGTACCTCCAATTTCTATACAACCCTGGGGGGCATTGTCTGTCTGTCAATCGACCCCTTCAAGGCCATTTAGGCAATGGAACTGGTTATAGGAAAAAAAGGGTTGTTCAGGTCGGCCAAAAAACGGCCTAGGGTTAAAGGCCTGGTGACTCCCCCTCCTGCCAACCCTCTCCCAGTTGTCATGAGTTTGGGGTTGCTGAGATAGGACTGGGATGATGGGAAAAAAGAACGACACATGGAGGGTTTGGATGGTGGATTCCCTAGATCTGTTTTTCCCTTGACATATATGGGACACCGTTCCTGTGTCCCTAAAACTCACCAGTATGCAGTCCCCTTTAATGGATTTTTGTGTTCTTCCCACCCATGGTACCCTTCTTACCGATATAATTTCGTTATTAAAGTGTGTCGGGAGGGGTCTATTTATGTTTAACCACTTGATTACCCTACTTTTTAGGGCACAAAAGTCCTCCGTTTCACCTTCCTCAAGTGGGGGGACACCTGCCATAACGACAGTAAAAGCATTGGTCTCTGGAGGTAAATTGGGTCTGCGTGGTCTCAGGGTGAGCTTCATTAAAGGGGTCGGGGTGCTCTTGTCTACCGGCTGTGCCGGGCGTACAGATCCTAAAGGAGGGTTGGGCATATTGGTGTTAGGGGGCTTAGCTGTTGCAGGCTTTGGCCTTGTGGGTTGTTGCGAGGGTGCCACATTCACAGCTTGTGGAGGGACTGGATTGGCAACACTATTTGCCGACTGCTTAGGGGCTACAGTGGAGGGAGTGGACTCTGATTGCCTTCCCTGTCTGCCAGCTGGAGTTTTCAGACTGCCCAATGTGGCCTCTAAAATGGTTAGTCTGATCTCAATCTTTTTAATACTCTCGCTGATCGGTAATAACAGGGACCTTAGCAAAAATTCTAGGTTTCCCAGCGGGACAACAGACAAGGGAATATTAGCAATACCAACTCCTGTGTCTTTTATCATAGTAGGAGCTGGATCCTCATGAGCAATGGGTTTAGGGTGTAAATCGACCAATGGTTTCTCTACTAATGTGGGGGTTTTTAAAAACTTCCCAAAATCCGAGTGTGGAACCTTGGGTTTGCTCTTTCCTTGAACTCCCCTCGATTTCCTCCTGCGTTTGTTTGGAGGAGGTCCAAAGGCTACTTGTGTGTTAGTTGGCTTAGATTTAGTTTTCCTAATCTTCGAGGCTGGAGGGGCCGGAGGGGGTTGGGACACTAAATCAATGGTCACCCTTGGGGGGCTAGAACTAATTTCTGGGGCTATACTCAAGGCTTCAACTGGTGACATGTTAGTGCAATCCCTCAGCAATAGTGGGACATCATCAATTCGGGACAACTCCTCCCTTGGTAAAATAAGTTGGTCTCCGAGGGGCGTGTTTTTCATATTATCTATTGAGCGTCTCCGTTCTGCCCTTAACCTGGACAGATTACACTCTTTGTCCCCCTCCCCCACTGCCCGGGAGAAATAATTCTCTAGAGTCCTATTCTTTGCTCCACCCGGTTTTAGTGGGGTGCTCTCCCTTGCAGGGGACGGCATAATGTTCACAATAAATTAAACTCGGCGGGCGGCTCCACCGAGTGTAAGAGACCAGGGGTCGGAAGCACAATCCAAGAGGGTAGGCCCAGCCCGGCCACCTTCGGCCCCGGACGGCCACAGACGGTCCCGCCCTTGTCCCGGGCTTCTCCCGGCGCGCTCCCGCGCCGCGGAAGAAGCTGCACCTGATATAGGGGGAGGGTGCTTAGGGGGCGTGGCCAGCAGGGAGAGCGTCCAGGTGCAGGAAATGATGGCAGCACAGGGACTCCTGGGCAATGGAGTCCCTGATCCTCACCTGGCGCTCGCAGCCCTGCTCCCCAAGATTCAGGCAGCTCCCCTGTCAGGAATCAGCAACGATGCGCCCAGGCACACGGGCGAAGCGAGACCCGCGGAGCGGGTTCCGCGAGGTGCAGCCGCAGAACAAACAGCCCAACAGGAAGGACCTCGCAGGACAGAGCTCGCGCTCACAGGTCAGTCAATGTCTCCCAAAGAGCTAGGGACAAGCAGGCTCTTTTCAGCTGTGCTTAGGGGGCGTGGCCAGCAGGGAGAGCGTCCAGGTGCAGGAAATGATGGCAGCACAGGGACTCCTGGGCAATGGAGTCCCTGATCCTCACCTGGCGCTCGCAGCCCTGCTCCCCGAGATTCAGGCAGCTCCCCTGTCAGGAATCAGCAACGATGCGCCCAGGCACACGGGCGAAGCGGGACCCGCGGAGCGGGTTCCGCGAGGTGCAGCCGCAGAACAAACAGCCCAACAGGAAGGACCTCGCAGGACAGAGCTCGCGCTCACAGGTCAGTCAATGTCTCCCAAAGAGCTAGGGACAAGCAGGCTCTTTTCAGCTGTGCTTAGGGGGCGTGGCCAGCAGGGAGAGCGTCCAGGTGCAGGAAATGATGGCAGCACAGGGACTCCTGGGCAATGGAGTCCCTGATCCTCACCTGGCGCTCGCAGCCCTGCTCCCCGAGATTCAGGCAGCTCCCCTGTCAGGAATCAGCAACGATGCGCCCAGGCACACGGGCGAAGCGGGACCCGCGGAGCGGGTTCCGCGAGGTGCAGCCGCAGAACAAATAGCCCAACAGGAAGGACCTCGCAGGACAGAGCTCGCGCTCACAGGTCAGTCAATGTCACTCATACAGAGCTCTACCACCCAGCAAAAGAGTGACATAAACATTGGGGCAGATTTATGACGACAGGCGCATCCCTGCATATCAGCAGGGATGCGCCAGTTATTATGCGCCACAGCTGCGCCACCATGGATGCGCCGCGTTTATAATGCGGCGCACCATGGGGCAAAAACGGCACAGATGCGTGACGCATCTGTGCCGAAAAGTGGCGCATTGCTGGAGTTGCGTCGCAAGCGCGACGCAGCTCCGGCAATGATCTGGGGGGCCCTATCTCTACAATGCTGCGTCAATCCTTACGCCTGCTTCAAGCAGGCGCAGGGTTTTGACGCAGCATGGGCCTAAAAGTGACTGAGTGAAATCTTGTAGATTTCACTCAGCCACTTTTAGGAGGCGTTCCTGCGCCGGAACGCCCCCACCTGCCCTGGAACGCCTACATGTGGCGCAGGGCTTTACAACGTGACGCATCTGGGAGATGCGTCACGTTTGTAAATACCCCGCACCATGGCGCAGGATTTGCGCCGCTGCTGCGTCACAAAAGTGACGCAACGGCGGCGTAAATGAGGCGCAAGTAAAACATAAATCTGCCCCATTGGTTTTTTTTTTTGGCATGTGCAGATATTTAGCAAAAATCTGGACTTTGTTAAGACCAGTGTTACACACTGGATTTACAAACGACTTATTTTGCATTTCCAAACTTCAAGTCATTTTGCTACCAGGACTCAGAATTTCGAGCAATTAGGAGCAGGGCACTGCAGCAACCATTTGGCCCTTTGTCCCCAAAAACTACATTCTGGACAAATCAGCTCACCTTGAAACACAACAACTGAGGGCAGTTGAAAAACCTTTGGTATGCCCTGTAAAGAAACAGGGTGGTGGACAGATGAATTGAAATACAACATTTCTGTTCCCATTAGTAAAGTAAAGCGAACACTGGGACTGAAGCCCTGGCCAACATCGCCATAGTCCTTGGGGCCTATGAACGAGCCCAGGGACACACGGGCCAGGCTCTTGAAGATTCCCGTGAGCTCCGCATGCTGCTGAGGTCTATAGACACACGCATGGGCCAAATCATGGACCGATTGGGCCAGCTTGTGGGTGTTCTGAGAAACAGGTCTGCGGCCCAAACAACAGCTCCACCTCCTCCAGTGGCCCGCAGAATGACAGTTCCACCACCTTCCCTGTGGCCACAGAGAGGGGTGAGTCCTCAGACCCTGCTGAGCCTGCAGCAATGGCCCCCACCCGACAAAAGCTCAAGGGGCCATCCAAAGAAATCCCAGGGAGGATCACGTGGCAAAGCACCAGCCAAACACCAGTCAAGGAGCCAGTCATGATGGTACCCCTCTCCACCTTACCATTGACTTTGTTAACTGTCCTTACCCACACTGCCAGGTTAATGTCATTCGTCTGTTGGACTGGGTCACCACATCAATGTGGTGACTACTCGATTCTCTCATCTACCATCACTGACAACTCATTGATTCACTTTTCATCTTTTTGTAAATATTCACTTCCCTGTCACATATACCCATTGTAAATAAACACTCTTTACACACCTATGTTTTCCTGTCAGCTCCATGTTTATCACAGGATGTACAATATTGACTCTGTCTACAATGTACCAGGAGCACTGATTGTCTGGACTCATTGAGATTCTGAAGGGACCTAGGAAAACACAAGAGGACACTATTTACTTCTCAGGTGATGGCATCACAGCCATTACACAACACTTGTCATCAAGGTACTCAAATCTTTACACATTACAATGAAAAAGAGTACCAACATAGACATCCTGTAGCTGTGCATGACTACCCTGTCCCAGAAACATTAGCAGCCAGCACAGAGCCAACAACAGGCAGCAGTCAGAAAGCTCAACTAGGTTTTTTCACCAACAACAAAATCAGCAGACAATGGCATTGTTGTACGTTTTCACTCACCTTCAAGGGACGTAGCGGTTGAGGAGCTGTTGACGCAGGTCAACACCTTCCTCCTCTCCACTATCCTCATCACTGGATATGTGTGGGTTTGCAGGCGGGGGCCTTGGCTGCTCATCATCGTCCAGGAGCAGGGGGATCTCCTTGCGCAAGGCCAGGTTGTGGAGCATGCATCATGCAACTATGATCTGACACACCTTTTGGGGAGAGTATATCAGTGCACCTCCGGTCTGGTCCAGGCAGCGAAATTGTCACTTAAGTAGACCAAATGTACGCTCCACCACTTGATGTGTCCTCCCATGGGTATCATTATAGCGGACATCCCCCAGGGGCCTGGGATTCCTCAATGGGCTCAGCAACCAAGGACAGTTGGGATATGCAGAGTCACCTAGGTGTGAGATACACAGACCAATATTGTAATATAAACATAATAAAAACAATAGCTGACAACAGCATGTCACACATAAAGCACACTACTTGACTCTGAGTACTCACCCACAATCCACACACACTCTGGATCCAGATTTGCCATCACCTGTGGTACGATGCAGTTACGCAGGATATAGGAGTCGTGGGCTGATCCTGGAAATTTGGCACAGACATGTGAGATTATCATATCCGCCTGGCATACCACTTGCACATTGATGGAATGGAAATGCTTCCTATTCCTGTAGATGTGCCCACGTGTCTGTGGTGGAACCAGACCAATATGAGTGCAGTCAATGGCACCAACAATATTAGGGATGTGGCCAAGGACATAAAAATCACCCTTCACAGCCGCCAATTCATGCCTCCTGGGTAAATGGATGTATCGGTCCTTGTAGGTCATCATAGTGGACAGGACATCATGTAGCACCATGCTAAAAATAGGTTGTGATATCCCACCTGCGATGGACACCGTGTACTGGAATGAACCAGTAACAAAGAAATGCATGGCCGCCATCACCTTACACGTTGGTGTCAGAGCAGAGTAGGTTCTGCGAGGCCTCAGATGGGGCTCCAACAGAGCACATAGGTCTTGAAGGGTAGGTCGATCCAGACGGAGTTTCCATATGATGTCCTCATCCTCCATGTCCGCCAGCACTGTGATTGGACGATGCACATCTGGTCGCCTCCTAGGTAAAATAAAAGGGGAAACATGTCAATTAAATCCCCCTATGTGATGTTTCCAACATCTTACGTGTTGACGGAGATAGCGCCAACAATGACTGGCAAAAATACTTCAGCTTACAGCACAACTCACAAGTATGGACACCATGATCTAAACTAGTCGCACACTTGCCCTGTATTCACACAGTGAGTACCCCCAAAACAGAATCAGACTATGTGAATTCCAAAAGGTACATTTCAACATCTTGTGTCACCAGCCCTGAGAGTAGTTGACACAGCACATGTATGAGACAGCAACACTGCTAGCCTCTATGTAGCTGCTGTACCAGCCACATCTTCTTGCATAAGTCCGGACAGGGCACACTTTAACAACACAATGTGCACAGTGTGTGCACAATGAGCAAGTATTATCATGAGTTCAGAAATCTACACAGTGAAATAGGCACATTATGTGGTCATACCTTCATTACAGAGTGTGTCGCTTAGCCATCTCACACATTGAAATGTGTACACATGTGAGAGTCCATCACACCACAGATGTGTGTGCATGCACAACAATTTCATAAGTGACATGTGAGTGAGTACCTGCCCGTGCATGTAATTCTGTGCATTGACATGGCATGTGTAGTCATCAGTGGGCTAAATGTCACACTAGTATTGGTTAGCACTATCTGCTGGCATGATTCATGTGTCTTCTGTACAATGTTTTGAACTGTCCATTGACACTGCCACTGCATGATGTGTCCATTGGTGCCATAAGCGTGCACCACCACCACAAGCACGGCCATGAGCAGCAATAGCAAGCGGCCAAATCACGGTAGCGACCGTCTGGCCCCTGCAGTGTGCCACCGCCATTGCCCACCGCAATCGCGTTAGTGATATAAACATTGTAAAATGGCGTTTGGCGTGTTACGCCACCGCAATCACGACCATGGGCACCAATATCAGGCAGCCAAATAATGGTAGCAACCGCCTGGCCCCTGCGGTGTGCTACTGCCAATGCCCACTGCAATCGTGGTAGTGATATACACATTGTAAAATGGCATTTGGCATGCTCCACCACCACAATCATGGCCATGGGCACCAATATCAAGTGGCCAAATCACGGTAGCAACCGCCTGGCCCCTGCGGTGTGCCACCGCCAATGCCCATGCCCTTACAGCCAATGGGAAGCGTTATCGCGGTGGCCAAATGCAATTTTGAAAATAGCGGTAGGCGTGCTCCGCTACCGCAGGGCTGGTCATTGGATGCATTTGAAAAAAGCTGACCTGGAACACCAATAGCAGCAGCTTAGTGTCACTGAAACAACCCCAGCGGGCTATATATGTGTGGGAGAGAGCCACACATTTCCACTTCTTCCAGACCCTGCTGACCAACACACTTCACTACCAACTGCTGCTGTTCCTGTCTCCTGGACCCAGTGATGGCAAGGACTGAACATCAGAGTCCGTCCCTTCACCACAGAGGAGCTGGAGGTCCTGGTGGATGAGGTACTCACACAGTATGGGAGTCTATATGGTGCTCCTGATGTCATGGTAAGTGTTTCAGAGTGAAAGTAGGGGAGTGCAGGAAGTGCACAAATGAAGTTGATCTTCTGCAGTATGTGACTGAGAGTGATGGGATGTGTGATACACTGCCTAGCATGATGACTTCAGGGGAAAAGGGTTTGTAGCCTATTTTACACGTTTCCCTGGCTGCATATCAGGATCGGAGGGACATGCAGTGATTTTGCAGTCATACAGTGACACTGCAAATTTGGTAAGTGGGAGACAGGACAGAAATTGCCTCTGCTAATGGATGTTTGGGTCCATGATGTTCTTCACAGGCTCATCTGTGACATTACAAAGAGTTTCCGTCCGGAGGGTACTGATGAAAGTGTGTCTGACTTTATATTGCCACCATGCATATGTCAGCATTATGTACAAGAGTAAAATGCCAGAGGTTGACACTCTTGGTGGAAATTCACCTATAACACAGCAGATTGTTGTACTTTTGAAACGTCCCCCTTCCATTTTCTTCATAATATGTACTGACTCGCATATGTAGGCACATTTTTCCCTTTCATATTGTACATGCATGTGACAGTTCTGATGGCCTACGTTAGACTGCAGTGTGAGCCCCCCTGGCCTGCACAGTTACTGCCCAATTTGTCTGGGACCCATCACTGAATGGACAGAGTGAGACATATGAGTTGTCTACTACCCTATTCCTCAATGAGCTATCTTAACCCTGTGGATTGCACAAGACAGACCTTGTGATAAGGGTGTGAGATTGTAAGATCATGTCCCTATATGTGACCTCCATGACACAGGTAGCCATTCACAGGCCAAAGACATTGAGGAGTGTGCAGTTTTGGACACAGTGAGTCTGCCACAAAACATCATTTGCAATGTAATGTATGTCTTGCTCCCTCACATACTGCATTGCAGATGTGGCCATCTGCACCTTGCTTTCTGTGCAGGCATTCTGCATGTGTATGAGATGGCCAGGTACTATGTCCATCCTCATACCTGCATGCATCTAGGTATGATTATATCATGCTAATGTACTAACTGTCATGCTGTATTGTCTCTGCTAAACATATCTGAATAGCTGTACTGAGTGTGTGCATGCTCCTGTACTGAGAAACAGTGGTACATAACCCAGTGTCACTGAAATTTGCTCTCCTTGTCTCCCAAGCCTGCAGCCCAAAGTCCACCAGCGTAAGGCCGTATGGAGAGCCATTGCACACAAGGTGTGGGCTCTGGGTGTTTCCAACTGACGACACACACACTGTCACAAGAGGTGGCATAACATCTGCTGGCTGAGCAAAAACGTGGCCGAGATGACTCTGGGGCTGCTCCCTCGGATTGGCAGGTTGGCGCGCAGGAGCATGACACCACTAATAGCCCGCATCTTGGCTGTGACACAGCCAGAGTTGGATAAACGTTTGAGGGCCCATCAGCAGCAAGCTGGGGGTGAGCATTCTGGGAAGGGTGACTTTGGTTGTGAGTGGCTGCATGTATTCCAACCCTGAGCCAGTGCTGAGCTCTGTGATGTTGCTAGTGTAATGCATTGGCTTGTAAGTGGCATCTCTGTTGGGTGCAGCTGTCATGCATTTTCGCTACATGTACTTTCTCATGTCATTGATGAAATGGCCCTTGACGTTGCATTCGGAGTGGTGGCCTTATGGCACCGGCTGCATTAGGGGAGTCAGGGACATCCCATGGCAGTGAATGGCAGTGTGCCTCATCTGAGTGTGCTTTTGTCAATGTGTGTAGTGCCTGAGCTCAAAATTGTGAGAACTACACATCTGACACCAATGTTCAACTGTAGTTATGCACCAAAGCATGACATGGTGGATGGCAGGAGCTCATGGCCTTTGCTAAATGACATTTTTGGGTCTGTATCTGTGTTGCCACCTTATGTTGACTCCATATGTGACTGTGACATGTTGGGATGTACATCTTGTTCACCCACAGGGACCTAGGTATGCTCACAGCGATCTGTATATCAGGTTACACGGATGCACGGGCAAGCTTTTTGGCTGTGTGGACATCACATGGGTCAATAATGCCAAGTGTGTATGTTACCATGCATCTTTTGAGTTTTGAATTAAGGTTGCACAATATGAATGCACAAGGTGTTGTGCAACTTGGGGGTATCATCATCTTGTTTTGTGCTTTACTTGCATATGATGTTTGTGTGTATGGCACTAAACTGAACCCACGTCTCTGTCTCTTGCAGCTGCAGCATCTACCAAGGGCACAGAGGGACAGGGGATGGACACCAGTGGTGAGGCATCTTGCATGACTGCTACACATGAGCTCACTGACACTGATGTGACAAGCGCCTAGGAGGTGGACAGGAGTGTCCTTGAGGAATCACGCCCAGAAACACCAACCTCTACGTCATCTGACGCCAGCGGTGACTCCTCCATGTTGGCGGGCAGAGGGAGTGGGAAATCTGCCTCCTCTTCCACCGCACATCGTCCAGTGCCCACCCTCCCAGCTACTTCCACTAGTGCTACACATTCTCGCACCAGTATGAAGGGAAGAGTGTCCTTCCCCCAGGTACCTCTGCCCCTGTCTCCCCTGCTGCCCTCAGTGGTGAGGCAGTGGACCTTTTGCGCCAGCTGTGTGTGGGTCAGACAACTCTCCTGAATGCCTTCCAAGAGCATAACAAGAAGTTGACACAGGTAGTTGCCTTCATGGAGGGCATTCATTCAGACATGGGTGGGCTACACAGGACTGTCCAGTCTCTGTCCTCCACAGTGACGGCAGCCATTCATCTGTCACAGGCTCAGAGTCCAGCTCCAGTCCCTCGGAAACAGCCCTACATCTGACGAGAGTGACCACACACTACAGCCCACAGGCTCCAGGTACACCACACGCAGTACTCAACAGCAGTACCCCAAGCAGGCCAGAGTGCAGACACCATCCCCCAAACAAACTAAAGTGGCACAGGAGCGCAAAGGCAAAAGCCCTTCAGGTGACACTCAGGCTCACATGCCTCAAAATCAGTCCCATCCAAAGACACTCCCATCCCAAAAGCATCTCCCAAAGACAGGCAGACAGTTACTGTGCCTGCTGTGAAGCTGGTGCCTGCTAAGAGTCCGCAGAAAAAGCCCTCTAAAACAGATTCACCCACAACCTCAACTCCCACCCACACCCCTGTGAAGCTGGGAAAGGAAGGCACTGTAGGGGTTCACCTGGTCAACAGGGGATGGAAGGGAAAAGGCAAGGTCAGGCCTAGCGTACTGCCCGATCCAGCAAATCCCCAGAGGGAGGGCCACCACCTGCACCTGTGGTGGAGAGTGAGTCTGTTGTGCCTGCCCCACTTCCCACTCCTACCAAGAAAATCATTAACTATCGAATCCCCAAGCAGTGGAAAGCCAGTCCTCCACCTTCTCCCACACACACTATGTCTCACGGCAGCATGTCTCCGCCTCCACGTGCCACCACACCACCCGGTCCAAGCAGCCCTCCAGCTCCGAAAGCCACTGATGTCTCTATCTCAGCTGGTCCTCTCTATCCCAGGTCCAGTCTTCCAACTGTTCTCAAAAATCCACCACCTCCCAGTCCGACTGACAGCCAAGTCTGAGGCTAAGTCCCCCTCCTACACCTATCTCTCCCACAGCGGTGCCTGGACTGCCCATTGTTATCCCCCTAACTGTGTTGCTTCCCATGGCAGTGTATGGTGTCACCCATTCCCTGTGCAGGTTCTCATGCACACATGTGCCTACTTTGAACTATGGACTGGCCACTGGCCTTGCTGTTTGTAAGTATGGATGCCCATTCCTTGTGCAGGTTCTCATGCACACATGTGCCTACTTTGAGACTATGGACTGGCCACTGGCCTTGCTGTTTTGTCACTTTGTTTGCCCATTCTCTGTGTAGGTTCTCATGCACAAATGTGCCTACTTTGAACTATGGACTGGCCACTGCCCTTGCTGTTGTCTACTTTTGATGCCTATCTGGGTAATATGTAATAAAGACAGTTGCTCCTGTTGTCTGCTTTTTCAATGTCCTTGCTTAATAAAATCTTTTTTGTATGGGTATGGTTTCATGTGACACATGCTCTGTATGCCACTTTAACATTGCCCGATTGCTTGTTTCACTTTTTCAGAGTTTGCCAGAGGTGACAGGTACTTCATTTCTTCTTGATTCTGAGGCTTGTGGGTGCAATGATGGTTGTTTGTGATGATCTACTGTTATAGTAATTGTTCTATAGTCAGGTTTGCTAAATTGTACACATGTCATGTTAGGATACACTACCAGCACAGAGGGGAATTCTATCCACAGGATTACAGGCAGGCTGGCCAGGGTCCATCATGTCTGTGTGATCTTTCTTGATGTGTGAACTGCAGTGTTGATGTATGGTCATCTTGTGAGGGCCTGTCTTCCTAGTTGCATGGGTACATTTGAATGTGTGCACTTGAGTGTGAAGGGGTGACTTTGTCAGTAGTGTTGTTGATGTGTGTATGCCCCTGCAATGCCAACTGCATACATGTATGACCCAAGAGCTGAGTGCCTGTTTGTAGGAATTGTCATCCCAGTGCTTGTGATTGTGTGCATATGTAGGAGTTGTAGGTTGTGCAGTGTGTTGCTGTGTCCTTGCACTCCTGGGGGACACCTACTAGTTTTTGCTGCCAGTTGTGAGTATGCACAGTGTGTGACAGCCAGGTATGTCTTGTGTTTTGTTGATCAGCCATGTGTCTTGTTACTGTTTCTGCTCACTGTGCAGACCTACTCAGCCACACTGACAATGTTGGTGAGTTTTCTCATGCATTGTTGTTACTTGCGCCATTTTTAGCTACAGTATGGTATGTGGGATGGAGAGTCATACCATCCCCTAGCTTTGCTTCTGATTCCTACCCATTATGAGTGACTCCTCCATGTATTTGTACATAGTACACTTGTGACCTGTCCACTACTGACATACACACCACTTCAATCTCATGTCACCTACCCCTTGGTTTGCCAGTGTGTGAGCCTCCCCACCAATTCATTTGTTACACTATGCTTTGTGGTACTGATCTGTGCACAGGACCAATGTGCCACTCAGGACAGTTTCCCAATTAGTTATGTTTGATTTTCTTGTACTGGTTTGCAGTCATGGTTACTCATGTGCAGTGCAATTGTTTGTGCTGCACAGTCCTATGGTCATGTTGTTTGCACCTGGGTGTCCCTGAGTTGTGCATCTGTGAGTGTTGGGTTAGCTGAATGTGTGTTTGCTGAGGTACTGCTACCCTTCCTGAGTGTAATGTCTGTGTGCTATGCTGATTTGTGGTGTGGGAGTACATGGTGTTACACTGAGATGTGTGTGCTACTGATTTGGTTGGTGTGCACACACTGCTTGGCCTGCATGCAGTGCTGTCAGTGTATATTGCCTTATACTTGCCTGGTGTGCATCCCCCTGATGTCCAGCTGAGTTTTCAATGTGGTGGATTGGTATGTGCATATGTTGTGTTTTTGTTGTGGATGTATGCAGTGTTTGGCCTGTGTTGGCTCTTTTTGCTGACAGATGCTCTGTGTGATGTTCTATTTGCATGACATTATGTGTGAGTAGTTTGGGCATAGTGATACATTCTGATGTGTTTTGCAAGTGTAGTGTGCATTACTTGTGTGTCTGTCACATGCAGCAAGGTGTATTCTGGTTACTGGCCTTGTTTTAAGTGCACAATAGTGCTATGTCCTCCTATGTTTGACCTGTCACTTGTCAGGATTGTGCATGTGCATGCGCGTGGTACACTATGACACCATGTTGACTTGATGGGTGGTGAGGTATCTCTGTCTGTGTTAGCTTATTGTCCCATTGATCCCAGTTTGTGTTCATGATTGTTTTGAGATGATGCAATTCTTGTTTGTATTGGGGTATGGTGTCTGTGCATTGGTCCTGAGTGACAATGTTGTGTACTCCTGTTCTGTCTGGGGTCCCACAGCCTTTCCACTGTTTGGCTGGCCATTTGTGGGCTTGTTGGACTTCTGTGCATGTTGTTTGTAAGGTTTGTGTTTGGCTACTGTTTTTGTATCAGCATTGGTTCAGGCATCCCTGAGTGTGTGTGTGTGTGATGTTTGTGGATGCACCCCAGCGAATGTGATTGGTTGTCAGTGTACTCACAGGACATAATTTGCACCATAATGTGTGTTTAACACTGGTGTAGAGTGCTGCAGGTGTGAGGTGGATAGAAGAGGGGTATGTGTGAAGGATCAAACTTGGGTTTGACAGTCAGGGAGCGTGACAATGAGCCATGTGTTTTGTGCTGATGGCATACACGTCAATTAAGTTGACACAGATGTGTGGCTGATCACTGTTTGACTTCAGACACTTCCTATCATTCCTGTGCCTATGCACGGCTTACCTTGATGTCTCTCTGAGTTGTTGCACAGAGGTCACTTTGGTTTAATTCTACTCACTGTGCCACCCATGTCTGATTTGATGGCGTGGTGAAGGGTAGTGTGATATGTTCCTTTTCTTGCATGTGATGTACACATGCTTAGGGGCTTGCTCCATGGCTTTCCAGCACTGTCCACTTAACTTTTGGCTAGCCCATTTATTGTCCTACATTGCTGCTGACATTTGGTATGTGTATGTGGCTGTGTGTCAGTGTGGGGTGTGTCTGAGTGACTTGACAGGCAGTGTGGACAGTTCAGTAGTTGTTCATATGCAGTTTGAGTCTTCATTTTGTGATTGGACTCAGTTTGCTAGACATGAGTGGAGGGTAGGTGGGAGAAGGAGGAATGCCCTGCCCCTAAGCTTCTGTGCAGGGTGTTCCTCTTCACCCCCACCTTCTGAGACAGGCTCTCTGGTTGTTTGGTGTTTGTGTTGCAGGGTCTGGGTACACCTGGCTGGTTAATTGTGCAGGGGGGCAGGAAGAGCACACAGCATGTCCCCAAATGGGTGTGGAGGGCGTAGTGTGTGAAGGGTGGAGGTGGGGCCTTGTAAATCTTTGTGGATTGCCCATGCCTGGCGCTGGCCCTACCTACTACATTGTGCGCAGGTTTTCCCACGTCTGCACCACTGCGGTGACGTGACCGGGACATTGCTGTGATTTCGCGAATAATGGATGACCCGGATGCGGAGGGGTCATTTTATGACAGGTAGGACATGTGTGGGTACACTTAGGAATGTGTTCCTGTCCCCACCAGAGTGTCTGATGTGGACAGGAACTGTATATCATCCCAGGAGTTGTGTGTTGTGGTTGTGTGCGGAGTTGTGTGATTGCGTACCTGTGGCGTTGTCTGCGACGGTCCATTATTTGCTGGTAGTGGATCAGGTACAGCACCGGAAAGGCTTGTAGAGCAGGATCCATTGCGGTCCGGACCAGGTGGAGGGGACCGGGAGTCTGATTAAACGCTCCGCTGTCGTGCTTCCGCCATCTCGGGTTGCGTGGTTTCTCCACTGCGTTGTGATGGGCTGTTTGGAGCAATCTGATTTGTACGGCGAACGGGACTTCATTTCGCACGGTGGTGGGTCTCTATTGGCTCCCACCGACACGGTGGCAGGCGCAAATTTGTGGCGGTTCACGTCGCACCATTACAGACGTGTAATGACCTATGTTTGCCCATTGTAATAGGGCAGGTGTGAGGACTGCCGCTGGTGTGCGGAAAATGACATTTTCTGCCACCTCCTCTGTCCACCATCCTAGTGAGCACCTAAATCTCAGCTGAAACACTGTTTATGAGAATTTAACACAGCCTTACCAAAAGTCCAAAAATATCGTATATCAAAAATCCTGGTACGCTCTGTTAAAATGATCCTCTGTTTTCAAATAGTCTTTTGCTCAGAAAAATTATATAAGGCACATTTAACAGACATGGCCTTGCTATGTGTACACACTAAGTCTTTCACACACCACTGAGGGAAAATATATTCTTTACACTACCTATATGTGTATAGAAAAGCCTCATTTGGAAAGCCCCAAGGGTTTTTAAACCTGTCCTCATGCACTAAATAGTAGTATATTTTTTCATAGGGCTGCTGACACACCCTAGTGCAAACCAACACTCAGGGTGGAGCGCTGTATTTTTCATGCAAACTACTAGGGATCCACTAAGCAGAAAATTCTATTTAAATCTGTCTCAGGGTATCAGGGAATTTAGAACCCTGTCACCCTCTCTGTTGATATCAACATGTTTCCGCCGATAATACTGCCCATCATGGTTCACTGGCATTCATCAGAATATAGATCCCTTCTGATCACCCTTCCAAATTAGATATTCTCTGGAGGCAGTTGGATACAATTCTGTCATACATGCCAGTTTTTAGTAATACATCGGGAAATCCTACAAAGATAATAACAATAATATGATCTCATCATCTCTAAAAGAGATCTTTTTGGCAGTATAGATGATAAAAATGAACCAGTCTCTAAGTCAACATGAGAATATGTAAGAGAACAATCTGCTTTGGCTCAAGTATAGCTGCCAAAGGTCCAAGAGTGGAGCCAGCCAGGTAGAGATCAAGAATATATGTATTGCAATCCTTCTTGATCCCCACAGGCTCCTCTCGACTGGTTTGCCAAAGCTTTTCAGCTACACTTCCAAGCCAACTCATTTTTTGATGTGCGGGCTTTTTTCTGAAGTTAATTCAGTTTGTTTCATGAGCGGCCTGTTTCTTCACAAACAAAAGGCTGCACCGAGAGTACAAAGAAAGGCCACAGCTGCAAAAATTGATGTGACTTGGATAGGCTTATAAAAGTAGAGACAAGCTAAGAGATGGGGGATTGGGGTGTTGTGGTAGAGGTGAGGGAAGAGTGAATAGAAAGACTGGGGAAGGGAAGTGGAGAAGCAGGTGGTGTTATGCGGAGAAACACAAAAGGTAAATAAGTGCCGAAGCAGGGTCCAAGAATGATATGTCATGGAGGAGGGCTGGCCCTGAGCAAGCATACACAGAGGGTAGAATGAGTGAGTCAGCAACAAGAGAGATAGTGGTCCAGGAGCAGTGAGGAAGGGATATAAAGTAAGGAGTGGGTTCGAGGAGCATCGGCAGTGGAAGGATACTTTTTATCTGACCAAAATACAGAGAGACCAAAATGCTAGTGGGCGGGACAAACAGAAGTAAAAGAAAGAAAGCCATCAAATCAGGAGTAGGAAATTGAAGTAGACAAGAAAGCCATCCAATCATGAGCAAGGGATTGACTCAAACACACTCTAATACTATGTAAATGTATTGATAATAATGCTGTCTGTGACAGAAAAAGAAAGCTGTCTGTAGTGAGAGTTAAAAAATGGTGAAATGGGGAACAACACTAAACTTGTGAAAGGTATATGAAAAGTGTGAAAGCCACAGCAACCCCTGTGAATGAAGTATTGTTTATATGTGTTTGTGGGTTTATATTGTAAACACCATCAAAATAATAGTTTTAACCCAAAACGTTATATGCTGCATGTCATTTAATCGAGTCTCACTCAATTATCCAAAATATAGTTCTACTGAAACAGTTGTATATTTCTGGCCCCAGGTCTGAGATTAGAGCTAAATTACAATCTCTGGGTAAACATATTTTTCTACAGGGATATGAACTATGACCCTTGTGAAGTTTTCTTCAGGGGGTAATTACAACATTTGATAGACATTGCACCCTCTAAATTTTCGATATGCACAAATTGGTGCAATAAGCATATATTATATTCTAATCTTGAGTTAAAATTTGGATTAGAAGATATTTACCAAAACTGGTAAGTACCTCAACTCTCACTGTAGCACCAGTAATCGCATCTCCTCACTCATTTTTCTCGAATATGAAACGCATCATTGTGCCATCGACAGAAATGCATGCTACTACATTATAAATACATGTGATGATAGTGTCCAGAAGGGAGAGGCGGAGCCCCAGAGGAAGAGGCAGCAGGTGTGTGTTAGCAGGCTGCTGGTCCTCGCAGTTCTGTGGGCTGATACCCTGTGTGGCAACAAACGAAGATCCCGAGCGGCGCCCGCGAAGCGGGGGCCACGAGGCGTCTTGTAGTGTCCAGAAGGGAGAGGCGGAGCCCCAGAGGAAGAGGCAGCAGGTGTGTGTTAGCAGGCTGCTGGTCCTTGCAGTCCTGTGGGCTGACTCCCTGTGCGGCAACAAACGAAGATCCCGAGCGGCAACAGGCAAATGATTGTATACCTCTGCTTGTGCCATTTGTAAACATGTAGTTGCACAGATTAACGTGTTGTACTATTAAAAGGCCATACAAATGAAATACACATTGGCCCTTGTTCTGAGAATGGTGCTAAAGTCGAATGCTGCAGAAATCATTCTTTGATCAGTACTGTGAGCTGTGCAGCAAACACCACATCACCTATAATTTTTTTTTACAGGTTTGGAAATTGAAAATTGTTGAAATTTATTGGCAGAAAATGCCAGTTATATGGCAATACGTGTGGAATGTGAAGTTGAACACACAATGAAGCATGGAACTCTGCATACCCTTATCTAGGAAGTGTTTACCACCTCGGTAATCACCCTTTACACATGGAGCTGGTCTTGTCTCGGCCCTGGATATTAAAACCGAGTTGAGAATGTAAAATGGCCAACAACCATGCAGATAAGCTCCACCTAAATCTATTATGTGTGCAATGCCCTCTATATATTCTAAGTGGATATCCCGTAAACCGTATTGATCTTTACTGTTTTACAGGTTAAGTCTCCCAGCCCTATATATGTTATAGCAATTCACGTGTTGTGTTAAATCTGTTGCAGAAGTGAAGAGGGGTGCACAACAGGAGAGAGGGCTCGATACCTGCATAACGTCTGCAGAATTCGCCCTCTAAAACCAGCTTGTTTGTTTATATTGTCCTTGCTAATAAAGCGTTTCAATTTCGCGGTGCTATAGATAACAGGTGCGAACATTACTCAATGTATTGAACTCAGGAGGATAAAGTAATGAACCAGGGGGCATATCAACAAGGGCTTTATCTCTGCTTTTTTGGCTTTAAAAGCCAAAAAAGCAGAGATAAAACTAGCGCCCTATCAACAACAGGGTGCTAACACGCAAATTCGCATGTTAGCACCCTTTTACTCTACGCTTCCCCTTGCATCTCTAATGAGATGCAAAGGGGGCGTTCCTTAGTAAAATAATAGGAGAAATGTCGCTAAGCGACATTTCTCCTATTATCAAGAATGTCGCTAACCCTGTTAGAGACAAAAAAAGCAGCGCTAACCGCGGTTAACGCTGCTTTTTTACGTCTGCTAATTTTCAGACTTAGCCATGATATCCTATGGAAGGGGGATATCATGGCTAAGTTTGTCTGTCCCTATCAACAAGGTAACGTGTGATTATCGCTGGGTTTCCAGCGATAATCTCACGTTAGCCTGTTAGCGTGTAGATTTTTATCGCTATTGAGATAAGCGTTGCTAATAGCACGCTATCTCAGCGATAAAAATTAACGCTAGCCGGCGATAATTATCCTCACGCTAAGAGCGCTGAGCGATAATTATCGCCGGTTGTTGTTGATATGCCCGCAGAATCGCAAGGATGTAAGGGGCATATTATCAAGCCAGGCGCTAAAATGATCACCGCTTTAGCGGCAGAAAACTGCCGCTAAAGCGTGGGTTTCAATTGGAATTCCATAGGGCATATTATCAAGCCCATTATCGCCGTTTTAGCGGCAGTTTTCTGCCGCTAAAGCGGCGATAATTTTATCGCCAGGCTTGATAATATGCCCCTAAGTGTCTCGATGGGCCCTGAACAGATCTATTCAGTGGCGTCGGAACTCAGCGGTACTCATTTAAAACAGATGAAAAGAGCCCTCGTGTGGGTCATTTTATGAAAGTGTCTGTTAAGTACAAGAGGTCAGCGCGAGCCGTTCAAGAGAGCCACGCGGGGTTCGACCTCTGGGGAGAGGTCAATGTTACCGAGGTCGCTTGGGTGACAGATCTCTTTTCTAGACTTGCTGAAAAAGCAGCAACGAAGACCACAGGAGGAGACCGAATATTTTCGAGAAGAACTCAGTAAACATTGCTGGTCTGACAAGTCTGGGACGCGGAGGAGGACTGACACTGGCCAGGCTTCTCTTGAAGCGTTCAAAGCAGACAGCGCGCACCTGTGGGATCAGTGAGCTTTCTGGCCGTTTTATGCAGCTCTGCCGGCGTGTTCTAAAGTCTCGAAGTCAGTGTTCCTTGCCTCCTGGCACATCATTAACATCACCAGCAGCGAGAATCCCACGATTCCGCTTATATTACCCTCTGGCTGATGAAGTGTGAAGTGATCTGCAGAGAGAGTTTTGTGCAGGTCCCTGCAGGAGTTCTTTACTTACTTGGTGGACTGGTGAATCAGCCGAGCCTTTGTTAGTACGGAGAAGCTATTATACTGAAAAAAAGACCCTATAACAAATACATTCATTAAATCAATGTTAACATTAATATCATCAATAATATTAATCATGATAATAACCCTTCTTCTTCTTCTTCTTCGTATTCTTCTTCTTCTACTTCTTCTTCTTCTTCTTCTTCTTCTTCGTATTCTTCTTCTTCTTCATATTCTTCTTCTTCTTCGTATTCTTCTTCTTTGTATTCTTAATAATGCCACACTTGTTACTTGTATTATTTTTATTCATATTAATATTTGGTGACGTGGGAGCATTATTAGTACTCTCATCATTGTTCTTACATATAGCCTTCTCCTACACTTTTGTTGTTTCGTCTCCACAACAGCCCCATCGAAACCATGAAACATTTACTAAGATATTTTACAATATTGATATGTTATATTTACTTGTATGGCAATTGTTTAATCAAAATTCCTATTACAATTTCCTATAAAAAATATATATTCACGTTTGCACTGATGAACTGATATTGATTTAAAGTATGTTACTTCTTTGCGATCAAAATTGAGCAGAGCTGAATTGCTGTTATTTTATTATCTCTATGAAGCCAATTGTCACCAGACTTTCCATAGTAAACAGTGCCAAAAACATGCAAAACAGACTGTGTTACATCCTTCCAACTCTGTGATACTGACCAGAGGATCCTGCATTGACTCTAACCCTCATCTTTTACTTAAGGAGTAAGCAAGACCCACACATCTCAGGTAAAGGAAAGTCAGACTAAGGCATCCATCTCAGTGGCAAAACTGGCAATAAAAGTGTTGGAAGCAACAGAATGGCTACGCTGAAGGCAGTCAAAGATGCAACAATTACAGATCCGCATCTGCCTACAACAATCACATCTTTGAAAACTGATAACAACAAGGATCAACCAATATCACTACATCAATGATCTGTCTTTTCATGGCCGTTTCTCCATGCCACCCTCCGTAAGATGGGATTCTTCTACGGGTTTACTTCACTCATCGCTCTCTTTTATGCACTACCAACGACCTGCATTAAGATCAATAGTACACTGAGGGCCCTGTTTACAGTTAGTTTCACGAGGAACAAGACTGGTGTGCCCCCTCTTGCCGTTTTTGTCCTTAATAGCAATGGATCCACTGGTGCGTCATCTTCAAATGAACCATCTACGTAGGGGGTTACAGTTTGAACCTGGCCTGCTCCTGGTCACGCTACATGCTGACGATATTCTCATCCATGTGCGACATCCAGCTGAAAACCTAGCGCCTATACTTTGTGAGATCACTCGCTATGGAACACTATCTAGTCTGCATATAACTGAGCCAAGTCTGAAATACTCCCTCTGACTGCAGAAACCACATAAACATCCCACGAATTTCCCTTGAAATGGTGCAATACATTGGCCAGTTACCTGGGGATTCATATCCAAAGAGATAGAGACCAGATGATATGTCTCAACTATGGCCCTGCAGTAGATAAATTGACTGCCCAGGTGGAAAGATGGATCCAGGTTCATCTATAAGTAGCAGGCCGTATCGCTATCACGAAAATGGTGGTACTGCCCCAATTTTTCTACCTTTTTCACAACATTCTCATCCCACTAACCAATGTTGTTTTTGCAACACTCCCCGTGGTATACTCACATGACTGGTCTGGGGGTCAAACAACCCCGAATAGGGTGGGATTCTTTGGTACTCCCAAACGAACGTCGGGTACTGGGTGTTCCCCATATGCACCTGTACTACCTGGTGGCACAGTGCAGTTTTGCCAGACAATGGTACCAAGCGGACGTATGAATACCAAATGAAAGGCCCGAGATTGATCTTGCTGACCCAACTCTGTTAAAAGTACTATTGCCGAAGGGACTTCCATGACATCTATGCGACATATGAACATTGTCTACGACTAGCTGGGCCTGGCAGAGATTGCTCTGTCTTCTGGGTGGAAAAACCCTGTATTCACCAAAGATACCCATGACTGCTAACCCCTGGCTGCCCATAATGCAGGAGAAGCTAGTTCAACACATTCTCCTGAAATACACAAGGCACACCATTGTGAATCTTTTTCATAACAGACACTTTATTTTCTGCACAGAAGATGCACGTTTCCAGGACGCTCCTTAAATTGGCCCATTTTGTGTTACAGAGGCTCCAGAGAGCACTCAGAGCCCAGGTTCCATGAAACCCATTGGCGCCGGAGGAATTTGTACCACTAACATTGATAATTATTGACTTAGAAGGGGACTGGTTGATTTTGAAGATGTACCATGCTAGCTTGAACCTATTACCTACCCACGACTCAAAACGTAGGACGACCTGGGAGACAAATCTCGGACACCCCATAACAGATAAGGTTAGGCACAATTGCTGCATGCAGACACTCTAAATATCCTTCAACCATCGTCATAAGATGGTACACTATTAATTTTTACAACAAGCGTATGTTACACCAGCTATGTTAGCACGCATAGATCCAACTCGATCCACATCTGATTGCTAGAAATGCCGCACATCACCAGCAGACTATACACATGACAATGGACTTACTTGCAATAAGATTGCCCCATACTGGAGAGAAATCTTTGCCCAACTTTCAATTAAGACTCACACCATCATAGAACCCTCCCCCTTACTGGCCTGTTGGGCTATGTACACAACTTGCCTAAATCAATATGCCACTTTGTAGTAATTGCCCTACTACTTGACAAGTGGGAAGTAGCCATACAATGAGGCAATAAACACCTGCCCACCCACCTCAGAAGCATGGATTCAAAGTCTAATGTACTACGACACCAACAGTGAGCTTTATGCTTCTCTCCAACCACCCACCTCTAGACTCCGAGATATCTGGAAACCATTGAGGGACTATCTACTCACACTCAAGTACCCTGAAGAGGAATAATGCTTATAGACACCCTCTCTAATGCTCACATAGCATTGAATGGGCGAAATAGACGATGTACAGCTAAGAGAACAAGCTGCTATGCTGAACCATGGTAAATTTTGAGGTGATACATATTGTCAAATTATTTACTCTGTTGCTATCCTTATATACTGGTGAATGTCACTGCTATGTAACATCAGCTACTATTTCTTTTATGCCTTCCTATATAATTACATTTCTAATCCACCAGAGGTGGGAATATGAAGTGCCATGTATGGTGCTGTGAAAAATTAAAAATAAAGTTTAAAAAAAGGTTACAAAAAATCCATATTTTCCACATGCATACTCTATCAACCTTTTTGTGTATAGTTCACCATCACATCATGGAGCATGATGGTGGCTTCCCAAGTTACTAAATAAATAGACAAACAGATTAAAACATGTGTTGGCCACAATAGTGAAATGGTTTTGTACATTTATAACAATTTGTTAAAGTGTGCTCTTTTCAAAGGAATGTTTTATCGCTTTTGGGGTGATTAGCAGCGATATTGTATAGTTAAGAGAAAAAACATAATCTATTCAAGTTATCTTTATTTAAGTTTCCAACATTCAGGATTTGATCTAGTGAATGAATGTGTTAATGAATGAATGTGTGATTCAGTAAAAAAGGAGTTTAGTTCAATGAGACTATAGTAATATCATTTTTACCCATACTTTGACTGAGCGAGTCACTGGCATATGCTTCTTCGAAAGAAATTACAGCACATCAGAATGTAGTATAAGCTTTATTTTCTTGCACTTAGTCTGTCAACTGCTGAGGTGTATATGTTTCTCATACTATTTCCATGAAGATAAAAGAAACATTGAAA
This sequence comes from Triturus cristatus, assembly GCF_964204655.1. Classification (NCBI taxonomy): domain Eukaryota; kingdom Metazoa; phylum Chordata; class Amphibia; order Caudata; family Salamandridae; genus Triturus; species Triturus cristatus. The sequence continues at coordinate 446,581,653 of NC_140586.1, read as the reverse complement.
GTCACACCAACATAAGTTTCCAGGAGCAAGGCAGAGTTATGGAAATAGAATATTACACTCACATTTGGCCTACCGATAAACGGTCAGGCAAATATGCTACTAAATATGTCATTCTTGGAATAATTTGCTGGGACCTATTATGGCAGACTATGATAGGTGAGAAAATTAAATTAGGATCAGATGCATCTTGTCACATTAATCAGCTATGATTGGCATTCCTGTAAATAAACCGAGGAAGTTTCACACACATCTAATGCATTAATTGGAACAAAGATAACAATTCAAAGTTTCTTTACCTTAATCTATGATCATAAGGCAATATTTTGAATCTGCATAATTACAACCCAGAAAGATTCATGCATTTTTGTCTCTGGCAATTATATAGATATTTATGAATGAAGCTTGAGGAAATCAGAAGTACCTTGATTTTATTAGAGATATTATGCTTTCTAGAAATCCTTTTTGGAGAACAAATGGCCCATAGTTAGATCAGTTTCAGAGAACTCAATACATTTAGTAAATCAATTGGAAATGAACAGCAGGAGCCTTTGATCACAATATATAGAGCAAATGTGGTGCTTTTATTACAGGTGGCTGGAATATCTGGTTGATGGAGTGTACAGGTGTACGCCACCAAATTTAGCACAACTTTCTAACAGACAAGTTTGAGGCCAGTATCACTTGTCGGTGCCGCAGGAACCAAACCCCTGTGCAACGAGTTGACTTGCCATTGCAAAGGCTTGTTGGCTTCCTTCCATCAATATCTTCAGGCTTCAAGTAGCCCCAACATCAAGCATCTCCAGTGACCAGAATCTTCTACCACACGGCATCGCTTGCACCGTGGGCTTGGTTCTTTGTTGAACTGCTTGAGGTCCTCTTGCGACTCCAGTGCCTCTGGCCTGTGGGTCCTGTGGAGGGTCACCTTTAAATTCTTTGGGCTCCCCTGATTGTTCGGGCCTGCCGTGACTCCCCTACTTGTGTTGAGTCCCCGGGACCTTGCTGGTCCCGACACTGCACCTTCTTCACTTTGCACGTTGGTTGCAGTTGCCAAGGCTTGTTTGTGCTCCCGACGGACACCGAACCCTCAACTCTTGACATTTGACATGGGACAGCTCGTGAACGGCTTCCATAGCTGCAGCTCCAAGGTCATGGTCAACTTTCCTGCAACACCTGACATCGGTGAGCAACCATCTTATGTGACCTCTGGCCACCCCCGAGTGACCTAGAGTCTGTCCCCCCCAGTTCTACCGATCCCTCTTGGTGACACGATTGCCCTCGTGAAAATACCGTGCTCCCCATTTCCCTTTATACAAGCATCAAAACAAGTTCAAATGGATTTGCCCTATATTTTTTTGGGCACTGTTCAAGGTTTCTATAATACGATTCAGATGAGCACAGCGCACCGAGTAAGTATAAATCCCATTAAATAACTCTGCATAGGCTTCTAAATTAAACATTTCTTTTTTACGATGTACTATTGTTCTGTTTGATTTCTGGTCATTCTACAAACAGTAACAGTTTTTTATTAATTCTCTACTTCCTTCTGTGTAAATCTTCGGTTGGTGCGACGGCGAGCGTGTTTTGGTTGGTTTCCGTGCTCACACATGTAAACTGAAAATGTACAGGGAATAAACAACTGAGTTCTTTTGTACATGCTTTGAGCTGGAGAGTCTGGCCGTGGGGACACTAGTTTTCGAAACGGATCTGCTTTCATGGAGATGTGTTCCTAGCAAGGCAATATTGTGCATGGCCTCATTTGTATTCTGCAGAAAGAAGCGTTAAAATTGTTTACTTTTTGATCGGTGGATTTTATAGTTCGATTTCAAAATGAATCATGAAAATGATTGCAGCAGAAAACACTTACATTGACCACACGCAACACGTTTCCCTTGGCAGAAGTCGCTGAGGCTGCCAGACAGATTTACATAAGACCCAAGCAAACATGCTGGGCACGCACTGTTGGTCTGAAAAGCAAAACTTCAAAACAACGCCTTGTAGAGTCACATAACCCGTGTTCTCATGCTTTTACAACCGTGTCAAACTCTCAGTTGGTCTGATTAGAATAGAGTGTCCCTCATAAAACTTTTGAATGCGTGCCCTTTAGGCCCGGTGTAAAAGCTACCTTTTGATTCTCCACACAAAGAAAAACAAAGAAAAAAGACTCAAATGGATAGACACTTTTTTCATGCCTTTTTACCCATGTTAGCATATTGTGGGTTAATAAACTCATAAATCTATCGTTCCTAGAAGAGAAATATACATATGCTTTAGAATGTAAATAATGATTTGATGAGCCAAGAGCCTTGATTTGGATTTAATATCAATCGGTCTCTCCAGCAACCAATTTGCTTTTCTGAAGCCTTCCACTGCCTTGATCTGTAACATTACAGAAACATCCTGTTTGTTAATTCCTTGTCTAGGAGTCACTGTCTGGGGTTTGACAGAAGCCTGATTTAGAGTTTGGATATCCGTCGGCCTTATTACAAGAGGCATAAAAAATGAACATGTAATAAGGCTGACAGGTTATTCATCACCCAGGAGGAACACGTCCGACAAAATCGAAATCAGGTCCAAATCTTTATGAAGGGCGGTACTAAAGATTTTAGGGCATATTATCAAGAACGGCATTAAAATTATTGCCGCTGTAGGGGCAGGAAACTCCCGCTAAAGCGGAGATAATGGGCTTGATAATATGCCCTTGAGAATTCCAATAGAAGCCCATGTTCTGGGGTGAACCTGGGCTTTTAGTGGAATTCCCTGCGGCATATTATCAAGCCTAGTATCGTCGCTTTAGCGACAGTTTCTTTCCGGTAAAGCGGCAATAATTTTAATGCCGTTCTTGATAATATGCCCCTTAATGTTTTCTATTTATATGGCAGCAGCTTGACAATTCCATTAGAGAATGTCTACACAATTTCTCTCCAAGCATATCTAGGTCTGGCTAAATTAGTAAGAAGATACATATTTTCTGAGCTGCCGTTTACACAGATGTAGTAGTTGGTTAACTGACATATTTAGGGACCCTTACATAGAGGACAGCAAGGATCCTCCAGGGTAACCATCAGCTGCCACTGGCAGCATTAAGATGTACAATGTATTACACTTCATGTGCAACAACATCATATTTTCAATGTAAATTTCTCTATGCAAACCTTATGTCATCCCATAGGTAAGTTGCACTGTGAGTTCTCCATTTAAATTTGTAATGCATTTATATCACTGATCCTATGTAGCTATCCTGGATCAACAGCTCATCTGATACTGTTTTGGAGGTATCACGTAATGACACACATCACCTTCAAAATATTTCGCTTGCAGTGTGACTTATAAAACAACTTTTGGCACAAACATATGCCAAAAGGTCTTAAATGTGAGGTTTGGGTAAACACATAGTGATGAGGCCTTAACAGTCCCTTGCCCCAAATGTAATGAGGGCAGCCAAGTTCTTATGTGAAATGTGTGTCACTGACTAGCTTCAAAGTTTCTGAGTCCACATAGTCCAATTCACAACAGCCAGGGTATACTGAACCTTTTAATGTGGGAAGCCATAGTGGTCATTGCCTCCATTCAACTATTGGTTCCACTACAATAGGTTCAAAAATCAACTTGCATGGCCCTCTTTGAAAGTCACAGCTCAAGATGCTGAATTTCATTCACTTTGACATGCTTCTTTACCACGGTATGGTGATATTTTTATAATAGTGACTTTATTTCATGGGAACAGATGGATAGTATAGTTCACAATAGGTTGATAAGGAGTCAATGTTTAGTAGTTCAATTTATTTTGAGAGGGTTTCCTGAGAAGCTAAGCTAGCTATAATTCATACTTTTGACAGAACAGTAATTCCATAGAATATTTCATTTTGTTTTATTAATTTGTACTAGATGGTTTCACACACTGAATCAAATCTAGAAATAGTGCAAAGCCTAACTGAGTCATAGAATGCAGAAGATCGTTATGACATAATAGAATAAGAATCTGCCAGTTTTTTTTAAAAGCCAATCAAAGATTTGTCAAAAAATCCTTCGGGAACAAAGAATTTGGCGTTGTGATACATAGGCCAAAAACCAGCATTCACACTTAGGGCTCGATTATGATCTCGTTAGGAAAGTAGTCCAACCACATTGGTTCTGGAATGGTTTCCGACGATTCTACCGCGAGCTTCCTGAAAAACAGATTAGGATGCATTGCATGTTAAACTTCTACCAAGTCGGTAGGAAACCAATCCCCATGACTGAATCGTCCGGAAACAAGCCAAATGCGAGCAAATCATTCGGAAACCCCACAAACAGATTACAATGCATCCGACGCGGTTTCTGAACTGTGTCGGTTGGTGTTACAAATGGCTATTGGAAAGTAATAAAAACAGTCAAAACAAGCATTGCCACCACTAAAATACCCCCCAAAAGAATTTTACACACCCACCAATCTACCTATATAAAGGGCCAAAGACACGACCATGATCCTTTGCTCTTACATAACTGCTGCTGTGTCACAGGAGTCTCCACATTTTCCCTGCTTTCTGCCTCATACTCTCACACCTCAACTACCACACAACTTGCACAAATTTTATTTTAAAACAATTCTTACAAACACACACTCTTTTTCATATTCACACTCACCCTTACCTTCACACTGGCACTCACCTTCACATTCATCCTCACCATGGCCCCAAGGAAGCAGCCAATGTTCACAGAGAAGGAGTTGGAAGTGCTTGTAGATGAAATACTCAGAGTAGAGAAACAGTTATTTGGGAGCCTAGTCCAACAGACCCCTTTTCCCAGAGAAATAGGATGTGGAACAGGATAGTCAACAAGGTGAACGCTGAAGCATCTGTCCTGCACACAATGGATGATATCAGGAGTAGGTACTATGATGTGCAAACGATGGTAAAAAAACTGATACCGAAAGAACGCGCCCAGAGCCAGCAGACTGGCGGTGGTCCTCCTGCACCACCTGTGCACTTCACTTCCTGGGAGGAGAAGGAGCGTGCCATCCTTCCACCGGAGGGCGTCTATGGAGTACTAGGAGCACCAGAGTCTGGTGAGTACCTACTCAACATTCCAATAGTATTATCAATTACACCTCTAAGACATTACTGTAAAAGATACAGTTATACAAATGACTGTCATTAGAGAAAACACATATGTAGTCAATGAGCATGTCATGTGTATGTCATACTGATAAGCAACATACTTGCAATAAAAATGATAATGCATGAAACTATTACCATGAACATACTTCTTACAAACTCACAGCAAGGCGTTGTGCTCCAAACATCAGTCACCAGAGTCAGCCATCTTGCATATACTTTTTCACTCACTCTTTGGAAAGCTGAGAAAGGTAGGCTGTTTCGGATGGCTGGGAAGGTGGGTGTGGGCACAGGCCTCATGGGAGTTGTAGTGACAACAAACACTCCTCCTCACACACAGCCCAACAAGCCCACTTGGAACTATGCTAACCTGACAGTGAGTGGAAATGTACAAGCAAGATGGCTGACACTGCTGCATTGTGTCTGGAGCAGAAAGCCTTGAAGCGAGTTCCAGTCAAGTCAACCAACATGCACCAGTGTCAGACACCTTGAATGTACACTTACATTTACTGTCAGTTAACCATAGGCCCAGATGAGCTGTTCGAGCTGTGTGAGAAGGTGTGTGTGGGCTCAGGCCTGATGGGTGTTATACTGACAACAAACACTCCTCCTCACACCCATCACAAATAGCTCATCTGGCACTATGGCTACCTGACAGTGTGGGGAAGTGTACTTGCAAGATGCCCAACACTGCTACATGATTCGGAACTTGAATCAAAATTCCATCATGTCCTTGTGCTGCAAACACCAGGCCCAAGGGTCAGTCATCTTGCCAGGGCATTTTCATTCACTGTCAGGGACTGCATAGTTCCAGGTGAGCTGTTTGGGCTGGCTGGGAAGGTGTGTGGAGGACAGAGCATGATGGAAGTTGAAGTCAGTGCAATCACTCCTCATCCCACCCAGCACAAACAGCCCACCAGGAACCATGCTTACCTCATAGTGAATGGAAGTGTACTGACAGTGTAAACTAGTATCTGGACAACTATGGCTGGTTGGGAGTTGTGGACAAATAGGCACCAGTCATCAGTGTCAGACATCTTGGAACAACATTCCCACTCACTGTCAGGGAAGCAGAGTTACAAGTAGGCATTTGGTGCTGGGTGGGAAGGTGTATACAAGGCCTGATGGGAATTGTAGCCATTGCAAGTACTTCTCCTCCCACCTAGTTCAGATAACTCATCTGTGCCTATGCTTACGTCACAGTGAGGGGAATGTACTAGCAAGGTGGTTGACAATAGTGCGCGGTGTTGATCTTGAAGCCAACTCCCATCAAGGCCCTGTGCACTAAACAACATGCAACTGTGTCAACCATGATGTTAGTACACTTCAGTTCCCTGGCATGTAGCCTTTGACCCAGATGAGCTGTTTGTGCTTGTTGGGAGGAGGAGTGTTTGCTGTCCCTACAACTCCCTTCAGGCTCTGTCAGACACACACCTTCCTATCCATCCCAAATAGCTTAACTGGGATGCTGTTTTCCTCAAAATGAGTGGCAATGTGCTCCCAAGATGGCTGACACTGGGGACTGGTGTCTGGAGCAGTAGTCCCTGATGTGTGTTGCAGTCAAGTCAAACAACAGGCACCAGTGTCAGACATCCATCTGGTACATTTTGCACCACGGTGAGGTAAGCATAGTTCATGCTGGCCTGTTTGAGCTGGGTGGGAAGGTGTACATAGGACAGAGCCTGATGGGAGTTGCAGCCATTGCAAATACTCCTCCTCCCATCCAGCCCTGGTAACTCCTCTGAGTCTATTCCTATCTCAAAATGAGGGGAAGTGGACTAGCAAGATGGGTGACACTGCATGGTGTCTGGAGCAGAAGGCCTTGCTGGGTGTTGCAGTCAAGTCAAACAACAGGCATCAGTGTCAGTCATTTTGTCAGCACATTTTGACTCACTGTCAGGTAAGCATGGTTCCTGGTGGGTTGTTTGGGTTGGTTGTGAGGAAGAGTGTTTGCCCTGACTACATCTCCCAGCAGACCCTGTTCTACACACACTCTTCCAACCCAGCACAAACAGCCCACCTGGAACTATGAAGTGGAAATGTCCTGGCAAAATAGATGACACTGGGGACTGCTGTGTGGACAACAAGGCCCTGTTGAGATTTGTGGCCACTTCAGGCACCAGGCACAAGTGTCACATATCTTGGTAATCCATTTCCAACACTGTCAGCAAACCATTATGCCATGTGGTCAGTTTTCTCAGGGTGGGAAGAGGGTGTGTAGGACAGAGCTCAGTGGGAATGGAGTAATGTCAAAAACTCCTAACCCCACCCAGCACAACTACTTCATTTCTGCCTACGGCCACCTGACACTGAATGGAAGTGCACTAGCAAGATGGCTGACACTGTTACAGGGTGTTTGGTGCACAAGGTCTTGGTGGGATTGGTATTCAAGTTTAACACCATGCACCAGTGTTAGCCTTCTTGCAAGTACACTTCACCTCACTGCCAGTTAGCCATAGTCTCAGAGGAGTTAGCTGGGCTGGGTGGGAGGAGGAGTCTTTTGAAAGGCTACAACTCACATCAGGCACTGTCCAACAATACACCTTCCCACCCAGCACAAACAGCCCAACAGGAACTAAGCTTACCCACAGTGTTTCCAAATTTACTAGCAGGATGCATGACACTGGGCACTGGTATCTGACTTTTCCACAACTACCAACAAGGCTTTGTGTTCTAAACACCAGGCACTAGTGTCAGCCATCTTTGTCAGTACATATCCACTTGCTCCCAGGAAAGCATAGTTCCAGGGGTGCTGTTTGTGCATGGTGGAATGAGTGTGTGTAGTACAGGGCCTGATGGGAGATCTGGACATTGCAAACACTCCTCCTCCCATCCAGTACCAAAAGCCTACCAGGAACCAATGCTTCCCTGAGAGTGAGTGGAAATGTACTGCCAAAATGCCTGAAACTGATGCCTGGCCTTTGGGGCACAAGGCCATGATGAAGTTGGGGTCGACTCAGACACCAGGCACCACTGTCTGACATTTTAAACGTACACTTCCACTCACTATCTCCACTCACTATCAGGGAAAGCATAGTTTTACGTGCGCTGTTTGGGCTAGGTGGGAAGGTGTGTTTAGTACAGGGCCTGATGGGCGATGGAGTCAGTGCAAACACTCCTCCTCCCACCCAAACCAAACTGATCATCTGGGCCTATGGCTATCTGACAGAGAGGGGATGTCTACTAGTAAGATGGCTAACACTGGGGACTGCTGTCTGAACCTATCATCAACTCCAACATTGGAAATGGTAGGCCCGGAAGAGGCTGTGATCGAGAAATCAGTTATCAGAGACTTACAATTAGTTACCAAATATATTCCACCAGCAAAGCACAATCTTACACAGCAGGAAATAGTAGCTCTCCAAAAATTGCAAAAGAACACTAATATTACCATTAAACCGTGCAATAAAGCTGGTGGTATAGTGTTTATGGATACACATAAATATATGGCCAAAATTACATCTATGCTACATGTTCCAGAACACTATAAGAAGGTGAACAATGCTGTTCTAGACAAATTGAAAATTTAGATAGGGAACACCACAAAAAAAGTCCTTATGCGTGGTAACATCTGTAAAAAAGGAATGAGAGTTTCTGAATAAAATTAACCCAGTGTCCTTTATGGAGTTCCTAAAACACACAAAGATATAAATGATCCTCCATTAGTCCCTATCATATCTTACATCAACTCCAGCACTGAACCGCTTTCCAAATATGTGGATGCCTTCTTATGCACAAAAGTTTTACTCTAACTAGCTATCCAGTGGTCGGTATCAAAGCACGTTAGTGTGATGATATGCAATATCTAGTGAGGGAAAATATAACTTCACCCAAAGGGTGAGCAAGGAAACAATTCCTTTTGATTTAGGTACCCTCACACACCCTAATGGTGTCATGCTTCATCATCGGGTCACCCCGACTCCTAAAAGTCGGGGTGGGCTCGACCACAATGTTGGGAGCTCTCTGAAGATATTTATAGACCAGGGGGGACTAGAAATAAAAAACCTCAGGCAGATCCCCAGTATCCCTTTATTATTGGGTCTGTCTGGGTTATATAAAATTATTTATTCCCTATTCTATTTTTGATGCCAGGGCAACCTACTCGGTCCCGATCTCCGGCACAACGCCGGAGATCGGGACCGAGTAGGTTGAGTGGCGGGGCAGGACTCTTGATGAAGGTTTGACTATAGAGCTACCCCCAATAGCCCTACGATCTCCTGAGACACGGAACTCGTCCGAAGTACGGATGGAATTTCGCACATGACGGATTAATCAATCAGTCTATCACACAAGGAGCAGCTACTCTGCCCTTGCATCAAAAATAGAATAGGGAATTTCCTTTCTATTTCCCAGGGAGGCCACGTTTGCCCTGAAGAAAGTCCTGGACCTTTATGGCCGAACTTGGACTGAAACGTGTTGGCACTAGGGTCTTAGGACCATAATACTCCTATTAAGACCCTAATTTTTAAGTAATTTTATATAACCCAGACAGACCCAATAATAAAGGGATACTGGGGATCTGCCTGAGGTTTTTTATTTCTAGTTCCCCCTGGTCTATAAATATCTTCAAAGAGCTCCCAACATTGTGGTCGAGCCCACCCCGACTTTTAGGAGTCGGGGTGACCCGATGATGAAGCATGACACCATTAGGGTGTGTGAGGGTACCTAAATCAAAAGGAATTGTTTCCTTGCTCACCCTTTGGGTGAAGTTATATTTTCCCTCACTGGATATTGCATATCATCACACTAACGTGCTTTGATACCGACCACTGGATAGCTAGTTAGAGTAAAACTTTTGTGCAATTATTTCAATGGGGAGGCGTCACTCTAACCCTAAAACCTCTCCACCCTTCAGGCAATGAGAAAAAGTTTTTTTCAATAAGCCTATTATATATAGATGCCTTCTTATGCCCTTTTACCAAACAGTATGAGTCCTACATAAGAGATACAGGGGACATGATAGCCAAAATTGAGAATATGCCCTACAAAAAAGAATTTCAATTTCTTGCTACCCTCTGAAATTTAGCTGCTATATACAAACATTCCTCAAGGACAAACCCTAGAGTCTGTGGCATCTCTTCTGGTTAGAACACCTGGAGATCGTCCAGGTCAATTCATTTTGGAATGTTTGGATATAGTTCTGCACAACAACTTTTTAGAATTTAATGACATCATGTATCAGCAGATCAAAGGGACCAGCATGGGGGTTTCCTGTGCCCTCAGTATAGCCAACATCTATATGGGCAAATACAAACGCAGACACATTTTAACGAAATAGCACCCTATTTTGAGTACAATCAATGTTGGCATAGATTTATTGATGATATATTTTTCATGTGGACTGGTGAGGTAAAGTGACCGCCTGAATTTCATCTCATGGTTGAATTTGAGTGATGTGAAATTAAAATTCACAGCAAACTACAGCAAAGATAAAGTCACATTTCCAGACATATCGACACATGCCAAGATCATGGGCTGCAAGTAAGCCTTTTTAGAAAGCCAATTGCAAAAAATACCGTCCTAGAACACCACAGTTTCCATCCAAACAGCCGGAAGGAAAGTTTCCCCTTTGGTGAATTTTTAAGGATCTGGCGCAATTGAACCAACATCAAGGAATAATCACACATGGAGACCAATTTGCAGAACATGCTCCTAGCTAGAGGTTATCCTAAACGCTTGGTGAGACAAGCTTTCAAACGAGCAAGCTAATATAATAAGGATGCCCTTTTACAGGGTCATACCCAACAGGAACAAGAGAGGCTGGGATGCGTTGTGAACCACTCTAATATCAATTTCAAAATAAAAAAGTCCTTGAAAAGTACTGGAAAATTCTTACTATCAATTCTGAATACGATAAACTGCAGAAACCCATCCTTGCCTACAGCACAAACGCTAATCTCAAGGATAAGTTAGTTCCACCATAGGATAGCAACAACCAAGGGGCAACAACAGAAGGCCATTGGTAGTCTCCCCCTATTAAAGGCAATCATAGGTGTGGGACATGTCATGCCTGCGAATCAACCATCACAACCACCAAGTGGGAGTATGGAAGGAGAACAGGGAAACTGCATGACATGACAACTTCCAGAATCACCAATGTGGTCTATCTTATCCTTTCACTGTGTGGTCTAGGGTATGTGGGTGAAACAAGGAGAGAATTCCATACTTGCTTCTCTGAACACAAATCAGCTATCAAAACAACTAAACTCCAAGCACCATTGGTTCAACATTGTTGTGAAAATAAACGCACTGGGGATAAACTGAAATGGCTCATCCTAGAAAAAGTATGGCCCAGGCTTGGGCAATCAATGGAAAAAGTTTGCAAAGAGAGAGAGACATTCTGGATTTTCTCCCTCAGCACAGTGCAAGAAGGATTGAATGAGGACTTTTGAATGGAATGTAACATAAGTTGGCATAGGGCGTTTGTGGCACTCCTACATACTACGTATCAATAGCTCCTCAATCCTTTTCTGGCCATAGCCCAGATATTGGGGCAGTTTTCACACATTCACATTTGACCTCTGTGACTCTGTCAGGAGACCTCTTCACATTTGTGGAACACTGGAATGTGCTATTTGACGGTTACCACTACCCCCTACAGCTTTGACATCATGTTTGGACCATAATAAACCTCATCCGATACCTATATAGGCACACATATACTTTCTTTTCTTTTTCAGTCACCCATATATAGCTTGGGTCACAATCTATGGCTGTGCTACCCAGCAGTTACCTGACATACATTGAGTATTTTGTGGAGCTTTCTAGTCATAAAAAACTGTTTGAGCCCCACAACGGTCTTCCTTAATCTTTACGCCTTTCTTCGCTGTAACTCGCCCTTTCCAATATGGTGGCTGTTTGTTCTGGAGTTTACTGTGCCCGGACAAAACTAATTTGCTGGGGGATGCATATATCAGGCACACACGAAACTTAGACGAAATCCCTCATTCCTAAAATCTTTTAGGATATGTATTACATAGGAAAACAAAATTTTGTTTTTCGTGGGGTGCGTAACATAGTATTGTATATCATCTAAGATGGTGACCACTCTAGCATTTGCTTGAGAGTGCTATAAAGGCAGGTGTGCACGTGACCAGCTGCTATCCGCCCATCAAGCCTGCATATTAGGATCCAGGTAGTGGAGCATGAAAGGACGCCATTTGCAGCAAGAAGGAGATGCACGACGGAAATTACTGCATTTCAAGTAAGGAACAGCGAGGTACTAAGGTTAACCGTGGCAGAGCATAATTTTTGGGGGTAGTATTTAAATGTTATGATGGGAACTCACTGATGAGATTTATGCCTGTAGAAAGAGTGAGACCTTTATTTTCAGCCTGGGTCATTGTGTTGGTAGGAGAGCTCGTAATGGGATTATATGTATAGTGCAGCTGCCTGTCATAGATGGCATGCACATGTAGACGTACTACTATTACCATTGGAACGTGTCCATGTATGGGTGGGACATTACCTAATGGGATTACGGGCACAGCATAGCTGCCTTTGATTTATATCCTGCAATTGCAGACTGTGGTCACGCAGTAAAACGCACCCAACCAAACGCTTATGGGCAAAAGGAAAGCTTTATTCGAGGTAGCCCCTTTAGTCAGGGTAGCACCCCGGTATATAAAGAAGTAACAAGGGTGAACAACAAAAAAAACAATTGAAATTTGGGGCAGTTCGTGAGTGTTACGTTTAATATGTGTCCACTCTAGGACACCGTTCTTGATATGCGTTTCAGTGTGCCTGCGCGGACACCATACTGCCGGTGAAGTCATCAGCTGTGAACTGTCACCGAGTGACAGTTGACAGCTGATCACCGAACTGACGCGACGTTACAGCTCCGGTTTCTGTAGGAGCTTGTGCTGGTTTCCTGATTAAAGAACTTATGCTACCATATTTGAGAGATAGTTCTTACCAGTGAGGTCCTCTTGTTTGTGTCGGTCTGTCAGTGGTTGTGTCCCTCGGCTGGTTCCGTCACCACACCCAGGTGCTTAGTGGAGTTTGGGGACTGTGCCTAGGTTTCTAGCATGTAGCCCTTTTCAGTACCCTTGAGGATAAGAGGGTCTTGGGCTCCCCGAGGTCTTCCCTCCCACGACTCCCGAAAGAAGTATTGGAAAAATGGCACTTGCCTGAAGCCACAGCCCTCCAGGATCGTTGCGGGGGTCGTCTTGGCCTTCTCTTCCTCTCCTAGGCCCCTAGGAACCAGTCCGTCTTCTCCTCCTCCGTGTAGGTGCTGGCCCTCAAAGCAGGTCTCTTTAAGGCGTCTCCTTCTACCTCGGTGTTCTTCTCCGCATCCTATTCTTTCTGGCTGGCATCGCTCGCTCCTGAAGCCTCATCGCTGATTGGTCCGGGGTCGGGCGTCCTCGTGACATATGCCTCAACCGCTAGACCGCTCACTCCGCTTCCGGCTGGGTAAGACAGCGTGGCTATCATCGAGTCCTCGTGTGTCCGCAATGCCGGATCACACAGACCCATATGCAGGGGGTATCATTTGGACCTCGTAGCTGCCTGGTTTTGAAGTCTCGTAATAGTAGACACAACTGCATGTTAGCCCCGGTTGATAATACATCACAGGATTCAACAGAATATCTCCCAGGACCTTAAGCAACAAAAGAGGCAGCAGAGTCTATTTATATGAGGCCCTAAATAACCTGGTCTCAGACCAATATAGATGTATCCAGCCATTGAGATGGCCCATATATTAAAGAAGCACATTTATCCAGTTCCTTCAATAGGTCTACAGACAGTTTTCCATGGAGGAAACCTGGCTCAAGTAGAAGATTATGATCCTATATTCTGCATAGAGGAATATCCTAGGCATCTAACATTCTGTAACACAGAAATCTCCCATTTCTGGCACGTTGCACTGATATATTACACTACATTCTGTTGCCCCATACAGAAGGCCCGCTTTTATTGAAAAACAACCCCCAATTATTAAACATTAGTGGGCACATAGCTGCGCCTGCTTTAACAATGGACCCACAATACTAGATGTGAGGATAGATACTGTATACTGCCCTCTTTGTGCATCAAAGGAACATCCAGCCTAAAATGGGTTACTGATAAGGTCAGTCACTTGCCCCTATGAATGACAAAGTCACAAATGGGGATGTTGGCTTCCCGTTTTCTTTTATGATTACTTTTAATTTCATTTGCAATGTTTTTCTTTCTTCTCAAACTTTTTTTAGTGCACTTAGTTTGATAGCACCATGAGCTATGGGTATTTTCTTTCTTCTGTTCTATTACCTTATCTTGCTTCAATTGATTTTCTTTTCTAGAATATCTGCTTCTGACATGTATGTGCATTAGCACTCAACTACCAGTCTGGTGGAGGTCTCTGATAGGCAGTAGGTCTAAGCAACTTTCATATCGGAGCACTCATAGAATAAACCCTTCACATGCCATAACTGTTCTTAGTGTAAATTACCTTTCTTTGTAGGGCAGTCCCTTTATATGTACCTATCAGTACAGTGTTTGTGTATTTACCCACAGATTTTTCCCCCTCCACTCACCTGAAAGTCACCTATAAGAATAGTCCTGATGAAGGTGGAAGTTAATCCATCCCACCGAAACATACGTTGACCAGATTGCTGGGAACCCCCAAAGGACAGCACCAAAGCAGATTAAAACTGTGATTTGAATTATTTTTTATTAACTGTACAATTAATTAAAATCATTACAGTAAACAATACAAAATAGGCATCGTACAAAAAGATAAAAAAAGTAAAAAGAAAAAAAATTGAAAAGTCGACACAAGATATGTTAAAAAGACTATAAACACTTCTGTTTGTTATTGATGAGGGTACCTCCCCTTCCCGGTGGCCTGCTTGCTCAACCGGCACCCAAGTTTGTTGTCATGGTCCAGTACTCCTACTCACATTTGTGGAGCCCCCATAGCCCTGAAGAGTGACTGCTTTGTAAGTCAATTAGCCCTTCTTCTTGGTGCTCCAAGTTGGAACCACGTGATGGAGCATGCGCCACAGAGCTTGTTCTAGGCCCAGCTGCTATCTTCCACTTGATTTGTAATACTCATCGTCACGGATCAGTTGCGATCATTAGCACCTTTTAAAGTGATCATGATCTGATGTATAAATTTCCTCAGTCTTGCTAATAGCGTCGTGTTTGAGGTAGAAAAGCACAAGGCTGACACTCCACTGCAGGGCTTTATTCCATTGGATATGCTAATCGGACGCAGGAGTCTCCAGCGTTCATTGTAAAGGCTGGGGCAGCAACATTGAAGGTGCAGCCAGGATTCCCTCATGTAGAAGCACAGTCCACACTTTTTAGTTTTCTCTCTGCGGGCCCAGGTGGGGTTAAAATCAGCAATTCCTAACATGCTTAGTCTCATGGAAAGAATGGAGAAAGAGCCTCGATTAGGTAAGGTTGTGCTTTGCCTAAAATGTAAGAGTTATTCAGTGGGTCTAAATGGGGGCTTGAGCGGAGGGATTTAAAGTTGAGTTCAAAAGAGAATCCCCGCACTTGTTTGTTTATTGCTTTTTTCCAAGCATTCAGTGGGATTTCCGGCAATTGTATGCTCTTTTCCTCGATCTTCAGTATGGTGATCGCATTGGCTAGACTAATATGCCAGGCCGAGCATGTTTCCTCGAAGACGGCTCTCAGTTGATGTTTTAGAGATGTAACGGGAGCCTTTAGGATTCTTAGGTACAACTTTAGAATCTCCCCCTGACACAACAAATCTGGCCTCGCCAATTCCAGCTCCAGTCTTATCCTTGCTTTTGTCGTAGACCTCGGGATAAGAAGCACTGATTTGTATGCCTTCGCTTGGGTTAAGTTTAAGGAGGCGTCCTGAGACCCCAGAAAGGCCAAATGGCCATAACTGATTGCTGGGAGAAGTTTGCTTTTAAAACTGTCAATATTGGCACTGCGGATGGGCTGATCAGATGTAGACTCAGTTGCTTTAACAAATATGTGACCTTGTTGGCCTTGGACAACTGCTGTTTCAGGTAGATATTCAACTTGGCCTGTACCGTGAGCCAGACCCCTAGGTAGTTATATGAGGCCACAGTACTAATTAGTAGGTTGCCCATTGACCACTGTGCTTTCTTTTTCCGATGATAGTTCCCGAAAATTACGACCTTGGTCTTTCCCTGGTTAACTTCCAGGTTATTGTCTTGATTAAAATGATTCAAGGCGTTTAGGGCTCTTTGTAGGCCCACCTTTGTGTGGTCTATTATAGCAGTGTCATCGGCATATTGTAGCACCGGCATCCTCACGGCTCCTAGTCTTGGTGCTACTAGACAAGATCTTTTCCAGTCCAGGGAGGACCTGGCTTGGCAGTTCGGGCTGGACTGTTCCCATGAGGCACAGGGTAAAGACCGATTTGCATATGGCTGGGTTCAAACTGGAATGGCAGGGTGAGCAAAAAAACAATGGATTTAGGCCCAGATCTCTGTTCTGGGGTGAATGTATGATATTGTTCTGCATTCTGTCCATCAACTGTTGTTTTTGCATTTGTCACCCCGAGTGGGACGGGTATGCTCAGACGTGAGTCCTGTGTTCTCCATGCCACTGGAATCAAGCTCTCCTGGCTGAAGAGGGGAAACCCCGAAACCGGTCCTAGGATGCTTGTTTCCAGTCCAGAGAGGACCTAGCTTGGCAGTTCAGGCTGGACTGTTCCCATGAGGCACAGGGTCAAGACTGATTTGCATATGGCTGCGTTCAAACTTGAATGGCATGGTGAGCAAAAAAACGATGGATTTAGGCCCAGATCTCTGTTCTGGGGTGAATGTATGATATTGTTCTGCATTCTGTCCATCAACTGTTGTTTTTGCACTAGACAGGATCCTTTTAGGGCATCTCCCAAGTCCACGGTGTATAAGTTGAAGAGGATGGGGGCCAACACACATCCTTGTTTCAGCCCATTATTCATAGGTATTTTAGGGGACACACTGCATGCGCTTGTTTTGACCCGCACCCAAGTGTCTTCATAGAGCGATCTTATTGCTTTTAGGAGGGTTGATGGAATGCCCCAGTTTTCTAATTTCCGCCATAGTCTTTATCGAAAGCTGTACTGTAGTCGACAAAACAGCAGAAAAGTGGGGGATGGTCTTCCTTGTTGCTTGAGCTGATAGGTGCACTATCGCAAGCACATTGTCCTTGGTCGATGACTGTGACCTAAAGCCTGTCTGATAGAAAGGAATGATGGTATTTTCTTCAGCCCATGTCTCCAGATCTTTCCATAGGAGACGTGCGTAGGCCTTGGCCTCGAGATCAGGCAAAGCTATGAGCCTGTAGTTTGAAGGCTTTAGGCAATCCCCTTTTTTAAAAATGGGGACCAATATAGAACCCCTTCAGGAGTTAGGGGTTATGGCTGTCAGAAAGGTGTAGTTGTAGAGAGGAGTTAGAGTTTCTGCCCAGAAATCAGGGGCTTTTCTGAAGACCGGTGCAGGAATCTCATTGGGCCCACGAGCCCAGTCGTTCTTCATGGTCTTAAGAATCTTGATGACCTGTTGGGAGTTAATCTGGGCTGGGAGTATACAGTGTTCCTCAAAATTGGCACTCTCACCCATGATGCACTTATCATGGCTAGACAGCATCTCTCCTGTTTTTGTGCTCGATTGCTGAAGTTGTTCCGCCCCGCGTCTGGTCTCTGAGACTCTATCTTTTTTAGGCGAGGCAATTGAATATAACTGCTTCACGTGGATCAGCCAATCTATTTCTGCTACTCCGTTTTCTCTTGGGACTCCTTGGTTACTCAACTGATTAATGTGTCTCCACAATCTCGATAGGTTCTTCTGCTTGAGCAAGGAAAAAACTTTAAGCCATTCCCTCTCAATATTGGCTTGTTTATATTCCGACAGTTTCTTCCTTAAGGCTGTCCTCAATGATGAGACCAGGGTGCCCCCCGTTTGATTACCCGTCCTGTTCTTCAGTGCAAGGGCATTGCGCAAGAGCTGCTTGCATTCTATTATTTCTTTAGTAGGGCTGATTCTTCCTACGCTACATGGCCCTGAAGATCTGAGGCGTATGGACTTGGAGTGGCCCATCTTCGCTTGTAGGTCCTCAACTGTGTTCTCCCAATCATTTATAGGTGAGAACAACGTTAATGAGCTCCCTGCCTGTTTCTGATCCAGCTACGTTTGCAGCTTTTTGTTCATCTTATCAGACCATTTGATCCTCCTCAGGACGCTGTGATTTTCGTCCCCTCTTGACTCTCCAATGACTTGTAAAATAGTGGCTGATGGTAATTCCAGTTGAAACGCCGCTCTTAATGGCCTATGGTCACTTTCCGATCTGTCCTTGACTGCAAAGTTTTCTAGCCTGGCTGCCATCCCTTCACTGGCCATGATGTAATCAATTCTTGAGATGTCTCAGAAGGTAGGTCGAGGATGCTAGGCATTAGGGTGGGCTGTTTTCAGTGCATGGGTTGAGGTCAATGTATGATTATTAAGGAGGTCAGAGTGGAGAGCTGCCCTATTCAGTCTGTGGGGGGAATCAGCTCTGTCAAGATCCTTCAAGTTAAAATCCCTGGCTAGAATGACCTCGTGAGATTTATATTTGGTTAAAAGGTCATCTAGTTTCTTTGATAGGGCATACATTTGATCTTTTAAGATGGTCTGTGCTGGAATGATGTAACAATTTATGATTAAAAGGCGTATTTGATGTTAGTTAAATTTCAGTCAGCCAATCAGCAGGGCTTGCAGTCCAGGTAAATTCAGGTTAGTGTCTGTAACAGTGAGTGCACTTGTGTGTTTTATGAAGACCGGCAGGCCGCCCGCCGCAAATATTCCTTTTTATTGCTGTGACGAAATTTTCGTGGTACCAGGCCAGTGGGGTACTCGACAAGGCCCAGGTCTCTTGGAAGCAGAGTATGTCTCCAGTTTCCAGAAAATTCTTTAGGTTTTTGTTTTCTCTTATTTTAGTAATCCCTGCTATATTCCATGATATTATGGTTAGTTGCTTCTTAAAAAACGTTCCTCCATTGGCCTTGCCCGTGGCGGACCTAGAAGTGTTGCTGTTAGGGATACTGCTGCCGTCTTATTGGAGTTCCAGCTGGAACTGGTGGAAGGGGGATTGCACAAATGGCCTGATGGTTGTTCTTGTATGAGATCAAAATCCCAATGAGGCCCGTCGAACCCGTCCGACTGCTGCAGAGGAATCCTGAACTATTTTTCCCTTGGAGGACCGACCACAGTCTCTTTTCCCCATTATCTGGATGCGCCAGTATCTGCACCTCACTGCCCCATTCGGCAAGTTGTGGAGAGTTGTTCAAATCGGCTTGTACTGTTTCTTTTTGCTTCAGGCCCACCACAGTTGAATCACCATGTGTGTCCCCCTTCATACTCAGAAATCTCACCCATTCTATATCCCCTGTCTGTATATGGTCCAGGGTAGGCAGATTTTGAAAGAGACGAAAAATATTTCCCTGATTTGAAATATCATGCTGACCTGTGCTGAGGAATCTCGGGGTGAGGACAATCTCATAAACAACTCTTGGTGAGGCCGGGGTTTGGGCCGCTAACCCCCTTCTTGGGGCCAGTTGAGCCATACTTGGTCCCGGGCTGGTATTTCCTTGAGCGGTTCTTGTGGATACTGCTTGGGGCCACTTACGGTAGTCTTTCTTGCGCCTGGTGCCAGACTGGCACCTGTCTCTTGGCTGGAGAAGGTTTGGACCATCTGGCTGTGGTGAAATTGTGGCCATTGCTAAAATGGACGTTGTTTCCGCCGGTGCAGAGCTTATTCCAGTTGTTAATTCCTTTCCTGTGGGCTGGGCTGGACTTATGAGTGCCTTTTGGCCATTTGCGATAGAGTTAATTGATGGTGTTAATTGGATATGCTGAGCTCCAGGAGAAAGAGCAGAGGGGTTGGCCTTCTTGACCCAATTTTTTGGGAAGAAAATTGGGTAGAACTGTGTAGCTTTGGTATCTCCTCGTGATGGTTGATTGTCAATCTTCCATAACTGCAATTGTCTCCCTCTTAACTTGGTCTTTTTCTGTTGTTTCTTCAACTTCTTTTTCGCTCTCCTTGATATGATAGGCTCATGAGTATCTTTCTCGGTCGAGGTGTGTTCCTGCGGGACAGTTGCAAGCGTGACATTGCCCCTACTTCCCTCGTCTGTTGAGCTTTGTATACCTTGAGCTGTTTTGGAGTTGAAGGTGGGATTCTTGGTCCTGTGTTCTATGCTTTGAGATCATACAACTGTTGTTATTGGTCCAAATTCAGCCCCTCTTGTCTGGCCCACCACCTGGAGGGGAATATAAGCCTTTGCCCTGGATTCTGTGTTAATCAGAGTCAACATCTCCCTTTAACCTTTGGCTATCTCTACAATGCCAACCAGGACCTCCGGGAGAGATGCCCAGTTTTCAATGAGGGTTACACAATGACAAGAGCAGTCCTCCGGGTTGGAGGCCAGGTGCTGAGTGAACCTTTTATCTAAGTCCTCCACCCTGTAGCTTATATTGACTAAGCAGCCTGCGATTGCGTGTAAGAGGTCTATTTGAACTTCCATCTTAGATGATTGCCACAATAAAGCTTTAATGGTGGCGCTGTTCGTCTCGGACGTAGGTAGTTTCTCCAGATTTACATCTGTGCTGTTGTTAAGGGTATTGTTGTCTGCTTTTGAGTTGGAGAGGAGTGGAGGGGCAGTTGACCCCCATCCCAACAAGTTTGGAGTTAATTCTAAAGTTCTTTCAATTTTTACGCCTAGGCATTGGAGAAACAATGCTGTAAGCTCCCCTGCCACGGGGGGCTCTATACACACCACTGCTGGTTGACACCTTGGGCTCGTAGGTTTTGGTGGCTGTGCGATGCTTTCTATGTTTTGATGTTCCGGACAAAAAGTTGTGTGCTGATGAATTTGCGCCAATGTCACTGCCTTGGGAACAACTTTGATTGGGGCTGTTTCAATGATGGCATTATGCCCCTTGTCTATGAGTCGGGGAGAGGTGTGCTCACTAAATGAGCCATTGGACTGTGCAGAGACAGGTTGCCTGCATGCTGTGCCCACCATTTTGCGTCCAACTCTGGGCCCCACGCCGAAAGGTGGGCCATCCTCAGATATGAGGCTGTGGCCATGAAAGCTTTCACTCGGCCTTTAGGGGCTACTGTCGTGAACTACGCCCAAGGCTCATGGGGACGGTCACAGGCTGCACCTGACCTAGTCAGGCCACCTCCGTGACGCCACCGAGGGCACACTCTCGCCGCTGCCGCTACCTAAAGGCGGCTGCGCTTGCCGTTGCTGGATGCTGGCTGCCTAATGCCTTGCCTGGGCTCACCTGTCTCATGCAGTGCCTTGCTCCCTCGCTGGTGTGGCAAAGAGTTGGAGCGATGCAGCACACCGCCACTGCCTACCTGCACCTGCACCGCTGTGTGAGATGCCCAGCTGCACTCGGCCACACTCTCCTGCCCGACTTGCCGGTTGGCCCCCCGCGATGCTATGAGTTGCGTAGCGGTGGCCGTGCACAGTCGGTCGGGCAGTGGCGGACTGAAATGATACGGTGATTCAGCAATTCAGCGTTTTCTGGGTTTCCAGCAGTTTTCAGCGGTTCGGCGGTTTCAGCAGCTTCCCTCATACATCCACGCATCTACCATCCACAACAGGCTCTCGAGCAGCCAAAAAACTGTGATTTGCTCAGTCCGCTATCTCTGTAATTGGTGTATGACAGTCAATTATTGAGGGTTTCTCACCGTATTCTTTTGTGTGAGATTGTTTGGTTTTTGAGAGTGTGGTATGAGAGATGAGATTGCTTCATGTAAGGTTAGTTGATTGGGGTTATGTGCTGATATTATCATGACTAACACATTTGTCTTTTCATGTATGTTATCTGTAAATAATATTTGTTGTATAGGCCAACTGTATTAGACAACAAATTAATTGTTTATCATGATTTTACATACACTTTTATAAATATATATGCTATAATTATTAAAATTAAAAAAGAAAAAGATGGATAAAAATGTATATATTTTTTGCACATTTGAGTATGGCAATATTGATTTCTGTGGGACAGCCCATTGTGAGCCTTGTGTTGGGCATTAGATAAATAGATATAGGTCTGACAGGAGTATTGGGTTAATCCCCTTGGCTCCTGGATCTTAAAAGTATATTTACGGGTACATTTTTTAGAGGATTCTTGACCTATCATCATTATCATCATCATATGTCTTTATTTGGTCAGAGAACCATAAAAGACATTACAAAAAACACAGTATATAAAAACAGATTTAAAAACCTAGCCTAAAACCCAATGAAAATTGGTTATAATGAATACACTACACAGGTAAAAAATCAATCAGTATTGAATCCTATATGGGTTCCTAAAAAGGCTTATGCCCCCACCACATAGAGGTTAAAAAACATGACACAGCATATACTATTGGTATCTGAGTGTTGTATTTCAGAAGCCTAAAAGCTTCTGCGCAGCGCCTTATACCTAGATTCTTGCACAACTGTAGCACCCACCTTTGCCTTTTTTTATTATATTCCGGACAAAAAAATAAATATACATGGTGTTCATTCTCCTCTACGCTGCTGCCTGCTGGGCGCTGCAGGTCTGAACTGCCAGCCCACTTGTTGGCAAGTGCACGCAGAGGGAGGGAGCCGTGCCTGAACTTTAGATACTTTCCTGGCTAGTGCCTGTTTTATCTCATCTAGATATGGCTCTAGGTTATAGATATCCTTTATTTTTAAAAAGTTAAATGTAAGAGAACCAGTGGCTGGAATTTCGTGTAGTTGTGCAAGTTTACCCCGAGTAGCTACTGACTAGTTGTTTGTGCGATATTGTGGTACAGGTTGCTTCTGGGTTGCTCCAATGACTCTCCCTGCCTATATTGCAAAAACCTTCCTTAATATATGCAAACAATACCAGCTTTCCTATACCAGGGAGTCCCAGTACCTCCTATAGTTCAGTCCTATACTCAGTCAATTCAGGGGTCATCCTAATCGCCACCAGAATGTTAGAGGACTACAGCCTACTTCTGTAATTGGTCTCACCCCTAGTTCCAAGCGCAGTGGGGTAAGTGGAGAACTCACTGGAAGGCTAAATAGCTATCTGACGAAATTGTTTTCAGTCTTGATAATGGTATTTGGAGAACGATGCCCCCAAAGTTCTGCCTCATACATAGCAGCACCCCTTAATTGGGTTTTATGGATCTCTATAACTGGTTCTACAGGCTTGTGAAAACAATTTCTATGTAGCTTAACCAGCCCACTTGTGGTCTGGGCTCGCTTGAGACTTGATTTATTCATTTGCGGCCACCAATCCATTTTTTCTATTAGGGTGAGGGCTAGATAGTCAAAAAAGACACCCTCTCAAGTGGGATGCCATTAATATATGGATTGGGATGAGTCATGCTGGCGGGGTTTGAAGACCATATATTTCGTCTTCTGTACATTGATCTCCAACCCCCTATTTCTGCAAAACTCTCCAAAACCATCAAGGATTCGCTGGATACCCATTGGTGTTTCGGAGAGCAAAAGGGTGTTGTCTGCAAACATCAATGCCGGCACAATCTTAAGCACTAGCTTGGGGGCATCCATATCTTTCAGCCCACTCAATACACTAACCAAGCCATTAATGTGAATACAAAACAGTGTAGGGGCAAGCACACAACCCTGTCTGACTCCTCTATTGCCTGGGATAGGTGGGGTAAGTTCCCCATGCTTCCAATACCTAATTTGGGTGAAGTTACTTTCATGGAGTCACCTTAACAGGTTTATGAGATAGTGGGGGACTCCAAAATCACTTAGTACTGCCCAAACAGCATTTCTGGGCACCAGATCAAAGGCACTGTTTAGATCCACAATGACCACATAGAGGATACCTCCCTCCAAGCGCACCATTTTCCAATAGAGGAGCTAGAGACTAAATATCTGATCGATAGTGGATGTTTTTTCTCTAAAGCCAGCCAGGTCTGAAGACGATCCAACAAAACTCGAGCAAAGATTTTTTGGGTTATATCAATCAAACTGATTGGCCTATAGTTGGTGTGCAATAAAAGAGACCCAAGTTGCGGGGAGTGCCATCCCCTGTAATATGGCATTTAAAAAAACCCACAAGTATGGCCCCAAATTTAGGCTCAGCACAGAAGAGATCCCCGGGTATCTTATCCAGTCCTGGAGCTTTGCTGTGGGCTATTTGGTTTATGGCACTAGTAACTTCAGTCAGTGTCAACTCAGGGGTCTCGTGTAGGAGTTTTGTAGTGGCTGAGTTATTGGAGTCAGAATACTGGCCTCAGCCTCTTGTGGAGAATAAAGGGCCTGGAAATGCTCTTTTCGGTCGTCAGCTGCTATATTGGGGTGTAAGGCTGGGTTTCCATTGTTGCTGCCTATACTGTCAATACCCCAGTAGACTTTCATATACTTAGCAACTAGAGCCTGCTTCAGGGATGCCCATTGATCAACTTCCCATATTTATTTTGCAAATATGATACTATCTTAATAAGGGGACCTCGCTGTTTTAATTTGGATTCCATTCTTGGATTTTATAGCCTCTATCAGAGCCCTCTTTGCCTCCCAACATTTGCCATAAAGAAAGACCGCTTTACCTTTGCCCCCCCGAGTGCTCACAGGCCAGAACGTGTCCACCAGAATAACTGTCAGTGGCTCATGCATCTTGGCAACTTCTGTAAGGGATGTAGCAGTACCATCTGTGGACTAAGCTTTTCTAATTCCAGGAGAGTTGCTATGATTGATTCATATAGATAGGCCAGTTTTTCAGGCGACTGTTCGATCCATGTCCACCTGATTTTCCTCCTATTGTTGGTAAGTGTTAACCTATTGTCTACTGGAGTAGTGGAGTCTAAGTTATTCCCAGTGACAGGCAACTGCAACTCCAAGATCAAAGCATTATGATCGCTATCATGTTATGGAAAACAGTCAAGTCAACAACCCTACCCTGGGTCGGGTCTAGTGGCTCAGTGGACTAATGGGTCACCTGCAGCGGCCTGTGTTTGACCTCATAGTCACAGGTTCAAATCCCGGCAGGCCCACTCAGCCTTTCATCCATCCGAGGTCAATAAAATGAGCACCATTGCGTTGGGTAACAACAAAAATCTGCTATTCAGCACCAAGATACCCGTAGTGGTGAACGTGAGCTCTACAAATACACATGTTATGTTATGTTAAGTTACCCCAAATCCTGGTTTCCACCAGGATGTAATCTAAGATGGAAGAATGGCCGACCCTATTAAAGGTTTGTTTGCCAGGAGAATCAGATTTGTTTCAGCCATTACAAGCTCTTACAAGCTCTTAGGGAGTGATTTAAGATGAGTGACTAGATCTGAAGGGCCAATGGTGTCTATGCCCTAATTGGAGGGATTTTAGGCTCAGGAAAAGCCCAGATAATGTATTAATTAGAGGGTATTTTACCATTAAAATCATTCAAGGGTTTGCTTTTAAGGCCTGAGACATTCTAGGACAGTATCTTCAGCTTGTTCAATCCATGTTGTTCAGCTGTGATAACCAAGTGGGTGTCAGGCTTTGATAGTGATTCGCTCCCGATCAGATCACTGGGACTCTTTCCGAAGGGGCTGGTTTGTACTCCCTCCCGTAACACCTGGTCATTTTCAAAACTAGGGGTTTCCGGAGTTCCTAGAATATTACTCTGAATGCGGGGATTTATGAAACTGAAGTAAGCTCCCTCATGTGACCCTATGTTTTAAATCAGGACTTTGTGTTTCTGGTAAACCAACTATGTTTATATGAATATGGGTATCAGTAGGACTATAATGCATTCATAAGGTGATCCTTAGTGTGCACACTCGTGGACGTGGGCCTTTCCATTACACCACCACTGTCCCTGTCTCTTCGAGTCTTTCTCCTTTGCACCATCTTATTTTCCAACCCTGTCCCCTGCAAAATACCCATTTTGTCCTTCATAATTGTCCGTGTATCCCTCTCCAGTAGATCTCTTTGTTGGGTAGTTACTTGGTCATTGGTTGGTTTTAATACAAGTCAATCTACCTTTTCCAGCACCCCAAATCTGTTTGCCCCAGGCAGATTAAATAATAATGGTCTTGATTGTTGCTACTACAGTCCCGGTAGAGATTGTCTTTGATGCCACCCATCCTGCATTTAACCTTTACCTGCCATGATTGAGCCATTACATTTGGGATATAAAAATAAGTAAGTGGGAGAAACCTAATTGCCATACCTGCATCCTGAACAAAATAGTTCATCTGCAGTAAATGCTGTACTAGCCTTGGGCTTTTAAAATTCATTACAACAAAGTTCCCTTGTAGATATGTTGGTCTATTGCCCACCCAACTAACCCTGTGGGTCATGAGGATTTCACCTGCATGAGTGTAGGCAAAGTGGTGATACCTTACCAGCCAATGCAGGCATTTATTTTTGAGCTCTAACTGGGCTTCCCTATGACCTGCTTTGACTTCAGGTATGCCTGCTAGTACAAAAGCATATGGGGATGAGGGAGATTTATTTACCGTAAATCGTCCTCACATTCCATGCTCCTACTCATGTTCCCATGCCTTTCCCTACCCCCTTTTTCCAGGGACCCATCTGAGCCCATACTGTTCCTCAGAAAGCCCTTGGTTGGTGGGGCTCACTTCCCCTGCGGTCCAGTGTCTGTGCTGGCTTTAGCCAGGGCTGTGGTCAAATTTTCCTTCCGGCGTTCTTTACATTTTCCCAAGTCCTTTGCAATGCCAGTATCTATATGAAAAAAGAGGACAGATCCACTTGATCTGGCCAGAGCGGGCCTCTCAGAGGTATTTCCATCCCTATTATCCCACATATTAACCAACTTGTCAACTACCAGGGGGGTAAGCTCATTTCTCTCAATAGTTCTAATCTGGGCACGTATATCTTCCATCAGAGTAGCCAACCAGGGTGGGAATGCCACATCTAATTGCAGCTTGGCCAATGTCCAGAACCTGGTTGCTCGACAGGTCTAAACATACGGATGCCCCATCATTGAGTTTTTTTCACTTTACCCCTCCCTTGTACCTTGCTTCAGTTTACTAGGCTTTGCTGAACCTTTGTTCTCACCCCTATTTCTCAAAGATGATTTGGTTGTTTTTCCTGATTCAATACCTGGTGCTTGCAGAGTCAACACAGGGGTTCCTTCCAAATAACTACTAGCTAAAAGTGGGGCTGAGTCAGTCGAGCTACTTCAAAAGTCTGGGGTTAATGACAGCCTTCTTTCCGTGAGTTCTATCTCTGTGGTCACCACACTTATAGCCCTCTGGAGCATCTGATCAATTGATGTTTGTAGCAAGGGTGGGGGTTATAACTGGCCTGCACTTGCTGTTTGACATTATTGAATTGTTTCTCCATTTTTGGTCAATTGTGGGGTGTTTAATATGACCCCTGTAGCTGTGTTCACCACAAATAGCAAAACCTTTAGGCTTGTACTTGGAGAGATACCCTAGGAAATGGCAGAGCAGCAATACAGGAGAAGAGCAAAATAAATAGATCACTTACGGCCTGTCTTGTCTACTTTTGCCATCTATCAACTCGGCTGCTACCAAATGTTGCCAGGGTACCAGCTAAAGAGACTAGGAAATGTTCTGGTGTATCTGGGGGACGTGCCAAGGATGCTGAGTGTTGACTGTGCTAACACCAACTCGGACTGCTCAGGTGGGTAGGGGTGGTGGGAGACCTGCACCATCATGCAGCTGGTTCTGATGATGAGGAGCACTGAATTTGTCCAGGTCGTCAGGATCCTCAGGAACATTTAACAGCTGCATGCAGCTCAAAACCAATGACTGGACCCTTTCATATCTAAAATTGATGACCTGACTGCGGTGCAGCGGAACATTGTCACACCCCCCTGTGTGCCCACAACATCCTGTGCATCAACATCAGCACAAGCCACAGGAAGGGATGTGGAGAGACCCCATCACCACTGCTGCCTGCACCCTAGGGTCGCCCCACAAAATGTGGAAAGTGTCATCCAAGGAAGAATCCCTAAGAGAGAGATGGCTATGCATCACCCACAGGAAGTGTCAATCTGCCCCTGATATACTCCATTGTGTGCCAAGTGTTCACTTTGTTGACTGTCATTGAACTGTTCCACATTGGATGGAGGGTATAAGTTGGACTTTGAACTCAAATAACTGTTGACTTTTTCTACAAACACTACCAACTCCTATCTCCACTTTTTTTTTTTGCCATTATGAGGAATGGTCTACATACGTCATGCACTAAGATACATCACTTTTCACAAAATACTTGCTCATGTCGTGACTTTGAATCACAAGTGTACAGATTGAAATGATGCACAAAATCACAAAGAGGAAAGCGTAAACAACATTGGGAAGAAATCACTTACAAAATGTCAAGTAATAGCTTGTGAGTGTAGGAGAGTAGGATGTGCTTCTTATGGTTACCCCCACTTTTTGCTGCTGTAACACTGTTTTTTGACTTTAGTCTGGCTGGGGCCCTGCTATCCAGGACCCCAGCCTAGCTGCTTCCTCTCTAAATTGATTCCTAGTACCTTAAGTACACAACAGATTGGATTCTGAGCTGCCCTTATAAGTCCCTAGTATATGGTATACTATGTACCCAGGGCATAGGTACCACAGAGGCCTACCAGGGGCTGAAGCATGTATTATGCCACCCCTGGGAAGTCCTCCAAAATGACACCACAGGTCTGCTACAGCAGCCTGGGTAAGGTGGTGCATGCACCCCTTACTGAGATATAGTTTTACTATATCTCACCTATCACTGCACATATAAACCTATCAGTCACCCCTATGGCAGGCCTTATCAATCCTGAAGGCAGGGTGCTTGGTTTTGTGTGAGAGGGTGCCCATGCATGAGCAGAGCCCCTCTGCAGCCTTCAGAATCTCTTCTCCGGGGTTGTCTGTGATGCAGCCCGACCATATACTCTTAAGTGCATTATAACCAAATGGTAAATGCTAACTTTGGACTGGCTGCACTGAAACATGTTGTGTTTGGTGTCAAACACCTTGGAATCATACCCCCACACTAGTAACTGGTGTGGGAGTATGGTTCCACCCTTCTAGAGGGAGATACATGACAGCACAACACAAAAGAGCCCTGGCATCACAAAATGGATGCTGCAGCTACAGACACGAGTCTGGCCTCCTGATGCTGACCGAAACTCCAGCAGGGGAGGCCTGGACAATAGGTTTCCTGTCACAGGGAGGTGTTACCACCTCCTAGACAGCCTTTAGTGTATTGCGGCTGGGTGGGTGCACTCTGAGAGTGCTTTGCAGTCCTGCACTGGGGGCACATTTGGTGTCCCTGTGCATAGTCCAGCTCAAACCGGTTGCAGGGGCTACCAGCCCCTGCTCTGGTGTGAAACTGGACAAAGGAAATGGGTATAGCCACCCCTCTTTCCAAACCCTCCCATAAGTGGGTCCCCTGAGTTACTCCAACCCCTTCCTTGGGTATAAAGAAGGAACCTCTGAAAGCAGAACTTAAGATATTCCTGGACAAAACTCTGAAACTGAATCCTGGCAATCTGTTCAACGCCAGATGACTGAAGAATCTCCCTTGGGGTAAAGGAGTTACTCCCCTGCTTGGCAGGCACCAATGAAGCATCTGTCTGGTCTGCATCTCTGAAGCTCCTGCCGGACGCCAGAGGTGGATTTCCAGACTTTCCAGAGGCTGAGCCGAGCCCTCAGCAAAGCTGAGACCCGTGGCCCTCGTGGGTACCATGGAACCGGAACCCCTGGACACTGTGCACATTTGCTAGTGCAATAGCTTCTTGACATATCTTGAGGCTGTGCCTTGGGGTACTTGTAGCCCTGACCCCAAGCAGTGAATCCACTTAAGATTGCTGGCCTGCCCACTCCAAGTGACCCGTGCGCAACCATTTTGTAATTCCTCTTGAGGCCCCTTCACGATCCCTTGTCCATCAACTTGTGGGTCCCTGAGAAGAGTAACTTTAATTTTATAAGGCTTCCCTGGTTGCTAAAGACGTGCCCTGACTCTCCATTGCTTGCGGAGTCCCCAGGACCTTGCTGGTCCGCACCGAAGCATCTTTCTTCTTTCTGCATGGGTTGCTGTTGCCAAGGCTTGTTGTGTCCAATCCAGGCACCGACACTGCAGCACTTGACATCCTTTGTGCAACAGCTCAAATCCATCTCCTGGTCATCCTTGACGCCTTCTGGTCCTCATGGCTGAACAGTCAAGCTTCACCTCTTTTCACCTAAAACACCCGACCCCGGTGGGCATTCGTCTATCGTGCCCCTGGTCACTGGCAAGTGACCCAGACTCTGTCCCCTCTGCTTTCAGGTTCTTCCCATCTTCGATCCAGGCTTGGATCTCTTCGGACACAGCACTTCTTCGCCAGTGGCCATTGAAAACGACGACGCGACCCGACACCATTTGACACCTATGCACCGGCTTCCCTGGGTGAGGTAACTCGAGTACTCCAGTGCTCCCGTGGGTGTTGCCCCTAGAACTGTCTAAGTCCAGGAAGGTTTGGTCCTAGTCCATTTCCAAGCGTCCTTTAACTTTAAAAATCTAACCGCGACTTTCCCCATAGAAGCTAATGGGAGCTCGCGGCTGTGTTCTCACACTGCACACGGCTCCCGTGGGTCCCCTGTGTCACTACCTTGGGTGGTTCCTTGGGGTCCCAGCGATTTTACAGGCTCTAGACCTTGTGTCTAGTAAAGTTGTGGTTCTTATACCACTTTCTTAGTATATGGTTTGGTCCGGCCCTAGGGCCTAATGTGTATTGTGCTATTTTGCTGTAATATTTGAAGTGTAACATATGTGCTTTTGCCTCTAGCCTCATAAAGAGACTAGAGCGGTGTGTTTAGGAATAAATACCTATATTTTATATATATACCTGGTGTGGTCTCCTTTCATTTAGCCACTCAAGAGATTATAGACTGGTAAAACAAGCTGCTTTACATTCCTTCAAGACTTAGCCTGAAGGCTGCTCTCCATAGCTACCACTAGTATAGCTTTCAATAAAGGTTGTCTTTAACCTATCATCAATAAGGGGTTGTTTGGACTGGTGCAAGGTGCCTGCTATAACTATTGGACAGCATATAGCAGGCCAACTTCTCACTGTGAGTAAATATACCTTGTCACAGCATGATAGATAGACACAACCTCTTATACATGATACTGATTGAATGTATTCCTACTATGGACAAAACGTTCACCATTTCCAAGCACAATTATCATCTTCAGCAAACCAGCTCATCATGGTCCATGTTTTGTTTCAAAATAATCTTTGGATGTGTGAACACATTCAAGGCACACCTCAATGTGGAGCACAGGTTTTTTTCCAGATACTACCTGGCACCTTTACACAAACTCAGATGACATGACACAGTAACAAAATGCCCAAAAATTTAGAAACAGACTATCAGGTCAGAAGGAAGTGTGTGCCAGGGATTTCCACAACAGTTCTATGTTGTAGTATGTCACAGCATCATGGATCTGGTGATGTCACGACTCTGCAGCAGAGATGGCAACTTACCCTGGTAAGGAGAAACATAGAACATAGTCAAGAACTCAGGAATAATGTAGCTTAATATTGCAAACTATGTCAGCTAAAGCACAAAAGTGTCAGTGTGAACACAAGATAGCATTGAGGGTAGCACTGTACATGTTAACCTGCACATTTAATTGATCCATCTCAGGATAAACCTAAGGATAATTATCATTCAGTTACCGGCATACATACTCATTCTGCAACAGCAACACACAAACACACAATTTGAGTTTGTCATCTACTATCATTGCATGCTTACACTCATGTGAAAAAGTTGTGGATAAGTTATTGTCTCTAAACCCCACCATCATCCTCATCACCACCGGAATCATGCCACAAGCCTGGATCCTCCTTCGCTGATGGATGCTGGTTTCTGTCATCCAGTATGAGGGGAGTTGCCTTCGGTATTGCGAGGTTGTGAAGCATGCATGAAGCTGTCATGATCTTGCATACCTTTAAAGGGTCCTATTGGAGGGCTCCTCCTGTGCGATCCAGACACCGAAATCTGGTTTTCAGTAGCTCAAATGTCCGCTCAACAATTCGCCTGGTCTGACCATGGGCCTCTGCAGGGATTACAGGGTTGCGCAGTTGCGTCAGCAACCAGGGAAGGTTGTGGTATCCAGAGAACACAGAAAAAAGTTCAGTTGTCTGACAGCATAGCACTTTCTGACATGCAATCGACACACACCACAACGTACACATAAAACATCACCTACCAATAAGCAAGGCCCAGTCACGTTGCAGCTGAGGCATCATATGGGGGATGGCACTGTTCCTCATGATGTAGGCATCATGTGCCAAGCCAGGGAAACATGCACAGACTTGGGATATGGAGATGTCAGCCAAACACACCACATTGATGGAGTGGAAGTGCTTTCTGTAGCGACAGACATTTTCTTTGGTCTGTGGTGGTACCAAAGCATCATGGGCTCCATCAATTGCTCCAATGACGTGGGGGATATGTCCCAAGGCATAGAATTCACCCTTGATGTCTGAAAAGTCACAGGGTGTTGGAAACCATATGCACTGGTCCAGGAAATGGAGCAATGCCTCCAATACATCACAAAGGACATGACTGAACATTGCTTAGGACATTCCACCAGATGTTGCCACAGTATACTGGAAGGAACCAGTGGCAAAGAAATGTATGGTAGCCAGAACCTTCACCTTGGGTGTCAGTGCAGTTGGATATGTGGGACCAGGCAGCAAATAAGGTGTCAAATGCTCAGCCAACTTTTTAATTATTGGCCTTGCAAAACAGTATTTCCTTATTGAATCAAGTTCTTCCATGGTGTGCAGGTCTGTAAAGGGCCTGTACACTGGTGGTCATCTGAGGTACCTATGTGTAGAGTATAAAGACAGTTGGTGTTGGTTCCAAATCTACAAACTAACATGCATTTATACAAACAGAACATGAAATGTGAACACAAATTATACTGTAGAATATTTGAAATACATTTGTCAATGAATATGGTTGATCTTAGATACATATCACATCATTATGACCCTTGCCTGATCTGTTACCAAGGTATGGTGACGCAGCAATTTGAGTGCCATAATGACAAATTCACTAGTGTCTGTCACCGTTCATGTTAATCAAACAGCACATAATCAACAACTCCCCCAAAAATAAGCCAAGATATTGTTTAGTGATAACAATTATATGCTTAAAATGTACCCATAAAATGTACCCACATAAGGATCGAGTAATGCCAGATATGTGGGACACCATATACACACCATATACACACAGCATCTCAGAATATGCACACTACTGTTGAAGGGTGGACACTGTCATGTTGTCATGTCTGCATTACACATACAGTCACACACACAAAACATGAACAATGTAGGAGTTGCATATATAGCACCATCATCAACTTAAGTCTGGGACACAAAGATACACTAGTAATTCACATAACAAACACAAGCTGATTTGGCTACATAATGTCGCGGTCTACTCATTCAAAGGTAAATGCTTTATTGATGAATTACACACAAAACATTCACAGTCAGAAAAGACACAGATTGCACACTGGGTCACACAGTCCCCAAATGCAGTGAATATATAAAGAATATATATAAAGAATACAATTGTACATCCCCAAAAAGTCATTGGCACTGTGACCAAGCCTAGGAGGGTAAATGGTTTACTTTTGTATCATGTTGGTAGTAACCTCAAAATCAGTGTGTCACGTGCCCCTCAAGGTTAGCTCCTCATGGGAGAGTGACCTATTCATTTAAAGGTTCATTTCAGTTTGAACAAAATGCTTCCACACATGTAATGCACATAAATACAACAGTTAGAGAAGTGTCTGCACTGCTGACTAATTATTGAAAGGATGTGGTAGCCACATCCGAAATGTTTCCGACAGAGAATTTGGCAACAAGCTGTTATGATACCGATTCAAACACAGCCATTGGCTGCAAGTTGTTATGGTGACAGATGGGGGTGAGTTTTCAAAGAACGCGGTAGCCACATGCTAACCAATTCGGACACAGCCATTGGCTACATGTTGTCATGGTAAAATAGGCGCATTTTGGCTTGTTTCCTCATCAAGTGGAAACCGAGTCGGTAACTCATTACCAATGTATCAAAGTCACTCGCGGTCCGATGGTGAATTTTTGAATGTTGCCATAGGTGTGTCATCTGCAAGCAATTTAATACATTGGACTGATTCGGAAATTGCTACCGACGCAAACCTATCACTTTGCACGCATGGAATTAAGACCGCCTCTGCTGTTTAGATATAAGTCTGTCTGTTCCCTTGAGATTTCACTTGCCTGCACTACCTGCATCATTTCTGCACCTCCCCATCTCACTGCTGTTGTGTCCACATCCGCTGGGAGCTACTATGGCACAGACAGTTGGCAGGACCCCAGCTTTCACTGAGGAGGAGAACCAGGTCATGCTGGACACCCTCCTGCCACTGTACAGCCAGCTGTATGGCAAACCATAGGAGCAGGTGAGTGATGATCACACTACATTTTCATTGAACATGTGCAATTATCATGCACTACTAGCATTAGTAATCTCAATGGCAAGCATGTAAACTGTTTTTTTTATAGTTTAAGTGTGTAGATAACTGTTCTGGGCAGGTACACTGCTGTAGAAGTGTGTCTACTGGGTTACACATCGTATCACTGTTCTCCTGGGACATCATTGCCTTCCCCTTAGACATTGTTGCCAGTTGAACCATGACCTATGTGTACCTGTGTTTGACTCAGAAACATGTTGCATGTTAACTAAGGGTCTGTTACTATGTCATCCTTACAGGTCAACTCCTATCGGAAGGCCGAGATGGGGAGGACCATCGCCTGGAAGGTGCGGGCAGTGGGGTTGGAAACTCGGCACGTTCGGCATTGCTACAAGAGTTGGTAGAATGTTCGTGGCTGGACCAAGAAGATCCCTGAAGTGCTGCATGGCCTGTCACTTCAAGGCAAGAGGGGTGGACATCAAACCCTGACCCCCCCACATGCACCACATCTTAGCGGTGATCTTCCCTGACCTGGATGGGAAGTTTAAAGCCACACAACAGCAAGGAGGACTTGTCGCACTGATTTTTTTAAACATGAATTTTGTAGTATGTTAGCCTGCTGACCCTCTTACAGGTTCAAAGTCAGCCACACCCACTGTTCATATTTAAAAGATGCATATGCACAAGAATTGTTAGATGCCCGGTGATGCCCCTTTCATCATGGAGGAAGTTATGTTCAGGGTAGTCACAGTAGTGCCATGCTCATATGATCAGCACAAATTACAACAACATGTGGAAGTAGAGAACCTTCAAGAGTAATGCAATTGCTCGACATGTGTCAGCACATTGACTAATGTATGACTTGTTCTCAGTGTGGTCTCAACAAATCTGTGCAGTATGTTTTTATTGGAGCACTCAAGTGTGAAAACCCCATGCTATAAACCCTGGCAGCAGGTGACATCAATGTTGAGGCCTTGGTGAGTTTTGCTTGGTCAGTGTGCCAAAGTTAGGTCCCAGCCTTGGTGCTCAGTGTAATCAAATGTATCCCATGGGCCAATTACAGGTATGCTAATTCTGGTCACCTATCACACAGGTCATTCACATGCTTGTGAGGAAAATTCCATTCACTCCATCCAAAAGAGTGAGTCCATGTGTCAGACTCTGTAACAGTGACAACACATGCTATTCCTTGGCAGACACAGGTGGTCACTGGTGTAAACATGGCTGAAGGTGAAAGGTATGGTGTTAGATACACATTAACAACGGTTGACATGTGTGTACATGCTCTTGACTATTCATACTTGAGTGTTTTGTAAACCATGTGTATGATGCCTCACTCTCAGATTGAGAGAAGTCAAATGTGCATCATGGAAAATAAGAGAAATGTGAGCTGTATAAAGTGTACAATATGTCTAATAGAATTGATAGACATTCAGACTTGGCCCATACAAATGGGGACTTCTGCAGTCTAGACAGGATTGGTACACAGTGTTGACGGTCTCATAAAGAATAGAGGTTCAGTAATAATAGTCTGAATAGGAAATGCACCCAGACGGGCCTGTAGCATGGTGTTTCACCTGAAGCATTGTGAAGATGCAGTAATTTGACTTGGAAGTGTGTTGACCATTGTCCACATCTGAAAATGGTGAGCTGTTCACAATGAGCACAACATTCAGATTCCTCTTAATGACACTGTGCATAGATCACACAAGACAGTGTGCCACATGCCTCTCACCCTAGCTATGCCTAATACCTTGATGTCTTTCCGCAATAAGTTTCAGATGTGTGACCTGACAGTAGTGAAACTAAGTTGCTGTACAATGAGCACAATCACTGTTTTATGTGTGACATGACTCATGCAATGAGTAGTGCAAGCTTAAAGTTTGTCAAGGAAGTCATTTAACCTGTACCATTTGAGCCAATGGTTCACAATTTTATTACTAGGGATTGCAGAATGGATACCATATCCCAATTCAATTGTGTGAATCCTATTTCCATTGTGAGCTCTAAACTCCCTTGCAGGAGATGAGACAGTTATGTCAGGACACAAGACCATCAGGAGCAAAAGACGATACATCTCCTGATACATAGTGAAATAGCTGCCATTGAGGTTGTGGCATATGATGTTGATACACCCAATGTTGCAGATAACATCGTGTGTGAGGGAGCAATGGTTAACTGGCAGACTAACAAGTACCATGTAAGGTAATGTAGTACAAGGTAACAGCAGTAGTCAAAATTATGTATTTGTGTCAAGTACATACGGATGACTTATGTGATTCTTTTTCATTTTTGTTCACAGCATCAGCACTGGCCAGCAGAGGAAGCTGTGCCATGGAAGAAGGGGGAGCAGTTCGCCAGTCTGGGTCCAGTGCTGACTCAGAGGAGGAGGGACCCAGTAGCGTGGGGGTGAGGGGAGCCATACTGAGTGCATGTCTGACACAACATCTGCAGGATCGGAAGCTGACTCCAGCTCCAGTGATGACTCCCTTGTGGTGATGGAGGACACATGGACTGACTCCTCAACATCCGGAGTCCACCACCACCACAAGCATCGCCACCCTCCCACTTGCTCCCATGCCCAGTGTCCATGGCTGCTCCTGTGGAAGGGATGGCATCTCCTCCATTCCAGCTACCTCACCCCCTGCCCCTCAATCTCCTGCTGCCCTCATTGTGGATGCCATAGACATCCTGAGGCAGATCTCTGTGGGGCAGACATCAGTGCTGAATGTCATCCAGGTGCATACCAATCATTTCACACAAATGGTATCATTACTGGAGGCAATTCACTTTGACATGTCTGCCCTACACAGATCCAATCAGGCTCTGGCCTCCACACTGATGGCATCAATGTCCCAGCTCTAGCAGTGCCTCCCCCTTCCTGCCTCTTCTACATCCACAGTCCCAACTACCCTCCCGGACCCAAACACACACAAACACACAAATGCATGCACTTCAACAGCCACACGCAGCACACAAACACAAAGACAAGGTGAAACCCACACACATGTACACTCAGGAAATACAGAGCACACTCACCACCAGAGACATGCAAGCAGACAACACACATGCATCCACAGACACTCCGCAGACCTCAGAACTCTCTGCCTCCACAACCCCTACCCTTTCCTCTTCTGTTCCCCCCTCAGCCTAGAGACCCCACCTTGTTCCCTCTAAATTCTTCCCTACCCAATCCTACACACCCCCTCCCAAGAAGTGCATATTCACCTCAAGACCTGATATCAACATCTGACCCCCCTGAGAAGAAACAACTGAAAAACAACCCCCAAAAGAAAATACCAGAGTCTCCCAAAACAAACCCCCTCCTCCAGCAACCCATACTTCCCCAGACCAGCCCAAAACCTCTTTCCCTAAAACATCTCCTACTAAAATGACCAATCCCATCCCTGGTCCTGTCAAACCCCTCCAAATGGGTAAAGCCCACCCCAATCCCCCCTCCATCTACCCCTACCACTACAGCTGCCCCCCCTCACTTAGAGCCAACCACTGCATTGGAGCCACCACCCCCTCAATCAGAATCTACCGCTGCAGCGGACCCAACCACCCCTCCTGATCCCATCCTTCTCAAAACCCAAACCAGTCCCCCCTATGTTTTGTCCATTTGGTTCCTGGCATGTCCCTCCCAGGGGAGGTGTCCCTTTGTAGGGTAAGTGCAGACAAGCAGTGATGGCAAATACATTTGTGGCCCAAAAGCCATTGACTGCCCATTTGGCTTTTTTGCATCATAGAATCAACATATATTTGTGCTGCATAAAGCATTTTCCATTTCTTTTTTCATATTTCTGTGTCTTCCAAAATGATTTCTGCTTAACTGGTATTCATGTGTAATATGTGGTGTACGTATATAATGATGTAGGTAATAGTGTGGATTGCATTTGGTCCATGGGGTACAAGTACTTGTTCAGTATGTATCCTACATATTTATGGCTACTTTGGCTAAATGCCAATATCAACATTGGTTTTGTCTATGAGTGTGACATGCAGTCACAACGTTTTTTTATAAGAAACCGCAGTTCAACATGGTTCATGCTTTCGGATGTGAATATAGTACACGTTTTGCAAAGTACAACAGTTTATATCAAACATGCTGCATATGTTTTTAATGTTCAGAAAGACCGCTATCTCATCAATGCACCTGGATAGATATGGAGTTTGACAACATGGTAGTGATTTTGGACACACTCATGTGCACAAAGTAATGGCACAAATATTTCAGATGACTTGATTAGAATAGGCAATGTCAAGTCCTGTTCGCACATTCTTTGTGTACAACATTTGTCTGTGCTTGGTGATCAAAAGGCCTTTCAAGCCCCCTCATGTGACTTAGCTGAAGGTATACCTATTCAGCAAGAGAATGCACAGCAACAATCCCCTTGTTGGCTCAGTTAATGGAAGCAGTCTGACCCTACGTTGTAGGTACCACAAGTGGGGTAGAGTGGTTTAGTTCAAGTTGGACGCTGTGTGCCAGTCCAGGCTGATGCTGCCCATGTTCAGCTGCACAGGGCCTCAAAAATGCCAATGACTGCAGAGCCCAGCAACAGAGCACTGCCTCTAGTATGCAGTCACTGCTACGGGCTACAGGTGGCCAGACCCCTAGCTTGTGTTTGCATCCATAGTGCCTCAGGGTGATGCAGAATCGACACACAACGCCCCTCACCTGGGACACTTAGGATTGTGCTGAGATGTCAATGTATTTGGCACCAATATACCTTTTTCTTATGGACTGGAAAGACATATTTTTTTATACTGCTTTGGCTTTCATACCATACTTGGCTTGTAATTCACTCCACACATAGCGTACACAATGCATTTACATCCTTATAGCATGTGGCCACATCACTTGTAAGTGCTGTGGATGTGAGTGTAACCTGTCCCTGCCTGTATGGACTTTGGTTAAATCCTATGTTACGCCCCCACAACTGAAGTCTAACATGCATATTTTGTCTGTCCAAGCTTGGATTTAATATTCTCAAAGACACATCATTCATAGTTGAGCATTTGATTTGTATGTAGGGTGTCATTTGTGCATGACTGATAATGTAGTCCTTTTGATCTATGCTTGATGCTGTTCCAGATCAGACTGAGCATAACTATAAGCTCTGTCATGTATATTGTATATTGCGTTGGCCTGTGCCAAGTGGACTGTGAGTTCACAGAGTGTTGTGGGCCTGTCTGCTGTCCAAATGCTACAGGATCCAGTCTCACACCCATGCTCTTAGTTGCCACACAGAGGTGGAGGTGGAGTTTGGGATGTGAGGCCTAGCTGCTGATGTGTTTAGCAATGTTCATGTTGCATGTGCAAAGCTAGCTTATACAAGGGTAGAGATGACATAGCCTTGTGTTCCCTGTTTGTGAATGGAGTGGATACTCACACGTAATGGGTACTTGACAAATATTGATTTTTTCAGTATAAGGTAGGAGTGTAGTGCAGAGGCAGCTCTTGTGTAGGAAATGTGGTTTCCTCATTGTTCTGAAGATTTTGGTTTGAAACACTGGGGTGCGAGTCAGAGTGTGTGAGCTTGTAAGACTTGTGAAATCCTGTGCAAGTTATGCTAGGGATAAGAAGATGTGATAGAGGTAGTGCCAGGTAATCAATGCTGGAGTCTGGCAGGAGATGAGAGCTGTAGTTTGTGGGACTATGGTAAGAGATGACTGTAACAGGTTAGTGTGATTGGGTAAGGGTAGCTGTTGATGTGCAGAATTCAATGGAGGTATGGAGCATGGTACTCTGATGTGGAAGTGACAGGGCCATAGTGAGACAAGGTTTAACTTATCATTTGTAACAAAGTGGATAAATGTCTGTCAAGGTATCATGAACCTGATGGTCCTGGTGGTCCAGAGAATGGAGCCGGCTCTGTCTTTCTCGTACACCCCGGAAGTCAGGCAGAAGGGAGGGATTATGGACCACCACGCAACACCGTAAAAGCAGAAGACAGAGCGCAGCGTTTTTGTTTTGGGATGCAGGAGAAAAGAGGCAAAGAATTCGAAGGAGTAGCTGTGGAGGAACCGGTGGCAGAGGCGAATGGCAATGTGATTTCCGAGGAAGCTGAGAACCCGGGGATGCTGATTAACGAGCCAACCGGTGGGAATGAGGCAGGACTGGGGGCTAAGAAGGACAAGAAGCAAAAGTATAAAACTAAGTCACCAAGTCTAATAAACTGAGGAAAGTATTAATAAGAAAAACGAAAAAGGCACAATTGGATATTGGTTTCTGAAGGCTCTTTTTCCTTCGTATGTTTTTTTTTTTGTTGCTTTCTTTCTCTTTTCTCTGGGGTACTCGCAATTTCTCCCTTAAGGTGTATAACTTCATAAAAAAGGAGTAGGGAAAATTATTTTTTCACTTTCTCCCTGCTTCTTACCCTTCCCTTCCTCCTTCCTATTAAAACTCACCTTCTCCACCAGAGAGAATAAAATGAGAACATTCCACTGACCCATTGTTAGACTTGGGGGTCTCTAGTTGGCACAGGTATGCACTTGTGACAAATAGGGACCCTCGCCTCTAGTCAGGGTAAAGGGGTACACTCCTAAAATAACCCCTGCTCACCCCTTTGGTAGCTTGGCACGAGCAGACAGGCTTATCTCAGAGGCAGTGTGTAAAGCATTTGTGAACACATACAGTAATCAAGTGACAACACTACAGATGGACACCACACAGGTTTTATATCAAAAATAAGTATTCTTTATATAGATTTACCACAAGACCATAAACGACAAAAATCCACAATACTGTTACTTTAAAATGATAGAATTTAGATGAGTTCTCTTTAGTTCTTAAATGTGACAGTTTAAGTCAATGTACCTTTAGATGCGACACGGAGGGCAACGGAAGTGTTGCAACGATGTTGATGCAATGAAAGTTTGGTGCAAAGAAATAAAGACGTGAAGATCTTCCAGATGCGGCACGCTTCTCCGATGTTGCGAGAAGACTCGACTCGATGCGTCAGCTACAGCGGTGACACCCCTTTACGCGATGCGACAACATTGGTTTTGGCGGTGACACTCTTCTCCGACGTTGCGAGACGCTTCTGCTTGATGCAACAACTGCAGCGGCGACACCCCTTTATGTGATGTGACGACAACAGCTGCAACGGCGGCACACTTCTCCGTGGATGAGAGGCCCTTTTCTTGATGCGGTGCAATGCGACAGCTACAGCGGCGTCATCCAAGATGCGACGGCAGCGGCTGCAACGGCGACACGCTTCTTCCTCAATGCGAGACTCTTCTCTTGATGCAGTGCAATGCGTCAGCTACGATGGCTTCGATGGCAACATGCTTCTTCGGCATTGCGAGACACTTCTTCGATGATGCGAGACGCTTCCGCTCGATGTGACAACTGCAGTGGCGACACCCCTTTACGCGATGCGACGGCAACAGCTCTGACGGCGGCACGCTTCTCCTTCTTGAGTCGCATTTCCAGCTCCTTGCAACACGCAGTCCCTCAGAAGGCCAAAAACAGCAGCAGGCACTTCAAAAGAACTCTGGGGAGCTGGTTGGTGAAATCTGTTGTTCCTGAGACTTCAGCAGGAGGCAAGCTATTTTCCAATCCCTTGGAGATCCTTGACAAGTTGAGCAAAAGTACACACAAAGTTCCTTTCTCATCTCTTTGGTAGTAGGCAACCCCTGCAGGCCAATCTCCCAGTTTCAGGGATAGTCTCTACTCAATTTCTTCTTGGTTCCTCACCTCAGCAGAGGTTTCTTCCTGTTTTCCCAAAGTGATCTAAATTCTTGGGATCAGGGTCCCAATACTTATACCCCAAAATCCTTTGTCCTCTGAGGGCAGAGGGGCCTTTGCCTTGTTCAAACCGGTTCTGGTCAGTCCTGGAGCACTTTGTTTACCTGATTCCTTCTATCCTTTCAGAGTGCAGGGCAGAGACATCAGATGCACCACAGGAGGTGGAGCCAGCATTGTGGAGAGAAGGCACAGCCCTATTCAGGTCCCAGGTGCAGCTCCTCCCTTCCATCTAGCTGCAGATCTCTCTATTCACCACTGGGCCACCTCACCCTGTCTCCTGGAATTCCCTAGCCCTGTCACTCATAGTCCAGACAAGGAATACACAGCCTAGCAGAGGCAGGTTTGAATAGTTAGACAAGAAAATAGCTACGTTCTAAAAGTGGTATTTTCAAACACAGAATGTTAAAACCAACTTCATTAAAACATGTATTTTATCATTCTGAGTTCAGGCATACTAAATTCAAATTTCTACCATATTCCCTGAGTCAGTTAGGATTATAAAATGTAATAATCAAACTGCCCATTCTGGACTATGGAAAACAGGTAGCCTTGCAATAGTGAAAAACGAAAATGGCTGTAATTCACTATTTGAACATGCCACACACACCAGGGCATGTCCTACCTTATCCTTACAATGTACCCTGTCCTTGGGCCTACCATAGGGGTGTCTGATATGAAGAAAAGGCAAGGTTTAGGGACTGGCAAGTGGGTGCACTTTTTCATCCAGCATGACAGTACCAGACTGCATGCAGGCTCTGCAATGGCAGGCTTTAGACACACTTTTACAGGCTGCTTCAGCGGGTAGCACAACCAGTGCTGCAAGCCCACCAGCAGTATTTGGATTAAGCCCTGGGCACTCCTGGTGCACAGTACTGGGGTCTGACAGGTAAACCAAACCAACCAATCATGGAATCACTAATTCATACATCAATTTACAATAGGGAGAGCTTATTCACTTTAGCACTGATCAGCAGTGGTAAAGTGCCCAGAGTCATAAAACAGCCAACAACAGGTCAGAAAAAATATAGGAGGAAGGCAAAAAGTTCAGGGATGACTCTGCAAAAAGGGCCAAGTCCAACACCCATCATATAGTAAGCAAACATTAGATGACCTGTGTCTCTTCTTCTGATGAGGGCTCCGATGAACAGGAACTCCGAAGGTCCTGCAAGAAAGAAGACGTTGTTAATCTCAAGTTTAGGACTCTTTTTTTTCTTCGTATTGCATATTTTTATTTTTTGACTCATGACAATAAAACACAGAGAACACACTAAACACTCTAGATATTTATTAGATATTAAGTCTTTACTATCGGTGACAAGTGGTGGAGAATAAGGGCACACCCCTTCCATTGATACAGAATGGATGCCTTGATTCAACACCTTGTCCTAGGGCAATGAAAGTTAGAATGGGCCCTAGAACATCAAATGTCTTTAGCAAAGGCTGACGGAGATCTATTTTGCGATGCATTAAAGACTCAAACAGAACAATTGACCAAACTGGCCCAAGAACAGCTACAGGTGACCTCTGGGTTAACAAGTCATAGGGCGGTCCTAGCTAGTGCCCCTATAATAACCTGACAGAAACTTCTACCTGGAGATGATCTTGCTGCTTTTTTGGTTAATTTCAAACATACGGCTAGAGCGAGTGCGTGGCCCATGGAAAGGTGGCCCTTTTATGTGGCACCTTTATTGTCAGGTGATTACCCAGGCTGCATATGAAACAGCTAATTGCCAAGGAGAAACCACCTATGAAGAGGTGAAAAGAGTGATATTAGACTGGGCGGGCATGGATGAAGAAGCATACAGATTACAGTTTAGACAAGAAAGGTGTAAACCAGGTGATAACCCAAAGGTACTTCACTTCAAACAGAAAACGGCGGCTGAGAAGTGGCTGAAACCCCATGAGAACACCAAGGAGGAGATAATGGGTAAAATTTGTTTGGACCAATTCATAGAAGCCCTTCTCCATTGAGCACAGTGATGGTTATGACAACATTCGTGACTCAGTAGCGAACAAGTGGTTGAAATGGATACTACCTTTTCATGGGACCTACCCTGTCCTTCCTCTTTAGAGACAGACACACACAAAGAACCTCTCCAAAACCGTTAATTCCCATACCGATCAGAAACAAAATAAAACAACCAACAAAGCCCAGAAAATCACCCAAACCAGACCGGAATTTCAGGTTCCCTCTGGGCCTCAATGTTTTGAGTGAGGTGAATGGGGCCACATAGCTCGTTTCTGTAAAAACAAGAAAACCACAGATGAACCGATGGAAGTTAATTACTCTCCATGTGTACAAATCAATCAGAAATGGACAACCGCCTTACTGGACTCTGGTTGTAAACAATCGGTTGCGCGAGCAGAACTACTCCTACCCTCCCAGGTCATATCTGAGAGATTTGTACAAATTAGAT
The DNA here is from genome assembly GCF_964204655.1 of Triturus cristatus. Lineage (NCBI taxonomy): Eukaryota > Metazoa > Chordata > Amphibia > Caudata > Salamandridae > Triturus > Triturus cristatus. The sequence goes on along the minus strand of NC_140586.1, from coordinate 446,537,010 downwards.
GTGCACATGGGGAGATAAAAAGATATCCAGTTGCCAGGCTGGTTATTTCCACATACAATAAAAAAGCAGAAGTGGAAGTAGTGGTACTCCCTGAATTGCCAGTAGATATCATGCTGGGAATGGACAACCCACATTTGATAGATATGTTTTGTGAGATGCTTAACCGGGTGAAAAAATCCCATGATCAAGCTCGAGGTCCAACACAAAAAAGCGTTGTTAGCCCCAGAGCCTTGGAGGATAGACCATTATTTTCATTTCACCTAGATGAACGATGTACTCCTACAACCCATTTGGGCAAAAGCCTGACAAAACAACACCCAAACTTTCCCCCATTTCCAGGTAAAAAATGGTCTTCTATATCGAATGCCAGGGCCCACCGAACCCCCCAACTACTGGTACCGAAAGACTTTCAGGATCAGATTATGTTTGTGCCCACCTGCATTTATTATTTGGAGATTCTGAACCTGAGAAAACAAGCAAAGAAATCCTTGCAAAATGTTATTGGCCTGGTGTCTTCACTGACATAAAAAATAGTGCCAAGAGTATGAGGTATGCCAGAAAAACAACCCCTACTTGCTCCCTAAAGCACCCCTCCAGCTTTTACCCCATAATAGGCACCTCATTTGAGAGGATTGGGATAGGTTTGGTAGGTTCTTTACGAAAATCCACAAAAGGAAGCCAATTTGCCCTTGTTATAGTGAATTATGCCACCCAATACCCAGAAGCCTTTTCTCTTCGTAGCCCTGACACTAAGACTATTGCACAAAATCTAATAGATTTTTTTCTCGAGTTGGAATTCTCAAAGAAATCCTTACTGATCTGGGTACCCCCTTTGTATTCCTACTTATGGCTTACATATGTAAACAGTTAAATATCAAACACATTAAAACCTCAGTATATCATCCCAAGACAGATGGGTTAGTTGAGAGATACAACAGCTCTCCCAAACTCCTTCTTAAAATAGCACTATCAGGAGAGGGACGAAATTGGGACCAAATGCTTCCCCTGGCCCTCTTTCTGCTAAGAAGTCAGGTGCAGAGTAGTTTGGGGTGTTCTTTGTTTGGGTTACTCTATAGGTGAAAACCCCAAACACTCCTTGAGATAACTCGAGAGGCATGGGAGGAAGACATGAAACCCGAAGCAGACAACCTTTTAGATTATACTCAACAGTTAAAAACCCATATCAGAAAACTCTGTGAATTGGTGACCAAGAATTTAGAATAAAGTCAAACTAAACAAAAGCGCATATATGATAAAGGGAAGAAACTAAGATTATACCAACCAGGTGTTTGGGTTTTGGTACTACTATGGATCCGAATGGAAAGTTCCCTTTAAAATTGAAGAAAAGAGTGGGAATCTCTCATACAAATTGAAAATGGGGGCTCAAAGGGAGCCGGTCTTTCATGTGAATCTCTTAAAAAAATGGCTAGGACCCTTACCCAAAGCCGTACATATAATACATGTAGAAAATGGTACCCAGACCACCTTAGAACAACTACACATAAATGAAGAAAAGACTGGAGACCAAAAGGAAGAGATGAGGAAAGCATTGCAACCCTTCACTTCTGTTTTGTCTGATATCCCAGGGAAAACACATCTAACTCAACACTCTATTCCCACTCCGGAAGGGAGGGTGATAAGACAAAACCATATTGAATCCCAGCGGCAAGAAGGCAGGCTGTGTTTAAGGAAATAAAACAAATGCTGAAGATGAATGCCATAGAACCTTCACAAAGCAAAAGGTCCTCTCCCATTGTACTGGTTCCAAAACCCGATAGGAGTATAAGATTTTGTATAGACTTCCGAGTTGTTAACAAAATCTCTATATTAGATGTATACCCTCTTCCCAGGGTTGGTGAATTAATTGAGAGAATAAGAGGCGCTAAGTATATTACCACAATAGATCTCACAAAAGGTTACTGGCAGGTTCCCCTAAAAGAAGAGGATAAGGATAAGATGGCTTTTTCCACTCCTTTTCGTCTGTTTCAGTTCAAAGTGTTTCCTTTCGGGCTCCACGGAGCCCCTGCCACTTTCCAATGATTGATGAATTTAGTTCTTAAAAGCCATCATGAATATTCTTCTGCTTATCTAGATATCATTGCATTCAGCCGTACTTGGTATGATCATTTGGAACATTTGAGTACAGTCCTAAATGACTTATCCAGAGCCAACGTCCATATAAATGCAAAAAAATCGAAAAGGGGCTTTAACAAAGTAAAATACCTGGGGTATTTCTTAGGAAATGGACTAATTGAGCCTCAAACTGAAAATATCAGAGCAATCACTGAGGTCCCCTTTCCAACCAACAAAAAAGCAGTAAGGTTCTTTTTAGGGTTGGTAGGGTATTTTTACAGGTTTATTTCTAGATGCACCATTGTAGCTGCATCCCTGACTGATCTTTTAAAGAAAGGAAGTACTGCTGCCAGTTTTCATATCGGAAAAAGCGATAAAAGCATTCCAGACCCTAAAAGAAATTATTCCTTCTGCCCCAATGCTCACCTCCCCATACATTGAGAAAGTCTTTATCCTACAAACAGATGCTTGTGACGTGGGCATAGGAGCTGTCCTCACACAAAAGGATGACGAAGGTGTTCAGAAAAATATTCTGTATAATAGCAGGAAGTAATTCCCCCCGGAGACTGCTTATTCCACTATAGAAAAAGAATGCCTAGCCATCAAGTGGGCAATTGAAAAACTTTGTTATTACGTTTGTCCTGTATACAGATCACACGCCTTTAACCTGGTTAAGCAGAAATAAGGGAAACAATCCCAGGGTTCTTAGGTGGTTTCTTTCCCTTCAACCTTTTCAAATCAAAGCGTACCACAAATCAGGCAAAGATCTAACTGGGCCAGACTTCCTATATAACGTTTTCCCCTTTTTCCCGGTCAGGAAAATACTGGGATGGGGATATGTCACAAACCTGACAGCCCTGATAGTCTGGAGACTGCGTCCGGCTGTGTCTTTCTCGTCCATCCCGGAAGACAGGCGAAAAGGAAGGACCATGGACCACAGCGCGATGCCTTAATACCGGAAGGGAGAGCGCAGTGTTTTTGTTTGGGGACGCTAGAGGAAAGAGGTGAAGAAGACGGAGGAGAGGCTGTAGAGGAACCAGAGGCAGAGGCAACCGGCAAGGTGATTTCCTAGGAAGTTGAAATCCCAGGGACGCTGTTAATGAGCCAACAGTGCCGAAGAGACTGTCAGAATATAAGACGGAGAAGTGGGTTCTCCTGCCCTCAAAGTGTCTCCGGATCCACGCTGCATCCCAGTAGGGATGTGGCTTCACCAGGTGCATGCTCTGCTCTTAATTCGGAGCCACAGGGAATCAACCGGTGGTAAGGAGGCAAGATGGGGGGCTACGAAGGACCTGAAATAAAATAATACAACTCAGTCACCAAGTCTAATGAACTGGGAAAAGTATTAATTAAAAAATCTGAAAAGGTACAATTGGATATTGGTTTCTGAAGGCTCTTTTTCCTTCGTATGTTCTTTTTTTACTCTCTTTCTCTTTACCTCTCGGGTATTTGCTATTTCTCCCTCAAGGTGTATAACTTCTTAAAAAGAACTAAGGAAAAGTATTTTTCCACTTTCTCTCTGCTTCTTCCCCTTCTCTCCCTCCTACCTATTAATAACCACCTTCCCCACCAGTGAGAATAAAAAGAGAACACTATACTAGCCCATCATATAGTAAACAAACGTAAGAATATAGATTCTTGCCTGTGTGCCTTCTTCCTTCCAGGGTACCGGCCGACAGGAACTCCTAAAGTCCTGCAAGAAAGAAGACTTTGTTAATCTCAAGATTGGAACTCTTCTTTTTTTTCTTTGCATCACATATTTTTATTTTTTGCGTCTTGACAATAAAACACAGAGAACACACAAAACACACAAAGCACTCTGGATATTTATTGAATATTAAGTCTTTACTATCGTTGACACAAGGGTATACAACCGTTATGAAATTAAGGGTGCTGTATGGTGAAATGTGAGGTGTTGTCCAGTTTATATATGTTGAATTTCAATCTGAGGGTGCATTTGTTTTTTAAATAACTATCTGTAGAACACGATCCGAGTAGGGTGTGTGAATGTTGCTTTGCACATGACTGAGGGCATATTCATTGATCAATGTAAGTGTCTTGTTGAGAGATACTGTGATGTGTTAAGTGTGCATGCCATAGTGGTACACATTGTGATATGAGTGCATACCAAAACAATACTGAGGTTGCAACTGGTGATGAGAGTTGTCCATTATGATACGTTACATTTAATGTCTGCTGATGAGGTTATGAGCCATTATAATAAAGGGGTAACAAAAACAACAGTCCTGAGACCTGGGTATCGATTGGTACAGAAAGCAATAGTCCTAGACCTGTCTTTTACACAATTTATTTCATCTAAACAATTATTTATTCAAATAAACGTGTGAGCCAGCATAAAGTCAGCTCGCGGTTACATGGATCCATGAACAGTTAAAGTATGATGTGCAACAACCAAGAGATTTCAAAACAGCATGTAGTTATTAATCATAAATTAAGTCAACTAACAGTCAATATCCTACTAGATTCTTCCTAAAAAATGGAAAAAGGGAAAAGAAAGAAGGTTGCTCCAAAGGAACGTGCAAAAAGGAGGTGCTCTAGTGGAGAGAGAATGAAGTAGAGGATGGGGAAGAATTCCCAATAATAGTCATAGAACAATGATTGTAGTAAATCAAGATGAACTGATAACGAATGTCAATCTAAATTGGCCTGGCCAGGGATGATCAATTATACAATAACTCTGTTCAGCATATTTCATTCAATATTTAAGAGACGTATCATCATTTGCACTATGGGGTGAGGGGCTTATGGTCCAGGCCTGCTGGGGGTGGGCATTGACGTTTCGACCCAACTTGAGGCACAGAGGGAAAGTTGGGGCCTCGGCCTGCGGGTCTTCTTCAGGACAAGTGTAAGCAACCTGGTGGGATGAAGGGGAGGGGCATGTTAAAATGTAGCTCAGTTAAATTACAAAAACCCGATTTGATAAGTCAACATGCTTGTAGACCAACCTGTTCACAGTGTATATGGCTCCCAGTATGATCACCTGGGTAAAGTTGAGAGAATGTAGAGGTAGTGCAAATGAGAAGTTGTTCTGTCTACCTGGATACACTCAAAGTAATACTTTAAATATTAAATAACAGGCTCACCCGCTGGGGTTTGCGGTGTGAAACCGGTATGGCCTCTCAATGGTCCATATTCTAGGCGGGGGCATAAATCCTCATCTGAAAGCAAACATGGGCTTATCAGAACTAGTAACTAATAGCATATTAGAAGCCAATATGGTGGTAATGATGCTAGTGACACTTACCCGTATTTGAAGGGCAGTGTAGAAAGATTGAACCGGTGAGAAGCGATCAAATCAGCAACTAAAGTAACAAAAATAACAAAAACAAAGGGAATGAGGGATGTATCAACCATTATGCAATGAAGATTGGATGCATAGGCAACTCTCAGTGTGATTGATTTACCTTGAATAGGCGTATAGTGTCCTCCCTTGGACGAGTCACAATGAGAGTGAGCCAGCTAGGCGGGAAGGCTTAAAAGTGGTCCAATGCACGAGGACTTTCAATGGAACGTACCGCTTGCGTGAATCTCACGCTGGTGTAGCGACCCACGGTTATGCCGCTTGGGGTGGAAGAAAGACTCACTCCCCAGTGTGTGATAGGAGAGTAAGTGTAGTGCAATGGCCCAATCTATCCTAGAGTGTTCAAAATTTAAATTTATATGGGGGATATGTGGTTAAAAAACTGACTGACTCAAGGAAAAAGCCTACCTCATTGGATTAGAAACATTCTTGTTCATACACAAAACGATTGTGGCAGTGCCTAAAAACAGAATACAAACAAGCACATCAAGTTAACAAACAGTTTCAATGGACATAGGCAATGATACTCCGTACATCATCTCCATGTGTTTGCTTTGGTTGCCCTAAGTTGGCAGAGCATGCCCAGACATGGGTCCCTTGCTCACTTTGCCGCTGGATTCAAGCTAGCCTGGCTAATGAGAGCTTTTAGCCTGAAACCAGTTCCAGGATGCTTGGTTCAGGTCCAAGGAAGACATGCCTTGGCAGTTCGGATTGGACTGTTCCCATCAGGCACAGGGTCAAGATTGGTATATAGCTGTGTCTGAACTGGGGTTGCGAAGTGAGCTAAAGAGCGATGATGGATTCAACCCAGATCTGTGACTGTGGTCGAGTGTCTAACAACTGGGACACAACAACCTTTATGTTGTTTGAGTTGCAATCACTGAAATAATTACTGAGTAGCTTTGTCTGGTGAATTGTATGTTGTCTGGGCCACTTTCTTCACGGCTTTGCTGTAGACAGAGGCATCGCTATGTCATCAATAGACTGTGGTTGAGTTGCGGGCTGTGATGTTAGTCATGCTGACAGATACTCAAACACACCACACCAATCAGATTGAGAAACTGGGTTGCTTTTAGTTTGCCACATGACGAGCTATGATGAACACAGAGTGGGATAAGTCAGGGCAAGTCCTGTCCTGCATCCTCTGTTGTTTGTGAACAACCCAGCAGAAGTTGTTGATTATGGATCAGTGTAGTAATCACACTTAATGCAGGAACTTCAATAGATGCTTTATTTAAGAAGCCAGGTACAAATGCATGCAGCTAAGTAGAGGAACAGCTGGAGAATGAATCATAACATTCTCGTATTCACCGTTGTAGCAAGACATTCTTATGACAAACCCCTATTCTGATTCCAACCCACCTTAAAGAGTTATGCCTGTTACCACACATCTCCCTTCTTAATAAAAAAAAAATAAAAAAAAAAATAACACAAGACGAACTTTCAAAAGCGAACAAACTCCTCAAACTAGTTTGGAGTTATTATATGTCTTCCAAATTTGCTGGATTTGTTTTCCACACTGTTCTCTTTAGTCATGACTCCATTCTGCAAACCAGATTCCCCAACATTCACATGATTATCAGATTCACTTCCTTCGGAATTAATCCCCAGCTCACCTCCACTACTACATCTCTCCTGAGGCACTTCGAAACTCACTCCACCGTCTGATCTTGGCGTAACCCGTGGACCATCCAACAAATGAGAAGTAGAATCCTGAACTCCAAAAAGGAAACCAGACTCAGAAAAAATGTATTTCTTAGTCACATCTTCTCCCTTTTCAACAGAAGGCAAAACATCCATCCACCAATAATCTTTTTTTCCTTCCATAACACGCCTCTTCTTTCTAACAATAAAATCATCTGAAATGGAAATACGACTCATGTGATGTACACTACCATCATCCAGTTCAACCGTGTTTCGCATGACTTTAGTCACAATCCTTGGATCAGAAAACCTAGACTGTAACTTGCCCGACTTTTTCCCACATTTAACCCTGACACTTTGTCCAACCTTTATACAAACTTCTTTGGTACCATGTTTAGCATCAAAATAAAGTTTATTTTTGCATTAAGAGTTGATTATGTTCACAATCCCAGTTGTACTTTTTACTTCTACCCATCCATCCGGGATTAATTTTGCAATGAGGAAACCTTCCACGCATTAATCCAAAAGGACTCTCCCCAATTGTATCATGGACAGTAATTCTGTATGACCAAATCAGCTTGTTGAGTTCATCATCCCAATTCTTGTTGCCTTTTTTTGCTAACTCTAAGACACCTTTTGATACTCTATTAACAACAGAATTACCCCTGGGATGATACAAGGCAGTACATTTCAGTTCAATCCCAGTATTATCCATGAACTTTTTTATCAAATCTGATTTAAATTGAACTCCATTGTCGGTTAATATGGAAACCGGAAAACCCTCTCTTGAAAAACATTTTCCTAAGAAACCAATAACACTCTCAGTGTCTACCTTCGTGACGACATCAACCTCAAGCTACCTTGAAAAAAGGTCAATCAATACTAAAATGTACTTGGTAACTCCATCTTGCCAAACCATGGGTCCCATGGTAAATTGGGACAAGCAAGTGAAGACATAGGAGGGTTGAGTGTCTTTTGTGCTTTGTCTGAACTTTCACAACTTACACAAGCACATACAAATCTTTCAATGTCTAAATCAATTCTTGGCCACCAATAGAATGCCTTAATGTTTCTCTTAGTACGAGATACACCTGGATGTCCCTCATGACCGATCGAGACAATCCTTGCCCGCATGCCTTTAGGCGGTACGATTTTTTCTCCTCTACAAATGAATTCACCATCTATACCCAATTTGTTACGTACCTCCCAGAATGCTCTTAATTCCACATTGAGTTTGCACTCTTTAGACCACCCGTTTGTGATCCTATTTTTGACATCTAACAAAATATCATCCTTCTTATATTCTTCTTCCTAATCACTCTTACGTAAACCAGTAGTGTCGGTAAACACTCCAGCAACACAAAAATCACACCAGGGATCGGGGTCAATTTCCTTCAGAGGTAAAGACAGTCTACTGAGAAAATCAGCACAAAACTTTTTTGCTCCAGGGACATATTGCACTTCGTAAACAAAATCTTGAAGTCTCATTGACATCCTAGCAATTCTTGCCGAGGCTCTCGAAAGACCCTCAGTAGTGAGCAATTTAGTCAATGGTTTATGATCAGAGTGTAAAATAAATTTCTTCCCCCATATAAATTTCCTAAAATGCTCCATGGCCCACACGCAAGCCAACATTTCTCGTTCTATCACTGAATATTTCTCTTCTGTGGGAGAAAGAGAACGTGACGCAAAGGCTATGACAACCTCTCTGCCGTGCTCAGATATTTGGGACAAAACACCACCCAAACCAGTTCCACTGGCGTCAATAGTTACAAATGTGTTTGCGAGCGGATCAAATCCTTGTAATGTAGGGGCATAAGCAATAGCTTCCTTGATGCTATCAAATGACCTTCATTTGTATTGAATGAAGCGTCATTCAATACAAAGGTAGCTTTGTTCTTCATTAGTAACCGCATATCATAAGATTTCTGTGAGAAGTTGTTAACAAACTTTGAATAAAATTCTGCCAAACCAAGGAACGATCTAATCTTGTCCTTTGATTTGGGTGAAGGGGCACTGCGGATGGCTTCCACCAAATTGCTCTTAGGTTTAATGCCTGTTTCACCTATTTCATGCCCCAAGTATGTAACAGATTTTTCTGCAAATTTGCATTTACTGCCTTTGGCAATCAACCCATTGTCTTTAAGAATAGTTGAAACCTCTCTAAGGATGGCATCATGCTGTAATCTGTCCTTTCCCATTATCAGGATGTCATCCTGAAAGAATACGACCTCATGAATATGACCAAATAAGTTCGACATCAGCGTCTGAAATACAGCAGCGGCTGATGCCAATCCAAAAGGCATTCATTTAAATATGTAACAACCAAATGGTGTACAAAATGGGGTAAACTGTCTTCACCCTTTGTCTAACACAACTTGGTGATATGCAGCAGAAAGGTCCAACGTAGAAAAAAACATTTAGCATTTTGTGTCAAAGATAACATTTCGTCAATTCTGGGAAGGGGAAACTGGTCAATCAAAATATTGTTATTCAGATATCTTAAGTCCACACACAAACGGGCCTTATTGGATTTTCGTGCAACGACCAATGGAGAAACCCATTCGGCTGCTTCCACAGGTTCAATGACGTTATTGCTTAACATTTTCTCGCACTCCCCTTTCACTTCCTCCCTAACTATAAAGGGAATATTTCTTGCTTTATGTACTTTCGGAATAGCTCCCTCCTTTAAACGAATATGATGAGTAAAACCCTTTAGTTTTCCCATACTATTATCAAAAACTTCAGGAAACTCTTTTAGTGCCCACTTCCTAGTGTCCTCACCATCACAAGACACTAAAACTTGCTCCTTACTGTTCGGATCTAGAATGATGTTTAACAACTTTTGGTCTTTCCACCCCAAAACCGATGGCCCTTCCTTAGCTATATAAAGTTTCCCAAAAGATTGTCTCTGCTTAAAACAAAATATTTAGGTTCTAAAACCTAACATGTCAATTTTTTCTCCTGTGAAACTCTCAGCAGAAATGTAATTTGGTTCTAGCCATTCCCCAATATTGTTGATGAATTGACTTTTCCATACCTCTTGGGAAACAATGGTAAAGGGGGAACCTGAGTCTGCAGCTAATTGGACTGTAAAGCCCCCAAGAGAGACCAGACAAAAAGGTTTTGAAGAAGAACTACTAGTGATATTTAGTACCACTATCTTCTTCTGGACACAGTTAACTCGTACATCATCATCACTAGAGCTTGAGCAACTCTTAAAATCCACTTCTTGTACATAGGCAGCTTTTCCTTTAGACTTTTATTTAGGCTTACGTTTGCAAACCCTAGAGAATTGCCCAATTAAGCCACAATCCAAACACTTTGCAGATTTAGCAGGACATTTCTCGTACGCTGCAGAGTGTGAGTAACTACCACATCTGTACCAAATCATATTACCATATTTCTTATGCTCAGTATTATCTGCCTTTCTTCTTTCCATCTTCGCACCTCTGAAATTTTTATAAGTTGACTTTCTTTCTACGACCTTCCCCACAATTTCCTCAGAATGTTTTTTATCTTGAGAAAGTGTAGCTTTTGCACAACGTTCAAAGAGTTCAGCTTTTTTTACCATAGCAATAATATCCTTTAAACATCCTTCACCTTCCACCCATAACTTATCCTGTAAGCTCTTATTTTTAGTATACATGACAACCTGGTCACGAATGAGCTCGTCGTGTAGTTGTGCAAACCTTCACTTACTTGCAATTTTTTTTAATGCAGACACATATTCTTCAATTGTCTCGTGTTTTTCCGGCTTCCTGTGAAAGAAAGTGTGCCTCGTGACAGCAATACATACTGAAGGGGAAAAGTGGTCATCAAGTTCCAAGATAGCCATTTTAAAAACATCCATATCACCCTCATTTCTCTCATGCTTATGCAATTCATTAAATATGCGCAACCCTTCAGGACCTAAGGAATATAACAACATCCTTTTTTTCAGGTGAGAAGAGTCCACTGACATCTTCTAAGTTCGCAATGTAATTGAGAAAATACTCTTTCCAGTCCAACCACGCCACTGCAGGTTCTCCAGGTGTTGGCAAAAATTATTTTGGAGAATTGATGTGCAAGTTTGACAAATTGACATCTCCTGCAGCATTTGTTCTTGATGAAGTTGCGTCAGTAGTATTAGTAGGCATGACTTGAGAAAAGTAAAATGAGAAACAAGTAAAAGCAACAGTAATACTTTGAACAACACTTCTTGCACACAAAGAATATCACACGGAGAACAGAACCACAATAGATCCCACTGGAAAGTGTCGGAAATCCAAAGGAAAACAGTATCATGGTAGTTCACAATGAGGATGGATGGCCCAATCTTTCAAATATTCAACTTCAAGTAAATAGCGCTGCATGCACTTGCAAGCAGTCACAAATACCGTAATGTGAGGTTTCCTGATGGGCAAAATCCCAAAATACCGGTATTTTAGTCACATACACTTGAAATCCACTTTGTCCTTTCTCCACGGAGCGTTTTACTTCAAAGGTAATGAAAAAAAATACCTTCAAAATGGCCTCCGTGCGTGAGGAGCAGAGTAACTACGTGGAAACGTACAGTCCTCTTTCTTTGTTTATGACGGTGACTTGTGATGTGCGGTTGAGGAAGAACGCTGACGATCAAGGATTCTCCGCAGTAACGGGCCAGCAGCGTGGCATTTGAAAATTGCTTACTGCCGTTGATTCTTATACTAGGTAAGTGTACTAATGTAACTAGAAGCATACACTTACTAAAAAGCCAAAAGCAGTCCCAAACCCCGTCTTCTCCCCTCGAGTGCACAAGATTCAAGCGTAGACACTCACGATCCGCAATAAGCAAATATGCGATCGGCTCAGCGTCGTCCCGCTTTCTTCATGCAAACTGTGAATTCGTCAGGAAATGCGCGCCAAACTCCTTTTAATCTGAATGGGTGCCCCCTCGTTGCCAAATTAAGTGTAGTAATCACACTTAATGCAGGAACTTCAATAGATGCTTTATTTAAGAAGCTAGGTACAAATGCATGCAGCTCAGTAGCGGAACAGCTGGAGAAAGAATCATAACATTCTCGTATTCACCATTGTAACAAGACATTCTTATGACATACCCCTATTCTGTTTCCAACCCACCTTAAAGAGATATGCCTGTTACTACAATCACCTTCCACAGATGCACAGTTGTCAGGCAACCATCCATGATTTGTTCACAGTGCATTGTTATGGCCTATACATTCACACCTACTCTGAACACCTGGGAGATGTTTCCTGATTCATACATGGATTTAAGCTGCCGAAACTTGATCTGGCAGCGCGTGCAGTCATCAACACACCATTGGCTGGTACAAGAGATACTCAGAGTGAATATGCACACTGCCACATTGACCTCTCATGAACTGGACAGCCATCTGCCCAGTCTTGATGATGCCTATGAACTTTTACTTGGACACAGGTGGCTGTATCTCTCTTGGGCCATATTGAGTGATTGGAGAGACCCATAGCCCATGTGGCAATTTCTTTACTGTACATTGCTAAAATATAACAGTGCCCTGCTGGCTGGCCTGAGTGAACAGTGGTGGTTGAATGGCACGGGTCCACCAGGGGCTTGTCGACCTGGCCTGGCAAAGCATAATGTCCCCCAACATAGTTGTGTCCTTTATGTATTTGATTGTGGTATGCATGCTATCTGACCTGTGTGCATGTTTGAGATTGTATGTAAGGGATTAATCTGTCTGAATTCTGCTCTGGATCTGTGATGGGTCCTTCCTATGTTGTTCTTCCTGACACATCCAACATCCCATTCTGGTTGTGTCTCCCTATGATGACCTGTTCTGACACTGATGTGCTCATCAGAGCATAGGATGTGGGACTGTGTCATTGGTCTGATGGGGAGTGAAGGTCCAGGTTGTACTGTAGTAGTCAATTTGGGTTTGTAGACGTGTAATGATCTGTCAACAATGTGTGCATAGTGTAAAGTGAGGGGTGAGATAGTGAATAAGCTAGGCCTAGGTTATCCATCGGATTGGGTGGATGTATTGTCTTTCTGCTTGGTAGATCAGTTATTGCTTTTGACTGCACTTTCCTGTGTGATTTGTACATGCTGTATTTTATTTGGCAGCTATCCAGAGTAAATCATGTACTTCTTCTAGGATGGTTTGGAAATGGCAAGGTAATCTAGATGAATGATGTCACTTCCTGCAATGTGACTTCCTATGACATGAGATGCAGTGGATTTTGTGTGTTTCAGATTATAGGATTTAGCTAATGCCACAGATTCATGTAGGTGCTGGCATAGTGCCCGTAAATATGTCTCTGTGGACATATTTTCGTGAGTTCATTGGAGTTCTGTTGAACTGCTAAGTTTCATATATATATTTATTTTTGCATCTTTTCTATAGCGCAAACTCGACCCGAAGGTATTGGAGCGCTGTACATGAGCACCGTATTAACATTACATATTCAGGCACGGGGAGATTAAGTGATTTGCCCAGAATCACAGGATGTGGACACAACCTCGAGGCTTGAACCCTGGGTTCCTGCACCAAAGTCGGCAGCGCAGCCGACGGACCAGATCCCCTCCCATTGTGTGTTGTGGTGGACTCATGCATTCACTTCGTGATACATACATAACTGTGACTATGCGAATTTCTGTTCCAACGACAAATATGTGTTTCTCCTAGTATTTAGTGGTCTGACTGTACCTACCTGATGATGTCATTCCCTGATTTGACATACACAACATGCTATGGATCCACGATAGGTTTGGAATCCCAATGATGCTCGGTCACTCGCCAAGTAATTGGCACACATTCCGTGATCATCCATTTCATTGCAGCCTCTGTGCATTTCCCTCACAAGGGATCTATCAAAAAGCACTTGCTGCTAATGAAGGGGGTTTGGGGTAGGTTAGACTGGCCAAAGGAAACTTGCCTTCCTGAGAGGCCCCAACATGCAATGCAACCTCCTTGCACCAGCCATGACCTAACAGTGATGGCCGGTTGGGGGATATAACACTGCTTCTGTCAGGGCACGCGTGCAGGGGCACCAAGGTGAGTATGTCCCAAAATCTGGCCCCCAGCCTCAATTTACAGCACAACTGTGGAGCGGACAACACACTGGTACCACATTGCAGTGGCCTGGTGGTGCCTTTGGAAGTAAGTCAGTCTCTTGGTGTGGTTTACAAAGGCACCAAAATCGTGTCCCACAGCTGACCCTGGTGCACTGGCCCATTGACCAATGCACAATTTGCCACATTCCCAAACCAAGCCTATACAGCACACTTTCTGAACCAACTAAATGCCCATAGGGCTCTATGAACTTCAGCCCCCCCGGCATGTGTTTCAACCCAGGCTGAGACAGCATCCCCACACACACAAACAGTTCTTGAGCTGCTGTGGGTGGCTGGTGTGTCGTCCTTGCACAACAGCAAATACGTATTTTACAGGTTTTTAAGAGACCATTTACTAGGTGATGTGGCTTTGTTGGTTTTTCAACTGTCCCTGGTGCACCAGCATCATTCTCCACTCAGCCCATTCCTTATAGTTGACACTTCTGCCAGAGTGTGCTAAAGAATTTCCTGCCAAGTAACCTTGGCCTTTGTTTTTTTTGCTGTTTTCTACAGCTTGTACTCCACCCAGAGGAATTGAGGCACTTTGCATGAGCAGAAGTTACATTAGTGAAGGACACATTGCTGTGGGTATTTGCCCCTCAATCTCCAAATTGTCTCTACATTGCTATGGGTATTTGCCCCAACCCCAAAATTATCTCTACATTGCTGGGGGTATTTTTCCCCAACCCCTGAATTGTCTCTACATTGGTGGTGGTATTTTCCCCCTAACCCCCAAATTGTCTCTACATTGCTCGGGGGTATTTGCACCCCAAACCCCAAATTGTCTCTACATTGCTGTGGGTATTTGCCTCTCAACCCCCAAATGGTCTCTACATTGCTGTGGATATTTGCCCCCCCCAACCCCAACATTATCTCTATATTGCTGGGGGTATTTGCCCCCAACCTCCAAATTTTCTCTACATTGCTGATGGTATTTGCCCCCAACCCCAAATTGTCTCTACATTGTTGGGGGTATTTGCCCCCAATGTCCAAATTGTCTCTACATTGCTTAGGGTGTTTGCCCCCAACCCCCAAAGTGTCTCTACATTGATGGGGGTATTTGCCCCCAAACCCCAAATTGTCTCTTCATTGCTGTGTGTATTTTCCCCCAACCCCCAAATTATCTCTACATTGCTGGGGGTATTTCCCCCCCAAACTCCAAGTTATGTCTACATTGGTGGTGGTATTTGCCCCAACCCCCAAATGGTCTCTTCATTGCTGGGGGTATTTGCACCCCACCCCCAAATTTTTTTCTACATCGCTGTGGGTATTTGCCTCCCAACCCCCAAATTGTCTCTACATTGCTATGGGTATTTGGCTCCAACCCCCAAATTATCTCTACATTGCTGTGGGTATTTGCCAGTAACCCCAACATTATCTCTACATTGCTGGTGGTATTTGCCCCCAAATCCCCAAATTGTCTCTACATTGCTGGGGGTATTTGTCTTCCAACCCTCAAATTGTCTCTACACTGCTGGTGGTATTTTCCCCCAACCCCCACATTGTCTCAACATTACTGAGGGTATCTGCACCCCAACCCCAAATTGTCTCTACATTGTTTGGGGTATTTGCACCTTAACCCCCAAACTATCTCTACATTGATGGGGGTATTTGCCCCCCAACCCCTACATTGTCTCTACATTGCTGGTGGTATATGCCCCCCAAACACCAATTTGACACTACATTGCTGGAAGTGATGAGTACAGGCCCCAGCTAGGCCCGCAGAATACAAGGGTTCGCTCTCCTGTAACAAAAGCTAGAAGGAAGTTGGCACGGAAACTGCAAATACAAAGACAGAGTTTATTAACCCTTAAGGGTGGTCCTACAACCTACACAACACTCTTCAGTATTGCATAGAGTAGCACACAGAACTTGCGTACGTGGTCCCCTTTTATACACAACAGAGGGGCTCATAAGTGGGTGGATACAACAGAGAGCAAAATTCATTACCATTTATGGACATTTTCGATACAGGATCAATATGTGGGCGGAGTTAACAATTTCCTGAGCCCGCGAAAACATGGTCAAACAAGGACTAACTGATAACAGATGTGGTCAAGTCTGGGCATGCGCCAGACGGACAAAGGAGCTATTTATAGACTGTTACTAGGCAGATTACAAGAGCAACTAGCGAAAAGGTAGGACTCTTCTCGTGCAAAGCACGTGGAGACATGACAATACAAAATGGAGTCCGGACATTAGTCAACATAAGACAAGAAACACGTGTTAACTCAAAAAGAACTCATGTCTTAAGTGAATGCTTAATCATATCGCTGTTTTAGTTTTCAACAGACGACCCTTTCAGCATTTACTGAAGACATTCGGCTTATTAGGATAATCATCATATATGTCAATTTTCATCATCTCTTCCACCTCTTTGTTTAAATGTTTCTGATAGGTGACATTGGCAATAGTTTTCTTATCAGGAATACAGAATGACACACATAAAGAACAGAGTAAAGGACCACACTGAACACAGATGCAACAGGAAAACAGAATTGCTACAACAATACAAAGACCAGTTAAAACCTTCCATCCCCATGTAGTAATCAATGCCCAAAACCATCCAGAAAAGGTCCAAGTGCCATTTTCTGTATGGATCTCAGCTGCGATTTTATGCAATTTATTAATAGCGTTATAGACTGATGGCGTGTGGTCAGGAATGAATACACAACAACTACTTCCGATAATTCTACATGCTCCACCTCTGTCTGCTAACATAACATCTAATACCATACGATTCTGTAACGCAACAATTCTAGTGATTTGCAATTCTTCCGTAAGATTCCCAAGAGCAACAGCAGCTTGATTTGTTACAGCCTCTACAACTCTTGTTAATCGTCGAACCTTCCTACTATTTAGGGCAGCTCCAACAAAGAAAAACAATCCTAAGTTAAAATCAACATACTGCTGTAAGCTAGTGTCAGTTTGGTCAACATCATCAATAGATAGAGTACGTTTATACCTATTTACAGTTACATTGTTCAATAACTTCAAATCTTTATGATAGGATGCAGGCGCTAAGAATACAGGGGGTAATAAAAACGCTACATAACATACTCCGGGCCAGCTGGCTGGTAAGCGATAATAACCCTTATTTCCACATATGAAGTACGTATTATGGGAAGCTAAGAAAGTACTATTATTTAATCCATCTATATTCAACACAATAATACAGTCACTAACACCAATAGGAATATGACCCACACTCTGAACACACAGGTCCGCTTGAGCTTGTGCCACTTGAATCAGAAATTGTTAGTTTCCAGCAGTGTCTCTTGTGTTCGTGAAGATGTAGGGGATTGATTCATTATCTGGTCGATATTCCGCCCACTCCCATATTGTCCCATTCGCTTGTGGATAGCCTTCTTTATCTTGATGACATTCCCTATTAAGTCTAAAAAGTAGTCGTCCCACTGTAGGTTTCCGCGTGGCAAAAAGCAAAATGTACCATGCTCTACAAGAGCCATTATGAGAGAAAGGAAGAGGTATGAACGGCGTTCCTCCTTTCTTCTGATGAGCTGGCATCATACCACATATCCAACAGTTCGTAGCATTTGTAGCAACATGGGTATGATGCAACATCTGGATAAAAGTATTATTCAAATAAGACTGACGATACTTCAGTTCTTGATACAGAAGGGTGTAAAAGTAGTGCTCCTCAGGCACTGGAGTAGTCAAAACAAGTAACTCACGGGCAGGAGTCACATCCTCAACAAACCACGTGGTTATACCAACAAGGGCTACAATGATAATAAAACTTGTCGCACAAAAAATCTTCTTCTTCTCCATTTTATAGTAAAAGTCAATATCTTCCTGAACCTAAAAGGTTGTCAGAACTCTTCCCCTTAGGCAGCCGTTGATTTCTTCACCAGCGGGCCAAGACGGGTGTCACTACACTAATGCAGGGCTGATCCCCCCCTTGCCTCATTGGCTCTCCCTTTCACTAACCTAAGGGCCGTTCTGACAACGTATCTGGATACAGAAAAGAAATCACTTCCTCGGTCTGAGATGATATCTTCCTCCTCCAGGAATCGCTTGGTCCGGGAAGAGCTCCTCAGTGTCGTTCGGTTCCACAGCACGGCCTTTCTCTGGAGTCAGGATTTCTCGATGGTCGGTCAATACAGCAGGCTCCACTAATCCAGGCGGCACCTTGCGACAGTGCAAGGAGTGGATCCAGTTCTTCCGATTGGAGACTCGCACAGCTGTCCTTGTTGCGAGCAAGACCTGCTCAGGACCAACCCATATCGGCTCCAGACTGTTCGTCCTTTCAAACACCTTGATCATGACATGGTCTCCAGGCCGGAGGTTATGTCCTTCACCTGTGGACCGATCAGGGAGCGCATCTCGAACCTGTTGATGAATAGAAACCAAATTATCCGTTAACCCCTTCGGTGCCCGCCCCTTTCCCCGCCCAGTGCCGGCCGTTACATTAGCGGGCGGGGTTTGTGACGAGCTGGACTCGTCATGGGCACAGCGCCACCGCGGCCCATGACGAGTCCAGCTCGTCACGGGCACCGAAGAGGTTAACTGTGCCAGATAATCATTCATCATTACACAAGGTACATCATACACTGACTTCGGTTTCGGTGGACCCCAAATATTCATTGGGCGTCCGAACACGATCTCATATGGCGTGAGACCGGTCCGAGAATGCGGTATCGATCTAATTGACAATAATGCCAGCGGTAAAGCGTCTGGCCAAGTCAAAGAAGTCGAAGCTTGGATCTTAGCGATCTTAAGCTTCAAAGTACCGTTATATTTCTCAACCAATCCCGCAGACTGAGGGTGAAACACTGCATGAAATTTCTGGGTAATTCCCAGTCCTTTCAGGACATACTTGATAACGTCTGCTATAAAATGAGGTCCGTTATCACTCCACAACAATCTACAAACACCATATCGAGGGAAGAACTCCTTCAATAGCATCTTGGCTGTAGTCATTGCAGTATTGTCTTTCGTAGGGTATGCCTCAACCCACTTGCTGAAGGCACAAACCACTACTAGGACATACGTCAAATTAGTACAGCGCTCAAGCTGAATGTAATCCATCTGCAAAACCTCAAAGGGTGCAGTAGGTGTTGCAAATCCTCCCGCTGGAGTTCGTGTACCCTTTCCTGGGTTATACCTCAGGCAAATCGTGCAAGTCTGCGCTACCCTCTTTGCCGTACTAGCGATCTCCGGATGCTCCCAAACTCGTGTGAGTAATTTGACAATTGCGGAAGCTCCAACATGCGCTAGTCCATGTGCCATCTGAACCATAGGTTGTACGAAAGCTGTGGGTAACTTCCATTTATCCATCTGCTTACTTCTCCAACACCCTTCATCATCTAATTCTCCATCATTGGACCATTGCTCCCGTTCCTTATCGGAAGCGGTTCTCTGTATCTCCAGCACTTCTCTCCTAGCATCGTGCCATCTTTCTGCCTGTGACTTCACAACATACATTGCAGTAGAGCCAGGCTGCATCGCAGTCTCTCGTGCCACCCGGTCTGCCAAAGCATTCCCTTCTCCAACTTTATCAACCACCTTTTTATGGGCACTACATTTAACTATAGCAATCTTCTTTGGATATGTTAATGCAGTCAAAAGGTTGTGAACTAACTTCCCATACATTATCTGTGCTCCATGTGACGTTAGAAACCCTCTCTCCTTCCAGAGTAGGCCAAAATCGTGCGCTACTCCGAAGGCATAGCGGCTATCTGTATAGACATTCACACACAATCCTGCACTGAGCTCACATGCTCATGTTAATGCTATCAGTTCCGCTGCTTGAGCTGATTTCTGCGGTATGCGTGCTGTATCCACTATTGTTTGTAATGTGGTAATTGCATACACTGCTGAAGTCGTACCATCTGGTAGCTTCAGGCATGATCCGTCCACCCACAGTTCTCCATCTACATCTGTAAAGGGCATATCCTGGAGATCAATACGACCCTTTGTCTGTTCCTCAGTCACAAGAATACAGTCGTGTGCTTTTCGTGCTTCAGACTGAGTTTCCGGAAACGGCAACAATGTGGCTGGATTTAACGTTGCACACCTCTTTAACGTAATATGAGGAGCCAAAAACGTCAACTCATATCCCGTTAAACGAGCACTGGTCAAATGCTGCGTCTTTGTCTGATTAAGCAGGGCATCAACAGCATGGGGGACTAATACCAACAGCTTATGAGATAACACAATTCCTTCACTTTGGAGTATTGACACAGCTGTCGCCGCAACCGAGCGAAAACAACCAGGCAATGCTCGGGCAACAGGATCAAGTACAGCCGAAAAATATGCACAAGGGCGCTGCTTGTCGCCGTGCATCTGCACTAAAACTGATAATGCACATCCATCTCTCTCATGTACATACAATGTAAAGGGCTTCGTATAATCAGGGGTCCCTAACACTGGTGCTGAACAAAGGGCTTGTCGCAATTGCTGAAAGGCAATTTCACGCTCATTTGACCAGGGAAGAGGAATTGGGGTATCTTTTGTCAAAAGTGCTAACAATGGCTTAGCTATGTGTGAAAACCCCAATATCCATTGCCTACAGAAAGAAGCAAGACCCAAAAATGCACGCACATCCTTCTGTGTGGAAGGTACTGGCGTGTCCAAAATTGCTTGAATACGATCTGGTGTGAGTGCACGCCCCTCCTTAGACAAAAGGTGACCCAAGTAAGTCACCTTTGGTCTACAGAATTGCAATTTCTTCTTCGACACTTTGTGATTGTGAGATGCCAACAAGGAAAGCAAGGATAACGTGCACGTCTCACACAGCTCAGGAGTGTCGGCCGCCAACAAGATGTCGTCGACATATTGTATAAGGGCTACACCATCAGGCAGAACAAAGGAATCCAATTGTCTTTTCAATGCTTGACTGTAAATACTAGGACTCTCTGTATAACCCTGAGGGACTCTACAAAATCTATAAGACCGATTATTCACAGTGAAGCCGAAGAGGTATCGGCTATCAGGATGAATAGGAATCGAAAAGAAAGCATTTTTCAAATCGATAACTGAAAATGTGGTCGCCGTTGGCGGAACCAGAGTAAGCAACGTCGTGATATCAGAAACCACTGGATACTGGGGTATCACTATCTTATTCACCTCTCGTAAGTCAATAATAAAATGATAAACCCTAGTATCGGTATCTTTCTTCAAAATGGGTAAAATAGGACTGTTGCAGACGTTGTAGGGAACTTCCTCCACTACTCCCACCTTAATCAAATCCTGCACAATCTGTATGAGTGCCTCCTCCCCCTCCTGGGAAATACGATACTGAGGGAGGCGTGGTAACACCGCACCCTCCTGGACACTAATGTGGACAGGCGGATTCACCATCTGTCCCACATCAGTATCCGAAGTGGCCCACAAAGTACGAGGGAGAGAAGCTAATACAGTATCCTCTGCAACCACACACATCCGTTTTGTCAGAGGGTGATTATCGTTTAATATCACACGTACTCCAGTAGGGGAGCAGCGGATCGTAGCTCTGAAGTGCTTGAGCATATCAAGACTCATAATGTTGTCAGGCGTGTTCGGGGCAAGCAAAAACGGACAAGGCGCAGAAAGTTGTTCAACACGAAATGCAAGGGGTCGGGATAGAGGGCTTCGAGAGAGTGTACCATCAAACCCTACCGATGTAACCATTAAGCCAGATGGGGGAGCCCTCGGAACCAATTGTTTGGACAGTGCACTGCGAGTAGCTCCTGTATCAACTAGGAACCGATCAGTAGAACCCAGAACATTTGCTGAAACATAAGGACCCCTCTGATCAACCGGCACTTCAACTGATTCCAACCCCCATCCAACGCAATCCTACGCATGCTGCGAATTATGGTACCCAGAACGATCATTCCCAGCCATTTGATACTGATTTTGCCGATCAAATACATTAGGTCTATCTCGTTGCTGCACGTTAGGCTCAAAGCGAGCACGATCATTGGAATTCCCTCTGAAATTCGAAAAGCTCTCTCTACCTCTCGGCGGTCCCGGACCACGTCCCTGACGGGGTGCATATAGTACCGGACAATCCCTGGCCCAATGACCCAACTGTTTACAATACGCACATTGATTTCTATTAACATCTGACTGACCCGAAGGGGGACCATAGAATCCTCCTCTACCTCTCTCAACACCCCGACGAGGCGGACCATACACTTGTGCTAACATCACCTTAGTTTTCAAATCTTTCGATTTCTTCTCCTCATTCCCCTTCGCTTCTTGTTCCTGACGCTCATAATACTGAGCCATAGTCAGGAGGGATGCCGGAGACGAGGTGGACCAAGAACTTTAACTCGCTTTTAATCGAGCTGCTACTCCCGGTAATAAATAAATTCGCCACATATTTATCAACAAAAAGATGTCAACCCGTATCATCCGTAAGTGACTGACCACTGAAATCATGAAATGTTTCCTCAAAGCGCGTAAAGAAGTCTGAAACTGATTCATCAACCTTCTGTTTACACGGGGCTAACATGTTCCAGTCAATCTTTTTAGGGGGAATAATCGTTTTCAACTTGGTCAAGATAGCGGCAGGGAGATCTAAAATAATCTGGGGCGGTTTTTGCGCGGGTTTTCTCTCCCTATCCTCATCCTCAATCTCAGACCACTTGGCCTTGAAAGCGGCTTGATCATCCACCTTCCGCACAGATCGCCACATATCCGGTGGTAAAATGAGCCCAAAGAACAAATCTATATCTGCTAAAGTCATAGTACAAGAATTCAAGGCCCCTTCGACCTCTTCGTAAAAGGTCGCTGGATTCTTGCGGGGGTCAGGCAATGCATTCTTTAATGCCATAACATCAGTCCTATGCCAGAGAGTATAAACCCAATTATACACAAAAAATCCCCTAGCATCGGGGGAAGACATGTCTGGACTAGTTCCTGCTCCTTTAGGAGGAACATACAAAGGTGCCGCCTCTCGCATCGGTTTAGCATGCACTAGTTCGCTCTTATCTGAATGGGAGGTAGACGATTGTTTCCCGCCAATGTGTGAATCCGATTGCTCCTTCTCCCCTGTCTTTTGGCACGCTCTCTCTTTAAGTTCAAGCATCGCGTCCCGCAATGTAAACAGCCGTCGAACCGCATCGGGTACCTTGGAGGGAGAAAAGACACCGTTACGTAATGCTTTAGAATCTGATACTACCTCATCAGGCTCAAAAACATCAGAATATTTCCGAAAGGCAGTAATCACTTCCTCAGAAAAAGTTTCAGCAAAATACAACTTCTCTCTATCCTGCCAACTTTCCAAAAATTCCAATAATTCAGTAAGAGATAGCTTGCCTTTAAGCGCACGAAAAGAAATTTTCCGAAGCTCACCCATACGATCAGTTGATAACATGGACCGCGTGTCTACCTTATCCGAAACCGATCCAGAATCCTGTGACCTCGGGGCAGACGCGCCAACATAAGGGGGTGGAGAGCGATCTAATAAATGAAAATCATCTTCAAGATTAGTAAGGACAGGATAAAGTGGCTGGCGGACAGCATATTGACCCGATACTTGCAACCTACGCTCTTTCTCTTGTCTCTCCGCCAGTTCTCTTTCCTCCCGACACTTCGCTTCCTGCGCTCTCACATGATCATTTTTCCGTTGCTCTTTATCAATCAGCGCTTTCTCACGTTTCTCTCGCTCACGCACTTCCTTCACCCATAACCGTACACATTCAAACATGTCTTGCCGAGCACGCCGTTTACACATACACTGTTCCACATACTCAATCTTACGCATATCAAACGATCCATACAAAGGCCATCATAACTCAGGATCCTTTTTGGTGTATTTCCTCCATAATGTGCTGTACATTATAGAGGAAAGACCATGCTTCACATACATATCCGTATTAGGAGTCCCCTCTGGGGGGGCTGGAGTGGATTCCTCAAGATTTAACCGGTTTCCAAAACAGCAGCACCACTTACGGAGTGCGCTAAAAGCAGGCATGCTCAAAAATAATGCAAAATATGCAGTATTATCAAAAATGGCACTTAAACTTTGCGCCGTTCAAATTTAAACAACTCCGGAGAAATATCTTCACATTACCTGCCTATATGTGTTGCAACGCATATATTCTCACAATAATCAATACAAAATATGACCGGTCATCACAAATCAAACTCAAATAGCCAACCCAGGCTTCAAAACTCGGAGCAAGTACCGTACAACGGTTCTTACCAATCAAGAGCGTCCAGATTCCAACTGCCAAGTTCCAAAATTCGCCCAAACGGCTATCACACGGCAAACCGACAGAAGAGGTCTCAGTCGAGGACCGGCGCCACCCAGATGGTCAGCTCGGAAGGGAAGGAAGAAACCTCGGGATGCCAGGACTAAAAGACGCCGCTGGCAGTGATCGCATCCCCGGCCAAATTCCTCACCTTCGTCACGACCAGTCCTTCGAGCATCCGAGTCACCGATGAGCCCCACGTGACGGGCACCAATTGATGAGTACAGGCCCCAGCTAGGCCCGCAGAATACAAGGGTTCGCTCTCCTGTAACAAAAGCTAGAAGGAAGTTGGCACGGAAACTGCAAATACAAAGACAGAGTTTATTAACCCTTAAGGGTGGTCCTACAACCTACACAACACTCTTCAGTATTGCATAGAGTAGCACACAGAACTTGCGTACGTGGTCCCCTTTTATACACAACAGAGGGGCTCATAAGTGGGTGGATACAACAGAGAGCAAAGTTAATTACCATTTATGGACATTTTCGATACAGGATCAATATGTGGGCGGAGTTAACAATTTCCTGAGCCCGCGAAAACATGGTCAAACAAGGACTAACTGATAACAGATGTGGTCAAGTCTGGGCATGCGCCAGACGGACAAAGGAGCTATTTATAGACTGTTACTAGGCAGATTACAAGAGCAACTAGCGAAAAGGTAGGACTCTTCTCGTGCAAAGCACGTGGAGACATGACAATACAAAATGGAGTCCAGACATTAGTCAACATAAGACAAGAAACACGTGTTGACTCAAAAAGAGCTCATGTCTTAAGTGAATACTTAATCACATCGCTGTTTTAGTTTTCAACAGAAGTATCCCCCCCCAATTTGGCTGTAGTTGCACCCCTGCTTTCTTTTGTACTGTCTTTTTCAGTGTGAAGCATACCATCTGTGACGACTGCGTCGGTTTTGGTTGTAGTATTCATTGTAGCTGTAGACTATAGGGAGAACAGGTGTGATGGGATGCATAGCTGTGCAGTCTCGGTTGAAGGAATCATATTGTGGTGTGATTCAGAGCTGAAATACTTCCCTTCCGGTAGCTCTGACGTGTTTGTTGTGGCAACTGATTCGGCACATAGGAAGTACACATCGTGCTTGTTCGGTTGGCTTTGGACTGGGAAGCGCCTCCGAACCACTCCATTCTGCGTTTCTGGAGGCTTCCCATTAGGGATATCCAGTCATATTTGGAGTGACCGAGTCATTCGGTAAGTAATGGATTTGGGCATCGTAATGCATTGTTTGGGAACACCGGATCCCAGTATGAGTCGCTCGGAAGGTACGACTCCGGACGGCTCTTGGATAGCCTTTCTAACAGGATCATAATCGGCCCCTTAGTATTACATTGGTGACTGGAAGGATCAGCAGCATTTATTCCACGGCAAGATTGTATCTTTTATGTGTCATGGCAGTAGTTCATGTGGGAGCAGCATACTACTTGGAAGTACATTTAGCTTTTTCCAGGGAGCCAGTCTAAATATGGCTTACGCTCTGAGCCATTATCTTTCTTGGTGAGGCTAAAGCCTTGATGTACAGCTAAATTGTCAGTAGTATGTAGACATTGTAAGGGGTTGGCTGGCAGGCCAGAGTGTAGTTTATTGGAACAATCGAGTTATGAATTACTCACAGCTCCAAAACCAATTTGCGTGATTTTCTAAGCATGGGTGCCAGGACTCATGCCCCCATTACGTAACGCTTCTGGAAAGACCCCTGCATCAATAGTGTGCTTTATTTGATTTGGTTTAAATCTGTGTTCTAGTTAACTTCTTATATAATGATGCTTTATGGCAGCAAAGAGAATGTGCCCTGTTGCAGCTTACTAATGCTCTGGGCCAATTAGTCTCACCACAGATATACTAACATTAATATTAATCCCATTATGGGTAGCTCGGTTCCCTTAACTGAGAAAAACTACATCCATAGACCATCAACACACATTTACATGTCATCAATAAAACATATGTACTTTGTGTCTCAGAAGGATGAACTGATATCTGCTAAGGGCATTAAGTTAAAGCAAGAAGGGAATTGGTTATACATGAGACCTCCCTTCTGTTCGCTGACTTGTGTCTATCTAGAATAAACTATATACTTCAGATAAAGACCAGAAACCCATGGAATTTTATCAATGGCCTTTTAGAGTAAACCGTGATCCACAGTGTCAAAGGCAACTGAAAGGTCCCACATATTTAAAATGTACCATTTCCCTTTCTAAGGAAAGGTCACTATTTTGCATTCTCACCCCCAAAAATGCACTGATGCTGATGGTGTATTGACTTTTTGAAAACTGGGGTGCTACTGTCCAACATATGTGCTCTGACCTCTAAAAACATTCAGAATTGGCTAATCTCTGATTGTCATACTTAGTTTACATATATATCCCTAGTCTATGGTACTCAGTGTACCCAGGTCCTATAACTGAATGTCATGAATGGACCGCAGCACCTATTGTGCCACCAATAAAGTGACAATGCACAGTGTGTCTTAAGTCCTGTCCCTGCAACTGTGATCTGGCAAGATAAACCGATGGACAAACTGGGTCCATCGTATAGTGATGATGCTGTAGCATTGATTTTAGCAGGACCTTCCCTCTTGGGGAAAACAACACTCACACAGGTTCTAACACAGTTGGAGGGCTGGGACACGCTATTAGATCCTAAGAAATCTCAGATGAAGACAATATTTCATGGTACAATTTTAACGGAACATTTGAGAGCCAATGCGGCATCGAGGAACCTCCTAGTTGAGAATGAACCCCTTATATTTCTTGAGGATGCCTCTTTTAGGAGAGATTGGTCATTAATTGCATGGAAGTGTACAAGAGATTGCCTTATTTAATCATCAACATGGTCGGCAACAGGATGAGACAGGTACAGGACCATCCGCATTGGCTCCTGTACTTTTTCCATTAATTTATTATGTAACTGGAATGGCCATTTAATTTGTGAGTACCTACCTTTTGCCTGCACTTTGTTCAATTACTATCTTTGTTGCTAATTTGATTATGGGGAAGAGGAAAGCAACAGACATTGCAGCCAGCCAAGGGCATGTGCCAAAGAGTGCCAAAATATGTGTGGTAGATAATTGCACTCTGAACGCTATTGATGAGTTAGTTGAGGAGCTAGAGGGTCTGCTGGGTAATAAACAGTCTTGCGACAAGGGGAAAGATACCATGACGAATATGACACAGTATTTTAAAGCGGGAAATAAGGTTTTGTTTGGCAAACAAAGGCCCACTGACATCCCCAAAAGCTGGCCTGTTCCCTATCCCCAAAGAAAAGGCCTGTCTGCCTACTAAAGTCCCTACTTCAGCATCCCTTGGGGTCTGTACAGGCCTGACAGCAGTAGAGGATGAAATTGTATTTAATGCCATCTGCACACATCGTTTTGTCACCCCAATGGAACAGACTCCAGACACCACCCCCCCACCACCGACAACCAGCTGACCATCACTACTTGGAATCCTGCCACCACTTAAGACACCACAAGGACCATGAAGAACACCCACTCAGGAGCCCCCACGGACCCCTGCTCACCACACATCTACCACAGAGCCACCACTGCCATAGCATCCGAACTAGACCGGACCATCAATGCCTCCTTCAAATCCAGCATCTTCCCCAATGACTGGAAGCAGGCAGAGGTCTAACCCCTCCTGAAGAAGCCCTCAGCAGACCCAACAGACCTGAAAAACTACCGGCCCATCTCCCTCCTCCCCTTCACAGCCAAAGTCACCAAGAGATTCATAAATACCCAGCTGACCACCTACATCGAAAAGAACGCCATCCTAGACCCCTCCCAGTTGGATTCTGCAGCAACCACAGCACCAAGACCGTCCTCCTCGCCGCCACTGATGACATCTGCATGCTACTCTACCCGGGCCACATTGTGACCCTCATCCTACTAGACCTCTCCGCAGCCTTCGACATCGTCTCACATTGCACTCTCACAGCCAGACTCCACGACGCTGGGATATGAGGAACTGCCCTCAACTGGATCCGATCCTTTCTCTCCAGTAGAACCCAGAGGACCAGACTCCCACTCTTCCTCTCTGAACCCACAGAGATCAACTGAAGCGTACTTCAAGGATCCTCACTCAGCCCCACTCTTTTCAACATCTACATGGCCCACCTCGCCACCACCATCAGACAGCATGGGCACAGCATAGTATCATACGCAGACGACACCCAGCTCATCCTCTCCCTCACGAAGAACCCCGACAACACCAGACTCTGCTATCAGGAAGGAATGAAGGATGTCGCAGCCTGGATGAACAACAGCTGTCTGAAGCTCAACTCAGAGAAGATAGAGGTCCTCATCCTCTGACCCTCCACCACCGCTTGGGACAACAACTGGTGAACCTCCGCCCTTGGGAGCCCACCCACCCTATCAGACCATGAACGGAACCTCGGCATCATCCTTGACTCTTCCCTCAGCATGACCCTCCAGATCAACTCCGTCGCCTCCACCAGCTTCAACTGCCTCTGCATTCCTCTGCAAGACCTTCAAATGGATCCCCCCGAATGCATGAAGATCGTCACCCATGCGCTCATAACCAGCAGACTGAAGTACGGCAATGCCCTCAGTGCCGGAATCAACTGAACACTCCTACAGAAGCTCTAAACTATCCAGAACACCGCAGCCAGACTCATCCTTGGAACCCTACGACACGAGCACATGACCCAATACCTACGAGACCTCCATTGGCTCCCTGTCGAGAAGAGAGTAACCTTCAAACTTCTCACCCACGCCTACAAATCCCTCCACAACATCGGACCCAAATACCTCAACGAGAGAGTTTCCTTCCACGTGCCCAAAAGGAACCTCTACTCCGCCGACCTCGCCCTGGCAGAAATCCCAAACATCCACAGGAACAGAGCAGGTGAAAAAGCCTTCCCCTACATCACAGCCAAGGTTTGGAAAAAGCTCCCAATCAACATCAGATGCTCCCCTACCATGCACACCTTCAGATAAAACCTCAAGACCTGGCTTTTCAACTGAACTAGAGCTGCACCGCCCCACCCTTGTAGCAAAACATGAGGTTCTCTTGAACGAATGATGTGCAGGCCACATAGAAAATGCAATGTGTCATTCATGTGGCTGTCCCAGCATTTACCAGGTAATAGGGTCTATGCTGTTTTTGTTTGATTTTCAGGCCTTACAAGTTTTGTTAAATACCCCCAAGCCTCTTGCAGACCAGGATACACAGCACTATCAGCATCTATCTATCTATCTACAGATGTGCCAGATAATGGTTCCATTTGAAAGTGGGCGAAGGCAACCCCTCTAAGACCAATGTTAATCCTTGCCCACTTGGGCTCCAAACATCCGGGAACATCCAGGTATTGTAATTCTAATTCTCAGCAACCTTCGTTTCCTTCAGAAAATGCACAACTCTACTCCTCACCACCCAATACCGATATAGCCCTCAAATGTTGGGTCTTCCTCAGCATTATCCGCCATTTTTTACTAAGAGACTATCAAAGGTACCACTAATATTTCTGAAGGAGAGAGCAATATATATGAAAAAGGATCCTAGATTAGCCCAAGAGCAAAGGGCAACAACAGAATCTCTAATCAATAAGGTCACACACTTGATCTTCTACAAACGGAAGTGTTTCTCCTAGTACAACCATTCAGATATTATCTTTGCCCAATGTTTGTCAAATAATGTAGGTCACCACGACAATATCAAGTTGATCCTGAGTAAGCAGAGTATTGCTGATGGCCCATTGGCCGTGGAAGCATGAACTCACTCCTCTGCAAGATTGCTAAGTACAGTTTAAATGATCATGATTTTAGAAATGTTAATCAGCTACCAACAGCAAAAATTAAAGAACAGCAAGCTTCAGTTAAACTAATGGATGGCCCCAGGAGTAACATGCAGGAAAGCTCTAAAGCTCCAGCTTTGGACCAAAATACCAGGCACGGAAAGGGTTGCCAAGAACATTTTTCTGTAGATTGCAGATTCTGAGAATTAAAATGGGGCGGGAGGACTCTGACATTTCAGGGGGGTAAGTTATGGAATTCCCTCCCTCTGGCCCACCGCTCCCAACACAGCCTGCAGCTGTTCAGAAAGCAGCTGAAGACCTGGCTGTTTCCGTCAACTTAGCTCCAGTGTAAGATGATTCATCTGCCTGGCTGCTGTTTCCTCTTTTTGTCTTGTTGCGCTCAGCGCTAAGACATCCTTGGGTATTGTGCACTTTACAAACCCAATTCATTCATTCATTCATTCACTCCAGCTGCAAACACTACAGCTGGAGGTTCACCTTTATCACTACCCACGGATATTGACTGACTGCTTGGTAACCACCTGACCAGTCCTTCCGCAACCTCAAGGAATGTTCGTCCACAGAATCATTGCCTGGATCACCAAGCATACTGTGCTAATGATATTCAAGATCTACTACCAAGTACATCATTGGTTCCAAGTGTGCATGAATCATAGAGCATCCTCTCTTGGATCATTGCTTTGCTAAAAACCAAACTGATAGATCCAGACTGAGTTTTTTTAAATTGATAAATATGAAATTTGTGTTTTGCAAGAAACATGACGTGCAGATACTTGTTTTAGATGTGGGTATTCTATTTGTTGCTGCCTAGCATTGGCACAGGCAAGAGGTCGCCCTGTGAGGGGGTAATTAATATGGGTGAAGAATTCATTAAACTGTACCATCAAGGTGTTGCCAATCCCCTTTCCTGACATACTTGGTCTTTCCTTTCAGAAAGGTAATACTTGTGTCTTCCTTTATAATGTTTATAATAGACATTTGTGTGTGAACAGAGAATAGCCCACCCAGGCGATCCTGGATAATATCTTAGTACACTACCTCCTGAAACCCTTGTGATAGTCGCAGCTGACTTCAATCTGATGTACGAAACTTTGGACAAAAGCATTTTGTCTCTAACGGAGGAT
Organism: Triturus cristatus; assembly: GCF_964204655.1. Taxonomy (NCBI): domain Eukaryota; kingdom Metazoa; phylum Chordata; class Amphibia; order Caudata; family Salamandridae; genus Triturus; species Triturus cristatus. Next base: position 446,505,770 of record NC_140586.1, on the reverse strand, counting down.
GAGGATTGGCATTTCCTCAGTCAAGAGAAGTTCTAAGTTGGCATACCAGCTTTATGGCATCACGCTAAGAAGTAGATTGAGAGCATGAAACGGGAGGCCTCAATCTGACCAGGATGGACCCATGACTTTTAAACGTCTCAATAGTACGATCTTATTATCCTTGTATGCTTGTTCTTCCATGGTTGACATGATTGTATCGAGAGGGGTGGCAGTGATCACAACACCCTGAATCGGTGTTGTCAGGACATATTGGGCCAGGAAATTAGGAAATCAGGCCTAAACTACTGGGGGATCTTGTCCTTTGTGATAGCGAAAAGGCCCTTAAGTAGGAATTTGTGGAAGCACACCCAGACCTTCTGAAAAAGGTCTATTTAAGAGTGGGAGATGTTTTGGAAAACATGGTAAAGAACACAGAACCCAACCCTGTTATGAAGATTCATCAGGACCTGTTTGCTAGTTTGAGGGAGTTGCTTTCTAGAACGAGTGTCCCAAACTACACCTAAGGTTCAACACCAGCAGCAAAGTCTCTACTTTTAGGTCTTATAAAAAGTAGAGACGAAAATAATATCATGGAAGCCCGTAGAAAGTGTAAGGAAGCCATATCGTGAGTCAAAGTTGCCTGAGAAGAGGAGGTTTGGTCTGACCTGACTCAAGCAAAAACATCGGGGTGTTCAAAAACATTTTGGAGCATCAGAGTGCATTGTAGACTTTTTCCAACCAGCTCTTTAGCCTATAATGTTCAACAGCAATAGTGGATTGACCACTTTGAGAAGCTTTAATCTGCTCCCACCAATCAGGGAAGCAGGCACGGTTGTAGTGATTTTGATCATACAAATGTTTCTAGTCAACCAGACCCCCTAGAAATAAATAGCCTAGATTCTAAAGTGGGTGTTGGGGGGAAGGTGACATCAGCCCTACTAGTGCCCTCAGGAAATTCGATCCCCTGATAATAACTAACTCAGACTCCCTCAGGGCTTCAGAATCTATCATCCCTAAAAACGCCCCGGCCCTGATTGCATCCCTTCTGACCTCGATATTTGGGTAACCTATGTAAGCCTTCTAAGGAGGGTGATTTTTCAAGGGGGTGCTATACCAGAATCTTAGCATAATACAGAGATTGTCCCTATTCTCAAAAAAGGGCAGCACGATGAAGCTGAGAACTATAGGCCAATAAGCCCAATAGATGGGCTCCAGAAGCTTTCTTGTCAGAACTTAGGGAAATTAAGTGAGTGTGCTCAAACAAACAAAACAATCTCAGTTTTAAAAGCAGGCTTTAGGCCTAAAACTAGTACCCTTGAATTAAATTGCAAGATTTTTAACAATATATTTGAAAAATGTAGTACTGGGTAAAGGAAGTCTTTATGTCTGCGTTTTACATGATTCCACGAAGGAAACGTTGGGGTGTTTTAGCAAATATGGAAGTCCCAGTCAACGTTTTAGAATGCTTATTAGGATCCATGAGAATAATATTGCACGTGTCAGATGGCAAGAATGGGGAGCTGACTGACGCATTTGGGATAGAACGGGGGGTGCATTTGGGTGCGTGCTAGCTCCAACCCTTTTTGCACTATTTGTAAGTGACTTGTCTGGTCTTTTAAAATTCCCAAAAAATGATGCCTCTAAAATTGGCTCCATAAAAAACTTGACTACTCTTTACAGATTTCACGCTGTTAATGTCCAAAACCCCAAGCAGCCTGCAAGCAATTTTGAATTGTTTTCTTCAGTTCTGTTCTGATCGGGCTCTAGAGTTAAATATAAGTAAAACAAAATACATGATACTGAACTCCTATGGGACTTTCCAAATAAATATTTTGGTAAATAACTCCCTCCTTGAGACTGTGTTTGATTTTGTTTACTAGGCGTAACCTTGTCCCATAATTTATGATGGAAGGCTAAGGTAAGCAAGTGTGCACTCAAACTCCAACAACAGTCAGGGGAAATTCTTAAGTTGGCCAAAAGAATGAAATCTAAGAACTTTACAGCAGCCTCAGAACTATATAAAGTAAGGACAAACAGCACAGCCCTCTATGGAGCGGAACTGTGGGGCCATTCAAACATAAAGGAATTATCTGTGGCGGAGATCAGGTTTTCAAGGCAGTTACTTAATCTCCCTCAGAGTACCCTCAACACTTCCCTTATTGATGGACTTGGTTTTGTACTTATCTAATTTATGGTACAATTGAGACCGCTACCTTCCTGGTATATGCTCTGGACAACCCGCAAACTAAAGCCCTATTGACTTCCTTTTAGGGATCTTTTAAATTCACCAGCAATCTGAGGATACCTTGGTTGCTGTACTTAAAAAGAATGTTTAAAGCTCCTTCCCTGCAATCCTTGTGGGACACACCCAAATATGCCATTAAGCTACCAAAGAAACTGAAAAAAAGATCGGTGCAGGGACCATCTTTGTGATGTAACAATTAAAAACTGTGCTTCAGGTAGTCTAACAGAAAGTGTTCAAACTAAACCTGGATGAAACATAGACGAAAATACCCAATTTACTTTCTTTTCCTTTCCTGGTGGGGTCATTTAGACTCAATATAAATTGTTGGCTGCTAATTTCTATTTCACATTAGCCATGTTATCTTTTTTTTTTTTTTTTAAAAACCTTTATTTTAGATCAGTGACACAGCTATTCAGCCGACAACCCGGAGGTACGGCAGCTTTAGAGATTCAACACATGCTTGCGTCCACATATCGCTGACAGGAGAGCAAAAGGTTCCATTTTGCATAAACATAAATACAACCCTAAACACAAGCAAGGCGAAAGGTACTGTAGACACCAAGAGAGGTTCCCATCAGGGGGGACGAGCCCCATCACGTCCAACAGGCACAGGTTTATAGTAAGGGAAAGGAGGGAAAGGCAGAGACTCTAGAAACAAACACATATCAGCGGGAAAGCCAAAGCCGGAAAAATACTAAGGGGAAAGTTACTCCTCAGGCGGATCCGGGTCAGGGGGGAGGCATATGTCCCCTCTGTACTGGTTCCATGGCCCCCACACAGTGTGCCATTTCTGAGGGCGCCCTCGAGCACAATACACTGTCTTCTCCCTAAACATGCTCCAGTCCATGTTTTCCATCCACGCTGTCAATGTGGGCGGCCTATTGGAGCCCCACAGCCGAGCGATATCGCGCTTGGCTACCATGTTCCCCAGGGTCACCCACTGAGTCTGTGCCGCGTTGTGGTCAGTAGGACTCCAGACATTCAGGAGACAACATCGCGCCTCAGGCTGCATAACAATTCCTGTCACCTCCCCCATCACCTCGTGGACTTGTCTCCAGACCTCCATAATCGCACTGCATTCCCAAATAATATGGAGGAAGGTACCCACCATACCACAGCCTCTCTTACATAAGCCCTCCTCAGAGAAACCCATGTGGACCAACCTGGGCCCCGTCACATAGACCCTATGGAGTATTTTAAGCTGCACCAGCCGCAGGCGCGCGGGGATAGCGACCTCTTTGGGGGAAGAAACTGCGTACTGCCAATCCTCATCATCTAGTTCAAGGCCGTCCCTGGTCCATTGACCGCGCAACCCTAGGAGAAGATCCGCCCGAACGTTGATAAGTTTCTTATAAATGAGCGAAATCGTGCTCTCTGGCATGTGACCATCCAGGATCCGATCCTCCAACGGAGAGGACTCGGGCACCTTCTCCCCCTCCACAAGGACTGACCGCAAGGCGTGGCGCACTTGAGCATAATGGAAGAACTCCGTGCTCCCCAGCTCGTATTCCTTCTGCAGCTCCTCGAACGACTTTATCTTACCCTTAACCAAAAGGTCTCCAACCCTGGATATGCCGATCAAATCCCATTTCTCGAACACTTTTGTGCGCCAAAGCTTCCCCAGAATCTCGGAGTCAAACAGAGGGGTGGCAAGGGTAAGCTTACCCCTCCAGCCCAGCGAGTCCGTCGCCACCTTCCACACATGGACGGCCACTCTGGTGGGCCCCGTGAGGGTGAGGTCCGACGATTTCGAATACAACGCTCTGTGGTAATTACCCCCACGGAGCAACCAGCGGTCCATGGCGAAGCCAGGGCTCAGCGCCGGACCATAGACACCATGGTTAATCGCGCTCAACTGGGTGGCCCAGTAATACCGTTGAATGTCTGGAAGCGCGATACCACCGTCGTACCACGGAAGCGTCAACTTGGCGACTGCGATACGCGGACGACCGTCCCATAAGAGCGCGCGCTGGTGGCTTTCGATCTCACGGAAATAGCTGGCCGGGACCAGGTCAAGAGTGTTCTGCAGGGCATAGAGGAAACGGGGAAGGGACATCATTTTAAACAGTGCAGCGCGGCCAAGGAGGGAGAGCGGCAATCGCCGCCAGCCCGCCACATCCCGCCGCAGGCGCGCCAAGGGAGGGAGCAAGTTCTTCTCGTAGCGCAAGATGGGGTCGGTGGAAATATAGATCCCCAAATACAAAAAGCCCTGCTGGGCTATCTGGATCGAACAGTTACGCGGGACAGGCGGGACATCCCCACACAGGACATACAAGTGTGACTTCCCCCAGTTAATGACTAGGCCCGAATTTTTACCGAAAGATGTCAAGACGTCACAAACCACTGTAAGGGATTCCTTAGGCGAGGCAAGATATAACAGAATGTCGTCGGCGTAGAGTGAAATACAGTCTTCGTGGTCAGGCGACCAGCGAATCAAACGTATATCCGGGTGCCACCGTATCCACACCGTCAACGGCTCAAGAGCCAGGGCAAACAGCAACGGCGACAGGGGGCAACCCTGCAGGGTGCCTCTCCCGAGCTCGAACGGTGCCGACGCCCGCCCGTTCACCACGACGCTTGCAAGAGGCCCCTCATAGAGCAGCCTCACCAATCCCACGAATCCAGGCCCGAAGCCGAATTTGGCCAGCACCGCCCACAAATATGCCCACTCCACCGTGTCGAAGGCCATCGTGGCGTCGAGGGACGCCACAATAGCCGGCTCTCGCATCGTACCCGTCCTGGCAATCACTCCATGGAGGCGTCTAAGGTTTAGTGCAGTGTTTCGGTGCGGGATAAAGCCCGACTGATCCGGGTGGATCAAGTCGCCAAGTACCCGGACCAGGCGGCTCGCGAGAATCTTGGCGAGGATTTTCGGCTCGGCGTTGAGGAGCGAGATCGGCCGATAGGAACCACACCTATCCCGGGGCTTTCCGTCTTTATGTATTACCACAATCGTCGCCAGCCGTTGATCGAGCGGAAGAAACCCGTTCTCCCGCGCCTCAACGAACATGGTGGTCAAGTGAGGAGCCAACTTATCCGGACAAAGCTTGTACAGCTCTATCGGCAGACAATTTGGGCCCGAAGCCTTGCCGGAGCGCAACGCACGGATAGCACCTGCCACTTCGTCTACAGTAATATCACCATCGAGGTCCTCCCTATCAATGGCGGAAAGGCAGGGCAGAGCGATGTCACGCAGAAGATCCCACGAGTCCTCAGTCAGTCTATCCGAGACCGAGGCGTATACCGTACGAAAGTAGTCCGAGAAACACCGGACTATACCGTCGGGATCAGTGACAACCTCTCCCCCATCCGTCAACAACTCCGGCACCACACGATTAACACGCTCCTTTTTGTGCAGCCATGCCAGCAATTTCCCGGCCTTATCACCAACATCATACAACCGCCCCTGCTGCTCCCTGTGGAGGGTCTTGGCGGCACTTGTCACCAGGTCCCTATACTCCAATTGCTTCAGGCTCAAATTGTGCAGCGTGGACGTCTCAATATCCCCCTCCAAGGCCAACTCTAAAGCCGCTATCTCGTCCTCCACTTGTATCACCTCGGCGTCTCTCCGCCGCTTGGCGGCCACTACCAAGGACAAGGCTTCTCCTCTCAGTACAGCCTTAGAAGCTTCCCACAAGGACACCGCGGAGTCAACTGAGCCCTGATTTTCTCGAAAATAGTGGTCAACTGTCTTCAGCAACGCGCTGCGCAGCTTGGGGTCCCGAAAGTACCAGGGGTTAATGGGAGCCACCCTGCCCCCCGCCACCCGGCCTATGTCCAGACGTGCCCACACCGGTGAATGATCTGATATGCCCCGTGCCATGTGCCTAACCTCAGTTACCAAAGAGGCGTGTGCCGCCAGAGTGAGCAGATAATCAATCCGGGAGAAACTCCCGTGGGCCCCGGAATGGAAGGTGTATTGTCGCTGAGTGGGGTGCCGCAGCCTCCAACAATCTACCAGGCCAAAAGTATCAATAAAGTCGGGAAGCCACTTCTGAGCCCCCCCGGTGTCTCTGGGCAGGTACCTATCTAGCATTCCAGAACCAACCGCATTGAAGTCTCCTCCCACCACTAGCATCCCTTCGGGGAGTTCCAACAAGGCCTTGCCCAGATCAGCAAACGTGGAGGCCTGCAAGGCAGGAGGGACATAAACCGAAACCAAAACCAACGTTCTGCCCTCCCACCTCCCCGACACGGCCACAAAGCGCCCCCTATCATCAGCAATGGTGGAGTCGACCTCAAATGGTAGGGAAGCTCTGACAAGTATGCCTGCACCCCTGGATCCCGAGGAAAACCCCGAGTGAGCAATGAATTTGTATCCCTTTCTGTTAAGTGCATAACACATGTTCCCTATAAGGTGGGTCTCCTGCAAGAGGACCACATCTGGCAAGGTCCGATTCAGAAATTGCAGGACTATCCCACATTTTATACGGTCCCCTAAGCCATTAACATTCCAGCTGAGTACGTTTAAGCCCCAATCCCCCATCCCTGAACACAAAGAGACCTCCCCCCCCCCCCCCCAGAGAACCACAATCGGACAATTCTGACAGTCATTGCTACGCCTTGCAAGAAAAAACAACAACCCCAAACAACAACCCCATCATCCTGAAACCCCCCCCACCCTGCACCCCTGCGTCAGCTTACAAAGCCCCCCCAACTTGCAGTGTGCCTGTCGCCCTACCAGAAACAAATCTACAAAAGACACCCCAAGGGAGGAAAGAGCCCCTATCTTCCCCCCGCCGCCCTCCCATTACTGCAATAAGGTGCGAGTCACTGTCCAGGGCTGAATCGAAGCAGGCCAGCACCGAAGGTATCACTTCTGTCCATCCCGGTCGCCTTCCACCCCATCCACGCCGTCCCGGCCGGGCTGCCGCCGAGGGAGTGCATCCAACCAGTCCCCTGCCATGTCCGGCGATTCAAAGAAGAAAGTCCGATCCTCATATACCACACGCAGCTTAGCGGGGAAAAGCATGGCATACTTCAGGTCCATATCCCTAAGCCGCCGCTTCACCCCCAGGAAACTTTGCCTCTGTTTCTGCACCATCTGGGTGAAATCAGGGTAAAAGCTCACAGAGGCATTTTGAAAAGGCACCGGGCCTGTCACCCTCGATGCTTGCAGGATAGCGTCCCGATCTCGAAAGTGGAAGATCCGGGCGACAATCGGCCGCGGGGGGGCTCCCACCTTAGGCCGTCCGCCAGGCACTCGGTGAGCCCGCTCCACCGCGAAAAACTTGCCGAGGCCCTTTGGCGCAAGATGATTCACCACCAAATCCTCGACGAGGAGGTCCACGGAGAGCTCCTCCGAAGCCTCCGGGACCCCGATAATGCGCACATTATTGCGCCGGGCCCGACCTTCAAAGTCCTCGAGCCGGCGGGCGGAGAGGTCATTCGCGGTTCGTAGCTTGCGGACCACAGCCTGGAGTTCCGAGACATCGTCCGCGAGGCCAGTAGTCTTGAGGTCCAGGGACTTGACCCGCTCATTGGTTTTTCCCAGGTCCGCGCGAATCAAGTTGACATCGACCAAAATCATGTCCACCTTGTGCGCCAGGGTCTCGAACTGTCGCCCAATCGAAGATTGCATCCCATCTATCGCCCCCTTGATATCCTGCAATGATAACTCCGAGGCTGGGGATGAATCGGCCTTCTGTGCTTCCAGCGACTGTCCCGATCCACCAGGCGACCCCTTCTGCTGGGCATAACGATCCATATTGTTGGATTGGATATAGCCTCCCCGCCTGGTAGTCTTAGACTTCGACCTGTCTGCCTCCAATTTGGTCGACATCTCGGACAGCAGGACGGTCAGTCGCAAGAGGACGTCCCTCACTCAGGTAGAGGAGACAGGGACGACTAGTTCTTCAACAGCCAGTCAGGAGCGGGTGGAGGTCCTCCAGACAACAGAGGAACTGTATGACGCACTCCCAACCCAGAGCAAACAAAGGGCGAGAAAGCGAAAGTGAAAGTGCAGCGGCATCCGTCCGTCAGTTCACACCTCCCAAGGCCGCTGTTGTTCAATTAGTGGCCGGGCATCCTGCCAACGCAAGCCCCTGGCATCCTTCGGAGGTAGGCCGCAATCTTCCGCCGTGCACAACTTCGGTCCCCGGTGCGCGATCTTGGCCCGGACAACGTCAATCGCCCCAGCTGTGACTCATCTGCAGGATTCCGTGCATGAAAATCAGGATTTAGGACAGGATGATTGCCGGAGGGCGCGAGGGTAGCGGGAGCTCAAGGCTCACGCGGCCATCTTGGTCAAGCGCTAAGCTCCTCCTACCGCCATGTTATCTTTAAATATACGAATCTCATACATTGAGAAAGGAGAGTCCAGAAATTCACTTTTTGTGGAATAACAAAACTCTTGTTTGCCAACTGCCAGGTTGACAGTTAATAAATATTACATTTCCAGATTTGTGATCATATCAAAGTCATTAACTTTGAAACTGTTGTCATACTGGCTTTCAGAATCCGATAACACGTTTCCCCTGATGTAGAAAAATCCTTCCTAGCCTTTTTCTGTTTTAAAGAATTGTGAACATTGACTAGAAAACCAAGCATTCTATTGTTGTCTATTCTAGAGAATATGACGAGATTAATTTGAAATATAGTGATGCAATTAACTTTCTCAACACCTCTATTTTTTATACTAAATTGATTATAAAAAAACAAAGAGACATTTTTTCTCCTGCTTGGAGGCACAAAGGTCTGTTATATGTTCATCATCTTATTTCTAATGGAGAAGTCATTTCTTTTCTTGATGCTCAGAAACAGTTTAACATCCCTACTTCTTATAGAAGTAAATATATCCTGTTATCGCATATATTAATGACATGATTCATATAATTCAGATCATCAGAATAATCTACTTACATGTAATAATCTTTTGTCAAGGAATGCCTTCACAGTGTATAAGATGTTAGAAAATCTTCCCTCTGACGAAAGTTATAAATCAAAAGATGAATTAGGAGCAAGATTGCAACACTTCCTCATAGTCTACATGGAATATGATTTGACTGGAAATACACAAGCCCTCCTGTTTTGTTAATGCTACGAAAACAATCTATTTTAATAAAAGAATGCCACTAACACCACAATGTTTAAATAAAATGTATCACTTCTCTAGTTGTTAGTCATGTGGTTAGCCTGATGGTGATTTAAAACATATACTCGTTTATTTTCAACATATACTTAGCCTTTAGAATAAACTTTAGAATCAAATTAACTATATTTTTAAAACTTAAGATCATTGACATTTTTCTAATGTAATTCTTGGTCATATATTGTCTCCATAATTGATCTTATGGTAGTGAAAGTTTTCTAACAAATCAGAAAAATAAATGAAAAGTAGGAGTGGGCGATGAATTACGCTCTGCAGGCGGAGTTTGAGAGCTTTTGGCCACTTTGCATTATGCCCGTTACTTGGAGTTCCGGCAAAACTCCACCAACCAGTGCGTGGTGGAGTTTTTTCTCACAAGCTGCTCGCCAACGTTTGCATTCGCTAGTGCAATTTGAGAAAGCCAGAACACCTCCCTGTGAGATTTTCTTAAAGCGGGTGGTCGCGAACATTCGCGTTGAGAAAGCTGCCGATCAAGTAGAAAACCAACTGGGGCTGAAGAAAGAAACAGCTCTTTCTAGTGTGTAGTGTGATGCCATTCACACTGAGTATTAGTACGGGACAAGGCCCTAGCTTAAAAATCAGTGCAATATGCAGAATTCCACCTGCACACAGAACTCTGTGGAATCTCTCAGAGTTTTTATGTATCTCCATGAGTTCCACCCATGCCTAGTCAGAAGGCATTTTTCAATCTTGGTGGCATGGAATTTACTAAAATCACAGATTACTTAAAGCGTATAGATCACTTGTATCACTATCAGTCAAAAGGGGATTGTTGTGATCTCCTGTAACCTATTTAATCTCTAATACTTTTTTACATGCTAGGCGACGCTGTTTAAACATTAAGGAATTATCCCAGTCATGGTGATATGCTCTGCATGCAGTTTCTTTATAAATATATGGCATCTGTATGTTTTCAATTATGAAATATCCATTTGCAGATTTGTACTCATTGACATTTTATTATATGCAATCTTGTAATTATTCATTTTACTGTTAGTACTATTTTCCCTATATTATTCTCAGATGAAGTTGTTACATTTTTGCTTTGTAAACTCTTCGTCTTTTCTATCCCTTTTCTTTATCTCTGTATCTTTACATACTTATAATCCAATTATTACAAATTGAAACAGTTAATTATCACTTTGGAATTCATCCTTCTAAAAAATGTATTAATATTTATTTCACACGTTATTCCTAAATTCATACATTTAATGCAGTGATATTTTTTTATTTTACTCTATTGTATTACTTATTATATCTTATATTGTACCTTTACTTGATCTCATCAAATTTAGCTTTAAACTAAACAAAGGACCAAAGATAGTAGGTAGGAAAATCAGAAATAGTTGGTTATATCCTCTGACTCTTCCACCAAAGGGTAACATATTTTTTTGTTGGTTCCCCTAAAACACACAATACATAAAGTCATTACCCAATCTACAGTTGATTATGACCTTCCATTGTGTACAACAATGTATCAATTCAAAAGGTAAAATCTTACAAATTATGATAGAAAAATCTAAGCATTGTATGAATATGCCCAAGAACCTAAGCTTAGGAAGTATGATTATTAGTACAACCAGTAAAATTGTGTGATTTAGAGGGTATTTCCTGCACACTGACTTACATTTGGAAGATATAAATAGAGAGATATTCAATAGCTGATAACACATGTTCTGCTATTCTATGTTCCCACAGTTCTCTCCGTAAAAATAGAACATCACTTGGGTGGGTGGACCTAGTAGCGGTGACAGTAAATGCATAAGAATGCAATGTGGATACATGAAGATTTTGCCTTACAATTCCATTCTTTTGGGGAGCATGGATTGCTGTGGTATTTGAGTCAGGCAGCACCAAGAGAAGCCTATAAGTGCTAGACAATAGACAATTCTGAAAACTAGACACCAAGTGTAGTCAAAGGTAGCATTGTTTGTACAGATCTTACTACTTTTTCTTAATCAAAATGTCCTGCAAACATCAGGCTAAAATCACAGACTTATTGTGCAATGAAAGTTTCGGAATCTGTGCATATCAACAGAGTCGTACAGCAAAGTGTTCCTGCACTTCTCCTGATAAAAATGATACCAAACTTATGTGGGTGAACCCATGACTCAAGACAGGAAAGGCAGCAAAGATGCAACATGGAACTATCAATATTTTTCCACTGAATTTCGAGTTTTCTGGAGTTGTGAATAAGTGTGTTATTTGGGCCGTAGGACAGGTGGCACTCAGGGAAACTGACCAACTATAGACATTTCTGAAAACTAAACAACTGGGCTGTTCCAGGTGGATGTGCCCAGCATGGTTACTAATACCTTTTGTGAGACCGTATCTCAAGCAAACTTCAAACTTTACCTAAAGTTGTAGAATTCTCTCATGTTTCTGTGAAGGAAAGCACCAAATTATGTTGTGATGAACTAAAGCCCTACCACCAAGTGTTTTCATACATCTTCTGATAAAAATGGCACCCAATTTGTGAGGATGGATCGATTGCCCACAAAAAGAGTAGGTCAAAACATTGAATGGTAAAACATCATGCATTTAACGAAAGTGCCTGAAATTTCTGTAACAGAGTTTCTGACTTATAATGTAATTTTTTCAGGGCACTCTAGGTAAGAAATCAACACAAACTACGTTGGAGTTGCCTGCATCTCTAGATTTCATAAATGCCAAAACTTGGCAGAGTTTACTGGATGCTGGCTGGTCCTGGTTTACATTTTGCAGCCATTCCCTCTGGAAAGAGAGAGGAAAGTAGGTACCTTGAACATAATTTTTACAATTGTAGGGAAATCTGGGTACAGATACATACTAGGATCATGCAAGTCACACCAACCTGGATTCCCCTAGATATCTAGATTTCAGAAATATCTGGGGTTGACAGGGTTTCTTGGGTGCCAGACGACCTTATGGCAAAAGGATGCAGCCATCCCCATAGAATGACAGGATGTTGGTGTTTTACTCATATTTTTTATGTTTGCAGTTCATTCCTATCTAAACATAGTACTAGGATCAAGACATGCCTTATCATCCAGGATTTCCCAGGGTTTCTAGGATTCAGAAAGGCCTAGGGTTGGTAAGGTTCCCTGGGTGCTACAGAGAGGAAATTGGAATTTTGTTTGGTTGTTATTTTAACATATGAGTTGGAAAAGCGGGTTTAAACCCCTTTTATGCCCCTTAAAGCAGCAGAAATAATGTCTGATTCTATGACAATGGGGCTCAATGCCAAGAAGGTGTAGAACACAACCCATCATTTTATCACTTTTTCTACAGGGACTGGTGTGCTGTAAGTGCCATTGGGTGGGAAGATTGGGGTGCTTGAACCATCATGGGGAAGCAGGTCAGAATGCCTAGAAGGGCATCTAGAGAAATACATTGAAAAATAGAATGGCAGGCAGGAATTTCTCATCTTAACACTCAAATGTAGCCCCATTGGAATTCTCTAGGACATATTATCAAGCCGCATGTCGTCGCTTTAGCGCCAGTTTTCTGCCACTAAAGCGGCAATAATATTTGCGCTGTTCTTGATAATATGGCCCTATGTCTTTACCATGGCAAGTGCATAGGTAAAGTGTTTCCTCATTTGCATAGAGCTACACACCTATGCAAATGAGAAAACATCCCCTCATAATCGAAGAGATATGAGATGAGCACTGGTTTCCTCAACATTGTAGAAAGAGTTGCTAAAGCATCCGCAGCCTTTTTAACTATACCAGTGTACACGGGGCAAGAAGCAGGCACATAAAACCCAGTGTGCTCTTCGGGCACTTTCTGTAATGCTGCTCCTGCTCTTTAGAGCACTGAATTACTGAGGCCTTAGAGGAGGGCCGTGCAGCCTAAGGCCAGGATGGACCGGCCTTCACCCCATTTAAAAAAAAAAACTAACACCTTGCATTTAGTGGACTTTCTGCACCACCCCCAGGAGGGAAGGTTAGGTTAAATTCCCCAATCTGCACCTCAGAAGCCTGTTGGGACGAATAGGGAGTGAAGTCTGATACCTATACACAGGCTGGTCCTGCCTCATTCTTTTTTATTTAATAAAACATATATTCTTGGTGTCTAGAGATTTGTCTGCCCCCAGGAAGGGCGGATTGGGTATACATTTCACAAACAGCCCCCAGTGGGGGCTGAAAGATTGTATGACCTTTAGTAGTGATGCTATAGCCTGGCATCAGGACAAGCCATTTTGTTTAACTATAAATAATACCAATGGTATCTAGTAGGCTTTCTGCCCTCCTTCAGAGTAGAAATAATGTAAGGGACCTTTTTGGGTGGGAGGAATAATAGTCTATTCAGGGGAAGCTGTTGATCCACATTTAAAATTTGCTAGAGTCTAGTGGGAAGTTCCGTGTTCAGGAATCACCATCCTGCTGAAACTCCCAAGTAGGGATCCACAAGCAAGAGGTGTAATTAAAATGGGACATATCTTACTTTTTAATGATATACCTCCAGATATGATAAGCTGTGTCCTGAGCACTGAATACAAAGAGGAAGTGGGAGTTTATCGGAATTTGCTTAGTGTAATCTCTTCTTTATTATAGTGCATGGGACCCCTATGGTGTCTAACAAGCGCCATAGTCTAGTAGCATAAGTGATTGGGTGTGGTTAATAAAATTCATGAGACAGTATATGTCAGTTAACAGTTACACTCTAAGAAATAAAGACGTGTAATACCAATCTCTGTGTGTGGCAGGATTTATTTACTTCCTACTGGGCTGGAGTGGACACTACAACTGGTGATGAGACAGGGGATACATAAATCGTGCAACCCAAAGATTTGAGAGTGCTCTCCCTGAGAGTTTGCCGAGGTCCAGCAAGCTGGGTATGCATGCAACATTCACCTCAGTCGAAACAACGAATTGACGGTTTGCCTATGTGGAGTCAAAATGCAAATCCAGCCAGTATGAGACCATCGTAGAATGTGAAGGCCCCACAGGAAATTAATTTATAGTAGGTCAGAAAATTGCAAATACAACCAAGATAAGAAATGCTACCCCACAACTTAACGCAGAGCTGTCATTGATACAGTACAGTAAGACTAAAGGCAATGACCACTAGGTACAAAAAGCGCAACACGTGACAACAGTCAGGTGCAAGAGAATACTGTGCGAGGAAACAGATCAATTCAAAATAACTCTAAAGGCACTGAAAACTAGGTACAATGCAGAAGGTTGAAAGTGGTGAAGAACAAGAGAAAGAGGCACATCCACTACTCACTGCCAAAGAAGAAGATGTTGACTTACCACTTCAGGTTGACACGACGGTCTGAGCACTAGTCAGCGGGTTTATACTTGCAGTGGTGACACTGGGCCAGAAGCAGTGAAGGTCAAGGGTGGCCTGAAAAGCATATAATCCTGGCAGCAGCTACAGAAAACAACACAATGTATGATGTAATTGTTTTCTTAAAAGCACCGTCTACATTCGATATTGCCAAAAAGCAAAGCCTTGGCACATGAGGGACTGCTTGGATCGAAACCTTTGATGATTTCATTGAGTCACCGGAAATAACCAATGACAAAACGACTATCAAATATCTGAAGAACATAGCTTGAGAAGGAATAGAAGAAGTGATAAAGAAGATACCACAGGTCCACAGAGTATCTTATCAGGATGTCAAGGTGACATTGAACCTCAAGTTCAATCCAATGGCGAACTTTGACTATGAATGGTACATCTTCAATCAAGAGGGACAGAGAGATGGTGAAACAATGGATGAATCTGTTGAAAGACTTAAACTAAACTACTCATCAAACATTGTAAGTTTAGCAAATTCAATGACGAAGTAGCCATTCATCTCAGAGTCATAGATGGTTACCTGTCCGATTCCTTCGGAGGCAGAATGCTAAAACAATTGCTTAGAATGGCGCACATACTCATGGCAGACAGAGCTGAAGAATGTGCCTACAAACAAGCCACTGACATGGAGGCCAAAGGAGTCCAGAGTGAATTGATTTTGTGTATGAAAAGCAAAAAACAACTGAAGGTAGAAATCTACAAAGTGATGTCTCTGGAATAAAGAAAGTTGTGTTTTTGATGTGGAATTTCCTTTCCACATGAATGTATATGTCCTTTATTTGGACAGATATGTAAAAGTTGCAGGAAAGTGAACCATTTTGTAGCAGTTTGGAGAGTGAGAGAAAAAGTGAGTGTGTCACATCGTGAAGACAAAATGGTCGCCAGTGTGTCACTTTGTGAAGGCAAAGTGGCAGCCAGAATGTTCCAGAAGCACTCTAATCACACCCATCGAAGAAAATGAAGGCATCAGTTGGGGCAAGTAAAAATTGAAAGAAGCATTTTGTCTAAGACTTCGTCGAGCGGTTCTTCATCATCACTGTGGAGCAACAGTGAAGAAGAGATGTGTCTGATGTTGATGCTGGCTACTCGGAGACATGCACAGGTTTGCATACCTGCATGGCAGAATACAAGTTGAAAAAGGATTGACAAGTGAAATCACAAAATTCATTTGGACAATGTTCCAAAATCAAACTAAATATCAATGGTTGCTATATACTTTTCATCACAGATAGTGGTGTGTCAATAAACATCATGCTAGCTGAAAAGTACAATAAACGGTCTCTGTTGTTCCCTCCCACATGATCAAAAGCCAACGTATACATGTGGGCAGCCTTGGTATTTCAGATAATCAACTAGTGGACATTTGGAGACTGAGGAGCCCTCAGAGCAGAGAGGGAACTTGTGTCTCGGCACAACACAACTCCTGGTCCAGACTTGACCACTGGATAGTAATGGGTGATGTAGCAACATGGACAGTGAAAGGAATGCATTTACCAAGAACCTTATCTGATCATGCCCCCGTGCACCCTTAAAGTGACACTCCCTACGTCAATTAAGCACAAGTTCGTATGGAGGCTTCCTCCCTATGCGTTGCTTGACGTGGCATTTTGGGAAGAAATAAGAGGAGATATTGTTGAATATTTTTCTTTGAACCAAGGCTCAGTATCACCTCCGTCAACACTCTGGGAGGCCTTCAAGGTTGTAATCAGAGGGAAATGCATCGCCCGACAACCGGGAGTGTTAAAAGCCATATAACACGGAAGATGGCGGACACTCTTAAGACCTCCCTGGTTGCGGGGGAGAACGACGACCCTAGCGCGGCGCTGACTGCATATACGAGCCTCCATCAGCGCGTCCCGCTCGTCGGAAGCAGAGCTGCTTGCAATGAAATACTTCTGAACAGCGGGAACACCATGTAAGAGCCGCTATCCTTATTTGTTTAGTTGAGCGGTTCCGTAACATCAACGGCCGCCAATTCAGCTCGCGTGCTGACAGGAATTTTAACGCGCATTGCCCTCACGGAGCTCTCCATGCATTGTGGTCCTTTAATTACCTGGAGCTTTCGTCTAATAACATAATGGACTGCTTCTTCTTGGCCGTTTTCTCGCATAATAAGCACCTATTTCCCCGTGAAGATAGTTTAGTATGAGCAAGCCCTCAGAAATGTGACTTTGTGACCGTTTTTTCTTTGCTCAATAATTCTTTGCTGCCATCTAGTGTCCAGTTGCCTCAAACATCCCAAGAACAATAATTTCACAATCAGGAATGGAATGGTTTCTGTGGAGTTTTTCGTTTTGTTCTTTCTGAGGGGGAAAAAAACGTCTTTTATTTCCAATTGCACCTAATTCTTTAAATATAACACTATTCTGATGCACCCAACCTTTAATCTTCTGCAGTTTATTTTGTGGAATATTGCAAATAGGGAAAAAAATGTAATATCAAGATTTCAGATATGTGAATAAACTGAAGGAACTTTTTCTTGATGTAGGGTGCACTTTTCTTGTCTTTCACTACACCCGAAGACATGTTATAGTGAATAGAGTTGGATCCTGCAAAAGAGGACATATGTGCCTGATACCTGGGTCATTGTACCATTCCGAGTTTTGAAGGGACACGGTCAATAACCGATCAGAGAGGATACGTTAGAGCAAGCTCCCGGAATAGACACGACATCTTACGTTTATAGACCTTTTGATCTGTGTCTGATTATAAGCTCCTTTCACGGACATATCGTGCATCCTCTGAATCTTCGTTTGCCATCCCTCGGGGCGGTAATCGTTGATTTCTGCACAGATCTTCATGGGGAAACTCCGGTATTTAAAGCTGATTGCGCCCTCTCCACTACCTGGGGACTCAGATTCAGATTCTTCTCCTCGAGACATGGCGGACGCCACAACACCAAAAATAGATCCAATACGGAGAGCCATTCAAAAATCGCGTAATAAAGAAAAGTTGTCTTCTTCTCTAGCTTCCTCTAAACGACTGAAGAAGGACCCACCATCCCCAGGGAGTATCTCCTCATCTGCTTCCATGGATCTAATTTTGGAAGAGCTCCGTACGTTTCAACCTTTCATGGAGGCTACCACCAAGAACATGCAAGCCATGCAGGAGAAATGGTCATCTTTGGAGTCACATGTTCAGTCCTTGGAATCCTACACAGACTCCTTACAATCTTCTTGTTCCCACATTCCGTCAATAGAGAAGGAGATTCTTCTACTTAAGCGCCAGATGGAGGATTTGGAAAACAGGAATCGCAGGAATAACCTACGCCTCTATGGTCTTCCAGAACTTACAGAAGGGTCAAACCCCACCGTCTTCTTCCAATCCTTTCTGGCCAAGATCTTAGATGCTCCAACTTTAACTTCCATCAATATTCAAAGAGCTCATCGCCTTGGCCCGAGGACCACTAGTAAACCCAGAGGCGTCATCATGCTGTTTCTACAATTCACTGACCTTTTACAGGTCCTTTCAGCCGCCAAGCTCAAGAAACAAATTATATGGGAAGGTCACTGCCTCTATCTATCACAAGATGTCTCCAAGGCTACTGCAGACCGTAGGTAGAAATTTTTGGACATGCGGCCTCAGCTGCGGGCCCTAAATGCCAGATATGATCTGCTACATCCTTGTCTCTTCAAGGTCACCTATTGTCAGAATGTACCTCAAGTTCCACAGAAGCAGAGATGACGACTACTCCCAATGCCCCTGCATCAGTACAATCACCAGACTAGGTAACGGCACTAGCACGGGGGAAAGGGGAAGTGGAAGAGAAGAGACTGCCTCAGGAAGGTGTATGACCTCAAGGTGATGATTCTGCCTTCTCTGCTGAGTCTTCTGGAGGGTGTGGTCTTTCACTGGCAAATCTTAACGAGATACACCTAATGCATAGAGGTAAAAGGGATTACAAAGACATCCTACTCTTCTATTCTTCCTAATGACTTTATATATATCCCTCTACTCCTACCTTATACTCCTGCAGGCTTGCTACTCTTCTATATGATGATATTCATTGTACTCTCTTTTTGATTATTACAGACTTTACAATATCTTCAAACTTGAGAACAAGGTTCCAACGTTTTACAATGAACTAGGTATGTACATAGTAGCGGAATAACGGATAACTCTCTCTCTCTCGTGCAGACTCTGTAGCGTAGAATGTCAAGGTTGAGTCACACAGCGTAGGTAGAATCCACAACTTCAATTGGAAAAGGAGCGCGCAAAAAGGCACAGGGAAGGGGAAAAGAGGGCGGAAAGGAAAAGGAAAGGTCGCCAAAGGGAGGAGAGGAAACTGGAGTACTGCGCTTGCACGCGCTTACTGACTTTAGTCGTTGGCTCAGTCTCGGCTTCTAATAGTTCACAGGAAAATCTTGTACTCCGCCACTCAGGAATCAGCTTCCTCTAGAGATGAACAAACGAATATCTCAGCCTCTGGAAAACTCCACAACTACCCTGTCCGAATCTAGGGTGACCGAAAACCGCTTAACTTGACTCTGACTACTAGCGGTAGATTCGGCTCTGTAATTTACTCTGAAAATATCTCTCTTCAAGTTCTAGGGCCGTCTTCCTCAGGATACAGGAGCTGATGGGAAACACTACCTTCTCTCAGGATATCTCGATTGAAGTGCGCAGTTTGCCGCGCGCTCAACCGTCATGTCAAAGATGCACAGCTAATGACGGCAAGAGCAGCGGCCATCTTGAAAGGTCTAACTGCACATAGAAACATTATATGTCCCGATATAAATTCACCATTTGCGGCTTCACAAGAATTCGCTGTCTCTTTGGTTTTTGCCATTTATGGTGCACTGCAGACACCACGTGAGTCTGATTCCTGACAGTACCCCCTCTCAAAGGCCGTTTCATCGGCCCAGGTTTGAAAGGGTATCGAATGTGAAATCTTTTTAAAAGTCGAGGAGCATGAATATTCGTAGCTAACTCCCAGGAACGATCTTCTGGACCATAACCTTTCCAATCCACTAAGTAGTAAAGCCCAACTCTAGTTCTTTTGGAATCTAATATATCTTTGACCTCATATTCAGGATGTCCATTTATCACTAGGGGCGCTGGAGGCTTCACTATTCTCGTGTTTGGAGTGCATCTTTTAATTAAAGAGACATGGAAAACTGGATGAATACCTGTATTAGAGGGCAATTTTAATTTTACGGTGACAGGACCTAGTAACTTTTCAATCAGGTAAGGTCCCACAAAACGTGGCTGGAATTTCCGATTACCCTTGAGATGGAGATTACGTGTAGATAACCACACCAAATCACCCACCCTGTATTCTGGTGCCATGTTTCTATGTTTGTCTGCCTGTTTCTTATAACTCGCTTTAGCCTTGACTAAATTGGATTCTGCCGATTTGCGAGTGTTGACAAGATCTTGCATGAGGTCTTTTACTGCTGGAACCCCCATGTCTCCCTGTCCCATGAAAGGGTTTGGATATCTACCATAGTTTAGGAAAAAAGGAGAAAACCCAGTAGATACATTTTTTGCATTATTACATGCAAACTCTGCCATCCATAAAAAATCAGACCATTCACCCTCCTGATCCAGAAGGAACATTCTCAGATATTGTTCCAACTCCTGGTTAACTCTTTCGGTCTGCCCGTCTGTTTCAGGATGATAACTGGTCGAAAATCTGGTCTCTACTCCCAACCCTTGCATGAAGGCTCTCCAAAAATGAGACACAAACTGAGACCCTCTATCTGAAATCAAGATTTTTGGGACTCCATGTATCTTGACAATGTGCTCACTGAAAAGTTTTGCTAACTCCTTAGCGGTAGGAACCCCTTTAAAAGGTATGAAATGGCTCATCTTAGTGAAGGTATCAACAAAAACTAACACGACTTGAAGGCAGATCCACTATGAGATCCATAGTGACTGTGTGCCAAGGTTGGGAAGGAGTGGGCAAGGGATGCAAAAGTCCTGATGGGGCTTGTCTCATAGCCTTTCCTTGGGCACAGGTTTGACAAGTTGCCACATATTGTATGACACTGGACCGAATCTCTGGCCACCAAAAATATCGTTGAATGAGCTCGAGAGTCTTTAGAACACCTTTATGTCCTGCCAAAGGTTGATCATGGCATGCTTGCATTGCTTTGTGTTGAAGTTCTGTAGTTGGTAAATACAGGGCACCTTGAACAAAGGGTGACTGTTCGAAGATTTCTCTTTCAGAATCCTGTTGAACCCAATTCTGTATCTCTTCTGGAATCAATCTTTTCCTTACTTCCTCTTTGAAATTAACCAAATCAAGTGTACAGATGATCTTGGCTTCTGGGATGATAGTTTTTTGAGTCATTGGAGGCTCTTGAACTTCTGTCTGAATTCGAGACAATGCATCTGCCTTTCCGTTCTTATTTCCTGGGCGATAGGTAATCACAAAATCGAAGTCTGCAAAATAGAGAGACCATCTTAAGAGACGAGGGGTCAAAGTTTTAGCAGATTTCAAAAATTGTAGATTCTTGTGATCGGAGTAAACTGTAATGGTATGACGAGCTCCCAGCAAATAATGTCGCCACTCTTCAAAGGCATCTTTAACCGCCAGCAATTCCTTCTCTGCAATTGTATAATTAATTTCGGCAGGCGTAAGCTTCCTGGAACGAAAAGCCACTGGATGAAGTTGTCCGGTTGTCTGGTGGCGTTCAGACAGCACTCCCCCAATGGCTAAATCTGAAGCATCTGCTTCCACAAAGAAGGGTTCTGCAGGGTCTGCATGCAGCAAAATGGGAGCAGTAGTAAAACTCTTCTTGAGAAACTCAAAAGCCATCTCTGCCTCCTCAGTCCACTGAAATTTTTGACCTTTCTTTAAGAGTTTGGTGATAGGAATAATTCTCTGTGAGAATCCTTGAATGAAGCGGCGATAAAAATTAGCAAATCCCAAGAATCGCTGTATCTCCATAACGTTTCTTGGAGAGGGCCAGTTAATAACTGATTGAATTTTCTTCGGATCCATGGTCACTCCTGCTGAGGAAAGGACAAATCCGAGAAACTCAACTGTTTGCACACTGAAGGCACATTTTTCCAGTTTCACATACAATTGATGAAGACGCAGTCTTTCCAAAACCCTCTTTACGTGTGTAGCATGTTCTTGAGGAATCTTAGAGAAGATCAAGATATCGTCCAAATATACAATTGCTATCTTGTCAATCAAATCTCCCATGATATCATTGATGAAATGTTGAAAAGCGGCTGGGGCATTACAAAGGCCAAACGGCATGACTTGATATTCAAATAGCCCATATTTAGTTCGAAATGCCGTTTTCCATTCATGGCCTTCTTTTACACGAATCAGATGGTAAGGCCCTCTTAAATCTAATTTTGTGAAAATTTGAGCTTCCTTTACTTGATCAAGGAGGACGGAGATCAAGGGTAACGGGTATCGATTTTTTATGGTCACTCGGTTGAGGGCACGATAATCTATGCAGGTCCTAAGAGATCCTTCCTTCTTGGGGATGAAGAATAAAGGAGAGGATACTGGGGACTGTGAAGGTCTAATAAATCCATTAGCCAAATATCGATCCAAATACTCCTTGAGGTAGCGATTTTCACCTTCAGTTAGGGCATAGATCCTTGAACAAGGCAGAACCGCTCCCGGTTCTAATTCGATGGTACAATCGTATGGACGATGTGGAGGTAATTTTTCCGCATCTTTTTCAAAAAAGACTTCTTTAAACTCTTGATACTCGGAGGGAATTTCTGTAGTACTGATGACACAAATTGATTCTCCTCCGCCGGATAACAAGGATGCTTGTGAGGGTTCGGTATTTTCCTCTGAATCATGGTAACAATGTTCTAAACAATATTGGGAATTCATGAATACTGTTCGGTTTTCCCAATCTATAGTAGGGTTATGGATAGTGAGCCATGGAAGCCCCAAAATCATCTGAAATTGAGGCGCATCAATAAGATTGAATTGAATTATTTCACTATGGCCTTCTGCTTGAATCAACTTCAAAGGTTCCGTGTGTTGAGTGATGGGCCCTGAGGAGAGATTAGTTCCATCTACTGCCCGAACCAATTCACTTCTCTCTTTACTGATGCCTTTTATGCCCATTCTTCATGCATATTTTATGTCGCAGAAGTTTCCTGTGGCTCCGGAGTCTAGCATAATAGCTACTCCAGTAATTTCTTGCTCCCGAAACTGAATAGTCATATGCAAAATCAAATGAGGTGTCATGGTTTGTAAAGTGTTCATCACATAATGGGAATTCGGAGCCATCTTATCTTCTGACACCATCAGTGTGCTCCCACATACTGATGGTGTTGCTCGTATCCCTTCACCAAGGTCTTAGGCTTTTTTGGACACTCCTTTACAAAGTGTCCTGAAGTTCCACAGTACATATACAATCTTTTCAGTCTTCGTTGTTCCTTCTCTTCTTTACTCAAAGGGCCTCTTACCATTCCAATTTGCATTGGTTCCACATCAGAAGGAGACGCCTTATTGATCTCTTGTCGACTTCGATCAAATCTAGGAGGTTGGAAACGAAATTCTTTTCTTTTTTCACCTCTCCGTTCTGTCCAACGAAAATCAATTTCTAAGACCAGATCCACTAAAGCGGATAATTCAGTAGGTCGGTTAGGAATTTGTGCTAATGTATCCTTAATTTCTTCTCGCAATCCTCTATAGAAGAGAGCCGCTCTCTTCTCTTCTGGCCAGTCTGTTTCCACAACCAACTTATTAAACTGGGTTAAATAAGTTACCAAATCCTTACTTCCTTGACGAAGTTCTAGAAGTTCATTGTCTGTGACTTGAGAGATCTTTCTTCTGTTGAAAATCCTCAAAAATTCGGCCTTAAAACGCTCCAGGTCATACAAAAATGGGGAATCTTTGGACACCAATGGCATTGCCCAGTTAGCCGCATCCCCGCTCAGATAAGAGAGGATAAAAGCGACCTTGGATTGCGCGTCAGGGAATAACGCAGGTCGACATGTGAAATGAAGGGAACACTGTGTCAAGAATAATTGCACTTTTTGTGCATCCCCAGAATACCTTTCAGGCGGAGCTAATGGAATTAGAGGGGAAACAGAATGGACCACTTGTGCAACTGTTCTAGGGTTGGACTCTGAAGACAAATTGGGGGAAGAGGTCTGAGCTATAGGAGTGGCTCCCGTTACTAACCCATCTACTCTTCGTGTTAGCAAAACCGTTTCCTCCCTTACCACTCCTAATTCCCTTTGAATAGCCTCTAACATCTCCCCTAAGGATTTTAAACTAAAACCTTCTGCCATTCTGCTTGGGTGGAAATAAACTCGTGGGCACTTCAATCTGTCAGAATGTACCTCAAGTTCCACAGAAGCAGAGATGACGACTACTCCCAATGCCCCTGCATCAGTACAATCACCAGACTAGGTAACGGCACTAGTACGGGGGAAAGGGGAAGTGGAAGAGAAGAGACTGCCTCAGGAAGGTGTATGACCTCAAGGTGATGATTCTGCCTTCTCTGTTGAGTCTTCTGGAGGGTGTGGTTCTTCACTGGCAAATCTTAACAAGATAAACCTAATGCATAGAGGTAAAAGGGATTACAAAGACATCCTACTCTTCTATTCTTCCTAATGACTATATATATCCCTCTACTCCTACCTTATACTCCTGCAGGCTTGCTACTCTTCTATATGATGATATTCATTGTACTCTCTTTTTGATTATTACAGACTTTACAATATCTTCAAACTTGAGAACAAGGTTCAAACGTTTTGCAATGAACTAGGTATGTACATAGTAGCGGAATAACGGATAACTCTCTCTCTCTCGTGCAGACTCTGTAGCGTAGAATGTCAAGGTTGAGTCACACAGCGTAGGTAGAATCCACAACTTCAATTGGAAAAGGAGCGCGCAAAAAGGCACAGGGAAGGGGAAAATAGGGCGGAAAGGAAAAGGAAAGGTCGCCAAAGGGAGGAGAGGAAACTGGAGTACTGCGCTTTCACGCGCTTACTGACTTTAGTCGTTGGCTCAGTCTCGGCTTCTAATAGTTTACAGGAAAATCTTGTACTCCGCCACTCAGGAATCAGCTTCCTCTAGAGATGAACAAACGAATATCTCAGCCTCTGGAAAACTCCGCAACCACCCTGTCCGAATCTAGGGTGACCGAAAACCGCTTAACTTGACTCTGACTACTAGCGGTAGATTCGGCTCTGTAATTTACTCTGAAAATATCTCTCTTCAAGTTCTAGGGCCGTCTTCCTCAGGATACAGGAGCTGACGGGAAACACTAGCTTCTCTCAGGATATCTCGATTGAAGTGCGCAGTTTGCCGCGCGCTCAACCGTCATGTCAAAGATGCACAGCTAATGACGGCAAGAGCAGCGGCCATCTTGAAAGGTCTAACTGCACATAGAAACATTATATGTCCCGATATAAATTCACCATTTGCGGCTTCACAAGAATTCGCTGTCTCTTTGGTTTTTGCCATTTATGGTGCACTGCAGACACCACGTGAGTCTGATTCCTGACAGTACCCCCTCTCAAAGGCCGTTTCATCGGCCCAGGTTTGAAAGGGTATCGAATGTGAAATCTTTTTAAAAGTCGAGGAGCATGAATATTCGTAGCTAACTCCCAGGAACGATCTTCTGGACCATAACCTTTCCAATCCACTAAGTAGTAAAGCCCAACTCTAGTTCTTTTGGAATCTAATATATCTTTGACCTCATATTCAGGATGTCCATTTATCACTAGGGGCGCTGGAGGCTTCACTATTCTCGTGTTTGGAGTGCATCTTTTAATTAAAGAGACATGGAAAACTGGATGAATACCTGTATTAGAGGGCAATTTTAATTTTACGGTGACAGGACCTAGTAACTTTTCAATCAGGTAAGGTCCCACAAAACGTGGCTGGAATTTCCGATTACCCTTGAGATGGAGATTACGTGTAGATAACCACACCAAATCACCCACCCTGTATTCTGGTGCCATGTTTCTATGTTTGTCTGCCTGTTTCTTATAACTCGCTTTAGCCTTGACTAAATTGGATTCTGCCGATTTGCGAGTGTTGACAAGATCTTGCATGAGGTCTTTTACTGCTGGAACCCCCATGTCTCCCTGTCCCATGAAAGGGTTTGGATGTCTACCATAGTTTAGGAAAAAAGGAGAAAACCCAGTAGATACATTTTTTGCATTATTACATGCAAACTCTGCCATCCATAAAAAATCAGACCATTCACCCTCCTGATCCAGAAGGAACATTCTCAGATATTGTTCCAACTCCTGGTTAACTCTTTCGGTCTGCCCGTCTGTTTCAGGATGATAACTGGTCGAGAATCTGGTCTCTACTCCCAACCCTTGCATGAAGGCTCTCCAAAAATGAGACACAAACTGAGACCCTCTATCTGAAATCAAGATTTTTGGGACTCCATGTATCTTGACAATGTGCTCACTGAAAAGTTTTGCTAACTCCTTAGCGGTAGGAACCCCTTTAAAAGGTATGAAATGGCTCATCTTAGTGAAGGTATCAACAAAAACTAACACGACTTGAAGGCAGATCCACTATGAGATCCATAGTGACTGTGTGCCAAGGTTGGGAAGGAGTGGGCAAGGGATGCAAAAGTCCTGATGGGGCTTGTCTCATGGCCTTTCCTTGGGCACAGGTTTGACAAGTTGCCACATATTGTATGACACTGGACCGAATCTCTGGCCACCAAAAATATCGTTGAATGAGCTCGAGAGTCTTTAGAACACCTTTATGTCCTGCCAAAGGTTGATCATGGCATGCTTGCATTGCTTTGTGTTGAAGTTCTGTAGTTGGTAAATACAGGGCACCTTGAACATAGGGTAACTGTTCGAAGATTTCTCTTTCAGAATCCTGTTGAACCCAATTCTGTATCTCTTCTGGAGTCAATCTTTTCCTTACTTCCTCTTTGAAATTAACCAAATCAAGTGTACAGATGATCTTGGCTTCTGGGATGATAGTTTTTTGAGTCATTGGAGGCTCTTGAACTTCTGTCTGAATTCGAGACAATGCATCTGCCTTTCCGTTCCTATTTCCTGGGCAATAGGTAATCACAAAATCGAAGTCTTCAAAATAGAGAGACCATCTTAAGAGACGAGGGGTCAAAGTTTTAGCAGATTTCAAAAATTGTAGATTCTTGTGATCGGAGTAAACTGTAATGGTATGACGAGCTCCCAGCAAATAATGTCGCCACTCTTCAAAGGCATCTTTAACCGCCAGAAATTCCTTCTCTGCAATTGTATAATTAATCTCGGCAGGCGTAAGCTTCCTGGAACGAAAAGCCACTGGATGAAGTTGTCCGGTTGTCTGGTGGCATTGAGACAGCACTCCCCCAATGGCTAAATCTGAAGCATCTGCTTCCACAAAGAAGGGTTCTGCAGGGTCTGCATGCAGCAAAATGGGAGCAGTAGTAAAACTCTTCTTGAGAAACTCAAAAGCCATCTCTGCCTCCTCAGTCCACTGAAATTTTTGACCTTTCTTTAAGAGTTTGGTGATAGGAATAATTCTCTGTGAGAATCCTTGAATGAAGCGGCGATAAAAATTATCAAATCCCAAGAATCGCTGTATCTCCTTAACGTTTCTTGGAGAGGGCCAGTTAATAACTGATTGAATTTTCTTCGGATCCATGGTCACTCCTGCTGAGGAAAGGACAAATCCGAGAAACTCAACTGTTTGCACACTGAAGGCACATTTTTCCAGTTTCACATACAATTGATGAAGACGCAGTCTTTCCAAAACCCTCTTTACGTGTGTAGCATGTTCTTGAGGAATCTTAGAGAAGATCAAGATATCGTCCAAATATACAATTGCTATCTTGTCAATCAAATCTCCCATGATATCATTGATGAAATGTTGAAAAGCGGCTGGGGCATTACAAAGGCCAAACGGCAAGACTTGATATTCAAATAGCCCATATTTAGTTCGAAATGCCGTTTTCCATTCATGGCCTTCTTTTACACGAATCAGATGGTAAGGCCCTCTTAAATCTAATTTTGTGAAAATTTGAGCTTCCTTTACTTGATCAAGGAGGACGGAGATCAAGGGTAACGGGTATCGATTTTTTATGGTCACTCGGTTGAGGGCACGATAATCTATGCAGGTCCTAAGAGATCCTTCCTTCTTGGGGATGAAGAATAAAGGAGAGGATACTGGGGACTGTGAAGGTCTAATAAATCCATTAGCCAAATATCGATCCAAATACTCCTTGAGGTAGCGATTTTCACCTTCAGTTAGGGCATAGATCCTTGAACAAGGCAGAACCGCTCCCGGTTCTAATTCGATGGTAGAATCGTATGGACGATGTGGAGGTAATTTTTCCGCATCTTTTTCACAAAAGACTTCTTTAAACTCTTGATACTCGGAGGGAATTTCTGTAGTACTGATGACACAAATTGATTCTCCTCCGCCGGATAACAAGGATGCTTGTGAGGGTTCGGTATTTTCCTCTGAATCATGGTAACAATGTTCTAAACAATATTGGGAATTCATGAATACTGTTCGGTTTTCCCAATCTATAGTAGGGTTATGGATAGTGAGCCAAAATCATCTGAAATTGAGGCGCATCAATAAGATTGAATTGAATCATTTCACTATGGCCTTCTGCTTGAATCAACTTCAAAGGTTCCGTGTGTTGAGTGATGGGCCCAGAGGAGAGATTAGTTCCATCTACTGCCCGAACCAATTCACTTCTCTCTTTACTGATGCCTTTTATACCCATTCTTCGTGCATATTTTATGTCGCAGAAGTTTCCTGTGGCTCCGGAGTCTAGCATAATAGCTACTCCAGTAATTTCTTGCTCCCGAAACTGAATAGTCATATGCAAAATCAAATGAGGTGTCATGGTTTGTAAAGTGTTCATCACATAATGGGAATTCGGAGCCATCTTATCTTCTGACACCATCAGTGTGCTCCCACCTACTGATGGTGTTGCTCGTTTCCCTTCACCAAGGTCTTAGGCTTTTTTGGACACTCCTTTAGAAAGTGTCCTGAAGTTCCACAGTACATACACAATCTTTTCAGTCTTCGTTGTTCCTTCTCTTCTTTACTCAAAGGGCCTCTTACCATTCCAATTTGCATTGGTTCCACATCAGAAGGAGACGCCTTATTGATCTCTTGTCGACTTCGATCAAATCTAGGAGGTTGGAAACGAAATTCTTTTCTTTTTTCACCTCTCCGTTCTGTCCAACGAAAATCAATTTCTAAGACCAGATCCACTAAAGCGGATAATTCAGTAGGTCGGTTAGGAATTTGTGCTAATGTATCCTTAATTTCTTCTCGCAATCCTCTATAGAAGAGAGCCGCTCTCTTCTCTTCTGGCCAGTCTGTTTCCACAACCAACTTATTAAACTGGGTTAAATAAGTTACCAAATCCTTACTTCCTTGACGAAGTTCTAGAAGTTCATTGTCTGTGACTTGAGAGATCTTTCTTCTGTCGAAAATCCTCAAAAATTCGGCCTTAAAACGCTCCAGGTCATACAAAAATGGGGAATCTTTGGACACCAATGGCATTGCCAAGTTAGCCGCATCCCCGCTCAGATAAGAGAGGATAAAAGCGACCTTGGATTGCGCGTCAGGGAATAACGCAGGTCGACACATGAAATGAAGGGAACACTGTGTCAAGAATAATTGTGCTTTTTGTGCATCCCCAGAATACCTTTCAGGCGGAGCTAATGGAATTAGAGGGGAAACAGAATGGACCACTTGTGCAACTGTTCTAGGGTTGGACTCTGAAGACAAATTGGGGGAAGAGGTCTGAGCTATAGGAGTGGCTCCCGTTACTAACCCATCTACTCTTCGTGTTAGCAAAACCGTTTCCTCCCTTACCGCTCCTAATTCCCTTTGAATAGCCTCTAACATCTCCCCTAAGGATTTTAAACTAAAACCTTCCGCCATTCTGCTTGGGTGGAAATAAACTCGTGGGCACTTCAATCTGTCAGAATGTACCTCAAGTTCCACAGAAGCAGAGATGATGACTACTCCCAATGCCCCTGCATCAGTACAATCACCAGACTAGGTAACGGCACTAGCACGGGGGAAAGGGGAAGTGGAAGAGAAGAGACTGCCTCAGGAAGGTGTATGACCTCAAGGTGATGATTCTGCCTTCTCTGCTGAGTCTTCTGGAGGGTGTGGTTCTTCACTGGCAAATCTTAACGAGATACACCTAATGCATAGAGGTAAAAGGGATTACAAAGACATCCTACTCTTCTATTCTTCCTAATGACTTTATATATATCCCTCTACTCCTACCTTATACTCCTGCAGGCTTGATACTCTTCTATATGATGATATTCATTGTACTCTCTTTTTGATTATTACAGACTTTACAATATCTTCAAACTTGAGAACAAGGTTCCAACGTTTTACAATGAACTAGGTATGTACATAGTAGCGGAATAACGGATAACTCTCTCTCTCTCGTGCAGACTCTGTAGCGTAGAATGTCAAGGTTGAGTCACACAGCGTAGGTAGAATCCACAACTTCAATTGGAAAAGGAGCGCGCAAAAAGGCACAGGGAAGGGGAAAATAGGGCGGAAAGGAAAAGGAAAGGTCGCCAAAGGGAGGAGAGGAAACTGGAGTACTGCGCTTGCACGCGCTTACTGACTTTAGTCGTTGGCTCAGTCTCGGCTTCTAATAGTTCACAGGAAAATCTTGTACTCCGCCACTCAGGAATCAGCTTCCTCTAGAGATGAACAAACGAATATCTCAGCCTCTGGAAAACTCCGCAACTACCCTGTCCGAATCTAGGGTGACCGAAAACCGCTTAACTTGACTCTGACTACTAGCGGTAGATTCGGCTCTGTAATTTACTCTGAAAATATCTCTCTTCAAGTTCTAGGGCCGTCTTCCTCAGGATACAGGAGCTGACGGGAAACACTAGCTTCTCTCAGGATATCTCGATTGAAGTGCGCAGTTTGCCGCGCGCTCAACCGTCATGTCAAAGATGCACAGCTAATGACGGCAAGAGCAGCGGCCATCTTGAAAGGTCTAACTGCACATAGAAACATTATATGTCCCGATATAAATTCACCATTTGCGGCTTCACAAGAATTCGCTGTCTCTTTGGTTTTTGCCATTTATGGTGCACTGCAGACACCACGTGAGTCTGATTCCTGACACCTATAAGGACAGAACAACCACATATGAAGATCCTGCGGCCTTACAGGCGTTTCTCCAACGACATGGCCCAGACGTTATGGATGTATCCAGACCTGGTTGACATATTCTGCTCCTCCTTGTTTGAATTCGATGGTTTATGACTCTGTTGTCTCTTTGTTAACGTCCATGTTTTGTTAAATCATGACTGTCTCTTCGTCCGACAGTTGTTCTTGCTCTCACGTGCCCCTTGTTGTGGTGTTGTGAAATGTAGTATAGCTCAATTGTAGTTAATACTTCTTATTTTCCTGTGACTCGTTTTTTCCTCTCATCGCATATCCTTTTTGTTTCTACAGACATTGCCTTCCTTCTTCCTGATGTGTCATGTTATTCTTTTTGCAGTGCGTTATTGGACCCATGGTATTGGAGGTGTGTCTGTGTGCTCTGGATGTTGTCGTCACTGTCTCCCGGCGCCATTGCCCCATCCTCGTTTTTGAGTTTTTCGTTCTGTAAGTATGTTCCTCAGTCGTTCGTCTCGAACGTGTACTGTCTTTTTGTTGGTTGTTGTCTCTGTACTTCTTTCTATAAATTACTTCTTACCTTTTTCTCTTTCCTCTTCTTTTTTGCTTCCCCTTTCCTCTCTCTTCCCCCCCTTGTCTCTTCCTCTTCTTGTACTCAGTATTATTCTCATAATGGTTCTTTCTTTTCTTTTCTTCCCTTTTTTCCCTCTTCGCTTCTTCTCCTTTTGTCCTCTCCCCTTCATCACTTTGTTTAAATTTTCTCAATCTTTTCAAATTATTTTTTCTGCAATAACAAGCATGATGCTGTCAGTTGTCTCTCTTTGCTGTTCCATTCCGTGTTACATCATGGAACGTTAAGGGTTTAAACAATCCCATTAAAAGGCAAAGGGTTTTATCACATTTAGCGAGACTTAAATCTGATGTTGCCCTCCTTCAGGAGTCACATCTCTCTGAATCGGAGGCTTTGAAGCTTAAACGTTGTTGGGTGGGTCATGTTTTTTGCTCCCCCACAGTTTCCAAGAAGAATGGTGTTGTGATTTTATTACATAAAAAGTTAAATGTTTCTTCAATTTCTCATGAATGTGATATTGATGGTAGGTAGGTTATCGTTACATTACTTATAGATAATATTCCTATCACTCTTTTTAATGTGTATGCCCCAACTGGAATTGATAAATATTTTTGGCCCTCTATTTCAACAAAGCTGTCCTCCCTCTCTGGAGATTATATACTCCTTGGGGGAGACTGTAATCAAATTATCGATCCCTTCTTTGACCGCCACTCCAACGTTAAATTTGTCCCCTCTAGGATGCACTCTCAATTTGTTAACACCTTTCATAATAATGCCCTGGTGGACATTTGGAGACTGTGTAATCCTGATCTCAGAGAATATAGTTTTTACTCCCCTCCACATCAATCGCAGTCCCGTATTGACCATATTTTCCTTAGCAAGTCCCTAACCCAACATGCTATTCGTTCAGATATTGGTTCTATCCTAATCTCGGACCATGCCCCAATTCATGTGGATTTAGACCTACTTCCTTTTTCCCCCCACTCTGGCAGGTGGCGTTTCAATAATGCCTTGCTTACAGAACCGACTTTTTGTTCTGAATTCACTGCCTTCGCCACGGAATTTTTTCTTCTCAACCATACCCCTGATTCCTCTTTTGTTACTGTTTGGGATTCTTTTAAAGCAGCCTCTAGGGGTTTTATTATTAATTTTGTAGCCAGACGCAAGAAACTTCGGGAAGCCAAGTCCAAACACATTTTAGCCAACATTAAGACTTTGGAGCTTGAATATCATGCTTCTAATTCTGAGGCTTCTCTTAAAAAACTTATTGATGCGAAAATCTCCTTCAATAGGTTTACAACTGATGCTGCCTCTAATCTTTTGTTAAAATGTAACTCCAGATATTATGGAGGCAAAAACAAAATGGGGAAACTCTTGGCTAATGTAACGCCCTGAACGTCTCAGGATCGTTTAACAGACACGACAATGAGGACGCAACCACTTGTGAAGGGTTAGTTCTTTTAATGAAGGCAAATAAAATACAAAGAACAAACAAAAGTTATAGTCACTGGAATCCTCCAGGCTAAGTACGTTACCAGCCCACAGCACGGATGGTCCTAACCGTCCTCTGCATATACGCCGATCCCGGCGTATGCCAACAGAGGGCAGAAATGAAATGGCCGACAATGCCAATCGGTAGGCTGTGAGGGGCACGAAGAGTGTTGGGGAGAATCGAGGAGTCAGGGAAACACCCAGCCGGGGTCTCTACCTGAAGGGAGCAGCCGCTCAACCTCTTCCTCAGACTGCACCGGGACGCGGAGTCACCTCCTGGTGATGCGTCACCGATACCCCAATCACAAGCAAGAAGACTGAACCGAGAGCAGCCGCTCGATCGATCCTGTGGACTTCCGAGTCTGTAACGCGGCAAACACCTCCTGGTGTGCGTTACAGCTGGCAGTCCCTGTGTCTCTGGTCGGGCTGGGAGTTACGACTCCAACCAGCAAAAGCGCCACTGCGCTTGGACTCAGCCGAGTCAAAAAGCGAAGCTCAATGGTTGACCGGTAGAGCTTCCGGGTCCTTCACAGGTGACGATGGGGCAAGACACGGCCCAGGGAGTAACGACTCGACCTACCTCCGTTCTTGCCTTACTGGAGCACCACTCCGGAACACTCCTCTTCACGAAGCAGGTACGTCGGTGTAAACACAATATCCGACAGCCTTGTACCTCCCGGTTCCTCCCTTTATAGGGCGTGTTTTCCTTGAGTTATGTAACAGCTCTCCTGTTTACATAAGGGCGTGTTTCCCTTGAGTTATGTAACAGCTCTCCTGTTTACATAAGGGCGTGTTTCCCTTGAGTTATGTAACAGCTCTCCTGTTTACATAAGGGCGTGTTTCCCTTGTATGACAGGAATTCTTGACAGCTAATTACTTAAAGATAAGGAAGGAGAGTTCAAAGAGTCCATCAAGACTTCCACTGGGATCTCTTGCTTTAAGGATAAAGACATTCTTTCTGAGTTTGTTAAATTCTATGACAATCTTTATACCCCCGAACACATTCCGGAAACTACGGATCTTCTATCATATTTTCATTCAATTCCCCCCCCCCCCCTTGACCTCTCATGTAGATTTCATTGATCTAGAACGGGACATTACGCTCTCTGAAATCTCCCATGCAGTTTCTAAATTACGACATGGTAAATCTCCAGGCCCTGATGGGTTCACTATTGAATTTTACAGCCACTTCGCTTCTCTACTTCTCCCTAAATTATTACTCTTATTCCAATCCTTCCTTGCGGCGGGTTCTTCCAGGGGCACCTTTCAACAGGCTTTAATCTGTCTAATTCCCAAGGAAGATAAGGACCACTCATTATGTAAAAACTACAGACCAATCTCCCTGGTCAATACAGACTACAAAATTTTGGCAAAACTGTTGGCACTACGCATGGATCCCCTTTTACCTGACCTTATTGGTCCTGAACAATCAGGTTTGTCAAGGGCCGGCTCGCATCTGACAACTCCCGTGTTTTTCTTAATATTCTTAGCAAGGCTCCTTCTTTGTCGCTTCCCTTCGCGGCTATTTCTTTAGACGCAGAGAAAGCCTTTGACAGGATTGGTTGGGACTTTATGTTTCAGGCCTTACGCTGGGTCGGCTTTTCCTCCAAATTCATCTCTATTATTTCTTTACTCTATTCTAATCCCCAGGCCTCCATTTTTGTCAACGGAATGACCTCGGATTACTTCTCATTACACAGGGGAGTACGACAAGGCTGTCCTTTATCCCCCTTACTTTTTGTTCTAGCCCTGGAACCCTTTCTTACCAGAATTCGTATGGATAACAGTATTTCTGGTTTTAATTTTGGTTCACGTCAGGTTAAAATGTCGGTCTATGCTGATGATATTCTTCTCTACTGCCTTGATCCTATTTCCTCTATACCCTCCTTCCTCCATCAAGTGTCCTCCTTCTCCGTGGTTTCTGGCTACCGTCTTAATGCTGATAAATGCGAGATTCTACCCCTAAACCCTCTCTGTCAAAAACATCTCTTTTCCCAAACAGGTTTCTCTTGGAAACCATCTAAGATCAAATACTTAGGTGTTTGGTTCGCCCCTCTCTTGTCTGATACACTCAAATTTAACTTCGATTATATCTTCAAGAAAATGGACACGGCTATCCAACGTTGGAACCCGCTCTTTCTGTCATGGTGGGGTCGGCTCAATTCCATAAAAATGATGTTATCACCTCTTCTTCTATATACCATTTCCATGCTTCCAGTACATATTCCAGTTTCCTTCTTTAGACGGTTTGACTCCTTGTTGTTGAAATTCCTATGGAATGGTAAACGCTCTCGGATTGCTTTGGCTTCACTTCGCAAAGATAAGACCCAATCTGGCGTACGTTTTCCGGATTTCAGAGAATATCACCGAGCTTTTTCTTTGAAGCAATCGATCCGATGGTTCTCTTCTGACCTTCCGTATTATCCACCCGTCTGGTTAAGTATGGAATCCTCTTTTCTTTCCCCTTTTACTTTTCGGGAATATTTATCTTTCACATCTCCCTTGGTTCGCTTTCGCTCTCCTATTATCTCTCATTCTCGCACTCTTCTTCTTCCTTATTTATCATCATCTTATCCGTCTCTTCTCTCCCTTCATGAACAGCCGATATGGCATAATTCTCTCTTAAAAATACGTAATCGCACTATTTTTTGGAAGACATGGTACTCTAAAGGATTGTGTTGGATCTCCCAACTAATTTCCCGAGACACTCCTCTCTCTTTTCAAGATCTTAAATCCTCTTTTTCACTGCCCTCCTCTGCTCGATCACAATACAATGCCCTACTTCCAGTCTTGATTTCATATCTTCGCTCCTTGGCTCCTTCTAACGCTGTTCCTTTGGATCGCAAACCTACCTCCTCATTATTGGAATCATCTCCATCGGCCTCTGCTATCTATAACTCTTTTCAACTCTCCACTAACAGATTAAAATCTAAAATTGAGACTGCATGGGAATTGGATCTTACTCAGGATTGGCCTTTGTCTTTTTGGGACAAAATATGGACTAAACTTCATAAGACCTCTAGAGCTGCTAATACTACCCAAACTTTATATTTTATTTATACCAGAACTCTACGTACCCCACACACTTTATCCCGCTTTTCACCTGACACATCCTCTACTTGTTGGTCCTGTCCCTGTCCTGTTGCAGATCTCAAACATATGTTGTTTGAATGCCCCCCTATCTCCACGTTTTGGTACCTGGTCTGGGCGCAAATACAAACAATATTCCATTTTCAAATTCCCTTCTCTCCTCTGCAAGTTTTCCTAGGTTCCCTATCACCAAGCCTCCCACGATCGCCTCCCCACTATCTATTACTTGACCTTTTAATTGCTGTGGCTTTTCATACCATTACCTCTAATTGGAAACAGGCTGCAAATGTCTCCTACCACTCTTGGTGGAATGCAGTTTGCTTCCACCATCGCTTAGATACCAATTTTGTATCTCCCGTTTCCCTA
Source organism: Triturus cristatus (assembly GCF_964204655.1). Classification (NCBI taxonomy): domain Eukaryota; kingdom Metazoa; phylum Chordata; class Amphibia; order Caudata; family Salamandridae; genus Triturus; species Triturus cristatus. The sequence goes on along the minus strand of NC_140586.1, from coordinate 446,469,577 downwards.
GCAGTTAAACGTGACCTGCTCTGGCCCCCTTTGGTATCCTATCTCTCCTCCTTTGCCCCAACACGTGCTTCTCTAGACCTTGACACTGTTGAGGTACGTAAGCCACCATGAGTTGATTTTTCCGGCTATCTTATTACCCTTTGTTATGACATTATGTTCTATTGTATCATACGATATTTTCTTATATATAGGTTTGTTTGTATTTTTCATGCTTGTCATATCTACTTTTCTTGAGAGCTTCCATTGTATTGCTTATTATGTGTAATACTTACCATGTTGATCATACCCCCTTCCCCCCTCCCCCTTTTCTTATTCCTTTAATAAACTCAAACTTAAAAAAAAAAAAAAAAAAAGCCATATAGCACATTATACAGAATTTGGAATCTGATATCAGGGATAAGGAATTCAAATATTTTGACACACACGACCCATTGCACTTAGCACCTTCTCTATGGGAAGATTTCAGAATTCGAGGAAGAGGCAAACAGGGAAATAAAATTCCTGGGGAAATATGCCACAGCTAGACATTATGGGGAAGGCGACTGGCCTGGCAAAATGCTGGCTAACACCCTCAAGGCCTCGCTTAGCTCTCCATATATAACGGAAATTCTTGACAATGATGATAATCCAATTAAAGGCCCAAAGGAGATACATGACAACTTTACAGAATTTTACACCTCACTGGACACTTCCACAGCACCCCAAATAGATAGTGAACTTACAGCTTACCTAGATTCTCTGGAACTACTTTGGCTCAGTAATGCACATCAGGAATACCTTGATGAGCCGTTCACTGTAGATGACATTGTGCAAGTGATAAATAGTCTCCCAGCTGATAAAGCCCCGGGTCTAGATGGTCTGACCACTGCACCTCATCTCATGGAAATGTATCAAGAGTCATTACAGAATGGCTCAACCCCCCAACTACTTGAGAAGCAGTTATTTTAACGTTGCCTAAACCTGGCAAACCCCTGGATCGTTGTGACTCGTATAGACCTCTCTCTGTTATAAATATCGATAATAAAATCTTTGCAAAACTTATTGCAAATAGACTACAACCTCTCCTACTGCTTATCGCCAGACCTGAACTATCCGGGTTTATACTGGGGCGATCTGCGTCACATAATCTATGACCTTTTTTTCAATGTTGCATCAGCTCGAAATTCAGACCCCAGCCTTGCCGGCCTTTCTCAACGCCACCAAGGCCTTCGACTCACTGGAGTGGCCGTATCTGTTTACCATTTTGGCCACAATGGGATTAAGCCCCCATTCATTAAGCAAATCAGGCTACTGTACTCGAAACTGACCACTAGACTACGTGCAAATGGGTGGGTATCGGCCCCATTCGATATTACACAAGGCACCAGGCAGGGGTTCCCTTTGTCGCCCCTCCTGTTTGCAATTGCTATGTAGCCCCTCCCCGCCACAATTTGACAACATCATAAAACGCCTGGGCTAGACTAATTATTTCTTTATACGCAGTAGACATCACATCATATCTAAGAGATCCAACAGAAAATCTAAATGCAGTCCTCCATGAACTCACCAAGTTTGCAGGACTATCAGGAATGTAAATCAACTGAGCTAAATCTACCCTACTCCAACTCACACACTCAACGTTTCCCTTTGATCCAAACTATCCCATCCAGTGGGTGTTGGGCCAGGTCCGATACCTGGGGAAATGGCTGATCATTAGCGTACAGGAACTCTGGGACATGAACTATGGACGCACAATTTCATGGCTAGAGGGGAAAATTGTCATTTGGTCTAAGCTCCCAATCTCACTTGCCAGTCACATTGCGATTGCCAAGATGATAGTATTGCCTACATTATTATATATCTTCGCCAACCTGCTGTTACAACTAACCCAGTCTTTTTTGACATTTCCTAAATAATTAATGATTTCACTGGTATGGGGGGGATACAGCAGCATATATAACGGGCAGTACTAATGCTTTGATTAGCTCGGGTGGATTGGGTGCACCAGAACTAGCCCTGCATGCTTTTTATGCACAGGCACAGTATCTACACCATTGGATGTTTCCAACCCCTTTTCAGCCCCATGTGGCAGTCAAAGCTGACAGTGTAGCCCCGGTACCACTAAAGGTGGCTCTGTATTAACCCTATAGATGACAAAACACTACCTGAAACAAAGCTGAAACACTGTGCTGGGCATGGGACAGGCTCCGGAAACGAGCGGGGCAATCAATACTATATGCACCATTCATCACACTTGCTCAAAATCCACAGCTGTCAACACTAGGTGCCAGGGGAAACTCTGGGCATGCGCACAGCTTGGTCTGGGACACATTCGCAGACCTATACCCGAATCATACTTTTACAAACCCTCCCACAACTGATCTCGATGGGAACTCCAGATTCTCTGATATATTGTTATACTACAGTATCAGAGGTACATGTCGTAAACTACATGTCACAGTCCTGTCCCACCCAGCCGCTCTCCCGGCCTTAGAATTAATGCTCTCCAATCTATTCCCTAGTAAACTTATCACAAGACTATACAACTCTATGCAACGTACATCCTCGGCGACACAGCCCAAGGCCCTAGAGGGTTGGAATTCTGAATTGGAAGACCCTATGCCAGAAGACAAATGGCAGTTCTGTCATAGTCAGTAAGAGATGCTTTCACCCAACTACAAATTGCGCCTTATAAACTTTAAATACTTGCATCCCATTTATAAAACCCCTACACAGCCTAAACGCTGGAGGGAGGTACTTCAAATGATAAGTGAAATACTGTAGATTAATGTAACTCAATCATCTAAAGTATGCATCTTGTGATATGTCACTATGCTCCAATTACTAGCGAAGCGCAGAGTTGCGATGCGCTGTGGCAAACAAACCTCCCCCGTCATCACAACATGGATCTTAGACGTTACATTTTGTCAAGAACAATACTTACTTGGAATTGTTGCAACTGGCGTCTAGACCCAGATATATTTGGGAACCTTTCTTGGCTTGGCTGTCTGTTTTTAATTCAGCTCAAGAGCACGCTACAACACTTACCCACGAACTAGATCAAAGTTCAGACTAATTGTTAATTAGTTACCCTGTGACATGTTTGTCGAGACAACAATGTGGTTCATCTCACAACAGTTTATCACATTCTGCAATGCTGCGTAACATGAGTCCGTAACAACAATGTATTGTTATGCCTCTATGTGCTATGATATGTGATTTAAACATGTGACTAAGCTGTGCTGCTTCCTTTTGGTTTTGTTGTAAAAATTGTCATGCTTAGAATAATGGCTTTAATATGATATACATAAGTGTATATTGAATCCAATGTACTTTTTCTAAATGCCAATAAACAAATTTAAAAAAAATATATTGACATCCTACATATTTCAAATTTAGGAAACTCAGGATATCCCAGCCGGCCATGGTTGTTGACGCGACTCTGAAATCCTGCAACACCTGCTGAACAACACTTCAATGATGCTCAAGGAAGGACAAGGTGTCCTGGGGAGTGGGCTTTTGGTCTCCTGAAAGCCAGGATCTGCTACCTGGACAGGACTGGTGGAGCCCTCCAATACTCACCAGGGAAGGTATGCCAGGTATGCCAGATCATTGTGGCCTACTACATTGTCCGCAACATTCCCTGAGACAGGAGATATGGTATATCTCAGAGGATGGAGAGCCTGGGAACCCAGCTGCAGGGCGCTGGGAAATACCAAGTGATGATGACGATAGTAGTGAGGAAGATGGTGCATATGTGCGTCAGGAACTCATCCGCAGCTGCTTCTCCTCAAGTTAAGTGTATCTTTGAGATGTGCTGTTCACAGTTGCATTAGACCCTGCAAGGGTGTTGTAAAGACCGAGGAAATGTTTTGAGTGAATCAAACCATGTTGAGATAAGGTGAAGTACTGTAGTATGACCTTTCTAATGAGGCTCTGAAAAAGCAGACATGGGGTATGTGTATTCATTTAATGCAGAACGGACCACTGTATTTTTCACTTGTAAGTCTGTGCATCTTGACTTGTTGTCTTCAAGTGTTCATCATCAAGTTGTGACTTCAGCTGGTATGTGTTGCTGTTTCTGAAGAATGGAGTGAACATGGAATATTCCTGGGACCGTGTGTCATAGATGTTGGGTGTGACACTACTTCATAGGGACAGTGCGTGCTACAATGGTTTGGCAAGTACCTTGCTTTTCATGGAATTTTATCTCATGGTGTGTTGTTCCCAAAGCAATATGTATGCCATCATGTGTCACAACAAATGTTTGCGTTAAAGTTTGTTAATGTAAACTAAACTTTACATGGCCTCATTCCTCATTGCTTATGACATGAAGGTGACTGTTGGTGACTGTTTCTGTGTCTTCTCATAATGTTTTAAGTATGCTTGTCACACATGACTGACATGTGTTATACCACAAGTTTTATGCAACACATGATTGTTTAGTTCCTGTGATCAAGGACTGTGGTGCAGACGTGTCTGTGTACTTCATTTCTATCTGTTGTTTTGACTAAGTGAGCTTTGAGGTAAATCACATGTGCATGCGATATGTGTTTTAATTAATTAACTGTTCTTGACCTGAAGTGAGCTTGTGGCTACTTAGTAGTCAGATACCAAGGTGTAAAACTGGTGCTAATACAGATTTGAGCTTTTGTTGCAAGTCCTGCTGAAGATGTATAGCTGACCTGAGAAACATTTGAACAGTCTCTGTATGTACATTCAATGATTTAGATGATGAAACAATGTGTGTGTGTCCTCATGTGACCTGCTACTGTACAAAGGGGATAGCACTGTTGTTATGCAGACATGACTACTTTTCAATTAGAGTAAGACATTTTTTCTTTACAAACATACAATTTTATTTGACCGTGGATGATTTATCACATGAAACCATGTTAGTAAGAATTCGATGGACAGTTTGATTTTTGGGGTACATCTCAATTCATTTTACTCGGAATACAAGTACCAAAAATAATAAGTGAATGTGAAAATAACAGTGATAGGAGTGTGGATAAAAACAAACATTTAAAGTGAAGGATACAATCATGGTGGATGAAAACGTTGAAGTAGAATTCCAAGTGTACGGGTACCAAAGTCCAAATGACTCCTCACATCAGAGTAGGAAATATGAGGAGGTTGAGTCAACAACATGAATGTGTAGCACAGACAGCAACAACATTAGTGGTGAGGTAGTTCTCTGTTGGTGGTTCTGGTCTTGTCACCCTTCCCTACTGAAGTCTTACACCGACGTCCCCTCTTTCTCAGAGACAGGTGTTCAGGAGCTGCTGAGCTTGGGGTGCTTGCGGGTGTAAACTCCTCTGTCAGGGCCTCCCTTCCAGTTGCAGAAGTTGAGGGTGGTGATGAGCTTGGCACACATGAAAGGGGAGCTGTTGGGGGAAAAGCCCTGTAGAGAGTGCTGTTGATATCCCTCAGCACCCTTATCATTGAGACCACATCGGAACGCAGGCCATCCTCCTTGGTACGGACCCCTTCCATCTCAGTGTGTAGGCTCGCTACGTCTTTGTTGAGGCTGACCACATTGACCTAGATGGCAGCGACCTCCTGGTATGTTTACTGGTGCAACTCCTTCATTTTTATAACTTGGGTGACAACCTGGCCCAACACACCTTGAGAGTCCTGGTATAGTGTCAGGGCCTGTGTCATGGCAGCCTGAGCGCCCATCTCATCTGTGGGACTCATGCTGGTGCTCCACATTGGCCCTCCTCTGCATCTAGCCCCACTGCCCTCTGCCCTAGATACAGACTGCACACACCAACTGGGTCCTGGCTCTTGACTGACTGGGGTGGGGGTGGCTATCTGAGAAGCCAGGAATAGGGGGCAGGAGAGGGTACTCCCTGTGCTAGGCGCAGTGGTTGTGAGGACAGATGTTGTCCGAGTTGTTCCCGCCATGATTGGAAGTGTGGTTTCAGAGTGGCCAACTGTTGAGGTCTGTCCAGACTGTCCAGATGTGCTAGGCCGGTCTCCGACGTCCAATGCCTCATGGCTTGTTGATCACTGAGGGCTTCATCATCATCATCTTCTTGGTCTTGAGAAGGACTCTGATGACTTTCCTCCGTCTACTCCATAGGAATTTCTGGGTCAGCTATTGATTCAAATGGAGACTAAAGTTAATGGCAGCATTCATGTGTGCACATCTATGACATTTGTGTCCCGTCTATTGCTGAGCTGAAGAACTGATATCAGTAACTAGTGACATATATCATCTTCAGCATTAATAATGGAAATTAGCAATTGGTTCATATAATTTTTTCAAAGCTGAAAATCTTGTTTGCTTGAATTTGCAGTTTCCTCATTGAATCTTCTACAATTACGTACACTGAAAGTGTGTGGTTACAATGTATATCTGTACATGCCATAAGGCATATTGTGTGCTAGGTTGTCAAAAATGAGCTTTGACGATTTTCTTTGTCCTAAATTTAAAATGTTGACTTGTGAGCATAGGCTGAGTGGGCATTGTAGAATTCCTGAGTGTGTTGTTTGGCACACATTTCTTATTTGTGTAGGTGGGTTAATCTGTAGCTCAGGACAACATAGCTCTGGGTTTGTGTGCATGACACAAACAACCTAAGATGCCTACATCACATTGCATTTCTGTACATTTCTCAGTGTGACAGATTTCATGTTGGATATTTGAATTGCAAGATGTCAACCAGGTGAGAAGGGGGTGAGTGGGGTCGCATGCTGGGTGTTGGTGTGGAGATAAGGTCTCAAGATTTCTGAGTGGTATTAGTTCAGTAGCAAGATTGCTGCGAGGTGAGATGGGGTGTGGAGTGTTGCATGCTGGGTGGTGGTGTAGAAGCAAGGCCTCATGGTAGATGTGTTGAAGGGTATGTACCTTTAGAAGAGGCTGAGAAGAGTGTGGCTCTTTGAGTGATGTTAGTTCAGTATCAAGATGACTACCAGGTGAGATGGGGATGAGGAGTGTAGCATGCTGGGTTTTGGTGAATAGAGAAGGCCTCATGGTAATTGTGGTGAATGGGATGTAGTTTTAGCAAAGACTGAGAATAGTTGGGCTCCTTGAGTGGTGTTAGATTAGTAGCAATATTGCTGCCAGGTGAGATGGGGGTAAGGAGTGTAGCATCCTGGGTGGTAGTGAAGAGACAAAGCCTCTTGGTAGATGTGTTGAAGGGGGTGTACTTTTCAACAGTGGTTCAGAAGAGTTGTGTTATTTCAGTGGAGTTTGTTAAAGTGCAAGATGGTTGCTGGGTGAGATGGGGTGAGGACTGTAGCATGCTGGGTGCTGGTGAAGAGAGAAGGCCTCCTAGAAGATGTGTTGAAGGGTATGTACCTTTAGCAGAGGCTACGTAGATTTGGGCTCCTTAAGTGGTGTTAGTTCAATTGTGAGATGGCTGCCAGGTGCGATGAGGGTGAGGAGTGCTTCATGCTGGGTGCTGGTGAAGAGAGCAGGCCCATGGTATGTGTGGTAAAGGGGATGTACCTTTAGAAAAGGCTCTGAAGAGTTGTGTTCTTAGATCAGAGTTGGTTCAGTTGCAAGATGGCAGCCAGGTGAGATGGGGGTGAGGAGTGTAGCATGCTTGGTGCTGGTGAAGAGAGCATGCCTTATGGCAGTTGTGGTGAAGGGTATGTACCTTTAGCAGAGGCTATGAAGAGTTGGGTTCCTTGAGTGGTGTTAGTTCAGTAGCAAGATGGCTGCCAGGTGAGATGGGGGTGAGGAGTGTAGCATGCTGGGTACTGGTGAAGAGAGCAGGCCTTCTGGTAGATATGTTGATGGGGATGTACATTTGGCAGAGGCTGAGAAGGGTTGGGATCCTTAAGTGGTGTTAGTTCAGTATCAAAATGACTACTATTTGGGATGGGGGTGAGAAGTGTAGCATGCTAGGAACTGGTGAAGAGTATAGGCCTCATGGTAGATGTGGTGACGGAGATATACCTTTAGCAGAGGCTACAAAGAGTTGGGCTCCTTGAGTGGTGTTAGTTAAGTCGCAATATGGTGGCTGGGTGAGATGGGGCTGAGATGTGTAGCATACTGGGTGCTGGTGAAGAGAGCAGGTCTCATGGTAGATGTGGTTTAGGGGATGTGCCTTTAGCAGAGGATGAGAATAGTTGGGCTCCTTGAGTGGTGTTAGTTCAGTAACAAGATGGCTGCCAAGTGCGATGGGGGTTAGGAGTGTAGCAGGCTACTGGCGGTGACGAGACAAGGCCTCATGATAGATGTAGTCACTTGTATGTGACTTTGTTAATGGATGAGAAGAGTTGTGCTCTTTGAGTTGAGTTGGTTCAGTACCAAGATGACTGCCAGGTATGATGGGGTGAGTTGTGTAGCATGCTGGGTGCTGCTGAAGAGACAAGGCCTCATGTTAGATGTGCTGAAGGGGATTTACACTTAGCAGAGGCTGAGAAGACTTGGGCTCCTTGAGTGGTGTTAGTTCAGTATCAAGATGGCTGCTGTTTGATATGGGGGTGAGGAGCATAGCATGCTGAGTGGTAGTGAGGAGACAAGGGCTCATGGTAGATGTAGTTATTTGAAACTTTTATGATGAGTGTTATTAAACCATATCTGTGTATTGTACAGAACTTTGACTGGACACACATTGACATCATCCCACATTACATGCTTCCATTCTTGTAGTATTTGATGCTCCACTTATAGACTCAGTTGGAATATGATAAAAATGTTGCAATGAATACCCATAATGTACATAATGTAGTTAGCAAAATTATTCTCTGCCACCTACAAACCAACTTTTGAGATGTAATCTAAGTGCATGTTCAGGGAGAAGATGTAAATGTGAACAGAAAAGGCCTATGTGATTGCAGACAGGACATTTTGATATTGTGTCATTTCTTGTAGTAAGGCTTACCAGAGTACATTCTTCCCTGTATCCCTTCCAAGACCTCAGGGTGTAAGATAGCCAAGGCCTTTTCATAATGACACGCTGGGAGGACCACCGCCAGTTCTCTGTGCTACCAGGATGTTGTCGCTGTCTTTCTTACAAACTGTATTCCAGAGGTCGTTCCACCTCTTTCTAATGTCGTTCTGTGTGCGCAGGGTGTTTCCAACAACATTCACACTGTTGAGTATCCTCTCCCGCATTTCCGATCTCGTGCTCTGATCAGTATGCTGGACGTGGGTACCAACATGTTTGGGCTCTAATTTAATGATTTCATCCACCATGGTGATTAATTCCTTTTCACTAAAGGGTGTTTTTTTGGGGGGGCCATAGTGAGGGGAGAAATAAAATGTTAGGGTAGTGAGTTCAAACAAATATTTAAGACGGGAATAATGGCTTAGGTTGTGCAAATGGACTTAAAGGGTGGAGGTGGTGGTTAATGATAATGAGTGAAACTTTTGAAATGATAGGGAAAAGCTTATCTATAGTTGTGATGAAGGTGGCTGCTCTGTCTTGAATGGCGAAATATGTGTTTTATAAGGTGTGTTTAATAGTGTGGTTTGCCACCTTACAACTTGTGACAAGATTTCCGATGTGTGGTATCTGGGTCTAGCCAATAGTATTTTTTCTGAATATTTTGGGAAATGTTTGGTCCCTCGCACATTGGCTAACGACATGAGACCGACAATGTCACTTTCTACTCGTAATACACTCAGTGATGGAAATGCTATGCTGCCAGTTTTTGCCGACAAATCAGCTCATCGCGACTCCGCGGCAGAACCACTGCCAGGCTCTCGAGGCCGGCAGAGTGTGTTACGGACTGCTCTGCTCGTAATACGATGGTGGGTTGTCCGCTGGAACAGCGGTGCCATGGAGACGTGATTGTCCCGTGGTCAGACAGTCAAACTCGTAATCAGTCCCTTAGTGTGTCTGGTTGGAATAAAAATGAAGGTTTGGGAAATGGGGTATGAAAGAGGTGGAACATAAGATCCAGCTCATATTGTAATTACTGGGACAAGGAAGGGGGAAATTGAGTAAGAAAGATTACCAGTATGTAATCTAGATAATATATAATATTTATTTTAAAAAGGCACAATAAATGTCACTTTATATACTTTCGGGGTGAAGGCTTTAACATCCAGAAAGCTACAAATACTCTGGGCTGTTTATGAACCATTTATTTTTGAATTGTACTCAATCAATCAAGCAACATTTGTAAAGCGCACTACATATCCGTGAGGGTCTCAAGGCGCTGGGGGGGCACTACTGATTGAACAGCCAGGTCTTGAGTAGCCTCCTGAAGGTCAGCAGGTCTTGGGTCTGTTGTAGGTTAAGTGAGAGGGTGTTCCAGGTCTTGGCGGCGAGGTGGGAGAAGGACCTCCCGCCGGTGGTTGTTTTCGGATGCGCGGTATGGTGGCGAGTGCGAGGTGTAGAAGGAGAGTCGTTTGTTGAGGTAGGCTGGGCCGGTCTTGTGGAGTGCCTTGTGTGCGTGGGTGAGGAGCTTGAAGGTGATCCTCTTGTTGACGGGCAGCCAGTGCAGGTTTCTCAGGTGTGGGGTGATGTGACCGTGGTGTGGTATGTCGAGGATCAGTCATGCCGAGGCGTTTTGGATGTGTTGCAGTCATTTGATGAGCTTGGTCGGGGCTTCCGCGTAGAGGGCGTTTCCGTAGTCGAGTCTGCTGCTGACGAGGGCCTGGGTGACTGTTCTTCTTGTATCTGTCGGAATCCACCTGTAAATCTTGCGGAGCATGCGGAGGGTGTTGAAGCAGGAGGAGGAGATGGCATTGACTTGATGCAAAGACGCTAGATTTTTTAACAAATCAATATCTTCTTGAACCCAGTACGTCAACAGCCATTAATAAGGCAAATAAAAACCTTTGAATTTCTAGGTTTGTTTAATTTTTAAAAAGTAATGCTTCCAAAGGTCACAAATCCATTGAATGCCACTGGATGAATGAGATACTCAGTACAGCAAATATTTAACTCGTTCTGGATTTTTATCCCAGAGCAGTTGGCATTCTGGGAATTATAGGGCCAGATGTAGGAAGCCAAATAGTGAGCGCAAACACTGAATTTCAGCGTTTGGATCTCTATTTGGCTGCTTGCAATGTAGGTAAGTGTAGGAGAGTAGGATCTGCCTCTTATGTTGCCCCCACTTTTTTCTGATGTTAACACTGGTTTCTGGCTATAGTCTGTCTGGGACCCTGCTAATCAGGATTCTACTGTGTTTCCACAGTGGGTACATGTCTATCCCTCTAGAAGGGTGGGATCATACTCCCTCCCACACCAGTTACTGGTGTGGAGGTATGATTCCAAAGCTTTTGACACCAAACACGACATGTTTTGATGCAGCCATTCCAAAGTCAGCATTTACCGCGAGGTTATAATGCACTTAAGAGTATATGGTTTGACAGCATTCACAAACAGCCCCAGAGCTGCAGAGGGGCCCTTCTCAGGCAGAGGCACCCCCTCACATTGAGACCAAGCACCCTGCCCTCAGGATTGATATGGCCTGCCTTAGGGGTGACTGATAGGTTTATATGTGTGTGTAGGCAGAGATATAGTGAACCTATATCTCAGTGAGGAGTGCTAACACTACCTCACCCAGGCTGCAGTAGAAGGCCTGTGGTGTCAGATTTAGTCTGCTTCCCAGGGGTGGCATAATACATGCTTCAACCCCTGGTAGGCCTGCGAAGTACCTATGCCCTTGGTACCTAGGGTACCATATACTAGGGGCTCACAAGGGACCACAGTATCCAATCACTAGTGCACCTAATATGCACTCCATGTTGTCAGGATGCCTATTGTTCTAAAATGGATGTCACCAGTCACAGACACTGGGCTGCCCTCCTGCTGCTGACCGAAACTCGCAGTGGAGGAGGCCCAACAATAGGCATCCTGTCACAGGCAGATGTGACCACCTCCCAGGCAGGGTTTAGTGTATTTCAATTTGCGATTCCCTAAATGCTATGCTGGTAGGTATCACAAATTGCCGGCGCAAATCTTATTCATTCCAATAGGCCTCTTGGATTCGCAATTAAGGAATAATAAGGAATCGCAAATATTGTTGCGATTCCGACCTACATTCAATTTTGCTAGTCCTTAATAGTGATTCAGTAAAAATCGCTATTAACCGCTTCCGTGCTCATGACGAGCCCAGCTCGTCATGAGGCACAGTGGAGCTGTGCTCATGACGAGCTGGGCTTGTCATAACGGTCGCGGCACGCCCACACGCGATTGATTCCCCGCCTGTGTAGGAGAATCAATTAGTGGGTGGGGTTGTGACGAGCTCAGCTCATCACGAGCACAGCTCCACTGAGCCTCATGATGAGCTGGGCTCGTCACGAGCACAGCACCGCTGCCCCCTGCGCGCCACGGGGGAATTATCGCCGCGGCGAAGGGGTTAAGGAATCGCAAAATTGAATTAACCTACATCTGGCCCATAATATGTATTCTTCAGTTAAAACATGGGCTTAAAAGTCCCAGCAGGCAAGCATGGCAAACTTGCCAGAACTCAATCCGTCTCTCTATAGCTCCACTTAGCAGTCGTGGACCATTGAGTGTGAGCCATAGAAAAATGGTACTGGCTGGAGCAGGTAAGTGTGCTAGTACATTTTCTAAATGTGTATTGTGCTGCTCTCTACTACACATTGTGAATTACCATAAACTGACACAAGGGAACAACAAATCTTTTGATTTTAGTAAAAATAGGTCAGTCCTCTGACATATCTTTGCATTTGAAAGGCAACATAAATACATGGCCTCCACCCCCACATTGTCAGTGTTTTTAATAAGGAAAGACAATATAGAATGTATCCCATTTTGTAGTGTTTTAAACATTTAGGCACTACTTCAGTAAAGTACTCAACTTTTCTCAATACGTGTCATTTTGTATATCTAGATGAAATAATGAGCTAAATTTAACCCATTTTATACAGTTGCAAATGACACTTATTTTTTATGTTTAATCTCCTCCACTAGTAGAGCTAAAGGTGCACACAATTAACGTTCAAATCAAATTCTTAAACAGGCAAGTTATATTTCTGAAGCATAACCTTGAATGTGGACTTCCTGCTGTGCTCTATTTTTGCACATTATTTGCAGTCTATTTAGTCCATTTACTGTGAAACAGAAATCTGTCATCTACCTTTTCAGAGTAATGAATTAACCTGCATGACAATCTCATCACATTTTCGAAAAATTAAATTATGTTTTTCTTGCAATTTAGATGCCACGATTTCAAATATGGCAATTTCCATATAGATATTAACAGTAAATCATGTTTACATATTAGAAATCTGTATTTCCTGACTTAAAGAGACTAGTCTATTAGCTGTCTTTCAAAGCTTCAGACAACATGATAATTGCAGATATGACTGCATTGACATTAATCACAAAGCATATGATTTTTGATTACACGGTTAGTGCAGTAAGGTTTTAATTGCTAAACGCAGTGTAAATTGTCTGCTTTGGATGCAAAGGTGCACTGAGAAAATGTGACATTTGAATAAAGTTTTGTAATTTGAAAAAGTAATAAAACTAAAGGTTACTTTGCTTATAGGCATGATTGATAACAACACCGTAGTTTAACTGCTTTTTATAGGTTAGGAAAGCAGTTTAAATTAAATAGTGACCTATACAAATACAGCGTCTTCAAGAGAAAAAAGCTACTAATGACTTGTTTGGATAATAAAAAGTCATTTGGGATTTTAGAATTTTCTGGGCATGTACACAGAGGTAAACAATGTAAATTTAAAAGCAGACATGTATACTAAAACTGTATAATTGGAGTTGGAGTTTAATTTGCTTTCTGTTTTTGGATTGGTGTAAGCATTATTTTACTTTCTGGATAAACTGTCATTGTACACAGCAGCACATGCTGAACAGGGTCATTAGAGGGAGGCATCTAAGCGATGATTGGAAGAAAACACGTCATGATATGTGAAGATTGTAAAATGTGTAGATCATGACGGTATACATTAGTGAGTAGAGCGAGTAATAGGAGGAGAGCACGAGAGACCACGCCGATATGGAGATATATTAGCCTCCAATCCACATAATGTTTATCGCATGGAGGAACATTCATCACTGGTGCAAATTACATTGCTGCCAACACTGTTTTACATCCGATTGAAAAACACATAGGGGCTCATTTATGAGCCCCTGCGTCACTTTTGCGCCACCCGTGCATCACTTTTTGTGTCGCACCAGTGGCGTAAAACATGCGCCATGTCGCGCCATATTTACAAAGTGACGCATCTAGGTAGATGCGTCACTTCGTAAACCCCTGCGCTACATTATACCTGCACCAGGTATAATGTATGCAGGGTGGGCATACCCCCGCAAGAAAGGGTCGTAGGAGTGGCGCAGCGAAATCTATGAGGTTTCGCTGAGCCACTACTAGGACGCCAAGGCGTCAAAACCTTACGCCTGCCAGAAGGCAGGCGTAAGGGTGACGCAGGCCCTTTCACATGGGGCTTGCCCCATGTGATAGGAACATTGCTGGAGTTGCGTCAGGCTTCCAACACAACTTCAGCAATGCGCCACTTTTTCTGCCGACAGATACATCAGTTATACTGACGTATATGTCCTTCCTTGTGACATGATGCGTCATATTATAAATATGATGCATCATTGGTGTCGCTAGGAGGGCATCACTTCTCATAAATGAGGCCCATTGAGTTGTCAAAAATATTAAGTGCAAATATAGTTCCAGTTGTTACCCTAAAAACTATGGGTCATAAGTATGGACAAGTCACAGAGTGCAGCGAAGCGCAGCAAGTCACCTTGCTGCACTGCACTGCGCCTCAGGGAAAGGGCAGGAATGCATATTCGGGAAAGGGCAAGCAAATGCTCATTCCTACCTTTTCTCCTGTACTTGCACCCTTTTGGCTGCCTAGTTCCAATGCAGGCACTTGTGTTATAAGGAGGATTGTTTTTCTGCTGGAAGGGGCACCTTCCTGCATCAAAACAATCCTCTGATGCTTTTTCCTCTTCGTATGTGTGTTGCACAATGCAGCACACATAGACAGAAGGAAAATCAAAGAGAAATAAATATATGACTTACCGTTGCTCCTCACTTGGGGAGGCGTAGGTTTTTGGTGCATTCCCAGGCCTACCACTTCTGGTAAATCTGAAAATGCGTCAAAATCCTTGGATGTTGTGTGGGAACACCCACGCAATGCCCATGGAAATACCTCCTTGCACAGAGTAGTGCAAGGCATCCATTTGCACTGTGTTTCATTACTCAAGCTTTATAAAGCAACACAGGACAGTGCAAAGTGGCCTTGCAAGGCTTCAGAAATCTCATTTTAAAGTTGCTTCGTTCTTACACCATGTTGCCTGTTGCAAGAGTAACGTAAAGGGGGTTGTAAATATGCCCCTATATTTTGATGAATTATGACTTATACAGCACCACCAGACCTGATTCTGGCTGTATGTTGTGGTGGACATATTTGTGCAACTTGTTTTTGAGTGGGGTCTGTGTGGATACGTTTGGGAGTTGCCAGGAGGTCTGTGAAATGAATTTTGGGGTTAAATTGGCACAGGAAAATAGCAATGAATAGAACAATGTAGTCATAAGTTGAGGGGGGTGTTTACGTTAGTTATGGATGGGGAGTGGGATGGTAGTCTACAAAGAGATAACCATATGGTGGTGTTTAGTCAGAATTGTTGTGAGATGCTAGCTACCAATTGATGTTTTTGGGGGGTGAGAGTGTTAAATCAGGAATGGTGTAGATTAAAAAAATGCAGTGAATATGAAGATGCCACTGTTGACAATCAGAATGAAAGGCTATTGATGAATAGTGTGATACATAATGAGTAGAAAATCATGGTTTTTTTGGAGGATGGTGGAGAATATGAGAATGTTTTCAGCAAAAGGGCTGGAACTGTGGTTGCTAGGCAGGTTAGTGCTATATCAGCTTCATTTTGGATAGGACGATATTGATGAAATGTCATAGTGGTCTAAAAGTGATATACTGATAAACAGGGAAATGTTGGGGAGAGAGGGATCGAGGTAATGGGTTGTAATGTGAAATTAAGTGAGTGGGTAGATAGAGGTGTGTGTGGGGATGTATGGAAGCTCAGAGATGCATAGATTTAAGGGGTCGAAGGAGGCTTGCTGCAATGTCATCATATCAAATGGTGTGTACCAGATGCAGAGATAAGAGTAACGTGGTTGGACAACGTGATGACGTAATGAACATAGTCAGTCATAATCACTTTATTTTGTTAATAAAAACCATATAAGTACACTACAAAAAATCTTGTAAGAACAACATTAAAACATATGCAAAGTTCATTAAGGATAATCTTATACAGCATAAAAATTCAACATGAAAATATCCCCATCTTTTTAATATTATAAATGAAGCATATGGAGAATTCTTTAAAAAATGTATCTTATGCACAAATAACATCCAATTAAAAAAATATTTGCATTGCAATTATAGAAGAGCTATAATATTTCATAACATAGAGGCCCTTCTTTTCTTTTCCCTAACCGCTGCAACTAAATAACTAGCAATATTAAAACTTTCTCATGTATTGTTCAGCATCTGTAAATATACTAACGGGCCTTACCTGCATAAAACCTTTATCTTTTAAAATAGGTACTAAAATAATTTTGCGAATCTGATGATAATGGTCGCAAAACATAGTAAAGTGCATACTGTTTTGGGGAGAGAAATTATCACAAGGACCTAAATCTTTCACCTTTCTCCGTCCCTGAGGTTCAGCCAATTAAAAGTGCAGAAGGTTGAATCTAAATCTGGTTAAAAGAAAGAGGTGATAAGGCTTGGTTATAACATTTAAATAGGGTTCTATCGCTGGGGTTGTTTTCAATAATAGATAGCCTCGTACCGTGGGTTTCATTAAGTCTCTGGCCTCTCATTCAGTTTGCATCATGTATAGAAAATGTTTTTTAACCCACAGTAGGTCCCCTTTCATATGTTTGTATGGAAAATCAAAAAGTTTGGGGCACCCTAATTTCTTTGTTAAATTCTTAACATAACCTAGACAGGAGATGCTACTCGCTCCATCCAGGGATAAGCAATCCTGGGCGATCTCACTATTCACCACCAATTCTGGGTTAGTCCAGATCGTTATCCAGCTCAGGGGCGGGAGCAGTCCAATTAAGTCTATACCTAATCCTTGATGAATAATATAAGAGGGTATAGATTGCTGGAATGCGAGCAGATTTCTGAGAAACTTGTTCTCCACTAATTGTAGTTCGTCAGCCTCCTTATATCCCCAGATTTCAGACCCATATTTAGAGATGGCAATACATTTGGGTCTGTATATGTTGAGCATGGCTTGGATCGGCTTGGCTTCTAGCCTATGAGCAAAATCAATAGGCTCTACTGTTGATCTTACCATAGCATTTCTTTTTGCTTTCTTTTGTGGTACACATGAGGCCATATCGTCAAACAACACCCTAAAGTACGAGAATGTGGTCACTCTTGATATTTTAATTCCTTTGCAGAGATAAGTTTTTAACTTTTTAGGCCTATGGCCCATGGTCATAGTGTGGGATTTGGAGAAGTTAACACTCAGATCCAAAGATCTCATGTAATCCGCAGGAATTTAGGAGACACTGGAGCCCAACCACTGTACGCAATAATAAAACCACATCGACTGCATATAGAAGCACAGGGATTGACCGGTCCCCTGCTCGAGGGATATCTTTACAGGCTATGCACAAAGATGAGTCAAGATTATTTATATATAGAGTAAACAGTAGGGGAGCTAGAATACAACCCTGTCTGACTCCTCTTGTGATATGGATGTGCTGGTTATTGTTGCCCATTTGGTTGTATCTCACCGTGGCAAAGAGATCCCTGTGCAGATCTGACAGAATATTTACTATGCTCCTGTCCATTCCCATTTCAATCAATAAAACCCATAATTTGGATCTGTTTACTCGGACAAAGGCAGAGGACAGGTCCATAAAGGCCAGGTGTAGTGTTCCCTTCTTAGCAGCAGTATATTTCTCAACTAGCAGCTGTAGATTTAAGCACTGATCCGTGGAACTCCTACCATTCCTAACACCATACTTCAGATTTGATAGTACACTATACTCTTCTAGCCAATCATAATTTCCAAAGGATCAATCTCCCCAATACTTTGACTGCTGAATCAATCAGCGAAATAGGCCTATAACATCGTGGGTCTCCTCTCTTCCCCCTGTTAAAAACAGATTTAATAATAGACTGTGACCAAGACCTTGGCAAACCATGCTAACAGGCCACATTAAACACGTGAGTTAATATTTTAGACCAAAGCGTCACATTCAGCTTATAAAGGTCAGCCGGAACACCGTCCGGATCAGGAGTTTTATTATTAGTCATTTGCATTATTGCCTCCCCTACTTCCTCTTCATTAAGAAGCAGGCTGTATGTATCCACGTCTCATGTAGGGGGACATGAGTGAATCATTGGTCCTTGGATATATTACATTCAAGCGGGCAGTTACTAACTGCAGAGAAAAAAGGTTTGTGAACAATCTCCCAGAACCCAGCACTGTTCTTGAGGACATCCACAGAGAGTAAATCATTCCAGGCTTCTCATTTGATTTCAGCTTTACAATTTTCTACAGCACGCTTATATGTTTTTCTAAATAGAGCTATTTGGGTTTTCTCTTGGGGTGATTGCTTTAAATCATAAACATGCTTTTGGTGGGCTTCAGTACATTTATGATCGAACTACATCACACCTCCTTCCATAAATTCCCTCATTGGCTGTGTGAGTGCTCCAGCCACCTGTTGACAGATCCTTTCAAAGACTGTAAGGGTTTCTACCCCCATCTTCGTACTATCTAGGCAAAGTCCAATATCATACCTTGAGGTTTCACATAGATCATTGAGAAAATGAAACTGGGACTACCTTGCTCCATTACAGCCTATGGCCCTGATCTTTGAGCTTTACAGTTTTACCAGTGATGGCCTCCCCAGGTTTTGTGACTACTCCAGTACCCCTGCCCATTATAAGGTGTATGGGATTGTGATCGCTAAAATGTGACCATTGTGCAGCATAAGATACAACCTGGGGTAACAGGCCTGAGGTAATAAAAATATAGTCAATTGTGGAGTTCAAGCCTCATCCCTTAAAAGAGAGGACCCTGATCGCCCCTGTGTTAACACTTGGATGTGATTGATCAAACTCAACTAAAATGTCCTCAAGAAGCCCTCCTTGCTGCTTATGCTCAAAGCAGTTTTAGTGGCCGAGATTATCGGTAACATGACAATTCATTGTGCACAAGTGTATATTAAAATCCCCTAAGATTATTACCGAATAAAAAGTGGATTGCTTCTCCCTATAAGATTCTAAAAAACATTTTAACCTACATAAATGTTCGTTCATAGGAGTTATAAAAATGAATAAGTAATTTCTGCACGTTAAAAGGCGTTATTTGGACCACTAAACAGTTAAATGATCCAGAATCCACTATGCAATGTGTGCCTGAGAGGTTAAGGGAAACTTAAGGTTATTAAATCTCCCTTTGCTCTACCCATTGGGGAAGGCCGTGCGGGTTCCCAGTAGGTTGTTTAAACATCCACCCAAAGGGTATTTTCTGTTTCCCATGTCTCGTGTAGGCCAACAACATCATACTCCCTTAAAATGTCAGACCATCTAGGATATTTTTTTTTTGTTTCTCAAACCCGCTATATTCCAGCTAAGGACCCTTGGATGTTTGTTTACTCTCTCCACATTACTTTTAATAGAGCCTGGTGTGATAGTTCTTGGTTTAACCTTGCTCTTGCTCAGGTGATGGGGAGGTATTGCAAGTCAATCGTTAGTATACAACTGGCTCAGAGGAAGGAATACGTTTGTGGTTTCACGTCTGTTATATTCTGCCTACCCCCCAATCGCCTCTGCTGGTCTTGTGAGTGGTGTTAAGAGTGTAGGGGAACCAGCCAAGAGAGGGAGCCCATCTCTATTTCTTAATCTGTTAACTGACCTCCCCCTTGTTGATTCTAAAACGAATTTCCATAAATCACTAGAGCCTTTGGCCTGGGTACCCTCTTTCGCGGGATAAAAAAACCAAGATGATGTGCTTTAATACCCCTTGGGCTCTGATTTAGACCTCCTTGAAACAACCTCCCTGCCATATCGATCTGATCAAAGTTAATGATAATGCAGTCACCCACTCCTGATTAATCCCTCAAACCTACCAACCCCACCCGTCTGGCCATGATGATATGGGAGGATGCTTGAGCCCCATTATGTGACAGTTGTTTACACCAAAATTTCATTTTACGAATGAGCTCAGTGATAGATTCAGTGGTTTTATCTTTGAGCGGGGATACAGTAATGTTACTAAAGGAGTGGCTACAGGGGGTAGATGTAGCCTACAACTATTAGCAATCGCCAACAGACAGCTTGCCGCCTTCCTCGAGACAAATGGATCCCTCGACCCCTCGCAGTCCGGTTTCAGAGCCAACCAAAGCACCAAGACCGCCCTCATCGCAGCCACCGACGACATCCGAGCCCTTCTCGACAACGGGGAAACAGCGGCACTCATCCTCCTGGACCTCTCCGCCGCGTTCGACACTGTCTGCCACCGCACCCTAGTCCAACGCCTCAGCAACACCGGCATCCAAGAGAAGGCATTGAAGTGGATCATCTCGTTCCTCGCTGGAAGAACACAGAGAGTCCGCCTCCCCCCGTTTCGCTCCGAGGCCACTGAAGTCATCTGCGGCGTCCCGCAAGGATCATCACTCAGCCCCACCCTCTTCAACGTCTACATGAGACCTCTCGCAGCCATCGCATGCCAACACAACCTCAACATCATCTCCTATGCCGACGACACCCAGCTGATCCTCTCCCTCACCAGAGACCCCGACACCGCCAGAACCAGCCTCCACGAAGGGATGAAAGACGTCGCCGAGTGGATGAAGAACAGCCGCTTGAAACTGAACTCAGACAAGACGAAAGTCCTCATCCTCTGCCTGGGACGACTCCTGGTGGCCCCCAGCCATGGGCACCGCCCCCAAGCCGACAGACCACGCACGCAACCTGGGCTTCATCCTGGACTCCTCCCTCTCGATGACCAGACAAGTCAACGCCGTCTCCTCCTCATGCTTTCACACCCTCCGCATGCTCCACAAGATCTTCCGATGGATCCCGATCGAAACCAGGAAGACGGTCACCCAGGCCCTCATCACCAGCCGGCTGGACTACGGAAACACCCTCTATGCCAGAACCACAGCCAAGCTACAGAAAAGACTACAACGCATCCAGAACGCCTCCGCCCGACTCCTCCTAGACATCCCTCGATGCAGCCACATCTCCGGCCACCTGAGGAACCTGCACTGGCTCCCCATCAACAAGAGGATCACGTTCAGGCTCCTCACCCACGCACTCAAGTCTCTCCGCAACCTGGGCCCCAAGTACCTCAACGACCGCCTGACCTTCCACACGCCCACCCGCCAGCTACGGTCCGCTAGCCTCACCCTCGCCGCCGTACCACGAATCTGAAGAGCCACCGCCTGAGGCAGATCCTTCTCCTACCTGGTGGCCAAGACATGGAACTCCCTCCCCATCCACCTTCGGCTGACCCAGGACCATCTCGCCTTCAGGAGACAACTCAAGACCTGGCTGTTCGAGCAGTAGCGGCCCCCTTCCCCCAAGCGCCTTGAGACCCTTCCGGGTGAGTAGCGCGCTATACAAGTGTTATGATTGATTGATTGATTGATTGTGTGTGGGTGTTTTTCCATGCCCACCACGAAGTGGGTTATCTGAAGGAAGATGCGCTACCACAAAATTAGGGTTAGTATCTACCACCCTGACATCTGGATCTTTTCTAGCCTTAACCTTATCATGGTTGGATATGCCAGGGTGTGGAGTGCTGTGTTGTTCCTGACTCGCAGACCCCTCTCCTTTTCTAATATGGGTGGTGTTTGACAAATTATGTGCATGGTACATATTGTTAACCACACCCCTAGTGTTCAGTTCCACCAATTGAGTCTCTATTCGTAACATTTTCCCTGCCAGCCCTTCTACCAGTTTTACAAGTTTGGTTATATCTTCCAGGAATGTTGCAAAAAGAGGCTCAAGGGCAAGGCACGACTGAAAAAGGTCACCCACGATTGATCTCACAGCAGGCTGGAGTAGTTGATCACAGTCCAGAATCCCTCCTCGATCCTGGCGGAGCGGGGGTTCACTGACTGTGCCAGTTTTTGTGCCTCTTTTCTTCCCTTTTTTTGTGGGGGCCATTTTTAGGTGAGTAGATGTAATCCCGGCCAGATTTACCCCCTCTGCTGTAGAGGTCCCTTCTAATGGACCCTGGGATCCTAATGGTGTAAAACCTTGCGAGCCTTGTATGGGAACACCCTGCTCAGTATCAGTGACAGCTGCCTCACTTGGGTTTATGTTCAATGTAGCATCAGCAGGTAAAATGCTTGAGACTACTAGCTCAGCCCCTAGACCCAACTGTTCATCAGCATTTTGAATCTCCTCTGTCAGTGCACCCACAGCTGTTCATAAGTACGAGATAATAGAGGCACAGTTCCATAGTGTTTTGCTTTTGCCTTGACCAAGTCAGAGCTGCATGGTTGTTTGCACTCACCCATATTAACTTCTGGATGGTGGGTGAAAGAGGGTTGGCGCAGCCCAGCCTCTGTGCCCAGGCACGCGTCCCGCACTGCCGGAGTGAAAGGCCTGTGTTATGGCATTGGGAGGATGACGTCACATCTCGTGCCGCAAGCAGAGCCTGCTGGGGTACCAAGTCCCACCCCAGCAGGAGTCAGGATGCTGAAGACTAGTGCTCGCCTGGGGCCTCCGATAGCCCATGAAGATTCCCTGTAATGCCTGGAGCAGAGGTCTGGTGTTGCATTGGGGCTCAAACAGCCCATAACGTAATGAACACTTTTGCAGTACTGGGATTGCACACACTAACCACTATGCATTTCAAACTTGACATCAAATCAACATGTCACAAAAGACTTACAAGTAATAAACACAAATTACAATGAAATACAACTAGGTCTGGTGGTAATGTTTCTCAGACAACCCACTAAACATCTCAACACAATTGCATGCCTTAAACAAACTAACTTGGATTGCACATCCATCAAATACATTGTCAAGCAAGCCAAGTCATTGCGCATTCATCCACCCATACACTATCAGAAGATGCCATTTTATGAAACCCTTAATACCTGTCTTAAACTGATATTCACATATGTTAATAATAATTTGACAAAATATTTTTCAGAATATCTTTGTGAAATACTGACATAAAACACTTACAAGCAAGACCATTAACATCAAAAAATATTTTGAGGTCTGCAAGCAAGCATTGCACTGCATGTTACAACTTGAACGGGTGAAGTCACTCTCTACTCGAATGCTGAAAAAAACAGTCCCTTTCTTGGTTGTGCCAGTGTGTGAGAACTTTCAACCTGTTCTAAGTAGTATATATGTTGATTGCTAAGTTAATTACCTATGGAGAAACAATGGGATGCTACTGTTGGAACAGGAAATGATGACTGATTAGCTGGATCACCAATCACCCATCATAATTGGCAGCAGTAGTGGCCACTTATATTGCGAAGTGGTGAGGCAGAGGGAGGAGGAACACAAAAAAAAAAAAACAGAATTATAAAAAAAGAAAATAGCACTTACCTCCTCAGACAACCTCCGCCTTGCTTTTGATCCACGCGTCTCATCCATGAACTGCTGCACACTCTGCAGGCCTCCTGCTCCCAATACTATTCCCACCATGTGATCAGTGCAGGGATTGGTCCGAGCATCTTGGGTCGGCGCTCAGACACAGACTGGGAGTCTGAATTGGTTTCTCCACCCAGCTGTACAACATAGCTCGAGTGGAGAAATGCTAAGTGCGCATGGCGGTTTGGCTGGCCCCAGCAGGTGGCCAAACTGCCATGTGTACTTGGCAGTGCCTACCACTCCCCCTTCACCCTGGTTCTGCAGCATCAGCATGGGTGGCCACACCCCTCCCTCAGCTTGCACCCTGCAGGACAAAAAATAAAATGATAATAGAAATGTTTTATTATTATTTTATTTTTGTCCTTTGCCTCTTCTGCCTTTCAGGCTTTCAGTCCGTTGCCTTTGCTGGCTAACGCAGCACAGCAAGTCACCTTGCTGCGCTGTGTTACAGTGAAAGGCAGGAGTGTGCCCTATTTAAAAGAATCCAATGCATCCCTGTCCTTGTCCCTGTGCTGACAACATTTTGATTGCTTAGCGCCAATGCAGACCCCTTTGCACTACGGTACAATGGTGCCTGCATTGCAGACAGGATTGGTTTGTGCACGAACGACCACCTTCTGGCACAAAAACAATCCTGAGAGGCAAATTCCTCTTTCTATGTGTGCTGCAGAATGAAGTATATATAGAAAGAGGACATAACAAGGAGAAATAAAGATATTTCTCTTTGTTACACCTCACCTGGGGATGTATCTTTTTGGTGCCTTCCCAGGGTTACCAGTTCGGGTAAATCTGGGAATGCATCAAAAACCATGTGGGTTGCATGGCAATACCACTGCAATGCCCATGGAATGTCTCCCTGGCAAAGTGTAATGCAATGCAGCTATATGTGCTGCTTTTTTCAAGATTTATGAAGCCACTCAGGGCCACACAAAGTGGCCTTGCGTAGCTTTATAAATATCTTGGGTCACTCTTCCACCATGTTGCGTTGTACAAGAGTGAGGAAACGAGGCTTGTAAATGTGCCACTTTCTTTTAACTTAAGTTATGGCTGTTGTGCAGGCTTGGTGATTGCTCCTGCTCATAGGCATGGTGCTAGAAGAAGGAGCTTAAGAGAGCATATGTTTTAATGTGTCTGAGTCCAATAGGCATGGTTGAAAATCATGTCATTTGGCCCTACTGTTTTGAGTCTTTCAGTGAAAAATGTAGACCAGCATTCTCTTTATGATTGCCATGCCTATCGGGCTAAGGATTATATCAAAGCATGCATTTTTCCACACCCTGAAGCTGTTGAAATTAGTCATGCTGTTCAGTGTGCGCATTTGTATTCTGCCATCACGGGCTGGGCTCTAATCTAGCCATGCCATGCTGAATTGGTAATTGTCCCTAGATGCACCCCTTATCTAACAGTACCGCTGCCTGCATAAAAGACAGCCATGCATTAGGTCATTATTACCTATATACAGGGGCGCAACTAGGTCTTAACTTCGGGGGGGCTAACATGGCAAACAAAGGGACGTGGTTAACATGTTAACCAATGGGGCGGGGCTAAAATGGCAGACAATCAGGATCGGGTAATGCTCAGGCCAAGCTGAGAAAAAGAAGAGGCAAATTCTGCATTTGAAACTGGACAGCAATCAGTTTTATGACAATTAAATTGGAAAACAGAGGGTAATGTGAACCATTTATATAACAACAGACAAGGGATTTGTTCATCTTACAATAAAGTGTCACTCAAATACATTATATTGCCTCACAATGATATTATGTAGACGGTTAAAATTACACCCTTTTTTTCTAATGGAACGCCCATGAAACTGGGTCAAAAGAGCCCAGAACATGCTAGTCTCTGAAAAACCTAGACTGTTCACAGATATAATTCACACAAAAAAGGAGACTCTGTCCACCCCCCCAAACACACAGAAGGAATTTCAGATTTTGCAATGTGTCCATTTGCAGTGTTATTACAAACTATAGCACCAACAAACATTAATTTATTGGCAGCATAGACATTAAAGCGTGGTGCTTTATTGTATAGGCAGTGGAAGTAGGGGTGGGTGGTGTGCTGTGCAGCAGCACTCCCATAATAACCATGCTGGAGTTCAGAAAGTGCATGAGAAATAATAACGCCTTTACATTTTGATAATATCATCTTACATTTGCTGTTCTTCAAAAGACAAGTCAAATGCCAGGCTGGTACTTATATCCCTATCTCAAAGTTCCAATCCTCACCTCTTCGGCTGGTGCAAGGTGATTAAGCGCTTTTTCGGTGAGTAGCACGCTACTCTGGAACCCATAGAGGATCAGTGGTGAATTAGTATAGAGAAATATGAAAGTAATTTGAGTGGTGTATATGTTAGTCTGTTATTTGGATTGAGAAGGATAGTGGAGGGATAGAAGAGGGAAAAGGCTTGCATTTATATAGCACTCACTACCCCATATAAGGTGGTGAAGCACTTTTTTGTGGGTAGCACACCACTCTAGAAGCCAAACAGGATTAGTGGGGAACTGGTATAGGGAAATATGAAATAAATCTGAGTGGTGGAGATGTTAGTCTGTTATATGTATTGAAAAGGAATAGTGGAGGGATAGAAGAAGGAAGGGTCTAGAATGTGTTTTTTTGGGGGGTGTTCGTAGCAGTAGGAGAGAGTTTGGGATGGAGGGGGAAGAATCAGAGGGAAGGGTTTGGATAGGCTTGTTTGGGAGATCTGAATATTAAAAGAGGCATGAGATGATGGAAGGAGGGGTAGTGGAGGGAAGAGTATGGGGTTTAGGATGAATGAAAAAGTAGAGGTAGAGAATATATTGATAGAGGTACAGGGTTAGAAATAGGGCAGTGCATTGGAGAGAGTAGTAGAGTGAGGTTTGAGATGAGTCAGAGTGGAGGTACAGCATATATTGCGAGAGATTTATGGTGAGATCTAGGTTAGTGCACAGTAATAAATATAAAGATACATAAGTACCTGAAAGATATCTAAATACATAAGGAAGATAATCTATGTAGAATAAAGTTGCATTAATAAGCTAAGATTTTCAAGTGCTTTTGTACTTGTGTGTTTGTGTTAGGTGTTAGATCATTCCATACCATTACAGACGACTATCCCACCTGAAATAAAGGAAAAAGCTAAAAACCTGTATTTCCACACTGTAATTCCTTCCACCAAGCTGAATCTTTTATCAGTTTCATATCTATAGCACCAAGAGGCTCCTAGCGTACATGTGTAACAAATGGCCAAATAATACTAAAGAATGAAGAAAATAACTAAATGAGACCACACACAAGCCAATTTGCCTAGTAAACGAAATATGAAATGAAACTAAGAAAAAGTAATTATCCTAGGCTAGACCCATGGCCTGGGAACAAGCCTGGTGTTATATATCAGCTTAACACATTGGGCCTGACTTCAGATGGAGGAAATTCTTACAAAGATCTGCCGGTTACTTGCAAGAGGTATCTTAAAATGTGTATTATGATGGTGGGACAATTGAATTACAGCACAGCAAATGTTTAAGATTGACAGGTTTTATCGATCTTTACTGAGATAGAGGGTGAATCGAAGAAAAACCTGAAAATAAACTAAAAATACACAAATAAACTTACGAACCTGTCTGCAATACACATATTACCATTCCAAACTTAGGACATGATAGACATATTCAGCCATCATCTGTTGTTAAAGTCCTGCAGACTGCTTTAAAAAGGCCAACATACCCCTTGACTGGATGTATTAGAAATGGGCCCCATATGCTTCAAACGACATCACAGACGGGGACCCCCCTAACCGTAGTACCACTGGCTGGGGCCACTCAGCAGATAAGGGGGCTTGTTCTGCTTCACATCAGCATATCATCTCTTGCAAGGACATGCCAGGGGCACTACTGCCTCAAGGCCACTTGCTTAAAATGAGGCCACGATCTGCTTCGCAACAGCATCCCTTGCAAGTACAACCCGACCATAGTTCCACTGTCTGGCCCACTCAGCGGACACAGGGGCAGGTATCTGTGGCATTACTGGCCCAAGCCCTCACAGCTGAACTGAGGCCTAGCACGCGCCCCTGACCACCACCTCCATCATACTTGTGGTGTAAGGTGAGGACACACCAGGTGTCGCACAACTTCACAGCCATAATTCTCAACGCAGGATCTCTGCTCTCATTTCACCATGTAACCCTACAGCCCACCCAGAAGTGCAGAAACCGAATCCAAGCACCCATATCCATTTATGCACAAGCATTGTGGGGAACCAGGGCCTAACATATTATTTCCATCCAAGCATTGCTCTTCAGTGGCAAGATTTGTTAAAAATGATAAAAATGGATTGATCATAGAACGGACCAGTCAAGCATTAAATTAAAGAGTTGCTTTCTGCTCGGCTGCTATTACCTTTCTATCAGAATTAGGGCCACTGTTGCCAGCTTCTGGTGACAGCGCCAACCCAGGCACCAACTGTAGGTGCTTCCATGCTCCCTACCTCAATGTGCCACTTTCATAGCCAGCACGAGCACTGTCACCAGTGCCAAAACCCACTAGGTGCTATATCGGTGCTTACACACATTCACAGCTGCTCTCCACCCGAACAACCACTTCCAACCAATGAAGGGGCCATAGGACGGAATGAGCAGCACTATCGCGCGCCCCTATTCACTGTATCCAGTCAGGAAACTGATAATGCGTGTCAACCTGGGATGTACTGTGCGCACAGCGGTGGGTCACACGAAGAATGCCCATACAGTACCCACAGGACACAAGTGTGGTGCTCTTCACACAGCACTCTAACAATTACCATTGCAATGTGTCTCCTCCCCTCCTGCAGATCTGTGGATTGAGCGCGTGTTGCATCGATCTCATGTGTAGCCTACGCATCACAAGCGTGATTCCCGGGACAGCCACTCAACTTTTTGTCCTCCCAACAACAAAATGATGAGCACCGAATCTAACAACGCTCCAAGTACAGACTGGATACAAGTAAAGACAGCTCCTGAGAAAAAGTCAGTTGAGGTGTTCCCCGAAAAGCTGTGCCCAAAATGCACAGGGCAGGCGGGGCCTCCCTTGAGAGGTCAGTCATGAAACTCAAGCTCACACAACAGGACTCGGCGCAGGAAGTGGGAAGATGTGCACAGATGGCGGAAAGGATGGCCAGTGCAGGTGACGCTTTTCCTTTGTAAAGGAATTCCTGTTGGTGTCATATCCCCATGCTGTGCACATCTTTACACTCCATGCTGCACAGCACATCAAAGATGCTTAGGTGAAATCCCTGCTTCAGGCAAGGATATCACCTCGGTGGCACCCCTCTCAAAGAAAACAAAAGGTGGGGGCAGGCAGCGTTGCTGAAACCTTCAGAGGCTGGCTGCCTCCGGCTGGTTCTATGCCTCTCAGAAGGGGACATTAAAATCACATTCTAAAGCATCCGAGAATAAAAGTGGAGCCTTAATACAAATGAAAGTGGGGAAACGGTTTTCATACTTTCATTATTTTAGATCATTGAAAATCAGGAAAGTGTGTCCTGCTGTCATCTGAACCTTGGCAGCCCAGGCTGAAGATGACGATGGGGGGGCTGAAGCCCGTTCAGCCCAATGGGTGTTGCGCGCCTGCCTATATACCTTGCAGTTGTTCAATATGATGCACCTAGTACAGTATCTCAACTCAGGAGGCGTGGTCAGTATGGCAGTATTCTCCATCAAGAGGGTGTTGTGTGCACGCCTACACTGAATTACACCTTTGCCAAGGTCAATTATAAGAGTGACATTAGATGTGGTAATGGTAATATGCACCCCAGATTACAAATTAGTTTGATTTTCGGTGGCACCCATGTGATAGGAATGGTTTAAACACAAATGAAATAGTGATGAACTTTAAACAAATTAATGTCTCTATGTGCCACAGCTCCAAAACGCATTATGCTATTTGCAGAATTTTACCAACCTCACGTGTTAAATTGATCTTTTTGCCTGGGTATCTTTAGACAGCAACACTGGGCATCTAGTGCTTTTCTTGGGCACAGACTTCTTTTTGTAATACATACATCTGCATACTGTTCATGCTGAAGGATATAGTTGGAATCTAGTATTGTCAACCTCTCAACGACTCTTTGCTTGACCCGCTACTCCATGAACATGTTTGTCTCATTCGAGCTTACTTGATGTGTCTCCATTCCAAATGCTGTAAATCTGTTTATGATGGTTGTTAACTTCAAACTAATGACTCAGCATAACTTAGTACCTTTATAAGCCATGAGTATAGATTCCTTGAGGCAAAGAATATCTCCAAAAGAACGAGACAGAATCGATAAAGATAATTCAGTAAAAACATTTTTCTAATGCCTCAAGAATGCAGAAAAGGACAGAAATACAGTTAAAGATCAGATTTAATAACAATGCTAATGCATAGAAAACCACACAGTAAATGGGATTACAAATTCAATGATGCTCCTACAAATCAATCAATGTTGTTTTTAGGAATTTGTCCTCAGCTAAAGCTTGAGTCCATTGTGCAGCATCGATCTTGCCACTTCAGGAGTCAGACAACACCTCAGCTGAAAGGTTATTTCCCGCACATGCTTGCCAGCCGGCAATGGTACAGGAGACTACATCAGTTCGCAAGAGTTCAGTTCTTTAGAATCTATACAACCCAATTGAGTAGAAATGGGGCAAGGAAAGGAAAAAATTGTGATAGCAACATGCGTGGATCAAAGGAAAAACCAATAGCATACCAGTCAGGGAAAGCAAAGAAAATCAGCCAGCCAGCCTGGGTATTCTCCTTAATTTGGGCAATTATACTCTAATATGTTCAAGTTCACACCCCTTAAAGTATCGATTCGATCAGTCCATGGGGTTTCATTAGTCGTACATGATGGTCTGTTATGTAGTGATCGAAAAAATTATACAAATCCGGACGCATTAAGTAATCCATTTCTCATGATTTTCTTTAGGATCATTATATTCCATTTGGTTACAGTCTAGTAACATCCTCAGAAGTAGGCGGTACCTTTAGTCATTTGTCATCAGTCTGTTCCCAGGCGCATTTTACTGGGATGTTCCAAAACGTTGCTGCAATTTCTATCAAGTGTGAAGAGAAAGTATTAAAAACTAGAACGCATGAGACGCGCGAGCGTGCGATTCAAGATGGCCGCCGCGTGAGAGTCTACGCGCGTTTTCGGACCGTTTTTGTCATTTAAACGCCGATTTCTGTCAGAGAAGTGCCCTGGAGGAGGTTGTTGTGTGTATGAAGGACTCACCTGCACTGTGGAGCAATTTCAGTCATTTTTGCTTGGTGGAAGTGGGTTTTTTCGCTGCCTGGTTCCTGCTCCCTGCACAGCATTCAGGTACAGCCAGGCTTTCAGTCAAGGGGGTGGAGCAAGCTTGTAGGAAAGGGCCTGGCTTGGGCCTAACCACTCCCCCAGCCCATTTTAGCTCCTGCACCTGTCATTCCTTGGTGTTTTCCACAGCTTTCATTTCCTCCTTCGTTATTTTGTGTCTGCAATTATATTTTTGACTCTTTTTCACTTTAAAATGGAAAATAAGAGTTCTGTTAATAAAAGGCGGCAGCAAGTTTCTCCTCCTCCTGCTAAATCAAAAGTAGTGGAGTCTTCTGAACCTTCACTGTCTTTAATATTGGAGGAAATTCAGGCACTTCGAGTCAATACAGATACCATTGCATCTGAAGTAAAAAATGTGCGTAAAGATATGGCCACCCTGTCAATGAAAATATCAGATAATTCCATCAAAATAAACGATAAGAAGGTCAAACTGGACTCACTTACTCCATTGGTGGCAAAAATTTCTCCTATGTTTTCAACATTTTTGGATCTGGAAAATTGTAACAGACAATATAATTTACGTATATTTAATCTTCCTGAAAATTTTGAGGGAGATAACTGTAGACTATATTTGGAGAAATTATTACCTGGTCTTCTACAAATTAAATTCTCAGAAAAGTTTGAAATTGATAAAGCCCACAGGACTCCCTCACACAGGAGCCCTCAGCACACAAAACCGCCACAAATGATTTTTAAAGTTCTTCGACACCACCATTTGGTTCTAATCAGAAAAGCAGCTAGAGAAATCCCTTCATTGATGGTTAATGGGAATGAAATATTTATTCATTAAGACTATGCCAAAGAAACTGTTTCAATTCGCAAAGAATTTACTGCTCTTCGCCCGCAACTTCGCATTTTAGGCTATAAATATGGTCTTTTTGATCCATCAACGATGCGCATTTGGAAGGATAATTTTTCGAAATCTTTTCAACGTCCAGAAGATTTGAAGCATTTTTTGGATCAGCAGTCTCTGCACTCTATGGATACCAATGACTCTGCTACTTGATTTTTGCTGGTTATGTTTTTTCTTTCTGACACAGTTCTGAAATGTCTCTTTATTGGGCTCCAGCGGTTTCGGTCATGCTTGTACAGCGTGTGTGCGTTTCACATTTCACATTTATGTCTTCTGTTTGTCGTTTTTTTCATGTTTTTTCATTTTTTCCTTTCCTTCTTCTTTCTATGGAGCTACCTGTTTCTCATTTTCTTGATCCTTTTTTATCTTTCACTTCTTGTACTCTTTTCTCCTTTCTTCTGTTATGGCTAATATCCATGATATTAAAGTAATTTTATTAAATGTTAAAGGATTGCGCCATCCAGTTAAACGTACAAAAATTTTAGATTACCTAGGTAGTTGCAAAGCTGATGTTTGTTTTATACAAGAGACTCATACAGATGATAACATTTTACATTATATGCAGAAGAAATGGGTAGATGCTATTGTCTCTTCTCCTGCCAATGGTAAAAAAAATGGTGTCGCTATTCTCTTTGCAAAAAAGCTACACTGTCAAATTTTGAGTAAATCTTCTGATAAGGATGGTAGATATATAACTCGTTAAAATTAAAGTTCATGACTCAGTTCTATTTTTATTAAATGTTTATGGTCCTACCGCAGATGATCCTATTTTTTGGTCTAATCTTACAACAGAGGTTCTAAAGATTGGTAATGTCCCTTTAATTGTCGGAGGTGATTTTAATGTTATCTTTGACCCTTTATGAGATAGATCATCTCTCACTAAGTTTCGCCCTTCTAAGGTTTATTTTGCTGTCAAACCATTTATTCAAGCCACATTTGGAGGTTACATTTTCCTACAGAAAAATGTTACACATTCTTTTCAAACCCTCATAATTCCCATTCTAGAATTGATTGTTTATTGGTTTCCAGGCACCTAATTAGTTCAATAACTGCTCCTAATATTGGTAACATTGATATTTCAGACCATGCGATGATTTCTTTGGTTTTGGACTTGGAGTCAACTTATACTAAACAATCTAGATGGCAAATGAACACTGGTATAATTCTGAATGAGTATAACAAGCCCAAACTTTTAGCTGCTATTCGAGAACATTTTATACTTAATCCTGAAGGGTCTACTTCTATGATAAATAGATGGGATGCTTTCAAAGCTTACATTAGGGTCGTAACAATATCTATTATGGCTCATGAGAATAAAACTTTTCATGCTACTGTGAAAAACTTACAAAAACAAATTGCAAAATTTGAACGACTTTTTATTACATACAACAATCCTCAATATAAATTTAAACTACAAAAATTGCGTTATGAATTTAATTCAATCCTTAGTAAAAGAGCAGGTATTCAAATTTCTAATGCTAAAGCCAGATTTAGTTTTAATGCCAATAGATCCGGTAAACTATTAGCTAATTATTTCCGCATAAAAAAAGATAAAACTCAAATCAATTCAATTCTTGGTCCTCATGGTAATATTGCTCTCTCTCACAATGAAATTGTTAGGGAATTTATGAATTTCTATTCGGCATTATATAATAAACCAGATTTTCTGGAGGTTTCCTTAATGGACTCCTTTTTAAAATTATGTAAATTACCCAAGATTTCACAATCTAATAAAATTAGACTTGAGGCACCTATTACCAAAGATGAAATCCTATCAGCTATAAAATCTCTTAAAAAGAACAAATCTCCGGGTCCTGATGGGATCCCTGCAGAATTCTACAAAGAATTCCAGTCACACCTTTTACCATCTTTACACCAACTTTTTAAGTTTTTTGGATCCACTGGAATTACTTCTGGTTCTTTTACAGAAGCTTTAATTATAGTACTTCCAAAACCAGATAAAGATCCCACCAGAGTGTCTAATTATCATCCTATATCTTCAATTAACCAAGACTGTAAATTATATGCTAAAATACTTGCTACTAGATTGGGCCCCATATTAGACTCTATTATACACCCTGACCAATCTGGTTTTATGAAGAATAGATACTCTGCTAATAATACGAGAACTTTGCTACATATTATTGAACAAAGTCCTACTTTATCGGTGCCATCTGGAATTTTAGCCTTAGATGCTGAAAAGGCATTCGATAAACTCCATTGGCAATTTTTATTCCATACGTTGTCCTCATTTAATTGTGGAGATACCTTTATTCGCATGATTTCTGCTTTATATTTTGCCCCTACTGCTCGTCTATTTATCAATGGCCAAGTTTCATCTCAATTTTCGCTTTTTAGAGGTACAAGACAAGGATGTCCTCTTTCTCCTCTCTTATTTTTAATTGGCATTGAACATTTTCTTAACTTAATCAGAAATTGTGACCATATTAAAGGAATCATTATTAAGGATGTTACTGTTAAAACCCTTGTCTATGCGGATGATGTGCTTTTATTTGTTAGTGACCCTATTTCTTCTTTTCCCTCATTAATGGATATTATAACAAAGTATTCTGCAGTTTCTGGATACACTTTAAATACTAACAAAACTGAATTATTTCCCTTAAATGTTTATTGCACTCCTGATATGCTTCCCATGCAGGAAATTATTTGGCAAAAGAATAAATTAAAATATCTTGGAATTTTATTTTCCTCTTCCATCAAATCGACAATCAATCTAAATTGTGATTTTATCCTAAACTATATTAAAGACAAAACGTCTAAATTGTCAGCATTACATCTTTCATGGTGGGGTAGGATGGATTCTCTTAAAATGACTATAGCTCCTAAAATATTCTATACCCTTGCCATGGTTCCTACTCAATTTCCATTAAAGTTTTATAAAGATGTTGATAAACTTTTGTCAAAGTTTTTATGGAACAACAAACCTCCTCGTATTACTTATAAAAAATTAAAAGTTCCTAAACGTAATGCTGGATTTGGTATCCCGGACTTTTTTCTTTATCATAAAGCTTTTATTTTAAAACAAAGTTCACTATGGTTTAATTGCTCCTTTTTTAAATAATTCTCCTACGTGGCTCCGTATTGAGAAATCAATTACGAATCCATTTCCATTACCTACTTTGGTATCCATGCATAATAATGCTCCATTTATTCAAAAGTCAGTTATTATTAAATCCACTAAAATGTTATTTAATGACCTTGACTTCATTTTTCTTTTGCCCATGAACAACACTGTCGAATTATCATTATGGTATAGTAATGTTATTAAATTGAACAGGAATGTTAATTTTTGGTTTTCATGGATTAGGGCTGGCATTTTTAACCTTAAAGATATCTATTCCAATAATACGTTTATTTCTTTTGAAACACTGCAAACAAGTTTTGGTTTATCTAAATCTGACTTCATTAAGTATCAATATTTGTGCAATTCAATTTTAGACTCCTTTCCTAATGCCATCCCTTCTAAAGTTACAGCTGACTTAACAATCTATATTCAAACAGTTTCAAAATCATCTCATGGGGTTTCTATTTTATATAAAAAATTATCTGATACTCTAGGTAGCAATATAGAGATGATTTCCACTTTTTGGAAAAATTTACTTTCACTTTCCTTGTCCACTGACACATGGAAAGATATTTGGCTTAATAGTATATCTGGGTGGTTGCCTGTTTTAATCTACCAAACTAATTCATATATCCTCTATAATCGTTTATGGACTCCATCACGTTTGTTCCAAGCTAAACTTCTCCCCTCTCCTGATTGTTGGCATTGTAAATCACACCCTGGTTCATTACCACATATGCTTTTTGATTGTCCCTTGGTTTTAAAATTTTGGTCTGAAGTTTGGGATATCATAAAGAAGATTTTTAAATTTCAAATTGATCTTTCCTATCAGTTAATAATTTGTAAGTGTGCTATTCTTCCACAGAATATACATAATTTAGAGTGTAAACGTTTCAATTTTCTTATTTCGGCTGCTTTACAATCTATTACTTTTTGTTGGAAAGATGTTTCTGTATTATCTGTTAATGCTTGGTGGTCATGGGTTATTTTTTCAAGAAGAGGTGCACAATTATCTATGAATGGGATCACTCATAATTGTTTTTCTTATCAATCTTTTTGGTTACCTGTTGATGCATATTTGTCCATTTAATGCTGTATTAATAATTTTAATTCAGATTTGAACTTCATATGATTAATCTTATTATGGCATATAGTAGCTCTGTTTGCATCTTCTACGTTAATTGTTATATTTGTTCCTTTCCCTCCCCCTCCTTCTATCCTCCCTTTTGGTATTTTTTGATTATGTATTTTCTCATTACCTAAGATAATTTTTTCTATGATTTTGATTATGATATACAATGTTATCTAGGTATTATAGCTTAATCATAATATTTTATGAGTTGTCTATCTTTTAGTTGTATTTGATCAAAAACTCAATAAAATATTCTGAACATAAAAAACTAGAACGCAAATGGAAACTTTACAGAAAGTTCTCATAGGGCTTGAGTGACAGCTTTCACATAATTTAACAATGTCTAAGGAAAGAAAGCCTTTGAATTCTAACCAGGGAACAGATAAATTAATAGAATGTCAATAATCAAACATACCACATTTCTAAACGTTTTAGTTTGTCGAGTTAACTAAATGCAATATTTCACATTATTGCATGTCAATACTCGGCACTACTAAAAAATGTTTTTCTTTCAAGTAGTAGGTTAGTATTTTCTATACATTGTCATGTAAGCCTATTTCAACAGGTTACCGTAAAGTTTTGTTCCATTTATTCTCGTTACAGTAAAACCGTCTACCAATCTATGTCAAATCTCTGTTAAATGCATTCTTTACATTTAGTTAATGTCAATACGCATGTACTAATGCAGTGAAATGAAATACATTATTTCATTTGCACACTAATATTGTGACAATATTAATTCTCAAAGTTGCAGTTTGGTTCTTCCATTTTTTCTCATATATTGCGTAAATCAGCATAACATTGTCGCTTTCGTATCATAGTTTCTCATTGCGACATGATTATTCATTTTAATATTGTGCATGCTTTTACGATGCAGTATCTAAATCATGATGATGTAGGTGAAATTTTCATTCAGTAGCCAACTTTTATCATTTGCTTTGTCTCATCCATTCAAAAAGAAATCTCTCAGGTAGGAATTGGTGGAGATGGATGCATGATAATATCTACGCTCCATCAATTCCCCCTTTGATGGTGAATCAAGCAGCATCTGATGTTTATCAGATGTCACATTAGAATGCAGATGTCATCATTCTTTCAATCTAGATTGTTCTAGATTCTTTAATTCATCATAGTATCCACATTGTCTATCCTCTAGTTCAATTTCTGCTTCATTCCTCTTTCTTCCCCTGTTTTCTCTATTTAATTTCATTCACTTACAGTAACAATAAATCATTATTATTGTTATTATTTTATTATTACTATTATTATTATTATTATTATTATTATTAATAATAATAATAATAATAATGAGCCAATAGCAATTGTTAGTAGAGGCATCAGTATCTTCCACACTGAGCTTCCTCCTAATGTTGCAAACCATTTACCCACTGAGGAGAATGGATTCCCATGCACCATCAGCTTTTAGTTTGGTTAATTCCTTACCTAAGTTAGTAAGGTTGCTAATATATCTCTGCAAATCTTTGCTTTTGTCAGGGATATATGTACATCACTGTTGAACTTATAACATGTGACAGACTCTGCCCTCTTTTTCAAGAAGTACATCTAAGGCATGTCTGTTTTGCAAAATCCTAGATCGGATAGCAACCATTTCAGTGTCTATAACCAAGAAACCCCCAGAAGTATCAGTTGATAGTCGATCAACTACGGTTGAAAGCTTCAGAATTTCGTGCAAATTCAATATTACTCCCACTGCGGGTATTATTGCACCAAAATATCCTCTGTTATTTCAGCATCACTTATTCCACAACAAGTCGGTCTCCTTTCATTGGTTCCACTGTTCTGTTCCACATGATAAATGTTTGGTAAAAAAAATATCCATGTAACAGCATCTGTACCATTGTTCTGGTAACCTTTAATAGGCATTTCTCCCACAAACATAAAATACTCCTGGAAATACAGGATCCCCCCTGCTAAATATTTACCCCACCCTCCAACAAGTAGGACGGTATGGTCACATTTACTGGTGCCGACAAATGTATTATTATGGTCTGTTTTTATTATCAATATGCAGAGTTTTCTCTTGTGTTGCCAATCCAGAGCCATGGCAGCCTGTGTTTCCTGTTTTTTCATTTCACCCTCCCTGTATGCCCATTGTGATATTCTTACTTGTGATTCTGATTTCCTTTTCATTTCTCCACGCAGATCTTCTACAGAATTAATAAAATCATTCTCTACACTATGCAAAGCACAAGTCAAATTGTGTTGATGTGCATGTACTGTATCTCTAGTTAATGTAGGTTGGAAAAATTATTCCATTATCTCTGCATTTCGAGCATCTGGTACAACATTTAAATTTTTCTTAACAGGTACTTCTGTGAAAATCAAGTTGTAATTTGAATAGCGATATTGAAATTGTCCTTTGCAATAAAATAAGCCTGTTAGTACACTAAGGCCCACATGCATCAAAGTCAGGATTTGCGAATCCTTAAAAGCAAATTTTAAGAAATCGCTATTTAGGACTCGCAAATCCCTATGCATGTTGGAATTGCAAACAAATTAGCGATTCCTGCATATTCCTTAATTGCCACTCACAAATTGCGAATCACAATTAAGGAATAGCTACCTATTCATTCCTATAGGAATTAATGGGAATTGCATTCGCAATTTGCGAGTGCCAAATTGGTACTTGCAAATTGCTCATGCAATTTCAAGGGGGCCAAAAGTACACCCTGTTGCACCCCTGAAATTGCCATGTTACCACATGTTGCAAACATACATGCCCCAAGGCCATGTGTGTGTGTAACACGACACTTTGAAAAATGCACTTTAGTGCAAATAACCCTCAAGTTCAAATTGATGGTAATTTACTATCCCTAATTGCGAATTCACAAATTTAAGTTGCATCATGCATTACTTAAATTGTGATTTTGCATTTGGGTTCATGCATCCAAATGCAAAAATACTGGTCGCAAAGGGGCAGATTCTGCGAATCTGCCCGTTTGCGACCTGTATTTTCATTGATGCAAGTGCCCCTAAAAGAAATTCCATTAGTTAATGGAAGGTGGTGATAATTTACACCCTCTGATATGGAAGACGGTAATTGCATACACACATAACAGTCTCTCACATCCATAGTATAGAGGTACTCATACAACAGCTTAGTAAACACATTTATGTGAGAAATCGTTAAATGCCTGATCATGGTGTAAATTAGTTTCAGTTAATTAATTAGTCAAAACCACTTCATTCTTCTCTTCTATTGGTTTATAACCTGGGGTAGGGTTAATGTTATGCTCCTCATAAACATGGTGAAGTAGGTTTAGTATTATAAAGAAGAACACAAATATTATGACAAGTACAGTTAAGAAGTAAGAACATATGGGTTTACGCCTTCACAAAAACCGGTTCAGATTTTCCAACCCTTGGTTAGGGAAACTATTTTTTTTTTAAACAAATGCTTTGTAACGTTAGGTTTGCAGAAATGTCTTCAACTGTGCCTTTAAACTCTTTGTCCCTTTCTCTTATCTTTGCTGTGTTTCAGTTCACAATTTTGGCATTTTGCAGTGTACTCTGCTCCTTAAAGTGATTTTTTGGCCTTTATCTCTTTTCCTTCCCCGCAACAGTTCTTTCAAGGTGAGTATTGTGAGTTGCAGTCTTTGAAGCAGAAAGCATAGTATGCTCTTTCCCAGTCGTTTGCCTCTGCTAGATGTGTCCACTCTGGGGCAGCATATATCTGACTTAGTAGTCTTGCTCTTTTTATTCTCTGCACTGCAGGCTCATCATCTGTATCACTTTGTTCAGATGGACTCGAGACTTCGAACACAGTTGGAGGTATTCTGCCTTCAGACAATATGTGCCTCAGCCTTTCACTTCTTCTGAGCCATTGGTCTCCACATAGCACTCATTTTTCGCTTTCATTTTTCATGTTACTGGAGTCAGTACTTTGCCGAGTTCGATCTCCTTCAGCTTGACCCTCATTTCCAAGTAGAACTAACTCTCCTTGACTTCCATCTGAACCAGTATCTCGAGACCGAGTAGCTGGTGCCCCCATCTGCTCATACACTACAGGTCCTGCATTTTTTAAGGGGACATGGCACTCGGCAAGTGTGGGCAGTATTTACCCAATTAGGCAAACCACCACAATTAACAGCAGGTGATATGGTCCACGCCAACAAGGCTCCAAGCAAGTTTTTTGCACATGCTTCTTCCCTAGTACCCAATCACCCGGGCATAAATCATGGCACTGCTCCTGTTGTGCTGAGGTGGCAGCTTACCCAACCTAGTGTGATACAGAACATACCATATCAGCCAATCCTTTAAAGCAATCGAGTACCAAATCATTAGTTATATTCACAAGTGATTTGCTGGGACTGTCATTGCCCTCACCATTATTATCGAATGCGGATACAGTCCTTTTCTTCTGTCTGGGATGCTTCTCAAAATCATCAACACCAGGGGTAAAGCACTAGGCTATACCAGAGATTTAAATGCACATACTATTGCCAATCAGGTCATTAATGTTCCGTTAACCTGTTCAACCACTCCTTATGCTTCAAATCAACAGACAAAGTGCAGCTTCTGTTTAACGTGGAGTGCTGCACGAAGCATTCGTATCACTTCGTTATTGAAATGAGACCCTCTAACTAGTTCCAAAGAGGTCAGAAATCCAAATCTTTGAAATAACTCTCTAAAAGTAGTTTAGCTACTGTAAAGCTTTCATTACATCTCCAGGGTAGGCTTCCACCCAGTGAGAAAACAGACATACAATCACTAACTTTAATACATTGCAAGGGGGCATCTCCACAAAATCAATTTGCATCCTGCTGAAAGGAACCCCTGATTTCCCAATATTGCCAATGTTTTTCTACCTGCATTTTGTTGTTTGCATAACACACATCTCTGGCACGGAGTCTGTGCAATGGCTCTGAATCAAGGATTGAATCATGTTTGCAGAATGAGGCACAGCATAGCATTTCTTCCCACAAGTGCAGGATCATGATAGTTGCTCGCCATGGGTGACAATAAACTATCAGGTAAGACCAGCCTCCCACACCTCCTCCTTCTGGCGGCGGTCACAGCCGGCTTTAATCCACCCCTCTCTTACAGTTTGTGAGTATGCGTCCTGCAATTCTTTAATCTCTTCCCATGTTTGTACGACGGAAACCATTAGTCTGCATTCTGTGGCATCGGATTGTTCCTTTAACGGATCCCCATTAAAAACGTAAGAATTTAGAGCGTAATAGTGCACGGTCTCGTCTGCATAGCGGTTTCCGACTGTCACATAATCCTTTCCCTGTCGGTGTGCTAAACACTTTACCACTGCAATTTGTGCCGGCAGCTGTAGTGACATCAATAGGTTTCTCACACACTCTCCACTTTGTATGGGTGAACCTGAAAAGGTCATGAACCCACGTTGAAACCACAACTGCCCAAAATCATGGACAACCCCAAATCCATATTGGCTGTCTGTGAATGATAACTCTCAATTGTTCAGTAATGCTGCAACGCTGGTAAGTGCGAATAACTCAGCCACTTGAGCCAAATACACTTGTATCAGCCATGATGCTTCCACTACTCCCACTATCATACAGATGGCATAGGCAGCTTGCAAGGTACCTCCAGAATCTCTCAAACACGATCCATCCACAAGCAATAGGTGGTCTGATTCCAGCAATGGAACATCCAAAATATCAGGATGTGGTTTAGTACACAATTCACTCTCATCCAAACAATCATGATCTGCCTCATCAATCTCGACTTCATGTCCGGGTAGGGGCATCAAGGTAGCTGGATTAAAACTCGTACATCTCGTCAATGTCACATTCATCACTCCCAAAATCACTTGCTCATACTTCGTCAGTCGACTACTAGTGATATGTTGCCTCGTGGTACGAGTTAGCAAAATCTCAACAGAATTGGGCACATGTACCTTCAAGGGATGACAGATCACAATGCTTTCACACTGTTCCAGACTCACACAGGTGGCAGCAACTGCTTTTAGGAACTCAACACCATGCCAAAGCACTGTTTCTGAACCGGAACCAAATAAATATTGGCTATATGGATGCAGGGATAGAGATGAAGAAAATGGCCACCGACTGGAGCGTTACTAATGAGCTCCAGGTACGGGGAACACCATCGGGTGAATATTCCCGGTGATACCCAGCCATCACCTGCTACATTGTGGGGCACTAAAACGGTCTCACCTTCTTGTGCTATGCACGTTGCTGGAATTCTTCGCAGAGCTCTTTTGATAGCACTTTTTGTTTTTTGTATGTTGAAGTATTGAAAGAGGAATTTGCCCACCGGACAGGAGCGTTGCAAGCGAGCTCCGAGTGCTGTGTTCACCCTTGGGTGCATTTACCAGTGATATCCGTCCTTTGCTGGCTACTTTGGGGGGCACTGAAATGGACTCACCTTTCTTGTGAGGATTCCTTTGCGGAGCTTCCTTCTGGACCTGATCACACTGCTGTTGCCCGACCGAGCTGGGTGCGACCTGTAGGCTGGTGCGGGGAGTCGCGGCTGCAAAACCGGGTGGTGACAACATCTTGGAGGCTGCCAATTGCTCGGGGAGCCCACAATCCTGACATCGGCCTGCTGCTGGAGCATTGGGAGATTGAGTTGTGGCTCTGGTGTCCCCGATCTGCTTTGGACCGACTCCGACATCAGCGCGGATCGGCACTGACCTGCAAGCTGGTGTGGTGAGTCAGTGCTTGATCCTCAGTGGCACAAATCTGGTGTGCCAACTGGGCCCCCGAGGGTGAGGGGAGAGAGCAGGGCAACCCATTGCTGTGGCCAGCCTGACCTCAAAATGGTGGCCAAGCAACCCAGTTCCAGACCAGAGTAACTTAACAAATTATCACTAGGTCTGCCTTACCTTAAAATTGCGGCTAAACTGCCCAGTTCCAGACCAGAGTAACTTAATAGTTACTAGGTCACATCTGCCACTGGGTTATGGGCCTCAGTTCCAATCAGTGAACTTAAGGAGGCCTGGAAAGCTAGCTTCCTGTTGGATATCATACAGTGAAGAGCCCCTAGAACTCCGGAGGTGTGGCCTGACCTGCAAATGGCGACCCACTGAACATCAATGAAGATTAGTGACTCATCCGTTACACAGGCAGATCACTCTCCTTTTATGGCCCTGTCTTTGATTTTTCCAACATTCTGAGGCAACTCTCAGTCCTATTACCAGCTCCGCATTGTTAGTGTAGCTCACAGGGAAGTTTGGGGTCAGACAGTGCACTCAACTGAGTGGTGTTGACCAATTCCACGCCCACCCAATGCCTACCTCAGATCCTTTGGGGCATCTGCTTCACGCAACTGGCCCTGGCAATTAAATGATACTCCATTCATGTTCTGGCTATCTGGCATCGGGTCCCAGGCAGACAGGTTGGCCACGTTGCCCCAAATGCCCATGCCCGCACCTCCTTTTTGTCTCCCTTAAATCTGCACAACACTTTCCGCCATACTGTTATAATCTACTTGTTAGTTAATGCATCCTCCCTATTGTTGTTCTCTGCCTTGCTGCTCAGCTAATGGTGAGGTCATTGGAATGTTTAGCATGTTTGTGCTTGAGGAAAAATCAGTTGGAGTAGATGGGCTGAGCAGCAAGGAGGCTGCTCCTGGTGGGACATAATATGGATCTTACCATCTTCCTGTAACCTGTAACTGAAGAAGTAAACTTATGAATAAATCCATAACCTTTATCTAAGAGACCTGTCTATGTATCATCCTTCATTGTAACACTGGCGACGAGCGGAAAAAACCCAAGCATGAATGAAAGTTTAAGACAAGGCCACAAAAGATTTGAAGTGTCACTAGAAACAAAGAAGAATTTTAGAAAAAGTCATGAGGATAAAGAAATTGAAGACTTGAGATGTGAACCTGTATGAAGGAATTGTGCTTGGCAGCCCAACCAGTGTCTTTTGGAACAGACAGCCTATAGCCAGCGCAGTGTACAGCACAAGCAGTAAGCTGTTTTTATCCTCCAGACTTAAAAAATAACCTGTGTATCCGGAAGCACCCGGCTCCTGTGGTATCGGCAATAAATTGACTGGTGTTGGTGAAGAAATGGTCGGTGTGTGTCCAGAAAAGAGGAAATAGCGCAATAAGGATTTAACATGTCGTGTTCTTGGCTGTGCAGTGTTTATGATGCCCTGAAGATTTTTGGAGGTGAGCCATGTGAGTGCACAGAAGTGAATTACACTGCCTTGGAGTCTAGTGTACTCTCACGCTTGTTTGATATGGGAGCAGATATTTCACTACTACTTTGAGTTGGCTCTGTGCGTATTTAGAAACCTGTTCTAATTGCCTGCAATCTATGTGATGCCTGAATAGCTTTGTTGCGCTGCTGCTGAGAAGTGGTTCACAACGTTAGGAAGAAATTTGAACTGTGTGCGTGCACTTTACCTGTCTGTGGTACCGCAGTTGTTTCCAGTGACATCTTCGTTTGTTAACACGTCTCGTGTGCTGCCTTGGGACATTCTACAGCAAGGTCGTGCTCAGCACTGACCACGTGCGGCCATCTTGGGTGATGT
The DNA here is from genome assembly GCF_964204655.1 of Triturus cristatus. NCBI lineage: Eukaryota > Metazoa > Chordata > Amphibia > Caudata > Salamandridae > Triturus > Triturus cristatus. The sequence goes on along the minus strand of NC_140586.1, from coordinate 446,425,174 downwards.
TCATGCTTTGTCAGATTTTCCATGAAAGGCTTGGAAGTGTCTTCGGAGATCTGGTATACTGTGAGGAGTATCTGGTGAGAAGTCGCTCACCATGGACCTCTATTTACCATTCTTAAATTACTGCATACATGTATTATCATGTTTTTGGGGGGGGGGGGGGTTTAAGTAATTTTCCGGATCTTGTGAAGCGTGTGGCATGATGCTGGTTATTTTACCTGTGTTGTGTTGTGGTGAGTAGTTCATGCGTTTATTGCCTATTATTATTCAGATGTATGCCATGCTCAATTTGCTACAATGTTTGCCATGTTCTTTCTAAGTGTGTTGTTCTTTATGCTATCTGGGTTTTGTGGTACCCACTGTGAAGGGGTGAGAGATACCCTGTGTGTAGTTGTTTGCTTTGGGTGAGGTGTTTATGACCGTGTGTTGTGTGCTACATTTTTCTGGGTTTCCCTGTGTTAGTGGGAATGTAATGGGTTTAAAGATACCCTGTGATTGTGTTGCGGTTAAGGATACCCTGTTATGGTATGGGTTGGGTCATACCGTGTGTGTAAGTGCAGTAGTGGGTTGGGAGTCCCTGGTCCTGCTGTTAGTGTTGTGCCTTAAGTGTGAGGCGAGGTGGTGTTAGTTATCCACTGTTTGAGGTTTGTGATGATACCCTGTGTGTAAGTGCAGGTGAGGGTTTAGAAACCCCAGGCCTGCTGTTAGTGTTGTGCCTTAAGTATGAGGTGAGGTGGTTTTAGTTATCCACTGTTTGGGGGTTGTTATGATACCCTGTGTGTAAGTGCACTAGAGGGTTTGGAGTCCCTGGTCCTGCGGTTTGTGTTGTGCCTTGAGTGTGAGGCGAGGTGGTGTTAGATATCCACTGTTTGGGGGTTGTGATGATACCCTGTGTGTAATTTTGTCAGGATGATAGATACCCTGTTTGTGTGTCGTGAGGTGGCTTGAGTTATGTTTTACCCACTGTTTAGGGGTTGTGAATATACCCTGTGTGCAGTTTTGCCTTGGTGTGAGGCAAGGTGGGTACCCGGTGGTAGTGAGGTGGTGTAGTACCTGCAGTTTGAAGGGTGTGATATTCCTTGTGCTATGTTGTGTATGGAGTGTGAGTTAACGTGGGTGAGCACCCACTGTTTTAATGAATGGAACATTTTTACTTGTGTTTTTCCTATTTTTCCTAGATTGGAAGGGCATGTAATTTTTGATGAATTTATTGGACTTGTTGCATGCGTGTCTTACCATCTTACATACATTTGATTTTCTACAATCATCATAAGGGGGAGTTAATGCATCCTCCTTATTGTTGTTCTCTGCCTAGCTGCTCAGCTAATGGTGAGGTCATTAAAATGTTTAGAGTGTTTGCGCTTGAGGAAGAATGAGTTAGAGTGGATAGGCTGAGCAGCAAGGAGGTTGCTCCTGAAGGGGCATAATATGGATCTTACCATTTTCCTGTAACCTGTAACTGAAGAAGTGACCTTATTAATAAATCCATAACCTTTATCTACAAGGCCTGTCTATGTATCATCCTTCATTGTAACATATACCTTGCCTCGAGGTTCACAGTAACAAAGAAAGGACAAGCCCCCGGGATAACGCCCTGTTCAGCCCTCAACTATCAGCGCATCCTTACCTCTCTTATGTTTTCTGGACTACCAAAAAAAAAATTATATATATTTTATCTTTTATTCCAACTATGTTCCCCCCAAATCACTCGACGCTGCACTCGAGATCATCGGGTATCCCAAAAATCTCTCCAATTACGCAAAAAAGAAGTTCAAGCACAACCTTCCTAAACAACTACGAGAAAAACTAATAGCAGGTATCATCTTCAGCTCAGTCAATGGAAACAAGAAAACTGACTTTGTCTTCTACTCAAAACATCCTGCTAAGTGGAGAAACATCTTCCTTCTCCACCTACAGATTTCCAAATCAATCAAAATCCGATATGAAACTAAATTCACCACCTCCCCCTCACGAACTTTTGGAGGGGAAATCTCCATTTCCTTTTTCAGGACGGGGAACATACTTATTCAAGCCACAGACCATAACCTCTCCATCTTTGACCGACACTATCCATCCCTTCTCACTACACTAACACAGCCTGACCTTGCAACACAATCTCTTCTCACCTGTACCTCCTTCAGCCAAACCTGGACCTTCGCACCCAGTTGACAACAAGGATTCGGTACACACCTTTGTTGAACCCCCTGACTCATTAAACAACCTTGCTGCCCCCCCTGAATCATGTTTGAGCCAAGTAATCACTGGAAAGACTTCTAAGGCGCTCACCCAAACCAACGAACATATGATATCAAGGCGCACTGTCATACTCCTACAAAGTGCACTAACATACACTTAAAACATGACCTCGCCAGCCCCAAATCAAGACCAATCATCACACGGCCCCATATGGATGCACCCCTCCTAACTAATACAGACCCTCTTCAGCACACACCAAATACAGACCTTCCTCTGCCCACTAAAAATATCCACCTCCCCAACCTCAATGGCACTGGCCCTCCCTATATTGAAGCTTACTCACCCCACTTAACCACAAGTACTGGCACATTTACATCCTCCCTCAGAGCTGGAATCCTCACTGGCAGACTGTTCTAGCTCCTGAATTGAATAGAACAAAATCTTGAGTCAGTAGCTAATGATATCTCACATGTAAAAAACGACCATCTGATCCAGGCCAAATTAACCTGCTACCATACTCCTAGTAGGGAGAAGCTGCCTTCACGGATAGGTCCCCAATTCTCAATCAACATTCCTACGGGACCACCATCTCTTTGAGTCATGCGGCCCACAGAACCCACCAAGCTCACACCCTTATATCCGATCTGGAAGCGGAAGAGCTCTTTGTTCACTATCCCAGTAAACGTGGGCTCTAAAAGAATACCTTGAATGCTCACCTCACCCAGACCACCTGCACAATACACAACTATTCAGACACTTTGTACCAAAAACAACAGGCCCAGCCAGCTAACATGCATGCTCCTCAACTGAAGATCAGCAGTGAAACTTGCCACTGATATCGCAGAATTTATAATGGAAAACAAAATAGATATTTGCTTTCCTCACTGAAACCGGGATTAATGACCACTCTACACCCATTCTTTACCTGCTCATCCCTCCCGGCTATAACATCATGCGACAGAACTGACCACACAGACTAGGTGGCGGGCTGGCAATCATTCACAGAGATGATATCCATCTCACTCCTATAAAGTCCTCAAAATATTCTACTTTCTGATACTTAGGAGCTGAACTTTCAGCTAAAGGCACCTTCCCCATAAAACTCAACAACCTCCACCATCCTCCGGGTGATCGCACCCTCTTGTCAGTGGAACTTACTGATCTAGTAACACAGCTCTCCACAACTGACGTTTTATTGGGAGACTTCACTACTCAATGTAATAACCCAGAGACACCTCTGTACATTTCCTTACTAACCTTCTTGAAATAAATGACCTCAAACAATGCTGCAATGAACCAACCCATTGCAAAGGCTCCACCCTAGATGCTATAATCAGCAAAAATGAGCTGACCTCACTTCAAACCATCACACCTATCGACTGATCTGACCGCCGTCTCATGCTGTTTAAGATCAAGACCTAACTCAGATCTCATACTTAAAAAAACAGCAGCTGGCCCCAAAGACTTCAATAACCTCCAACCTGTCTCTAACCTCCCGTTCCTAGCCAAAACAATGGATAAATGCATCCTTCTACAACTCAATCATCATATAGAGCAATTCCGTCTCCTTGACACCTTCCAGTCAGGATTCAGAACAAGCTGTAGCACAGACACTGCCATGCTCGATATCATGGATGACATTCGCAGATCCTTGGATGAAGGGGACACATGCATCCTTATCCCACTTGACCTATCTGCTGCTTTTGATACTGTTAAACACCTAGCACTGATCGAGACACTCAAGAACAGCAGTGGTATCAATGGCACAGTCCTCAGTTGGTTCACCTCGTACCTACAATATCGCTTGCAACAAATACAAATCAACAACTGTCTTTCTAAACCAACACTAGTTCCCCATGGTGTACCCCAAAAGTCTAAATTCTCTCCTCTTCTCTTTTCAATCTCTTCATGGAACCCCTTACACTTATCCTGAACCATACAGGGGTACAATACCACCTTCATGCCAATAACACCCAACTTTACTACAATATTAAGTCATCGAGTAACATCATTCATCTGAATGATACACTAATCAAGTTTCAAACTTGGCTTAACACCAACCACTTAAATTTGAACCTCAACAAAACTGAATTACTACCTTTCCCCCCGAATAACAACCCACTCCCAATCCAAGGTTGTCTCACTCACTTGGACACACTTAACTGTTTTCTTACACTATTCAACTCATAAAAGTCCTTGGGCATCACTATGGACAAAAATCTGTCAATGAAAGACCACATAAACAAGTCAGCTAAAGGAGCGCTGTTCACTCTTAAAACAAATCAAGAAAATCAAAGCTTTTATTGCATCTAATGATTTTTAGATGGTAGTGCAGTCTCTTGTCCTCTCAAAACTGGATTATGGGAACGCCATCCTCACAGGCCTTCTGAAGACCCACCTTGCCTCTATTACAACAGTTCTCAAATATGGCTGCAAAGCTACTAACAGGCGTTAAATGATTTGAGCGCATTTCACCATTACTCAAGAACCTCAATTGGCTTCCCATTGAAGGAAGATGTATATACAAGATGGCTTGCATCACCCACTTCACACCCATAATGTAAACTACCTAGGTTCCAAACTTTCCAAAGTAGGAAGAGCCAGAGCTCTGATAAGCACCAACTCACTTCTGATCCCTCTCAAACTGAAAAAGAAATCCTCTCAGACTTGCTAGTTATCTGGAAATGCTCCTAGGATCTGGAACACACTCCCTAGAGATCTCCAATGTAACCCTTCCTTGACATGCTGCAAACAGGACCTTAAATATCTTCTGTTCAGCAAATACTTTAATACTCAAACAAACTAAACATGCTCACAATGAGCCACACAACCCATTAACACACTTAAGGCGGGCATTTGATTTTACTGTTTAAGCTTCCTCCTTGTCACGCACACCATAAACTTGTCGGTTACAATGTCCTGTGCCTACCTTGACTGCTTACGATTTCCTAGATATGTTTATCCGAATGCACCTCTACGTTTGATCTGTATACTTATATGTACTTCTATGGGACCAAGCTGCATTATATGTAGAGCACTCTAATACCTTTGAGTCTAGCTAGCACTATATAACACCTATAAAATACATTAAAAAAATAAAATAGGGGTATGGAGAAAAAGGCTTAGCAAAAATCAATAACAGAAAACAACTCAGCTTCGCAATGGATGTGGGGCCAGATGTATGTCCCATTTTTGCATGCGCAAACGGATTTGAGACCCGTTTGCGCATACAAAAATACCAATGGGCCATGTACACACCTTATTTAGCACGCTGTAATTTAACTGCAACTCGCTAAATAGGATTTGCGACTCGCTACTAGGAAGGGCGTTCCAAGGTCATCACTTCCTAATAGCGACTTGCTACACTATGTAAGAATGTTTTGCGACCGCGATTGCAGTTGCAAAACACTCGCAATATACCGCCCTCTTCAAGAGGGTTGTAAAGCACGTGCAAAAGGGAAGGGGTCCCCAGGGGACCCCTTCCCCTTTGTAAATGCAGGTATAAATATTTTTTAGGGGCAGGCAGTGGTCCCAGGGGCTACTACCTGTCCTTTAAAAATAAATCGAAAACGTTTCATTTTTCTTTTTTTTTAATGCATACCATTTTCCTTTAAGGAAAATGGGTTGCATTTTTTTAAAAAACTGCTTTATTTAAAAGCAGTCTCATACAATGAGGTCTGCTGAGCCCAGCAGGCCACCATACCTTTTCCAATTGGTTTGCAAATTGTGAGGCCCTCATGAATTAATGAAGCATGCAATTTGCGACCCCATTGGGAATCGCAAACAGTGTCTCTGACATTGTTGTACATTGGCATTAGCGACTCTCAAATTGCGACTCGCAATTTTTCGTTATTTGCGAGTCGCAAATGCCAATGGTCGTACATCTGGCCCCTGGTATAGAATTTCAGCAGGATTTCGTGCAACTGGGTCACATGGTATCACAATTTGATTGATTTTCGCAAATCCTGGACAATCCTATACTTTCAATTTGGCTTTCGAATACCCAGGATAGGTTAATTGTATGGGCTTCCTAGAATCTCTCTGACGATTCCTTGCTCAATCAGGGTGTCAATCAAGGGTGTTATACCTGCAATCGTTTCCGGGCACAAATTGTAAGACAATGTCCTGTGCCTACCTTGACTGCTTAACGATCTCCTAGATATGTTTATCCGAATGCACCTCTATGTTTGATCTGTATACTTATATGTACTTCTATGGGACGAAGCTGCATTATATGTAGAGCACTCTAATACCTTTGAGTCTAGCTAGCACTATATAACACCTATAAAATACATTAAAAAAATAAAATAGGGGTATGGAGAAAAAGGCTTAGCAAAAATCAATAACAGAAAACAACTCGGCTTCGCAATGGATCTGGGGCCAGATGTATGTCCCATTTTTGCATGCGCAAACGAGTTTGAGACCCGTTTGTGCATACAAAAATACCAATGGGCCATGTACACACCTTATTTAGCACGCTGTATTTTAACTGCAACTCGCTAAATAGGATTTGCGACTCGCTACTAGGAAGGGGCGTTCCAAGGTCATCCCTTCCTAATAGCGACTTGCTACACTATGTAAGAATGTTTTGCGACCGCGATTGCAGTTGCAAAACACTCGCAATATACCGCCCTCTTCAAGAGGGTTGTAAAGCACGTGCAAAAGGGAAGGGGTCCCCAGGGGACCCCTTCCCCTTTGTAAATGCAGGTATATATATTTTTCAGGGGCAGGCAGTGGTCCCAGGGGCTACTACCTGCCCTTTAATAATAAATCGAAAACATTTCATTTATCTTTTTTTAAATGCATACCATTTTCCTTTAAGGAAAATGGGTTGCATTTTAAAAAAAACTGCTTTATTTAAAAGCAGTCCCAGACAATGAGGTCTGCTGAGCCCAGCAGGCCACCATACCTTTTCCAATTGGTTTGCAAATTGTGAGGCCCTCATGAATATTAATGAAGCATGCAATTTGTGACCCCATTGGGAATCGCAAACAGTGTCTCTGACATTGTTGTACATTGGCATTAGCGACTCTCAAATTGCGACTCGCAATTTTTCGTTATTTGCGAGTCGCAAATGCCAATGGTCGTACATCTGGCCCCTGGTATAGAATTTCAGCAGGATTTCGTGCAACTGGGTCACATGGTATCACAATTTGATTGATTTTCGCAAATCCTGGACAATCCTATACTTTCAGTTTGGCTTTCGAATACCCAGGATAGGTTAATTGTATGGGCTTCCTAGAATCTCTCTGACGATTCCTTGCTCAATCAGGGTGTCAATCAAGGGTGTTATACCTGCAATCGTTTCCGGGCACAAATTGTAAGACGGTGTTCTATTAAATTCTGCTTTTGGTTTAAGCGTTATTCAGATAGGAGTTACTCCTCTCATCATCAATATCTTCTCCTATAAAGTCCCACATCTCTGGTAACACTAAGGGCCCCATTAGGCTGGCGGGTGGATCGCCCCTGCCGGGCCGGCGGTAGTCACCGCCGGCCCGGCGGGGGTGATCCGCCCGCCATCCGTGCAGCAAACACCCCCCGCCATATTACAATGGCTGGGGGGTCCGCGGCGGACAGAAAGACTGTCCACCGCTTTTCCGCCCAGTCGTCAAGTCGACCGGGCGGAAAAGGGTTCAATATGGTGGCAGTGTCTGTTAGACACCGCCAGCCATATTACAATGTTGATGGGAACATGCCTTTCCGTGGCGGCAATGCCGCCACGGAAAGGCAAGCGGAGTCTGCATGCGGGGGCCCGTTGCGGGCCCCCAGGGACTCTGGGGGGTTGGGGGTGCACATGGGGGGTACCTATGGTACCCCCCTGCCTTTCAATGAACAACGTGGCAGGCACCGCACAGTGTCTGTCACGTTGTGCATTGAAACACACAACCTGCCTCTGTGGCATTGCGGCGGGCGGTGCTCTCTGCACCGCCTGCTGCAATGTTGCAGATGCGCCATGCGCCCACCAGTGTGGCGGGCGCATCCTAATCAGGAGTGCAGGACCGCCGCACCCTCAGTGGGCGGTCCCGTTTCCCGTGGGTATCCGCTCGCCATACTAATGGGGCCCTATATCTCTTAATTCAAGTGGCAAATCATTTTCTTCAGGTAATGGAAATAATCCCTCCACTTCTTTCTTTGGCCATTTTGAATACCACATCTTCATCATCAGGATGGAATTCTATTCCCTTAGGGGTACAATAGATAGAACAATTCAGTTTGCACAACAAGTCATGACCTAGCAAGTTTACTGCACTTGAGCCACACACCACAAACGTATGCAAATTTTTGAACAATCCAATTTGTACAGGTTCAGTAACGGGGTTGATATCAATTGGTTAGAAACTCCTACAACTTGGATTATTTCTCCTGTGACAGCTAGGTTGGGATTTTTCACAGTTCTCACAGTGGAACGGGTAGCACCAGTGTCTACAAGGAATGAAATAGGTGTTCCATTGACCTTGCCATCCACATAGGGACCACTCTGGTCTACCTCTAAGGATGCGCCAAGCACGCATTCCTCCTCCCCTCCTCAGGTTCCATCATTGGGGTATTTCAGAATAACTGACATTAATTTGCACTAGGTACTGTGAACCTACTTGTGAATTCAGGTTCATCTGATCATTGGTATGGAAAGTGCTGCTTACATTGTATTTCTGCACCTGACAATTCAAATGAGGCATAGGTGCTTGTGGCATATTTAAATTTAGATTTAGATTTCTGTGTCTCGGCATTGGTTGATTCTACAACACATCACTTGTCTGAGGCTGCATCACCTTCCCTGATACTGACTGCCCAGTCATCAGATTCACTGGATTGAATTTACACTCTTGTTTCCAATGCCCACACTTGCCACAAATGTGACATGGATAAGTATTTTTCAATGTCTCGATAGGAGCCCCTTTTCCTCTTCCTTGAGGCACCAAATTCTGCAGTAATGTTCCTCCTACACCTGTGTCATAAACCATGTAACCCTTTCTCACTGCCTTCATCTGAGCCAACATAATTTTCTCTTTCAACTTTTTATGCCGAGAATCTGTCATCTCCACAAAGGTTTGTGTACCGAACACTTTCATCAATTGGCTTACTCTACCAACAAATCAAATGCTGCTGTATCATGGCACTTATTTCAGGTCTTAAGCCATACACAAAATGACCCATATCATTTTCTGACACAGTCTACTTCCCACTATACTGCTTAAATGCCTTTAAAATTTTCATAGGGCTTGGGTGACAGCTTTCACATGATTTAACACTGGCCAAAGAATGAAAGCCTTTGAGCCCTAATCAGGGAACAGATAAATTATGAGAATGTCAACATAACACATTTCTAAACATTTTAGTTTGTCGAATTAACCAAATGCACGGTTTCACATGTTTGTCATGTAAGCTTATTTCAATGGGTTACCTTAAAATGTGTTTCGTTTATTTATGTTACAGTAAAACCTTCTACAAATCTCTGTCAATCATCTGTTAAATACATTCTTTATGTTTAGTTAAGGTCAATATACGCACTAATGCAGTAAAACAAAATACATATTTCATTTGCACACTAATATTGTGACAATATTAATTCTCAAAGTTGCAGTTTGCTTCTTCCATTTTTTCTGCTTCAGCATTACATTGTCGTTTTTGTACCATAGTTTCTCATTGCTACATGATTATTTATTCTAACATCCTGCATGCTTTTATGATGCAGCATCTAAATCATGACGGTGTAGGTGAAATTTTCACTCAATAGGCAAATTTTATCATTTGTTTTGTCTCATCCATTCAAAAAGTGTAGTGAAAAAAAAAAATGTCTCAGGTAGGAATTGGTGAAGATGGATGCATGATAACATCTACTCTCCATCACTTCTGAAGTATTAATTCCAGTACTTACACAGGAATGGTGAAGCCCTTGTGTACGCAATTTAGCGGTTTGTCACGTTATCAAGTAATGAGGTTGCCTGCTGTATAAACCTTCCATTTAGCCATCCCCATTACCACAACCTAACAAGGAGGGGCATGAAGATGAGGATAGCGATACCAAATATAAATCTACACATTTTCAAGTTTACATGTAGATGTGAGTACCTGACAGACATCTAAAATCGTAATACAGAAAAACGCTTCCACGTTTTGGTGTCAGTTTAAAATTTTCCAAATTGGCTTCCGGCAACACCATGAATGTTATTGGCATGGTACAAACACTAGTTGTGTGGGGGGGGGGTGGGGGGGGTTATAGAGAGGCATATAAGAAGAACTCCAGGTTAAAAGACAAATACATGCATTAATAATTTTTATTGTACTTTGGGTACATTAAATCAAATTAACGGCTTGCGCTGGATTTTATTTTGAGAGGGGTGGTCTCGGTGCGAACGGTCGTGAAGTACCCAAATGCTTGAGCCCCTGAGCCACACCAAGGGTCCAGGATATGAGAGGCACCACTTGGTGGTCAGGAACACACTGCAGTTGGGTGCAGGATTTGGTTTCGTAGCCTTTTATGTCCCTGAGGCTCAGATGGGGAGGGGAGCAGACTTGGCCTGGGAGTCAGTCTGGAGTCCTGAGTTCAAGATGAAGTTGCTGGTCTGCTTCTTTTTTCCCGGTCTATATAATATAAAGAAAAATAAATAATAGTTTTGTTTAGTATGTTTATATGTTTAATAATTTTTTAGCTAATAATATTTACTTATTTTAAAAGTTTTGTACTTACCTTTAATGAGTGTTTTTCTGTTTAGTTGTATATGTAGACCTTTTTCGTTGTGTTGTCTGTCTGGTAAAGTTTTGTCCTTCCGCAATATTTGTCTTTTTCACTGTAATTTTTGGGTTAATTAATTGATTGCTTTTATAGTGTTCATTTAATTAGTTAGAGTTTTCAATTGTTTTTTGTGGTTGTAGTTTACATTTATTGGTTGGGATAGCGTCTGTTTGAATTTTATGGCAGTTATATTTTAATTTGTTTATTTTATTTGTATTTATTTAATGTTTATTTATTTTCTATAGTAATATACTTAAAATTTACTGTGTTAACCCCTTCGATGCTCATGACGGAGTGGTTCCGTCATGAGCATCGGTTGGGCTGTGCTTATGACGGAACCGCTCCGTCATGAGCACAGCCCCTGGGGGAAGCGCTGGCGTCAGCGCGCACAGCGCGCGCCAACGTCATCAGGAAATGTTGGACGCGCTGGAATTCATTTCTTCCAGCGCGTCCAACGAACAAGGTAGGTGTTTGCCTCCGGTGTTATGTTATGTTATGTGAAATTAACTTATAAAGCGCAACGGTTACCCAAGGGTGTCCTGGCGATGTTACCAATCTTAATAGCTACGTTACAGAGAGCAGGATAGAAGAAAGCGCATGCCTTAGAGGGTGAACAACCATGTCTTTAATGCCCTTCTGAAAGACAGCAGGTCTGTCAGATTTCTAGGCTGGGCCGGAAGGGCGTTCCAGGACTTGGCCGTCCCTACAACAAATCTTCTGCCTCCCCAAGAGAGTTTTTTTACCTTGGGGATAGCGGCCAATTTCGCTCCCTGAGAGCGGAGATCCCTAGAGGCTATGTACCATTTTAGGTGCTTTTGCAGATAGACAGGTCCGGTCGCATGGAGAGCCTTAAAAACAGTGCATAATGTTTTAAAAAGTATCCTTTTCTTCACTGGAAGCCAGTGCAGTTTCTGAATTTCTTTCGATATGGGTGCAAATTTAGGGGTCCTAGTCAATAGTCTGGCTGCTGCATTTTGCAGCCTCTGTAGTTTATTCAAGAAACGTTCCTGGATATTCAGATAGAGACTATTACAGTAGTCCAATTTTGACATCACCAAGGCGGAGACCACTATTTTCTGGGTTCCTGTAGGCAGGAAAGGCAGAATTTTTTTCACACTCCGCAGAACGAAAGAAGTGTGGCGGGGGGGGGAAGGGGGTTGCCTTGAGGCATCGGGGGAGAGGAAAGAGTATTTCCTCTCCCCTGATGTCTCAATGCTGGGCATTCCTGCTTCACGATCGCGCACAGCGTCGCAATCGTGGCGCAGGGATGCCCCACTAGACACCAGGGATGTCTTTTGCAATGTTAGAAAGCGACCCCTTGGGCAAGGGTCACTTCCTGGGGGCTAATATTATTTTTAAGACTTTTCTGCCCCCCCTGGGGGCATATCGGTCGCATAAGTAGCCGTTTCTGCTCCCAGGGGGGGCAGAAAAGCCTACTAGACACCAGGGATGTATTTTCTAGTGTTAGGAAGCGACCCCTTGGGCAAGGGTCGCTTCCTGGGGGCCAAAATTTTAATTAAGACTTTTCTGCCCCCCATGGGGGCAGATCGGTCGATTATGTAGCCGTTTCTGCTCTCAGGGGGGACAGAAAAGCCCACGAGACACCAGGGATGTCTTTTGTAGTGTTAGGAAGCGACCCCTTGGGTAAGGGTCGCTTCCTGGGGGGCTAAAAATATTATTAAGACTTTTCTGCCCCCCCTGGGGGCAGATCGGTCACTTAAGTAGCCGTTTCTGCTCCCGGGGGGGGCAGAAAAGCCCACCAGACACCAGGGATGTCTTTTCTAGTGTTAGGAAGCGACCCCTTGGGCAAGGGTCGCTTCCTGGGGGCTAAAAATATTATTAACACATTTCTGCCCCCCCTGGGAGCAGATCGGTCGCTTAAGTAGCCGTTTCTGCTCCTGGGGGGGGGCAGAAAAGCCCACAAGACACCAGGGATGTCTTTTCTAGTGTTAGGAAGCGACCCCTTGGGCAAGGGTCACTTCCTGGGGGCCAAAATTAATATTAACACTTTTCTGCCCCCCCTGGGGGCAGATCGGTTGTTTTTGTAGCCGTTTCTGCTCCCAGGGGGGGCAGAAAAGCCAACTAGACACCAGGGATGTTATTTTTTGAGTAAAGGAAGCGACCCCTTGGGCAAGGGTTGCTTCCTGGGGGCCCAATTATTTATCAAGACTTTTCTGCCCCCCCTGGGGACAGATCGGTCTTGTGTGTAGCCGTTTCTGGTCCCGGGGGGGGGGGAGAAAAGCCCACTAGACACTAGGGAATTAGTTTAAATAAAAATGGAAGTGACCCCTTGGGCAAGGGTCGCTTCCAGCGGGCAATTTTTTATAATATGTATTTGGACCCCCCGCCCCTGGACAGATTAGCCTGTTTTTTTTTTCCTGCTGTTTTCTGCCCCACCTGGCACACTACCCAATTGACCATTTGGGTAGTAACATAGCATATTATAATGTTTATTGTTATATTTTTTGTGTATTGCAATTGTAATGTTTTTTTTTTTACTTTTTTGTTCTAGGTGAAGGCTTTTGCTCTTTCCAGTTTGCGGTTTCGTTACTGGTGGTTCTGCTGTTTGTGTAGTTTGGTAAGAGACTTTCTTTTGTACAATGTAAATGTGTTTGATTTCTCTGCATGAATTTTTTTTTGCAAATGGTGTAATAATAGCAGTATGTTTGGTTTTTGAGTGTCAAAAACTGTTTGCATTTGTGCTCGATGTGTATTTTGTTGTCTTGTGAGTAATTTTTTTTTTCTTCTTTCTAGTTGGATATCGTTGGTTTTTGCTGTGTCACTGCAGAGTAGGTTTTGGTGAGTGTAGCTGTCTCTTGTAATTGAATTGTATAGTTTTTGAGTACATTGATCTTTGTGATAAAGGTACACATTTCTTTACTTACTTGGTTTGCACATTGTTGGTTGTTGTTGACTTGTTTGTGCAGTCTTCTATCTTAGTAAGTATAATGGCTAGCCGCAGGATTACTGCTCAGCAGGTTGTTGGTTTGCTTTTTGAGTCTTCCTCTGACCATGGTTCAGAGACTGACTCTGCATCTGAGGCAGAGGAGGCAGGGGATGATTCTGGCAGTGAGTTTTCTCTCCATATGGAGTCATCGGATGATGAAGATACTCTTAGTGCGGATGAAGTGCCTGTGTTAGAGGAGGAGACTGATGTGCCGATAGTGCGGCAAGAGGCATCTGGGCTGCAGCCTGGGGCTGCAAGGCTTCCCGTTGGTGTAGTTGGATAAGGATGGTCCGAATGGGGTGGAATGATTTTCATACATTCTGTGGTAACTAATGTCACATATGTTCGATTTTTATATATTATGAACCTTTACTTTGTGGACATCAAGGTGTGCTTAGGGGTGACTTAATTAATATTTTAAATCAGGTTGTTTTGACAAGTCTATGCAGCAAGGTTCAAGCTGCTACTGTCATGCTACACGTGATAGGCCTAAAGCCATGCTTTCACTGCCACTGTAATAGATTGCACAATAGGCGCTGAAGTCCGCAGGTGACATTTAACTTTCCATGCCAGGGCTTTATTTCTGCACCATATAATATGAACTTATAGGAAGGTTAATTGCGTCAGTCAGGTTTAAGTCAACTTCAACATGTTTAAAGGGGGAGCACATGCACTTTACTCCTGTTTAGCAGGGGTAAATTGCTCAGAATTCTAATGGCAGGAAAAAAAATATTTGTCAAACGAAAAGATGGTAATTTCCAACAAGTGTCAGCTTTTAGCCCCGTACTGGCCCTCCAAGGATGGTAACTAAAGTTCCTGGCATCTTCTTTTACCACTGCGCTGACTAATCTCCTCTTTGTTTTAATCCAACCGACCTCTGATCTCTATACTGATATGATTTTCCCATGTGTTGGTAGACATTTATCCATACTTGCTACTTCCCAAATACATATTCTCACAATTGCAACTGTGAGTAGCTTATTTATTGCAGATTTCTTAGCATTTCGACACTTGTCGAAATGCAATCAGGATGCATGCCATCAGTAAACATCAAAACTGTCCCCTTCATATAATTCAATAAAATAATAGATCACAATTGGAAAAGACAGGTCACGTATTATTTATTTGTTGACTAAATAGACCCTGTCACAATTAAATATATAGTTCCCTTTATGAGACGGTCAGATCGAGAAAAAAACTTAATATTATATCAGTGCTATAAGCTTTGCTTTAGAAATCATCACTCATTCTTTTATTCTTGACATACCTTCACGTCCTATTCAGCTGAAATAAAAATTGTCATCCTACCAAACGCCTCAAGAGATTTCTCACTAGGGTGAAGCAAGTTAATGATATCGCTCCTGCCATAGGGTACAACTGACAAGAAAGCCATAAATCACCGCTAGGAAATGCACGGGGTTCGATGCTTATTTACGGTGCTTCTTAGCATGTTTGCAGAACTTCGGCGGACCAGTCTTACATAAACAAATAGCTGCATATCTAGAACAACGGGACCAAGGAACTATATTTCGAATAGTTTGATCAGTACCGTTCAGCTCAGTAATTCAATCCTAGGATCGGCACTCGCTGCCGATTCTAACTCATGGTCTCTGTCATATCTGCATCATAAATATTTGTAATTTTAATTTTTTATCACTAAAATAAAATTAATTAAAATATCAGTGTTGCCCCACTACCTCAACAACACCATTGTGTTGAATGTTTCATGTTCTTAGATGCAAGTTCTACATGATATTATTGTTAAGTTAATGTTTTTCAGCGTTTACAATCTACCAAACTTTTTATGTATACAAAAAAACTTACATTGCAACCACTTTAATTTTAAAAATGTATTTAATAGGACAAAAATATTCATTTAAATAAAGTTTTGTCATAATGTAATTTGATTTTGCTTACTTCATGTGCTCCTTGTGTGTTATTCCCTACCTGTATTGATTTCTACTGCAGTGATTTGCAGCACCAGAGCTCCAAATGTGTGTTGTTGACCCACTCCTAAACTTGGCTGTAGTACATATAATCCCGCCTTGTCAGTAGTAGTACTGTAGAACATTAAAATGTGTACTTTGTGAATTGCAATTGTCTTACTCTTATGTGATGGTGTGGTATATGTATGAGATTTGTCACGCAGTGCAGTGCAAAAAGTCACCTTGCTGCACTGCGTGTGACAGGGAAAGGGCAGGAATGCACTGTATTTAAATGAAAATGGCTAATTTCTGCCTTTTCCCCTGCGCTATCACCATTTTGGCTGCCTAGCACCAATGCAGGCCCCCTGTCACCATGGTGCAAGCGTGCCTGGGTTGTATGCAGAATTTTCTTTGTGTAGAAGCATATTCCTCAATTGATGTGTGCTGAAAAATGCAGCACACACATAGAAAGAGGAAGGAAATAAAGATATTTTTCCTTTCTACGCCTCTCCTGGTATGGCGTATCTTTTTGGCACATTTCCTGGTTTACCGTTTCTAGTAAATCTGAGAATGAGTCAAAAACCATGGGAGTTGCGTGGTAACACGCACGCAATGCCTATGAAGAAATTCCCTTGCGCAGAGTAAGGCAACGCAGCGATTTGGCTACGTTGCTTTACTCGAAATTTATGTAGCCACTCAAGGCCACGCAAGGTGGTATTGCATTGCTTCCTAAATCTTATTTATCAGTTGCATTGCTCTTGCACCACTTAGCATGGTGCAAGAGCAATGCAACTGGGGTCATACATATGGCCTTGTGTATTTTGTATTAGCATTGGTCAGATTCTGCTGCAACGAGAAGAATAGATAGCAGGCTTTCATTTGAAGTACATTCATTCATAGGTCCAAGAAATATAGGCAAATACATCCCTTAGATAAATTATAATTCCTTATACTTCTTATTAAGCTCTACGTATCTTTATGTGTTTGTTTGTTGAGAGGATGAGTGGGAGGCCCAACAAGTCATGCATCTAAGGTTCGGCATCAGTTTTATTTAACTTTTTCGACTAATGTCCAATGGCGGTTTTATCTTACAAGGCTTAGGCTAAATACACTCCATTTCCTTTTTGCCTTCCCTAAACAAGGGGGTTGGTGTGAGAGGCTACCCCCCTGTCCTTGTAACAATAGAGTCAGTCAAAGTACTATACACGTTGTCCTTTTTTGTTCTTTATACCAGGAACCTAGGATTAGATTCATTAAGCCTATCCTGAAGGGGCGGCAACCATGTACCTATAATGAAGGCTATGACTACTTGTTGTCACTATCTTCTGTTGAAGTTTGTTGTGCTATGTTGAACTTCATACGAGTGTCGCTCCGGATTAGGAAACGTTATGGATAATCTAGCTTAGATCTGTAATCTCCCATTGGATTTTTTGTACTTATGCTGTATGACGGTCTCTCAACTAAAAGTTTGTTTCATTGATGGCTCATTTTAACCATGTATTTTATGCTTTTAATTTTGTGCTTTTATGATTCTCTGTATGAATCGAATAAAGATATTGAACGAACGAACGAACGAGTGGGAAGATGTCCTGCCTCAATTTTGGTGCTTCTTTACATCCCCAAATACTCCTGAACCATTAGGATCTCCTGACTCCTGCCCTTGAAACATCAAGAAGAAGCTATTAGGTACTTGTTTTTTTTCCAGTTTTGTTTGTTACTTAAATTTGGAAAAACAAGAGTCATTTGGAAAAACAGGAACAGTTTGTTTAATTAAACATTGTGGCCAGAAGAACAGTTAGAGGCACAAGGTCTGAGGACTGTTGCAAATTACAATCACTGTTTGGTCCTCTTTTAAACAGTTCATCGTAGGTAATAAAAGGGTTCAAGTGATACGTGGTTAGGAATGTAAATTGCTGCCTTTAGAGTTATTAATTAATTGTCTAATGGAAAATACAGGTGGGCCTTGACCTTATTTGGACAAAATGTGACAAGTGGATAATGGGAACAGATGTTCGGCATGGGGAGTGCATGATCACTTTGTGTGCTATTCCCTTATTGGCTATATGTTACTAACTAATGTAGTATATGACTTTGTAATGGTTTAGGAGAGGTCACACCCCCTCTGGACATGTGTGCTTTATTGGGGCCAATCTCCTTTGACCAGTGTAATGCTACTGAGCTAAAGTTTCCTGTTCATGTGTTTATCTTCGGCTACGTTCCACAACACCTGTGACATATCAATCAGAGACCTCAGGACTAGGTCTCAGAACTTGCCTGACTACATATTTGAGAGACGGGTTGATGTGAAGTTTACAATGGGAAAGGTCATAAATAAAGACATATTTAGTTATTATAGATGAATGTATCCTTCTCCATATTAGCATCCACTTTTTTCCACATTAACATTCCCACTTTAGTTTATTTTTCCACTACACTATCCAACTCATACTTTTTGACAGTTACTTTATTTGGGACCTACTGCTCTTTATGCTCACTTTTGACAATTACTACCTTCCTAGTTACTTGCATTTTTCCCAGTTTGAGGACTGTGTTTTTACAACAGGTTATCCCCAACTGTATAGACTAACACACAAACAGAAACGCAATGAAAACTGCCTACAGCGATTTACACAAACCAGAGATCCACGTGGGGAGTCGGTAAAACCAATTTGAAAACCACTCCTACTCAGGGACACCTCTCTCCTCGTGCAAGTCTCTTTTCAAGTCGTGCAATGCTTGGATGACAAGTGTGAATATCCAATACCCATATTATTCCGTCGAATAAAGGTGCAGCATGCCACACTGATTTGGCACACACCCCTCCCTCCATTACTGTCATTAAGTCAAATATATATTTGTGCTGCATTACCATGATGTGGATTGTTCACAGTTCTTCCTTGATCTAATTGAGGCCGAACTCAGTGCTGTGTATCACTTTGAGCGTTTCCCACTGTGTTATTTGTAACCAGAGGACATTAACTTTTGTCTGCATGGAGAAGAAAGGTATCAACCCTTCTGCCTACACTGGTGCATCATTAAAGAGTCTGAATTCTTCTGGAATGTCTTTGTACTGATCCCAGCAAAATAAAATGTCTGTAGTTCTCTTCTAGCGCGCCTAGTGCAGCAAGGTTGTCTTCTTCCTTAATGGGTGCTGGTGCCTTTTTTACACATCCTATCCAGCTCGATTTATATATAATTCATTTCAGTGAACAGGCTGTGTTTTGTAAAAGGGCGCTGTATAGTGCTGGTGTTCTGCTTAGCGTAATTTTAGGTAACATGGGAGGGGTCCCTACGCTAACGCAGTAGTACATTTTGAACAGTCAATGCATGTTTAAATAATTTCTATGTCCACTATTTGTTACAAACAGGGCGAAGACAACAGCTGAGGTATTCACAAATAAAGTTGCCACAGAATATTTACTTAACAAGAAAAGTAGTGACTTTAATTTATATACATTGTTTAATGTTCATGAAATTCACACACACAAAAAAGATTCATTCCTAATTTTCCTAATCCACAGCCTTCACATCAGCATAACCTTCACTACAACATAGCTGTAGTGCAACAAGCCATGACCACGACCAGGCAGAATGTCTATTCTAACTGTCACATATGCTTGGAATGTTCCCAGAAATGTGATACTGAAGCCATACCATAGTCCTGACAAGGGAAATACTGGTGCATGTCAATGTAATGGTTTGTTGATGCGAGAACAGTTCCATTTAAAGTTTTTTCATATGGTGTGTGTCCATCACTTGAACAAAAGACTCTTTAGCCTTTACCATCTCCCTATCGCCGCAACAAGCGCTGAAGGGTCTGATTGTTTACAGACCTCCGGGCCTAGTGGGATCCTTTCTTGATGATCTCCAGCAGGCCATGTCGATCCTTGTCCTTAGATCGGAGCTGTGCCTACTGGCGGGAGATTTTAATTTCCATATGGACGACCATAATGACCAGGACGCCATCAAATTGCTGGATATTGCATCCACTCTAGGCCTTTCCCCCTATCTTTCTGGTCCGACCCACAACAAAGGCCACACACTCGATCAGGTGTTTTCCACCACACCTATCATGGATGTAACTCTTCTGCCAGTCGTCTGGTCTGATCATTATCTTGCCCACTTTGAAATACCTTCTACTGTGACCTCTCCGGCCAGTGTCATGAGGCAGCAGGGCAGCAGCTATAGGGCATTCCACCGGGTGACCCCAGACATGCTAACGCATGCCCTGGCAGATCACCCTGTTTCCTGTACTGGCGACCTGGAGAAAGATCTGGAGAGCCTACAATCCTGGCTTCTTGCCAGACTAAATGAGCTCGCTCCCTCACAGCCACCCAGATCTGCTGCCCGGCGGGTCTCTGCCCCCTGGTTTACGGAGGATTTAGCCCACGCTCGTAGGCAATGTAAAGCTGCTGAGCGGGCGTGGAGAGTCCAGTATGAGCCTGAAGCCAAACAACGCTACAAAATCATGATGAAGTCCTACCACGATCTTATCTTACAGGGCAAGAAATGTTACTTCGCTAAAAGGATTGAAGACGCAGCTAACTCCTGTAAGGAGATTTTTTCAATTGTACGTGAATTTACCAGCCCCCGGACAACCTCTACTCAGGGTGCCCCGGTGGAGACCTGGGCTAACACTATTGCCAATTTCTTCACCACCAAAATAAGGCTAATTCAGGATTCTTTCCCGTCGAGAGCGTTAGATGATTTATCTACGATGCCGACGGAGACAGTCTTCCTGTCTCCTCCTGGCCCAGCTTTGCTAGACTTTCCTCCCCTTCCGGTTGCCGCATCCTTAGCCTTGATGAGGAACCTTAAATCAGGCTCACCATTAGATCCGTGTCCAGCAAAATTCTTAGCGAAAATGGCAGATGTCATTAATCCCATAGCTAATCCTATCCTCAATTTATCCCTGAGTCAGGGTTTTCTGCCCCAGGCCTGGAAGCAAGCCATGGTCATCCCCCTGATCAAGAAGCCCAATCTTGATCCAGAGGCGCCTTCTAATTATAGGCCAATCTCGCTCCTTCCAGCACTGACCAAGATCCTGGAGAAACACGTGCACAGCGTGCTTTCTAACTTCCTGGAGTCTAATGAGTTACTTCATGAATCCCAATCGGGCTTTCGTTCCAACTTAAGCACCGAGACGGCGCTCCTGGAAGTCTCGGAGATCGTGAAGGAGGTGCTGGACACAGGAGGCAGGGTGATGTTAGTCATGTTAGACCTGTCGGCGGCGTTTGACACCGTCCCACACGAGGATCTCCTCACTAGACTTCATAACATCGGTCTAGGGGGGACGGTGCTCAACTGGTTTCGTTCCTTTCTGGCCAACCGCCGGCAGACGGTCTGGGTCCCACCCGGGTCCGCCGAGATGCCGCCATTGGGAGTCGGAGTGCCTCAGGGCTCTGTACTGAGCCCCACTCTATTTAACATCCTTATGACCCCTCTGGCGACACTGGCGGAGTCCTACGGGGCCCGGATCGTCTCTTATGCTGACGACACCCAGCTTCTATTCACCTGTCGTAAGAGCGAAGAGTTCGATGGAGAAAGGATCTGCGAGTGCCTTGGGGCTGTCTTTAGCTGGTTTTCACACAACAGCCTCAAATGCAACTCGGACAAATCCGAAATACTATTCTTCGGATGCCCATCAGAACCAGATTGGCAGGGATGGTGGCCTGCTGACATGTTCCCTCCCACTCAGTCCTCTAAGTGGGCTAAGAACCTGGGGGTTAAAATTGACAACGAGCTCTCGCTCAAATCCCAGGTTTCCACTCTTACGGGAACATGCTTTGGGATACTCAGAATGTTGCGCAAGTTCTTTCCCCTTCTCTCGGAGGAACATCGGAGGATCACTGTTCAGGCACTCATAGGGTCCAGATTGGACTATGCAAATGTCCTATATCTGGGTCTGCCTGAATACCTCCTCCAGCGTTTGCAGGTTACTCAGAACGCTGCTGCTCGTGCAATTTTTGGCCTGCACCGCCGCACCAGTGCCTCCAATCTCCTCGTATCCCTTCACTGGCTTCCGGTGCGGAAGAGGATACTTTTCAAGGCCATGACTCTCGCCCATAAGGCCTTGCATGGCAATGGTGCCAAATATCTTCAGAGGAGGCTGGACTTCTATCGACCTGTACGATCCCTCAGGTCAGAAGCTTTGGCTTTGGCTCGGGTGCCACGCATCAAAAGGGCTCGGCTAGGCGGCCGGTCCTTTAGCTTTCTCGCTCCGCAGCTATGGAATTCCTTACC
This sequence comes from Triturus cristatus, assembly GCF_964204655.1. Taxonomy (NCBI): domain Eukaryota; kingdom Metazoa; phylum Chordata; class Amphibia; order Caudata; family Salamandridae; genus Triturus; species Triturus cristatus. The sequence goes on along the minus strand of NC_140586.1, from coordinate 446,403,132 downwards.
GGTGTCCTTGCGAAACACCGCTAACCTGCTTGCCTTCAGAAAAGACTTAAAAACCTGGCTGTTCACTGGATAATCTGCCCCCTCTTTAGGCCCCTGCTCTTTTTACTGTTATGTTTTCCAGCTCTTTCTTTGGTCTGGAGCACAAAAGCGCCGGGACACTCCTTTGGAGTAGCCGTTGCGCTATAAAAGTCCCATTTAACATAACATAACATAACATAACATAACATAACATAACATGTGTACAAGAACACTTACAACTAAATGATCTAAACAGTATGACTAATGCAAGTGTCGAAAATGGGCACATTTGAGAGCTGAGCCTATGCAGTTTAGCATTAAAGGAGGGCTGTCTTCGTAAATTTCCGTTTGGCAATACAAATCCGATAACATATTTTCATAGGAACTTTCTCAAGTGAGGTATATCCTACTAAATCTGGTTAAGCCCTCTATTCAGAACATATATAAGGAAACCACTTAGAGCAGCTTTTAAGATACCAACAGAGCGGTCTACAAATTGTGCCCCCTAAAGAGATTTGTAAATCACACCCACAACAGTCAAATCAGAAGGCCAGGAGAGCATGTCAAAAGCCACGATTCTTGAGGGCCCAATAGGGGCCACTTTCACACAACTTGAGGGTTGTATTTGAGACAAACACTGAGAGTTGTGGACTCATTTGGAGTTGTGTGATAATAGAAAATGTATAAATTATATGGAGGAAATTGTGAATGCCCCATTCGGAAACTCTCCGTTGGTGTTAAATTATCCAGCAGAACTACTTCTACCTTAGCAAAATATTCTGGAACGAATATGAGCAACACTTTACAGTTGACTACAAAAACTGATTGATGTGCTGAATGCAAGGATGCTATCGCCATTCATTTCTTGATGTCCAATTACCCTTGTTCTATAAAAGCAAAGTCTAACCCTGTTTGCTGGTATTGACCCAATAATTTTGATGGGAAACAATATCGAGAACCAAATATTAAATAAAATACTGACAAGTAAGTAAGTCTCCATTTTCCATACTTAACGTCACATATATGTACCTGCAGGGTACATATCTTCAAGGCACATAAATGTCAGGAATAGTAAATCTTTGCTCCCCTATATAGTGCAATTGACTCTGTGTACATTTTCAGAACAATCATTCCATATGATATTTTCTGCCAGCAAAACCACTAAAGGAATGCTCACTGAAAGAAAATGGGGTATTAGTTAAGGGAAGGGATCTACCTCAAATAATAATCAAAGTCCTTGTTAGGGTGAACCACTCAAGTCACTAAATAAACCTGTGTTTAAGCCTCTGGTACCTTGGCACCAAGAAGTCAGGCTTAAAACACAGGCAATGTGTAAAGTGTTTATGCAGCACTTGAACTAACAAAACAACACATGAAAAAACCCAAACCAATTCAGAAGAGTACATTAATTATTTAAAAAATAACATCGAAACATCGAAAATCCAATCAGTAGAACCAGAGATATTAATTTTTAATTGTTTAATTATCTGGTCGCACTAGACGGGGTCAAAGTCAAACGTTAAGCCTGACTGTGATGGTGCAGGGGTCGGATACAGGGACCATGTTTTCCCAAAGGGAAAATTTACCTTCTGAATTAAGTTTTATGGAGAAAAAGTAGTCATAGATGAATCTTTGTTTTGGCAAGCTCAAAGATGGATTTGAAGTGGGGCTAAATGGCACCAGGTTGCTGAATAGCAGGCTCTCAATGAGGTTGGTAATGAAAGCAGGAAAGCTCTGAGCAGCTAAAATCTGAAGCCCATGCCCAGGAAGGTCTTATTGTCAATTGGATGCAGTCGGCATCAGTCCTGAAGAAGCCGTCTATGTCCTGACTTTGAAGCTTTTCTTAAAGTCAGATCTTCTTCAGTAGGGCAAACCAGCAAGCTGAGGTGATTCGATGGTTGTGGCTTCAACTGTGATCCCAGTCTCCAACTTTTCTCCAGGTAGAAGTCAGCCAACCATTTCTAAATGCCCATTCTTGTAGTGTGGGGACAGGACACCAGTCCAGGAAACGGGAGTCAGCACTTGCGGATTACTACTCTAACAGAGGCAGGAGTCACTTTGAGGGTCCTGTATTGACAGCAGGAAGGTCCAGTCTTCCTTTAGGTTTCAGACAATGGGGAAGTCCTTCTTCTGGTCACCGGTCCTGGAGTGTTCTGAGGAATCCACTTTTTGAGGTTTGAACAAGGATGCACCCGGAAGTGGGACTATTATTGGGCAATTTTGTGTAAAAATGAGTGAATATGATTACGCATACCAGAGTGAAGCTAGGTGCACTTTATTGTATTTGGTGTGGTACCAGAATATTGCTGTCAAAATATTGTCTGATATAAATACTGTTTGTTAAATGTAATTTGCAAAATTATCACGCCATTACAATTAATAATAGAAAATCCACACAAATTGAAATAATATTTGTATATAATATTATGTAAAAGAGGTTTATAACAGACATTATTTCTGTAGGCTATATTATGACACACAACCCTCTAGATATAAAAAAGGGGGTATGCTCATATGGAGTGTCGTTTCTGTATCTTACTTCTTCAACCAAGAGAAATCTGGGAATCATACTACCCTGATTGGTACTGTACTTCTAAAAACATATACATTTCTTTTTGTGGTATTCAGGATAAGAGTTTTCTGCTCTATTTGTTACAGATTTTTAGACTACCAGAGGGTAGAAGGTTACATTCAGCCATTTCGGGGATAGAAGCACAATGGAGGGCCAAGGGTGCATCATCAAATATATATGTTTTTCAATAGGTTTTGCAAATGATTGACTAGGCATCCATAGATATTTGGAACACTTTGTGTGTGTGTAACATTTAGAGGAGCATTAATGATACATAAAAAAAAACCAGAAAGCCCGTCATGAGAAGGTGGGTAACCCTATCCAGCTATGATTATCAGTCATTAAGCTGAGGAAGAGAGAAAAAAGAAAAACGTTTTTCTCCTTTGATCCTCCGGGCCTGGCCAGTACCATGTGGGCCGAAATAAAGACCTCCCACCTTCAACAAGCACAGAGAGGCATGATTTACAGGCTCCTAGAATTTTCCTAAGATGAGGGAGGGATTAATGCAGGACATGCTTTTTTTAACTGTTCGAAGGTCGGAGGGCAACCCCCATGTAATCGCGAAGTGCAAGAGTTGGTTACTTTACAGTTTTTATCCCATGCTTTCCCCAAAAGTTGGGAAAGGGAAGATTGTTTCTACTTCCCTCATTTGCAATATTGCAGGGTTTATCCTGTATGAACAAATACACGTTATAGGATTACTAGGCAGTGGCAATAGTTGGACCACCATAGGAGCATGGGAAATGTACCACAAATAACTGAACTGTACACATTTTTTTATTGTTTTTCCTTGACTGGGGCAAGTAATCTAATGAATAGCAGCTGCTGGGACACTTTGCCAATGTAGAAATGTTTGCATTTTATGTATCTGAGAAACATGGATTCAGGGTTGAAGGAGACACTAACTACTGCCAGAGGGCATGGGAAGCTCTCTTATCCATGGTAAAAGCCCTGATTAGATATTTGGCATAACAAATAAGCACAGACAGGCAACAGTCACAAGTCAGCCTGTCCCAGTAATACTGGTCTGAAAGGGACAACTGATGAACATGCAAAATACCTTGGACAAAGCTCTTAGAATCATGATAACCAGAGTGAGGGTTGTTATTTGTTATGTACACTTTTATTGCTAGGGTAATAAAAAAACATTGCTATATGAATACAAAAGACAGCACAATATACATTCCACCCTCTTAGTAAAAGCAAAGCATTTCATAACAAACTAAATCAGACTAAGCAGTGTTAGGAGTCAATCTTCACAGTTTAATTAAAGAATTTAATAAAATACTAACTCAGACTAAGCAGCATTAATGGTCGATCTTCCTTCTAGAAATACCATGAGCAATGGATATTAACAGGAAGTGCTCCTGACAGTCCTTTATGATAGGCACTAATTCTTACTGAGATTTTATAGATGATTGATGGAGGATCAAAAATATTGGTTCATGATGATGACTCAAGCTGGTTCTAGAGCTGTAATTCAGGGAAACATTTACGTGGGCTGATCAGTTAACAAAAATTCGATAAACCCTGTAAGATGTGATCCTCTGAGAATGATCGATTGGACTCCATACATGTGTGGCTGTGGTGATTTACGTTGTTTTTTGTCTGTCAGATTGTTGCAAGGACCAGAAACTTCAGAAATCTAGCCAGAGGATGAACATCTGTTTCATGCAGGCACTCATCCAGTGCTAATTTGGTGGATCTGATTCCTAGGCAAATGAAACAGGGATGCAAAAATACCTTTTGAGGTCTAACAGAAGGGGACAAAGGCAGATTATTTGCATCAATCATTCTAATCTACTACCACACTCCCTAGCGCATGGACAGGGCTCTTCAAATTGCCAGGGTTATAATAGCACAAATCTGCATCTGATGAATTTAAGGCATGTTGAATGTTTCAGATTGATATATAGGTGCAGTCTTTGAGTAGGTGATGTGAAAAATGGCAATAGTAACTGTGCTCTTAGTAACTTTGCAAAGATCCCAAAGTTGGTTCTAAAGCAAACACTTTTGCCTGCTACTTTGGCCGTTGCTTTGAAGATGGTATAGTCTGGTCAATACTCCCACAGATCCTTTAAATGAAGGTTATTCAAGATCTTCTGGAGGTGGCACAGCCCATTCGTTTGATGGATTTTGGAAAGGGTTACTACTTCTTTCCAAATCAGGCTTTTTAAGGTCTCATTGGGCGTACTCATCTGCCTGTGACAATAGTTCATGAAGATGAGAGCAGCTAATGAAATTATATTCAATCGGCCAGGCTCCAACCTCAGTTGACTAATGGGCATGTTTTAAAGTAGAGCTAATAGAGCCCTAATTTCTCCTAAGTAAAGTCCCTCCAGGCTCTTGTACAGTTGGGGAGCCTCGATGAGAGAACCTTATCAGCTTCAAATAAATCCCAAAAACAAGAACCTTTCAGGCATTTTAGTTGTTCAGAGAAGCACTGCAAGTGGTTTTTCAAGAAGGTCTTTATGTGATCCAAAATGCACAAATGAAGACTCTTCTATATCGCCTGTTATAATACCTGATCAAAGGCTTAACATGAAGAGAACCTATGTCTCACAGTTTAAGAATGTAGCAAGTACTGAACGGTTAGTACAAAAGCAAAGTTTTTGCCCATTGAGGCTTTTGGGGAGTGCACTGAAACACTGCTCTGGTCCCCAAAAATGTTTTGTCACTGGATAAAAACAAAAGTTTCTGAACTGAACCCGAATTTGGTAGGTTGTGTAAAAAAAAACTAAGAAAATGCAGGTCGCACTAAACATTTATTTCTTGTAAAATCCAGCTAGCAGTGAATGGACATACTAGAATATGATGTGTAACTGGCTCCATCCAGAGACATCTTAAGGATTTTTGGGGATCTGGGCCAAATGTATCTTAAGTGCCCCTGTTCAGAACAACATTAAATTTATCATCTTTTTGCAGCTCATTCCAGTGCAGTAAGAACAGTGACAGGCAGTCTCATCTGAACAATTAATGGGTTCCAGGGAAAAATCATATTCTAGGGACCCCTGTTTAAACAAGTTATACATAGTAAGGGGTATAAATTACACATTTCCAAGATGGAATTACCCATACTGATTTCTGTTTAGACAAGAGGGGCTAGTTCATTAAACATAAGAGAGAGACCTACAATTTGGTAAACTTGAAAACAAGAAAAACATTAAGGATTTTTTTTCAAATATCATTTGATTAAGATAATTTTGTAGTGTATTGCAGTATTTTCAGGAACATTGTATGCTATCTGTGCACGTTTGTTAAACATCTAACTACTATACACCTTTTTCATATATAGCTATTTGGGATCAGCACAAATGTCTTCGATTTTGACTTTAAAAAACTGAGCTTTGTTTATTTAAAACATATCTTGCGCATTCTAGCTTTCATCAGAAAAACAATGGGCCCAATTCACAAAGGTAAAATAAGACAAGAGTCTAACTTTACGGCCTTTGTGAATACCGAAAGTCATAAAGTTAGGCTTTTGGTATTCACAAGCATATTTACTAGTACTAAATGCCCTTTGTGAATACCAAAAGCCATAAAATTAGACTTTTGTCTCACTTTACTTTTGTGAATCGGCCCAATGTCTCCAGTTACACAGATCTCAATACAGGCAACAAGTTAAATGAGCTTGATAAGCCGAGGTCGGGACTCCTCATTTTACAAACATCTTCTAATCTCAAGCCCCTAAGCCATTCCTTCAGTTAAGACAATTGTGAAAAATCAGACCACCTAATACCCAGGGACATCTTAAGGAATTTGAGAGCTATGTACCAAAAGTATTTTAGGGCCCCAAGTTCAGAACTACTTGAAATGTATCATCCTTTTGCAGCTCAGTCTTGTGCCCTAAGGACAGCTCACAGGCAGTGCTTCTGAAGAATTATTGGGCACTGGGCAAAAACGTATTTTGGGGAGCCCTGTTTAAATAAGCTGTACTTAAGAGTATAAAATACTAATTTCCAAGATGCAATTACCCATACCGATTCCTATTTAAGCAAGAAGGGCTACAATTTGCAAAACACATCGATTTACAGGAACTACAATTATAGTTCCGCCAACATTGGAGAGAGACTTAAAAATCAGTGAACCTAAAAATAAGAAAGGCATTAAGGATTTATTTTAAACATACCCTTTGTTTAAGATAGATGTTGTGTATATTGGGCAATATTTTCAGGAACATTTTACACTAACTGTACACGTTTATTAACCATCCAGCTCCAATACACCTTTTTGATAAATAGTTAATTGGATAAACACAAATGTCACAAATTCTGAATTTTAAAAAACTGAGCTTTTTAATATAAGACAGATCATGCACATTCTAGTTTTCATCAGTAAAAACAATGGGCCTGATTACGATGGCTTTGTCTGCCATCGTCCGGGGGATGGGGACCGCCTGCCTTTAAGTCGGCGGTCCCACATATCAAATTACAATGCAGCCACAACTACGGCGGCCGCAAAAGGCATTTTTTCCATTGCGGTGAGTGCTGTCGGTTCGCCATAATGGAAAAAAGGCAGGTTTTGCTTTTCCCTGCACTACGTGGCAGTCGCCACGCGGTGCCTGCCACATACGCTGGGAAATGTAGGTGATTTAAACAAAAAAACGATTCCTGTGGACACTTAATGCTTAATATTACAATATGTATATCAGCACAATCGCATTCTACAACATCATTGAAACCAACTAAAGCTCAAACATCAATTCTATCTCTTAGACTGCAACTATCTTTCAAGCTTACATATCTGACAGCATCAGCATTCCACAAATTACACAGATCTTGCACACTCAACTCTCTAGCAACAGATCTGCTCTCACATAACGTGAATCATACACATTAAAGTATTTAAAAGCAAAATGATCTCTAAGTTTGCACATATATTACATACTTAGTCATATAGCAGACTCAAAGAAATGTTACAGTTTCAGGCACCAAATCTACCCGCCAGGTTACATAAATGCTGACACTTAAAAGGTCTCAGATAGAAGTACAAAAAGCTACACAATTTCACAAGCTCAGACTTCTAAAGCAAAACTATATCTGAAGAAATAAATGTCTGTCTTACATCAATATCAGTGCTGTGACACAGATAGGGAATCAATACTTGTTGTTACTTATATATAACTAAAGTTACATCTGCAAGATGTCTGTTCCTCTTGTTAGAGAGATACAGACTTGGCAAGTCTGTCCTTTAAGTACTAATTTAGAAAATATCCAGCTCAGTGGGACATAAATGTTCTCGCTTATCTGCAACCTCTGAAGACTAGAATATGACAAACTATTATGAAAGTCAAACTTTTAAAATAAACAAAAAATGTTTTCACAGTGTTATTAACTCATATCCAAACCTCCCAGACAATATTTAAAAGAGAACAACAATTATAGGCTAAATGTTATAAGAATTCTTTAAAATGATACATGTATCTTTCCTTTATATGTTTTAGTATTAGAGGGATACTGAAAACTACCATTTTTTATGAAGCAATTTTGTAATTTTCTTGAACAAATAGCGCAGGAATAATGAAAGCAACAGCAGAGCAAAGATAATTTACCAACCCAGACAGGAGTAGTGTAAATATCATTGACAGGAAAGAGGATGAAATAACAGTGCAAGAAAGATTCAGACACAGTGGTGGCTGGTGACATTTGAAAGTGGTGGCTGTAAAATTATTGGCGTACTGCACCGTGGCAAGCGAGCGCAGTGAGAGAGCCCGACCAACCTACGGGGAGCTCGGAGGGCATCTCCCCCCGAGAACATTTTGAAAAAAAGAGTTGATAAATGAGGCATTTTCAAGCAAATTTGAGGAAGCAGGAAGGTTAATAGAGCAATACGAGCACTTAGAATATCTGCCCCCATCAATGACTTTTTGAACCAATACAGCTTGTTTCAAATCTGCCTGCACCCACCGCATGGCTGTGCCGCAAACTGTTGCATCATTACTGCCTGTGCCGGCACCCACTGCATTCCACACCACAGCTGCCTGCACCATTAGCCGCTTGCACCACATCGCGCAGATCTACACAAAGTCTGCTTCTATGCACATATCAATTGCAAACAGAGTTAGATAATGACTGCACCGGAACGTCTCTGCTGTCCTGCCCGGCTTCAACATCCTACGGCATATTCTGTGTATGTTTTTGAATGTGATGGTGTTTCTAGAAAGTGGACTGAAATGTGAGCGTTGGGTCGGGTTGCTTATGGTGGACCAGTTATAAACCAGACACACTAGTCACGGTTCGCTCGTGAACATAAAAAGAGATTCGCCATAGCACAGATTATACTTAGATGGCAGAGTAGCAGCAATGCCCCCCCAACATTGTCCACACCACATAAAAACGCTCTTTATCACATAAGAAGTATCCATGCCATGTAAACACTGTCCCTGCTCCTCAGAAAAGCCGGTGCCGCACCAGTGCTCTCTCATAGAAGAATTCTCTACACCATGCACTTGCTGATTGTACAGTATAAGAACTCCCTAAACATACAGGCATTCTCCTTGCCATATAACAATTCCTCATATTTTGCCCGTGAATGTGTTTTGCAAAGATGAGTACCCACGCACTTCCCGAAGCCATGCCCTTACAAAAAGGCAAAGGCATTAATGGACGGAATGCAGAACAAATCAAAACATTCACCCCCAGTCAAGAGATCTGGATTAAATCCATCATTCTTTTGCTCACCATGCCACCCCAGTTTAGACCTGGCCATATGCAAATCAGTCTTGACCCTGTGCCTCATGGGAAAAGTCCAGCCCGAACTGCCAAGCCAAGTCCTCCCTGGACCGGAAACAAGCATCCTAAGACCGGTTTCGGGGTTTCACCCCTCTTCAGCCAGGATAGCTTGATTCCAGTGGCACAGTGAGCCCAGGGCCCACGTCTGGGCATACCTGCCACACTTAGGGCGAGAAAGCAGAAGACACACAATTAATGGACGGAATGCAGAACAAATCAAAACATTCACCCCCAGTCACGAGATCCGGGTTAAATCCATCATTCTTTTGCTCACCATTCCACCCCAGTTTAGACCTGGCCATATGCAAATCAGTCTTGACCCTGTGCCTCATGGGAACAGTCCAGCCCTAACTGCCAAGCCAGGTCCTCCCTGGACCAGAAACAAGCATCCCTAGACCGGTTTCGGGGTTTAACCCCTCTTCAGCCAGGATAGCTTGATTCCATTGGCACAGTGAGCCCAGGACCCACGTCTGGGCATACCTGGCGCACTTAGGGCGAGAAAGCAAAAGACACACAATTGATGGACGGAATGTAGCACAAATCAAAACACTCACCCCCAGTCAAGAGATCTGGGTTAAATCCATCATTCTTTTGCTCACCATGCCACCCCAGTTTAGACCTCGTTATATGCAAATCAGTCTTGACCCTGTGCCTCGTGGGAACAGTCCAGCCCGAACTGCCAAGCCAGATCCTCCCTGGACTGGAAACAAGCATCCCTAGAACGGTTTCCGGGTTTCACCCCTCTTCAGCCAGGATAGCTTGATTCCAGTGGCATAGTGAGCCCAGGACCCACGTCTGGGCATACCTGGCGCACTTAGCGCGAGAAAGCAAACAACACACAATTGATGTTCGGAATGCAGAACAAATAAAAACATTCACACCCAGTCAAGAGATCTGGGTTAAATCCATCATTCTTTTGCTCGCCATGCCACCCCAGTTTAGACCTGGCCATATACAAATCAGTCTTGACCCTGTGCCCCATGGGAACAGTCCAGCCCAAAATGCCAAGCCAGGTCCTCCCTTAACCGGAAACAAGCATACTAAGACGGGTTTCAAAACAATGGATTTAAACCAGATGTGTACATGGGTCCCGTGCTCACCACACCACCAGATTCAAGCTATCCTGGCTGAAGAGGGGTGAAACCCCGAAAACGGTCCTAGGATGCTTGTTTCTGGTCCAGGGAGGACCTGGCCTGGCAGTTCGGGCTGGACTGTTCCCATAGGGAGCAGGGTCAAGACTGATTTGCATATGGCTGGGTCTAAACTGGAATGGTGTGGTGTGCAAAAAAATGATGGATTTATCCCAGATCTGTGACTGGGGTGAATGTTTGATTGGCTCAGCATTCCGTCCATCATCTGTTGTTTTTGCATTTGTTGCCCCAAGTGGGAAGGGTATGCCCCGACGTGGGTATCGTGCTCACCACACCACCAGATTCAAGCTATCTTGGCTGAAGAGGGGTGAAACCCCGAAACCGGTCCTTGGATGCTTGTTCCTGGTCCAGGGAGGACCTGGCCTGGCAGTTCGGGCTGGACTGTTCCCAAAGGGAGCAGGGTCAAGACTGATTTTGCATATGGCTGGGTCTAAACTGCAATTATGTGGGGTGCAAAAAAAGATGGATTTAACCCAGGTCTGTGACTGGGGGTGAATGTTTGATTGGCACAGCACACCGTCCATCATCTGTTGTTTTTGCATTTGTCTCCCTAAGTGGGAAGGGTATGCCAAGACGTGGTCCCGTGCTCACCACACCACCAGATTCAAGCTATCCTGGCTGAAGAGGGGTGAAACCCCGAAACCGGTCCTAGGATGCTTGTTTCTGGTCCAGTGAGGACCTGGCCTGGCAGTGCGGGCTGGACTGTTCCCATAGGGAGCAGGGTCAAGACTGATTTGCATATGGCTGGGTCTAAACTGAAATGGTGTGGTGTGCAAAAAAATGATGGATTTAACCCAGATCTGTGACTGGGGGTGAATGTTTGATTGGCTCAGCATTCCGTCCATCATCTGTTGTTCTTACAAAAAGGGGCAGCCCAAATATACAAATACACAATATCACCGTACATAAAATGTGATTTTCTGCTCACTGGGACACACAAGACACCTGCTAAATGTATCGTCAGTGTCAGATGTCAAGCGAACTGTGATCACTTTTTGTTATAGCGCACGCCGAAGACTGAATTACCCTTAATATATGAATAGTATGTGTTATTATTACACACAGGTTATGGTACTCATTTTTTCAGCCTCCAAAATATGAAAAGAGGAGCAGAGATTCCAAATTGTCACGTGCCTATCTTTGAGTTATCTCACTGGCATCAACTCTATCAGGCACCAAAAAATGCCACCCAAAGTGTCTCTGTGGTTCTACCAAAAGTCTGTCTGAAAAGCACCCAGATGCAGAGCACGACTCCCCTCTCTGGCATTCCTCATGGACACAATTTAACTTTCACACAGTTCATGCCTTGTGAGCCTCAATAGTTTGTAAGCATTAAAAAATGCAAAAATAGACTTCAACTCACATAATTCCGAGCTCCTTTTCTTTTATTTCAGCACCAACAATCTCAGCAACACAGACGGCGCTATTTTCATGCCGTTGGTCAGTCATTTAATTATTAATCCTACTATATCCAGGGCCCGCACGCACTTATTCTTATCCTTGGCTGGGGTTCGAGATACAAACACATACGTCACTTACATGGGCCTGGACGGTTGTCGGCTAATTAAAGCGTGGATTCTGCATCACCCATAAACCTTAGAAGCAATGACAAACCAATATCGGCTCTACATCTATAGACGCCCCAATGTAGACAAAAAAACACAAAATACCCATGCCAGAGGAATTAGACACTCCAAAACCACAAAGGGTGGCAATGTCACCATAATGTATGAACTGTGCATACAATTGGTCAATGTTAAATTAATATAAAAAGAAAACTAACTTACCTGACACTCCTCGCCGCCTCTGCGACTGCTCCTGGGCCGGGGTCCTGCTTTGGTGCGTACAGGAACAGACGCATCACTACCCCTCTCAGCCAATACTGACGCTGCTCAAGCAGCGCCAGGATTGGCTTAGCAGGGATACTCATTGCCCGCCTGCCCATTATGAGACCGAGGGTTGTGGCGTTGATCAACCCTCACTTTCCTAATACGCAGCTGCCAGCCAGACTCAACACTAGTGCGCATGACTGGGCTGGTCGGAAAAATCTTCGACCTAAATCCAGCTTGCGCACTTGTGCTACTGCCTGCTGTGTGCTCCGCACCACCCCCTGGCCTGACAATGCATGTCAGTCAGCATGACGCCAGACCGCCCACCCCCTTCAGACTCTGAAGGGGGTGGGCGGTCCGGCGTCATGCTGACCGACATGCATTGATAGTTTACTTCAGTCAGAGCCACCGAGGGAGCTGTAGGTGTAGGCGGCTTGTGGTTCAACACCCCAGCGCCCTAATGGACGCACCACCACTGGGTCAGACACAGAATAGGCATCACCAGTGCAAGATTCTCCAAGATACATAATTGATCAAACAAAGTAAGAGACATATGCCACTTTATACATGTATAAATGTGCTGAAACATGAAGTACGTGCAACCCAGTATACAAAACCAAATAAACATATTTCCTATACACCTAGCGTAATGCAGAAAAGCAACTAATGTTACTCCTATGTTTTTCATCAAATGGAAAGTGAAAAATAGCATCATATCTGCTGAGATATGTTGCTGTTTTTCTCTCCGACATGACTGGCACAGTATGGGCTGCCATGCGCAAACTGACACACTCTTGCACCATGGGTCAAAGATGCATGAGTTTTGTCAAGCAAAGGTTTTGTACTGGAAGGATGCCCTTGCAGTACAAAAACTATGCGTTAATACTTTTTTCACTTTGCATGTTTGCAGTACAATGCAGCACACATGCAAAGCTTAAAAAGTATGGAGAAATCTCCACTTAGAACCGCTGAGTTCGGCATCATTAAACAGCGGCTAGGTGTCGCATCAACCACCATTCCTCTTGGCCTGCAGGCTCCCCTCAAACACATGTCTGGGCTGCCTTGGGTGGGCCACACCTCTTTCGCCTCCGGAGGGGAAGAACGTCCTTTGTGCCTGCTGGTGGCATCCTACCACTGATCACAGGCGGCAGGGCTTCGCTGTAGTCCGGCCACCCGCTACAGAGACAGGCGCTGGGCAACCATACTGGCACTCTTCGCAGTACTGGGGCCAGGCGTAGGGATGCCTCTCACTGGTCACAACTCTTACTCCAGTGTACCTTGAGCATGTGGCAGGAATGCTGCTCTCATCACCACCAGGGGCATGCAAATCCAGCCTGAGCTTCCACAGGTGGGGAGGAATCATTCCAAGTATTGGATGTATCTTGCTGCAGGTGTGGGGAGGGTACCTCTTTAAGGTGTGGCCTCTCCCTTCCCCTCAACGCCAGGCTCCCGGGAATTATGGTCTCACCTCCCGGATGCTGTCGATGCGGGCGTCTCTATGTCAGTCACGTATTGGCCGCAAGCAGGGGCATGCACCAGCCTTTCTTTACTTTTGGGGTGCTGGTGGCACGTTCATTTGTCAGCGCTGCTCCTTCTTTGTCACGATGCCCTTTCCCCTTAAGGAAGGGCCTTTTTTCTTTGTGTCGATGGGCGTGGTGCATCCTCTCATCACCAGTGTAATGGGTAGGGCCCAGGCCCTCATGCATGGCTAATAAGAACACAGACACCATGGTAGTATTCTCTGGAACTGGCCAGGGCACGTGTGCCTGGCCCCTTTTATTGGCAGGGTCACCTGGGTGGTGAAACCTGTGATAGATGGGTGTGGGGTGAGTATGGAAGCCAGCCTTCTAGGAGTGGCTGATGCATACACCGTGGGCCTCATTTATGAGAAGTGGTGCATTGCTGTGTGAAAGCAGTAATGCAACACTTCTCAGTGCACCCTCCTTGTGACACCAATGATGCGTCATATTTACAGTATGACACATCATGTCACAAGGAATGACAGATACGTCAGTATTAATGACGTATCTGTCAGTGCAAAAGTGGCGCATTGCTGGATTTGTGTCGAAAGCATGATGCCACTCTAGCAATGTTCCTTTCACCTGGGGCAAGCCCCAGGTATAAGGGCCTGAGTCACCGTTATGCCTGCCAGGCGTAAGGTTTTGATGCATTGGCGTCCTAGAAGTGGCGCAGCGAAATCTCATAGATTTACCTGCGCCACTCCTATGACCCTTTCTTGCGGGGGAAAGCCCACCCTGTATACATCATACCTGATGCAGGTATAATGTAGCGCAGGTGTTTATGGAGTGACGCACCTGCCTAGATACATCACTTCGAAAATATGGCGCAACATCGCACATGAGTTATGCCACCGCTGCATCAATGAAAGTGGCGCAAGGGTGGCACAAAGGAGACGCAGGCCTTCACAAAAAAGGCCACGTATTTTATGGAGACTCAAACGTGACCATCCGGTCACTACAGGCCCTAGGCCAGAGCCCACTTTGACCATGTCTTACAACATCTCTGACTCTGTCCTAACTATACACTAGGAAGATGGGTCAACAACAGATGCACATTCCCGACAGACCCTCTAAAATGATTGGTAAAATGTCAGATTCTTCAGAATGAATGAATACACACCTCTTGTATTATGTTTTTCAGCACAAATTAGAGTCGCCTTGGGTATATTTATGGCGATTGTGCTTTATGTCAACTCATTTTCTTTTTTTAAATGTATTTCTCAGATTTGTATTTGAGACTTCACTGATGCACTTGCGAACAACTGAAAACAGGGAACTATTAAGCCATTTTGCACAGCTGGCACAATCATGCCTGTAGCATGTGGCAAGTGACCCATGTCTCCCGCGGTCCTACCGACATTTACAAAACACATTGGGGCAGATTTATGAGGTTTTGCCGTAGGGAAGCGCAGCAGGCCTTCCTGCTGCGCTTCCCTACGGCAAAAGAAAAGGGCAGGGATGCGCCGTATCTATAAAATGCGGCGCATTCCTGTCCTTTTCCCCTGCGCCGGCGCACAATGGGCTGCCTGCGCCAACGCAGGCACCTCTGCACCATGGTGCAAGGGTGCCTGCGTTGCGGAGATGAATATTTGTGTACAGGAAGGGAAACCTTTCTGTACAAAAATAATCACAAGAGGTTTTTCCTCTTTGTATGAACATAGAAAAAGGAAAAACAAGGAGAAATAAAGATATTTCTCCCCGTTGCGCCTCCCTTACGCCTCCCCTGGGGAGGCGGAAGCTTTTGGCGCTGCCTCAGATTTACGATTTCTCATAAATCTGGGGCAGTGTCAAAAGGCCATGGATGTTGCTGGGAACGCCCCCAGCAACACCCATTGCACGCCCCTTTAACGCAGAACACTGCGTTAAAGGGACTGGTATTTATGAGTGCTGCCTGATAAATATCACCCAGGCTTCTGCGCCACGGAACGTCACAAAAAGTGACGTTCCGATGGCGCAACGGGCCTCATAAATCTGCCCCATTCTACGTTAATACTTGTCTAAAGTTTGCACACCTCGATAAAAAGTAAATGCCGAGAATTACCCAGCCCAGATAGGAAAGAGACAAAAGCAAATGGAATTGCCCTGCTAGTTCAAACAGGAAGTATGTTCTCTAATATTGTTCCACATAAGAATTAGTGCATAAGTAAAACATCAGGAAGGGTTCTGAATGTTTGATGGTTCGACTATAATTGACAGGCATATTACTGCCAAATGAAGGGTTGAAATAAAAGAAAAAAACGAGAAGTCATTCACTAAAGAAATCGCCTTGCAGTAAAAAGCACATTATAAAATACAACCACAATGGTGCCTGATTTTTTGTTCCATGTAATAGAATAGCTACTTTTCTGGAATTTTTAGTATCTTAAAGTTGTCAGTGTAACAAATTAAATTTGTCTTGTATGGATTTTTCAGAAATGTTCTTGTTTATCAAAACTCTTAATTACTAGATAACACAACCTTATCACCGGCTTTACTGTATCTGCGACCACTGTTGCAGACATATTTACTGTAAAAGATGCTCCTTCTTCCCAGGCAGTCCTTAAGTAAAAAGATTTCATCTGATCCTGGCAATGATATGTCCTAATGCACCATTACTCTGCAGACAGGGGGGTCATGGAAGCCAGAGTCTATTGGGAATCTGACACTTTATCGGAAAATACCTGTTCTTTCGATTTACTGCACTCTGACCTTCATTGTTGATCGACGATTAAATCATAATTTATGATTCAAATGGACACATAAAATACTTTGAAATAATCTCATTACACGTTAAACAGACAGAATAGATCATCACTGAAACAGCGTTATTACCTTTATTTGATCTCATGAATATAAAAAAGGTCCCAATGAAAAGAACAATGGATGCAATAAATTAACCAGTGGCAGCACTTTTAAAAACTGTGAGCATTGACTATTGCATACAAAAAAAGAAGAGTGGTTTAACTTATGGTACATATTTATTGTTCCATTTATTACATACATGAGGATGTAGATGCGACTTTGCAAACCAATGTTTCTTTTTCTATTGGGAGAATGAAACATTTAAGCAGAATGATCACACACATGGACACATTCAAACTGTTCACTGCACTATCAATTGATACATTTTGGTCAGCTTGTAAAATATCCTAAATAAATCGAGATAACAATTTATTCTTATTTTGTACACTGTAGTCAATGTGCACGTGTTAATCTGAGGCTACAGAAATAATACAAAATACATCACGTTCACAATTTCTTACAGTTTTACTTGAGATATGTTCTACTTATCAGTCTATTTTAGTGGTGATTTATTGCCGCCTGTTGTCTAATCCAAAAAGTAGATATCAAAGATAAACAAAAGGTTAGCACCAACGACACGGGCACATAAAGTCTGTGGGTGAGAGGTTCTGATAAGCCCAGCGCAGCACAAGAACAAATAAAGCGTAAAAAAACGATATTACAAAATGATTCCCTGAAAATAGTTACTGGCACATGCATCAAGCAAAAATCACCTCGCAAAAATACTGAATCGCTAGCGAGTGGCAAACAACGAATCCCAATGCATCAACACCAATAGCAAAAAGATAAAGAATCGCAAAATAGATCCCCGTTAAAATAAAGAATCGCAAAAAACTTCCCCGTTAAAATAAAGAATCGCAAGAAAAAGAGTCGGAAATACCGAAATCACAAATAGCGCCTGGCATTAGCTAATCGCAAATAAAGAATCGCTAATGAATGCATCAAAAGTCGCAAATACCAAAAGACTCAAAAATCGCTATTTAGCATGAGCAGATTAAGGGGAATCAGAACCAGGAGGTAAAGTTGCAGAAAAAATAAAAAAATCCCAGAAAAACTCACAAGTGTTCCACAGATGTAATCAATCAGAAAGCCATATAAATTGGGCCTGGAGACCCTGTTCCCTTTCACAAAATGGCAGCCCTCTACGTGCTTGCAAGGAGGATGAGAATAAATGCTGCAGCACAGCACAGGAGAGAGTATTCAGAGTGCGCATTACATTGCTTGGCCAAAATGAGGATGAGGTATACGACAAGTACCGTCTCAATCGCGCAATGATAATGCGCCTAATTGCTGACCTGGAACCGCTACTGCAGCACCAGACACGTTGGACCAATGCCATTCCTGCGCACGTCCAGGTCCTATGCAGCCTGCACCTACTGGCGTCTGGAAGTTTCCAGGGGGTCAGAGCGGTAGCGGGAGGCGTATCACAAAGCACACTATCACGCTTCTTCCGTAAATTGATTGATGCCATGCTGACAATGATACATACCCACATCAGCTTCCCCACAACCCCTTAGCAGATGGACCACACCAAACAGGAATAATACCAGGTGGCCCAATTCCCCCATGTCATAGGATGCATTGACTGCACGCATGTCCCCATCTGTCCACCCTCAGCCAATGAGTACGTCTTCCGTAACAGGAAGTCCTATCACTCCATCAACGTTCAGGTCGTGTGCGATGCCAAGCACATCATCACGGACATAGTGGCACAATTTCCAGGGAGCACACACGACTCCTATATATTCAGACACTGGCATCCACAGGCGTCTGCTCAATGGAGAATTCGGAGAGGGACTCCTGCTTGGTACATAAACATACCTATTCATAACATCTGTATCACACATGTATCATCATGACTGACGCTAAACCTTTGCTTCCATCCTGTAGGTGACAGTGCATACGCCTTGCGGGAATATATCCTCACCCCCTACATCAACCCAGCAACACCACAGGAGGAACGCTACAACGCGGCCCACATAAGCATCAGAAATGTGATTGAGAGGACATTCGGGATCCTGAAGAGTCGCTTCCGGATCTTACATAAGACTTGTGGTGCTTTGCAATTTAAACCAGACACCTGCTGCAGGATTGCAGCAGTATGTGCCATGCTGCACAACATTGCAACCAGAAGGGGGATACCCATAGAGGTGGACAGGAATGACAACTACCGGGATGATCAACCACCCGCACAAGACCGACAGTCACACGTTCCAAACACAGCTGAAGGTCAAAGGAGGCAGACATACATCACACAACATAATTTCAGAGCCAGGTAGGAATGAGCCATGAGGATATCATTAGTAATGCTACTGTTTACTTCACATTAGCACTTATGTAGGTAATGTTACACTGACATGCAAATTAGAGTTCCCCCCACACATTGTGGGCAAAAACATGACCGTTGGCTTCACGGGAGTGCAAATGCAAAATTAAAGTGGGCCATGGTTACCCAACCATGGTCAGGGATGCAGGACTAAATGTCTAGTGGCGCTTCCCGCGAACACCCAGCCTCCTATTGCGTGTCTCCTCCACCTCACCACGCTGTGTCTCTGTGGCTGTGGAGCAGCGCGAACTGCGCCTCCTGGTGCAGGTCTCCAGCACCGACACACTGCTCACACTGGATGCAGCCTCACTGCCATCCTCCTCTCCCAAGTTGCTGCCACTGAATGTCCCTGACTGCAAGTGTTCCAGTGCAGTGGTCACCTGGCCTAAGGCCTTCGCCACGTCACCACAGTAATGTCTGAGGTCCACCTGCAGTGACACGGAGCGGCGGGACAACACAGCAGTGCTGTTGCAGAGCTTCGTGATGGCCCTGGTCAATGCTGTGGAACGGAGCAAGTTCTGCCTATGCCTCCGACGCTCGCTGTGTTGTCCGGCTCGGATGGCACGGGTGAGCTCCTGGAGGTTCTGACTAATGTCCCTATTTCCCTCTGCCACAACTGTGGTCATGTGCCGCACAGCGTCAGTTAGAGTGCACATATGTTTGGCAAGTCGTGAAATATTGAGGTTCATTGTCCCCATGTGTCTCCCCTGCAGGCGCTGAACACGCAGCATCTGGGTATGGACTCCACCATAAATGTTCCTTGCCTGGTCAGCTCCCTTGGCAGTACTCCGCATGGACCTGCACCGCTGCGTGACTCTGCTACGTGCTGGTGGTGGTGCTGGCGGTGTGACACCTGTATGACTTTGCCCACTTGTGGGTGCAGGACTCGGGCATGCATCCATCACCTGCAGGGAGTGGACATGTGCCCTGCGTCTTGGTGGTTTTGTCGCTGGTGTTGGTGGTGGTGGTGGTGGTATTGTCGCTGGTGTTGGTGGTGGTGGTGGTATTGTTGCTGGTGGTGGTGGGGATTGACCTTCCTGCGGAGTGTCACCATTGGAATCTGCCGGTGTTTCGGAGATGATGAGGTGCTCACTATCATCTGAATCCCCAGGAGATGCATCTGTGTATGAAACAGTGCATTGTTAGTTTATTTTGTGAGTACATTTGTTTGTCATTCTGCATTTATGTCCTACAATGAATTACATGATTTGACTCTCTGTTGGCCCTGTACTGCTGATCTCATTTATTTCGCATTTGTGACTATACATGCACACTTTGCTGACATGACTACGACTCCCATGATGCAATACTGATGTGAGGGCATATGTGTTATGCACTTCTGCCTGCACACTGTGATTGACCTGGGGGGATGGGGATGGGTATACGATACGCAGCGTATGGGCGCAGGCATGCATCTTACCTTGTTCTGTGGTGGATGCGCCGGAGGTGTACATCTGCGTTACTCCGACGACCGACTCTGGCTCAATGGTCCCCTCGACGAGCTCCTCCAGGGCAGTGTTTGCAGGTACTGTGGATGGCCCCCCTCCTGTGCCAGCTGCCTCCTTGACCCTCTCAGCAATTCTTTCCTTTGCCCTCTTCCTGAGATCATACCACCTCTTCTTTAGGTCGTCGATGCTGCGGTGCGTCACTCCCCCAGCATTCACCCTCTCCCTGATGCGAAGCCAAATTTTCCTCTTCTCAGCTTCGGGCACCTTGAGTGACAGCTTGCCAAACAGCTTGTCATGCTTGCTGCTCACCCCGTCGATCAAGTGCTCAAGTTCCCTGTCAGAGAACTTTCTCTTCCTCTTCCTGGGCGTGTCTGCAGTAGGCCTGGGCGTCAAATTCCGCTCCGCTTGCGGAATTTGCGGAATTTGGGTAATTTCGCGTTACGCGGAGAACTCGGATTTCCCAAAATTCTGCTTTCCGCGGCTTCGCGGAATTTTTACTTGTTCGCGATCTCAAAATGCGTGTTCGCGAGATATTTCCCCCCGAGCACGCAAACAGCAGTCGCGAACAGGTAAAAAGCATCGCGAACAAGCAATTCCACGTGTTCGCGGAATTTCTGCGTGTTCGCGGAGATTTTTAACCATTTCGCAGAGATTTGCGTAGCGCGACTACGCAAATTCCGCCCACCCCTAGTCTGCAGTGGCTGGTGCATCCTTGTCCATCCTGGATGAAGGTAGGGTGGATGGTTTCAGTGGGTGAATTCTCTTGCCTCAGCCTGTGTGCTCTGCCTCCTCCTGTGAGCTCCTCAGGGCAGTGAATGAGGGTGGGGCTGGTTAACTTCCTGGTTGTGATGTCATCAGCCCGCTTCTGGAGCGACCCGTTTTTAGCGAATTCGCTAATACCCGAACTCTCTAATACCGAATTCGGTAATACCGAATTCGGTATTTGCTATTCGGTATTTTCAGAAATCGCTATTGAATATTCGGTAAATATTCGCGATTTTTAAGGATTCGCTGAGATTTACCGAATCTGTTCATGCATTTTGAAATGCGATTCCTTAATACCGATTTGTTATTTCTCGCTATTTAGGATTCGCTTTTCGGGATGTTGATGCATGTGCACCTTAGAGGCTTGCACATAGCAATGGAAACTGATGTTTGTACCACTATTAACACACCCAAATACATGCAACAAGAAAATGCACCAAGCGAGATCACTGTAGGAACTTGTAAACAGTAGTAAAGAGCAACCAGCCTCCCAAAGGAGACTTTTGCCCTTGCTAAAAATTGCATTTGGTTAATTCAAAGCTGGAGATTCAGATGGCATGACTTTGCAGTGTTAGCGGATTATTGCGCAAAACCAGTTAAATTCTGCACGAGTAAGCCAGATAGACGATTGGGCGATTGTTGTATCTGTCAAGAAGGAGTATAAAAAATGTGTACCTTTTGGCTATTACTCAAAAATTACTGTTGTTTTAATCGACACACAGGCTCATGTATACACTTCCATAACCCACTCCCCACCGAATTTGTCTGAAGCACTAGTCGTGAAACAAAAGATAGTATCAAATATAAAGATATATTTAATTGTCAATACGAGTTCATCAAGAAGATCTTTTATATAATAAACATCAAAGCATACACACTTTAAAAATGATAAAATTGCAAAAAGTTTTTGCAGTTATAAAAGTTGCATATTACAAAAAGGAGAACACAAATAGACAAACAATGTGTCATACAAATGTCAATTTGGATTTAAGGAAGACAGTGTTAGGCATAAGTCACTAATCCCTGACTTTCCCTGATTCTACCCAATTTAACAAACAAAAACACAAGCGTCAACGCGTTTCGATGGCACAAACTTCACATAAAGCCACCTTCTTCAGGGCATAAGATATTTTCTCCTTGTGTATTTATATTCAAATCTGGTATCGAGTTTGCCGATACAACAGTATTCTGGCAAGAATGTCTCCTCACTTGGGGAGTACCTCTAAAGTCCTTTGCGGATGGCTGAAGGCTTGTGACAGCTGCTTACTGTTTGTCACTATAAACCTTGGCACAATAGCCTTCAATCCATGTGCATGTTAAACACTGGATTTAATCACGGTCGCTTATTTTGTCTGGAAACGCGAATATTCCCTGTGGGTATACATCCATATGTCGCGTGTCCTTGTTTTATCTCGGGGCGAATCTGTATTTTATCGTCTCCCGGGTCGTCGCTTGTCGGGGTTGTGTATTCGTCCCTCCGAGAGCGTCCTCTGAATGCTCAAACAATAGCTAGTTCAGCAAATTCATTAGCTTCTCCTAGTGCGGGTTGTGGTGCTGTTACAGCTGTTAAGACTACAATTGGAGTAGCTTCAGCATCCATTCAGCAGGCAACATCCTGATCAAATTTAAGATCTGTTGCATGGCTTACAAATCCTTAAACAACTTAGGCCCCAGTTATTTAAAAGGTTCAGTACAATAAATAATGGTCAGGTACTATGCAACAATTTTAGATATACAGACTCTTGGTGGCCCACGTCACTAGGCACAGCCCGGAACCCACGGACCACGCACGCAACCTGGGGGTCATCCTCGACTCCACTCTCTCCATGACCAGGCAAGTCAACGCCGTCCCCGCGTCCTGCTTCAACACCCTCCGTATGCTCCGCAGGATCTTCAAATGGATCCCCTTCCACACGAGAAAAAACGTTACCCAGGCCCTCATCACCAACAGACTCAACTACGGGAACGCCCTCTCCTCAGGAACTACAAAAAAGCTCCTGAGACGACTCCAACGCATCCAGAACGCCTCGGCCTGACTTATCCTCGACGTTCCCCGCCGCAGCCACATCACACTCCACCTGAGAGGCCTGCACTGGCTCCCCGTCAACAAAAGGATCACCTTCAAGCTCCTGATCCACGCACACAAAACACTGCACAACACCGGACCCACCTACCTCAACAACCGACTCAGCTTCCACACCCCCACCCGAAGCCTCCGCTCAGCCAACCTAGACCTCGCCACAGTCCCTCGCATCCGAAAAACCACCGGCGGCGGCAGATCCTTCTCCTACCTCGCCGGCAAGACCTGGAACACTCTCCCCACCATCCTACGACAGACCCAGGACCTGCTGGCCTTCAGAAGACTCCTCAAGACCTGGCTCTACTACCAGTAGCACCCCCCCCCCCTCCCCAGCACCTTCAGACCCTCTCGGGTATGTAGCGCGCTTTACAAATGCAGTGATTGATTGATTGATTGAGGTACCTGCCCTCCAGACCCCTTCGCTCCTAATCCAAAGCTCTGCTCCAAGCCCCCCACCAACTCCCTATCCACTTACAACTATGTACGTACTATACGATGTTTAGAAAGATGTTAAAAAAAACGTTATTCTAATCTAGTATCCCCTTGGAGTCTTATAGCAGTTCGAACGCGGAGATACCGTAATGGGGTGATTCGGGCGCTTTATAAATTGGAAATTGGAAATTAAATTAAAGATCACTCAGTAAATAAGTAATTCAGGCATCCACTACTGGCGTATACTGCTACAGTGCATGACATACTCTTTTATTAAAAAAATATTGTTTTCATATCTTTTGGATTATACATTACATGGACTTAAATGTATTGAAGCATATTGTTGCTTTTTTCTTCTCCCTCCACTGTTTGCCTTGTGTTTCTATCTTCTATTCTTCCGTTCTAATCTTGGTATTTTTCCCAGCTTTTCCAACATTACTGTACTGTTTCATGACATTTTGTATAGTGCATAGTTATAAGCACCATAGAAGTCTAATATCGACATAAAAAGTAATTGAATTAGTTATCTTAGTAACATGTCATTGAGCTATTTAAATTTAAATTTAAATCTAAATCGTAAGTCAGCATCAGCTTCTTCAGATCATGTAGTCATTCAAAATGTGCAAATACATAAAGCTCCAGATACACCAAAATAACAAGTTTGATTTTTAGAGTTTTTTTGGTAACAGGATTTTCTCCAAAGTGTGTCCTGTCCACCCTATTTTGAAAGTATACACTCTAAGTAGGTCAGGATATCTTACAGATTTTGATACATGAATCTCATCCACAAAACCCACAGTTACTATTATGCAACATTTGCTCTAACAGACAATAGTGATTAAATCTAAAGGAAAAGTTACAGTAGACTGAGCAGCAAATTAAGAAAATTAAATTGTGTAGGGGATCTGTATATATTCAGGCTAGGCTATGCTATCGTCAGGCTCAACATAATTGGGATTATATTACAACAGCGCATGAAAACATTGCATATGATGAAACTGTGTTTGACCTGGAATGGAATGCCTTGATTTAGAACATGTCCTCCCCATGTTTTCTATTTTTCTATTAAACAAGCAGAATCTTTCTATTTAAGGCAGATTTTCATTAGGGGTGGGCGGAATTTGCGTAATCGCGTTCCGCAAATCTCCGCGAAACGGTAAAAAATCACCGCGAACACGCAGAAATTCCGCGAACACGCGTAATTGCTTGTTCGCTATACTTTTTTTCTGTTCGCGATCGCTGTTTGCGTGCTCGGGGTGAAATATCTCGCGAACACGCATATTGAGAACGCGAAAAAGCTAAAAATTTCGCGAAGTCGCGGAACGCAGATTTTTGGGCAATTTCACGTTCTCCGCGGTATGCGAAATTACCCAAATTCTGCAAATTCCGCGAACGGAACGGAATTTACCGCCCAGGCCTAATTTTCATTTGATTTGAAGCACAATTTTTGACATCAAAATTCCTCTATGTCATAAATCGTTTTTTGCTGTTGATAGGGTTGTCAACTATTTACTTTAATTCCTGAACTAGTGCAAATATAGCACAATATTTTAGTACTTTTACTGGCATTGTTTTATTATTATTTCTCTGAGAAAATAGAGCTTAAACTTGAACTTCTATTTATGTATGTGAATCTGCTCCTGTTAGTCCTGTCGGCCTTAGGGTGGCCTTCCCCCAAACATTTTACCTACTTACCTCTATTTTGTTCTGAAATTCATTCATTTTTCAGTGCTAAATTGCTTGTACTTTCGCCCCTAAATATTTTTTCATTGGCCTATGCCAGATTGGCATATTTAATTTACTTATATGTCCCTAGTAGTGTGATATACCATACCCAGGGCCTGTTATTACTGGACTTGAAGCACTTATTGTGCCACCCTCTTAAGTAGCAACTTAAAATATTTCCCTGGCCTGCCATTGAAGCTTGAATGCAGTTTTAAACTGGCAATAGAACCTCCTTACCTAACCCTAATCTCCCATTTTATTGCCTATGTCAGCCCTAAGGTAGGTCCTAGGTAGCGCATTTGGCAGGGTGCCTTGTAATTAAAAGGTTGGACATGTACCTTTAAGTTATGTATGTCCTGATAATGAAAAATTCCTAGATTCATTTTTCACTACAGGGAAGCCTACCTGTCTCATAGAATGACATTGGGTTGCCTTATTACATTTAATATGTTCTAATGTTTGTTTGGGACCAGGTAAGGAACTCATGTTTGGTACCTATGTAGTTGTAATAAAAAGCCTTTTTTAATGGTAAAGTCGAATTTTAAATTACAATTTTATAAATGCAACTTTTTTTAAAGTTGGTGCTTTCCTGTTCTTAGCCATTTGGTGCCTGTAGTCCCTCCTGGGTCACATGACTGGGTGTAGCTGACATACTTTGTGAATTCCTCCCAGACAGTCACACAATAAAAGGATAAGGTGTGCCTAAATGGTCTATCTGCTGGCTGGATGGGGGTTCGCAGCTGGGCACACCCCCATTTGCAACTGAATAGGCTGTATTCTGCCTTCACACTTTGGGCCCGATTCACAGAATTAACTTAAGACAAAATCCTAAACTTAGTACCATTTTGGTATTCACAGAATGCACTTACTACTTCTGGTATTCACAGATTGAACTTACTACTTTTGCGATTCACAGAATAAACTTGCTACTTTTGCTATTCACAGAATGGATTTACGACTACTAACTGTACGTCCGCACTCGGGCCGGAAATTCTGGCCTGGAGGCGGAGCTTCCGGCCCGGAGGCGGGGCTTCCGGGCCAGAGGCGGGGCTTCCGGGCCGGAGGCGGAGCTTCCGGCCCGGAAGTGGGGATTCCGGCCAGTGGCGGAGATTTAACCATGGCCAAAATCTCCACCTCGGGGCCAGAAGCTCCGCCTCTGGCCCGGAAGCCCCGCCTCCGGGCCGGAAGCTCCGCCTCCAGGGCCGGAAGCTCCGCCTCTGGGCCGGAATTTCCAGCCCGAGTGCGGACGTACAGTTAGTAGTCGTAAATCCATTCTGTGAATAGCAAAAGTAGTAAGTTTATTCTGTGAATCGCAAAAGTAGTAAGTGCATTCTGTGAATACCAAAATGGTACTAAGTTTAGGATTTTGTCTTAAGTTTGTTCTGTGAATCGGGCCCAAAGGGTTTATTACCTTCATTGTCACTGAAGCCAGTTAGGAGCAAGTTAGGAGCCAAGGAATTGGAGTCAAGAAATTGCATGCACTTCAAAGAAGAAACTTCTAGAAACTTCAAAGGAAGAACTTGGTATAAAAATAGGACCCTTAGAACCACTCTGCAGATAGATTTCTGGGCCTGCATAAGAACTCTCAGAGGACTACCTGCTGCGGTGACCTGCTGTACACTCTGCAAGACTGCTTTGCTGTACCTGGAAGGACTGCTGTGCTGCCTGCAGTCTGCCCTGAGCCCTAAGAGGCCAGCCCTGCTGTTTGAGCCCTGCATCTTCACCTGAATCCAGGACTACCTGCACACCTGCACAACCACAAACTAAATCTCATTCAAAGAATGGAAAAGGTGAGTGAAAGGCTTGTTTTTTTTTCTTCCTGAAGGGCCCAATACAATGTAACTGTTCTACAAGGTAGCAGCAAGAAAGACTGGGCTAACATTATTTTGCTTGAGTTTTGTTGTGTAGGGATGTCACTAAAATATTGTTCTTCCTTTCGATTTTTTCAGTTTTGTGGTCTTTGGTTTAAAGTAGGGGCTTTAGAAGCATGTTTTAGGTCTGGGTTAATTATTTTATAAACTGTATAGAATCAGGAAATATCAAAATCATATTTGATATTTTGGATGCGTTTGATCATTTCACTGATAGGTAAAATGGCTGGATTCACAAGAATCTTTCCCAATATGTGCCATCACATTCACCCACAGAGAATGGGTAAAAACCCTTGATACATCAACCCCCAGTTTCTAATGAGTAAGTATTGATAGTAGGTTAATTGCCAACACCTCAGGCTTTAAACATCCAATGCAAGGAATAGTGTCAAGTATATGTGAAAAGAGTGCTATAACCAAAAATCTGGAATAGTGGTGAAAACATGACACCAGAATTTTTGAAAACATGGAACACAGTGTCTCTTGAGATTCTGCTGCAAAAAGGTTCTTTCCATGTTCAACAAAGATTGGAGTGATATTGTTTGCATTTGCAGTGATTCAGCTATGTATATGAAAAAGTTGTTTGATGACCTGTCAAAACAGATACCTTAGCTGAAGTGCTTCCCTGTAAGAGATCCTTGCCACATACTAGATGGTATACTGAAAGCATCCTTACAATCTTCAGAGTTGATGAAGACTGTTTTTGACTTTTTAGTCCATTTTGATGCATTGCTTTGTTTTGTGCGGGAACTAAAACACAAATATTTCTCATTTTGTGCTTTGTGTAGCATCAACGAAACAGTCATCCCAACTGTGTCACTTACACTTAGCTGATGTTCTCAGTCCAAGGGAAGGGGCTGTGACTGCTGTATTATCCATGTGGCAACCGTTTACAGACTTTTTGATGAGTAATGATGCCAAAGGCAAGAAATGTGAGGATCTTTGGTAACATTTTGATAGTGATGTGAAAAGGAAAGAAAACTCTACTGCATTCTTAGATTTTTACAGGAAAACATAACTGCTGTAGTGGACATAATAAAACAAATTGGAGTCTGAAAACACTTGTCTGCCAAGTGTTCAGCATACTTAGTGTAGATGTGAAACATCTCCTTGAGAGTAGGCGGGAGACACCTTTAGTGAATTTGGCATTGCAACATGTTCCATGTTAGAGTGCTTGCCACTTGGTAAGCAAAGCAATGTTAAAGAGCAATTCTGGAGCTTTTATTTTACAATGTATGAGAAATGGCTTGCAATGATGTATAGAAATGTCCCTTCACCAACCATGGTATTTTAAGTAAATGACACCTCACTGTGGTACTCTGTACAAGTTTTAGATCCTTTCCGCAAAGGGAATATTCTGCGTAGTTTCGAATGTGCTGCTTCACTTTTGACCACTTCAATAACTCTCAGGGCATAAGCTCCCAGTTTAATGTAAATGTTGCAGAACCTGCCCAAAGAATCAAATCTTCAAGTGCACCAGTATTGGCATGGAAAGCTATGTCAGTGGCCAGAGTTAGCAAATTGTGTACTGGCTGTTTTGGCATTGCCTGTCTCAAGTGCCAATGTTGAGAGGGCCATTTCACAGAAAAAAGTTTACATGAGAAGGAAAGAGTGAGCACACATGACCAAAGCATCACTAAAGAAGTACTGTATGGTGTACTACAATAAGTTTTATTTGCAAAAATGTATTTGGACCTTATATACACTGTATGTACACTGCCTATATACCATGCACTATCAGTGCAGTAAGCAAGCAATAATAAAAGCGACACGTTCCATAAATACCGGAAAAACACTGTTTCTGTTGTTTTTAATGGCGTGAAAATGTGCAACCACTGATAGCCACTGTATTTCTAAGGTATTGAAATCACTTGAAAACACTGAAAAAAAACCACCAGAATTTACCAAAAATAGAAACTAAAAACAGGAAAGCATAGTGATACTGTTACAGGTGCATTGTCCCATGTACGTCTCCTTACCTGTCCACCTTGATTTGAACACATTTCAGCAGAAACAGAGTAAATGGTAATGTAACACTGGTTTATTCCATTAAAAGAATTGAGACAACAAATCATTGCCTGGCACCATGATTCTGGTTTAGCAGGACATCCAGGTTCACACAAGACGTTGGAGTTATGCACAAGAAACTTTTGATGGGAAAACATTCAAGATGATGTCCTCGAATTTGTCAAATCATGTCCAACCTGTGCACAAAATAAAACCCAACAAATTGCACCTGCGGGTTTGCTACATCCTTTACCCATTCCACCGGCATCCTGGCACACTATTAGCGTGGATTTTGTCACTGACCTACCCAATGCACAACCATCCTGGCAATTGTAGACTTACTATCCAAAATGAGTCATTTTGTTCCACTCACTAAATTACCCACAGCCGTGGAATCTAGTACTATTTTCTTAAATCACGTGGTAAGGTTGCATGGTCTGCCCAGTAAAATAATATCCGATCGAGATACCCCAGTTTAACTCCAAATTCTGGAAAACCCTGTGTGTTCAATTAAGAATTGATGTGGCATTAAGTTCCGCTTTCCATCCACAAACCGATGGACAGACTGAAAAAGTTAATCAGTACTTGGAGCAAAGTTTACGTTGTTTAACATCTACTCTGACGTCAAGTTGCGAAGAAGCCCTCCCGTTAGCAGAGTTTGCGTACAATAATAGTATTCATTCTGCATTAGGGTGTTCACCATTTTATTTTTTGACTGGTCAGCATCCACGGTCCCTTCCTACCTTATCTTTGCCATCCACGATAACTCTACCATCAGTCTCAGAGCCTCGCTCAACTACATACCATGCAGGAGAAAGCTAAATGATGTCTTGCTAAGCATAAAATACAGGCCAAAATCCAAGTAGATAAAGATAGGTCACCCGAGCCTGTAATACAGTTAGAAGGTCCTAGAAAATTACAGCCCAGATTTATTGGACCATTCCCAGTGAAGCAGGTTATAAACCCAGTCACCATATAATTACAGTTACCAGATGATCTCACAATTCATCCCACTTTTCATGTGTCCCTAGTGAAACAACACCGTCCCTTAACAAGGAAAGATACCCCTCCACCTCCAATTATCATAAATAATCATCCAGAATTTGAGATTCGGTGTATCCTTGATTCAAAAAGAATACAGGGAAAGTTACATTATCTTATTGATTGGAAGGGTTATGATGCCTCTGAACGACCATGGGAACTCACTTCTCAAGTACATGCTGATCGATTAATCAGACGGTTTCATGCCCTCCATCCTGATAAACCATGTCCAGTTAGGCGTCCTTTGTGGGGGGGAACTGTTACAGGTGCATTGTCCCATGCACGTCTCCTTCCCTGTCCACCTTGATTTGAACACATATCAGCAGAAACGAGTAAATGGTAATATAACACTGGTATCTTGTAGAAGGCATCCTGTTAATGTATGGATTTCTTCCATTTCAACTCATGGAATACCATCCTGTTCATATATGTGTTTACTGTAAATTATGTTCATGTATTATGTCATGTTCTTAAACTGTGGCTCTATCATTCCATAAGTAATAGAATAATGTGTAGTTATTCTGTGCAAACACTGGGCATGAAAGACAGTTGGGCCACACTCAGGACCACACCCAGCAATCCCTGGACCTGAAAGACAGTTGGAAGCCACACCCGGTTTGCCACAAACCCTGGGCCTGAAAGACAGTTGGGCCACACCCAGGACCACACCCAGCACCTGCTTAGGAGCCTATTTAAAGCACTCCCCATCACTATTCAGTGCTTGGCCTCGTTGCTTCAACACACTTACCTGGCTCCAGCTTTTCCGATCGACATCTCCTTCTTGACAGCCTTGCATCAGCAATTTCCTGGCTTCCTGGTTCCGTGCTGAGTCTCTGGTCCAACGTCTTCTTCCGTGTTGTGTTCCCTTAACAGAAGCACACAGAGAAAACATGCTTTAAGGTATTTTTTTGGAAGACAAATATCCCACGGTGAGTCTGCTTACATTAGAACTTGGAACATTTGTTTTAGAACTTGGAACATTGCTCCTTGAACTGCGCATATTATTAGAAATATATTTTTTGGACAGAAGGAAAAACACTTCATCTCGAGTGTTACGGTGAGTTTTCCTGTAGTACCCAGAAACTATTAACATTTATAAAACAAAGAAGATTGTGCCTTTTTAAAAGTGTGAAAATAGTTATCGCAAAGCAAAGTTAGCCTTAAGAATCACAACAGCACAGATGTGTTTTTGACTACTATTATTTTGTATGCAGTATTTTGTTCATTTATGGCAGAAGGTTGTTTTGGCATTATTTGAACTTTTGTGCACTCAAGGCATCTGATCCTAAGCTGAGCATATAAGGAATCAGGTACCTATGCTGATGAACATAACTAAATGCTATCATGATTGTTAAACTTATTTGACAGTATGTTAATGATTGTATTGTTTATTGCAGATTGCATAAATCGACAAGTAGATTGTTAGATCAACCCAAAATTCTGTTGAAACCTATGTAGTCTGTAGGTAAGAATTATTGGAGACTTTTGGTTACAAGTTTATGATAACTGTAAGAAGATAATGCCTCACAGAAATACACACTGTTTTTCTTCTGTGTTTTGTACTTAGCAGTCTAGTAGAAAACTCAAGCCACTATCCAGTTACATTCCTGTTTATTGTATCCTGTGAATACTCAAGCCCTCAGAAGCCCTGGTCCCCCTAAAAGAAGACCGCTGGAATCTTCTTGTTTCTCTTCTCTTGTCATCCCAACCACTTTTCCCCCCTGAGACTACCGGACTGATCCTAAGTTATATCTTGGTATCACGCTGCTAGTTTCTAGAGGGATTGGGGACCTGTCCTCTCATCGGTCACATCGTCATCAAGGTGAAACAATCTGGAGCACAGGTGAGTGCCTCGTAACAGATACTGTATAATCCAGTCTCAAGAATGTGTCCATAGGAAAATCATACTTCTTTTTCAATTGTCACTGTTGCCCTTCGGCAAACCATACCAGATATTCCAGCTCTGCGGATCTTTCAAGATGACAGAACACCATTGTAAGTGTATGGACCTCTGAATTACCACTGAGGGCTATCCTATTTAAATACGGGACCCCCCCTAGAAAAACAAACCTCACTGATCCTGTGGCCCGGTCCACTCCTCCTGTGAGTGGTAATGGCCTTTCTTGGAAAATGCAACCATTCTGCTAGGACCTTATTTGCAATCATGTCTACTATCAGGCCTCAGTGAGGTCATTGGCATATCATTGATGTTCCTCTATACTACTCTTGCTGACATCCTAGGACAGTGAGGGTTAAAGGGCCTGCAATGAACCCTTTGCTGCATTCTTACCAGGAGATAGCCAGCAGAAAAGGCTAATGTTCTCTTCCGGGAAAGGTATTTAACACTTTATCAAATAATGTATTACTGCCACTGAAGGAGGGGGATACTGGCTATAATGAATCAATTGCTGTCCAGAATTTAAGACAGAGGAATGCAAGTGTTAATAAAATCATCTTAATATCATGTTTAACAAAAATCTGTTTTCAGCACTGAATTAGATTTTTAAAATATGAAAAATGGTGCAATTATGTATTCTGAAGCTTTATGTTCATGGCAACTTATGCAAAGTATAGCTTCTATTAACACTAAGGGCCTCATGTAGGTAGCCAAATACCGGTCGGTAACGGCCGATTTTCGGTAAATATGCCGTTACCGACCGGTATTCAGACAAGTGAGATGTAGGAGTCCAAAAACCACTTTTCGGTAAATATGAGGCGGTAAATACCGATTCATATTTACCGAATTCCAAAATACCGAATCAGATTTACCGAATACATAATTAACGAATCGGTAAACATGAAGTGGTAAATATGAAGTGGTAAAATTTAAAATGACATGTAGGAGCACTCGGTAATTAAGAAATCCAGGAAAATCGGTAAATAAGAGTCGGTAATTAACACGGATTGAAAGCAGGTGGTAACCATCAACAATGCATATAGGCAAACCCAAAATGCAACAGCGTGGACAACATGGCCGCCATGTACGTCATTGCAAGGCGCCTACGTCTACAGGCAGCAGGACTGAGGGTGTGGCGACGGGAGGAACAAATCTACAGACAGCGCATCACACTATTCCAGCTGACTGATGCAGAGATACATGAGAGGTACAGGCTACACCCCGAAACCATCATGGACTTAATCAGGGACCTTCACCCACTCCTGGACCAGCCAATAAGAAGGGCGCACGCCATACCCCCACATGTGCAGGTGCTCTGCAGCCTACATCTGTTGGCATCCGGCAGTTATCAGGTGGTGATAGCTGCGGTGGGTGGGGTATCCCAGAGTTGCCTGTCACGTTTCTTCAGGAAGTTCCTGGATGCCATGATGCAGAGAATGCACCACTACATAAGCTTCCCAAACACACAGGCTGCACTGCAGAAAACAAAAACAGACTTTTATCACATGGCACAGTTCCCCCATGTCATCGGCTGTATTGATGGTACACACATCCCAATCTGTCCACCAGCTGATACAGAGCACATCTACAGGAACAGGAAGTCCACCCACTCCATCAATGTGCAGGTGATCTGTGATGCAGGGAACATCATCACAGATATTGTTGCAAAGTTTCCTGGGAGCACCCACGACTCTTACATCTTCCAGAACAGTGGGATCTACACACGACTGAGTGCCGGAGAATTCGGAGAGGGATACCTGCTAGGTAAGTAACAGTGACGCCCCTTGAAACATGCAAATCATAGTGTATAGAGGCATGTTACTGATGGTTCCCTTTTACTCATCCAGGCGACAGTGCATATGCATGCCGGTCATTCATCCTCACTCCCTACCTACACCCAGCAACCCAGAGTGAGAGACGATACAACGTGGCACATAAAACAACACGCAATGTGGTGGAGCGCACGTTTGGACTACTGAAGAGCAGGTTCCGCTGCCTGCACAAGAGCGGAGGCGCACGCCAGTACAAACCCATCACCTGCTGCAAGATTATTGCCACTTGTGCAATGCTGCACAACCTTGCCACGAAAAAAGGTACAGATGTGGAACTAACATATTTTGAGGACAACGAGGATGAGTCAGGCCAGCCAGAGGGCAACGCAGCTAGAGTGCCAACTGCAATCGATGGGAGAGAGAGACGGGCAGAGATCACATGCAACTATTTCTGAGTAAGTGAGGGGACACAGCGAGTTGTGAGAAGTACTGACGTAGTTTTAATGTGGCACCACGCCATGAACACATGAACAGGCCAATCAGGCAATATACCATCTATACAAGGAGTATGTCCAGGGTTACGTCACCCAATGGGAAGTGGCTTAGCAGGGCTACATCAATGTTTGCGCATACGCGCTGCAGTGGTGGATTGCACGGCCTGTGCATCCTCACTAGAGCCAACCCCAAGCCGCCTGCTGCTCCTGCGTGCCTCTGGGACGGGGGGTGTGATGCTGCTGCTGGTGTCGATGCTCTCCGCAGCATCCCCTGCAGCAGTTGTCGACGCCTGACTAGTCATTAGCACCCCTAGTGCACTTGTCACCTGCACCATCCCCCGAGACAGGTCGCTGCAGCACTGTGTTAGGCCCTCCTGCATCGTCACAGAGCGCCGGCACAGTAGAGAAGTCGCAGTTGCCAGACGGTTGAGTGCCCTGCTGGTAGTGTCCCTTCTCTGGCGTTCCCGGCGCCGTGCTTCGATGTCAGCATCTAATTTGCTGCACAACTGCTGGATTGACTGGGACATGTCCCGAATGCCCGCAGCCATGCCGCTAATGTTACTGTCCATGTTGACTAATGTTGTCCTCATCACCCGCATGTGCCTCTGGACTGACATGACTGCCTTTGATTGCAGGCGCTGTTGCTTCAACATTTGGCCCTCGAGACCCAAGAAGACACCATGGCCGTCAGTGGGTGCTGGTGGACTCTGGACACGCGACCTGCGGCGCCCTCTTGCTCCCGTCTGTGCTGCCTGTGAGGTGTGGGGCACAGTGGCATGGCTCCCTTCCTGGGGCCCGGTGCGGTCTTCTGGGCCCATGCTGTCGTCTGACGAGGTGTCTAAGGCTCGTAGCCTGGCTGCTGGACGCCTCCTCATTCTCACACCTGCAAGCGGAGATGTGGCCGGTGATTCGAACATGAGTGGCGATGCTGGCTCTGGTTGTGGTGATGCTGGCTCTGGTTGTGGTGATGCTGGCTCTCGGTGAGGTGATGCTGGCTCTGGGTGCGGCGAGGCTGGCTGTGTTGGTGGTGCGGCTGCCAGTGGGCCTGCTCCCTGGTCTGTACTTGTGCTGGCTAGAGGTGATACTTGTGGCCGGTGTGCCGTCTCTCCTGCAGCATGCCCTGTCCTGCATGATGTCACATCTGTGGACAGAAATACAACATTGGCTCAGTGTCCCCGAAGGGCTGCATTGCAAGCGTCACAATAAAACATTTCACATTCCAATATGTCCTCTGTCTCCTTGTGCCTCGAGTGCGTGACATGCCTTGTTGCCCTGTGACATTTACGTCATGGTTAGTGTTGCCCTGACTACATCTCCCGGAATGCATTGCCTGTCTGCACTGACACGTGTGGACTGCAGTGTGATTCTCGTTTCACAATGGGGGATGTGGGATAGGGGTAGGGGGGGCTACATTGCTGTGCTTTCGTCTTACCTTGGTGTGTTGCGGCTCTGGCAGAGCTGTCGGCGTCCCCAAGACCCACGACGCTCTCCTGCTGGATTGTGGCCGCCACCAGCTCCTCCAGTTCGGTGAGGGCAGGTGCCCTGTTGGTTCCACCTCCGGTCTGGCTGGCCTCCTTCTGGATGTCGCCCATCTTCCTCTTGGTTACAATCCTCAGGTCATACCAGCGCTTTTTGAGGACCTCAATGTCCCTGTGGGTCACTCCCACAGCATTGACCTGCGCCTGGATGGCCAGCCATATGTTGCGCTTTTCCGCCTCAGGCACTTGCAGGGATTGCCTTCCAAACAGCTTCTGGTGCTGCTTCACCACCTCCTCCACCAGCACCTGGAGTTCCTTGGGGCTAAATTTCAGCTTCCTCCTCCTTTCCCCTCCGTCTTTCTGTGTTCTCTGGCTGGACATGCTGTTCGTTTACCCGCTCGCACATGCAACGGCTCCCTGCCTCTCCTCTGCACTCCAAGCCTCTCCAGGGTCGGCTAATTATGTACACCTGCCTGGGTGTGGCCACTTCGGCTAATTGTGTACACCTGCCTGGGTGTGGGCACTTCCTGGTTGGGTGGGCTGTCGTTGCACAGGATTAGCTGTTTCGTCAAGTCATGTGATTTTATTTACCGAATCCGTACATACCGATTCGGTATTTTCCGATTCGGTAAATACCACCTCGGTATTTTCCGATTCGGTAAATACCACCTCGGTATTTTCAGATTCGGTAAATACCACCTCGGTATTTACCGATTCGGTGAATTCCGATTCGTGATTACCGAATGTTACCGAATCGGTAACTGTTACCGAATTTTTACCTACATATAACTTACCGGTTCTAATTTACCGATTCGGTACGGCTCGGTATTTAAGAACCGGTAAATTTTATTTACCTACATGAGGCCCATAGTGTTTAAAAACACTTTTGATTGAAAAAAATCCAAACTCCAAGGATCTCATACAACTATCCACGCATAAAAAATGCTTCCTATGAAAGGAACATTGCAGATAAGTAATAAAAAGGAACCCATCATGGACCACCTAGGGAGCTTTATCGTATAAAGTGAGAGCAGCAGAAACATAATAACACGGGAATACTAATCACCTGGAGGAGACTGCTCCCAAATAACTTTCTATTCTAGCCCCATCAGAACCTAAACACTCAGATGGCTGCACCTGGAGGCTAATTCAAATTAGCCTCTAGAGGCTTTAGGAAGGTCAAAAGTAACTTTTTTAAATATTTATTAGAACCTCATTTCACCAGTGTATTGGGCTTTTAACAGGTAATACAAAGAGTTCTTAAATTTGATTTCTACCTGTGTCCTAACAAAGAAATCACTCTTGGGGTGCTGTAAGGCCTATGTACAAAGTTCCCAAATTTCACTTCTTAACATGAGGAATTTCTGAAGAATTTAGATGCAATTTCTGAGATCTACAATGTAAAGTCCCTCTAATGTAAAGTCCCTTGATAGCCTGACCACTAGCTGGGATTCATTGCTGAAGATGCCAAATCCATTATAGCATCATATAAAAGCTTCTTCTTCGTGCCTGGTGAATCTTTTTCTCAAAATGTCTTAAGGGTTGAAGAATTCAGTCCTTCTGTAATTGTTTCCAGCCCTCTTTTACTGTTTTTCCTGTTGTGCTACACTCCTCCTTTTGTGTTGTAGTGTTATAACATTCTGCCAACGATTGTTCCAAGGTGCCTTTTATTATTATGCATAATCTGTAACAATTTGGAACCATATTTTAGAGGTTATATTTCTATACCCTGTGCATTCCAGGGGACAGACAATATGGCTTTTTTTGACCTCTTACACTCCAGAACTGGTTTATTTGTGCCATTATTATTTTAATTGTTATGAGATCGCTGTCCTGAATCATGGTCAGTGACCTTCTATTTATTTTTATTTTTAAGAATGCGCTTGCTCCTCTCAAAGTGTCTGTGGTGCAGACTGACACATAATTATTGCAATTTAGGTATTTTGGACTGTCATACCAATACTTATACATTGTCAAGAACAACACTATGTTTGGCTTTTCTAATATTCATGTCAGCCCGCTGTAAATGGAGCATACAGTGCACCTACCACATTGAAGTATAAGTGTTATAAGTATATTGCAACTATATCTCTATGCCAGGATGACCACCATGCTCCGGCTGGTCTGAAATTAGTGGCACTGCAGCAATGTATGACAAGAAAAAGTGCCTTCATCGTTAACATTTTTAAATTAATAAGTCTTAACTAAAGCCTTTCTTGTAATCCCACAAGGCAGGATACCTAAAATATACACATGTGGTACACTACATATTTAACTCATCTGCCTACACAGTGACCAAAGGCTAAAAAGTTATTTCATTGTGTAGGTTCAGACAATTTTCCAGAAATAGGCCTAGGTGTGACGCAAATATTTAATTCTTTATCCCCACCTGGGGAAATGCTAGCAAGATCATTCAAAGTTATCCACTATCTAGTATTAAAAAATCAATAAAACAGATGTTTATCAATTCAAATGGAAAATCAACTTTAGAAAAATGGACTTTAGACTTGCACTCATGACCCATCAAGACATTGAATGCTAATCATTGGCTGTAAGAGGTAACAACCTTGACTCAGAAGACAATGGGCTGCCTCTGAGCCGAGGAAGGATATAACAATATCAACTGCTGACCACTTAGCAGAGCATCCCACACATTGGACATTTGACTGTTGAATCTGGTTGTGAGGGTTTTCTCTCAAATTCATCCTTATGACAGAGTAGAGCCATGCCTACATCTTCTAGCAAGAGTTTCAGCCACAGAACAGCCTTGCTGCTCCACCTTGACACCAGAGGTTCCTGCCTAAACAGCTGCCTTCGCCTGTCCAAACTAGCATTGGGAATCAGGTCCAAATTCCTCCTGCATACCTGTATTCTCTACACTGAATGCAGTGGAGCAGATAATTAAAAAGTCACAAGAAATCTGGCTGTATGTATTGCTTCAATTCTCTATTGTCGTAAGAGAACAAACTCTCTGCAAAAACCAGGAGGGCTGACTCACGAACGTAAACTTACAGACTTGTGTGAGTTTAGGCTTTTTCAATATTCACAAAACTGAATTTACTAGTAGGTTTATGCGTGTGGCGACTCTGCAGTTGCACATAAAAAGATAGGATTGCTAACTGTAGTTAACATTTTGACTCTTCAAGTCCAACATTTGAGAAAAACTCAATCTCTAGCTGTTTAACAACAAGCCTTATTGGATCCACCTTTGAATGGCTTGCCAGAAGTTTAATTTGATCCAAGACACATGCCATATTCATTTCACTTCTAAGCTTCACATTTACTCCTCTGACAGGGCAAAAGTCTGTTTTATAGTCAGTAATACCATGGAAATTCCTATGCTTTTTTGATATTCAGGTGCCTGTCCACTTCTGGGTAATTCTCCTTCCTTCCTTATGGAATTCAACAAGATGTTTGCTTTATAAGACTAAGGGCCTTATGTAGTTGGGCTGGCATTTACCACTTCATTAATACCGAATCATACCGATTCGGTATTTATGAAGTGGTAAATGCAATGTAGGTAATGAGTCGGTAAATATTACCGAATCGGAAAAATTTGGTAATTACCGAATCGGTATTTACCGATTCGGTAATGAGGCATACCTTCCCATTGATGGGAAGGTATGCCTCATTACCGAATCGGTAAATACCGATTCGGTAATGGGGGAGCACATGCAAGGGTGGCAGGGTGTCACATTGACACCCTGTTGCACCCCTGATTCGGCCATGTGTGCACATGTGGCGCACATACATGCCCTAAGGGCATGTATGTCTGCCACATTGCACAGTTAAACGTGCACAAAAATGCTTTTTTTCACCTATTCGTCATTTACCACCAACCTTTAGTTGGTGGTAAATAACGAATCCCCACACCCACCACACACTCCCCCTACATCTCATTTCATGATTCGGTATTTACCGAATCGGTAATATTACCGATTCGGTAAATACCGAATCATGAAATTCTCCCCCTACATCTCAAAAGCCAAAATACCGGTCGGTAACGGTATAAATACCGAAAATCGGCCGTTACCGACCGGTATTTGGCCTCCTACATGAGGCCCATAATGTTTTCTGGTCAAGAGGAGATTTTAGAACTTAGCCAAGGATCCATGGATTTGAATACCTTTTCCTCTAAGTTCGACAACTTGGCTAGAGATATCGACTACCAGACTTAGACTCATTCACCTTGTTTCACAGAGGGTTAAAGGATGAACTGAAGGACGAGCTTGCAAGAATTGCTCGGAAAGCTCCTTCCTACAAGATCATATTCAACTGACTTTTCAGATTGACACCTGTCTTCAAGAATAATGCCTGCAATGCACCAAACATTCTCAGCCTAAGATTCCTTCAAAATCACCAATAAGACATTACTCAAGACTTCAGACCCTGAAGATAAAACCATGAGAGTAAGTGTTACTAGAGGTCCTATGACTGATGAAGAAAGATCATAGCAGCATACATAAGGCTATATTTATTCTATTGAGGGAATGGTCATATTCAGAGCACTTGTCCAATTCACACTGTCCTCCAGAAAACATAATCAGGAAACACTAAGCACACATATTCCTCTGCACACACTGCACAGTAATGAAGCCTTTCTGGGTTGCCACTTGCACGCACATATGCAGCCAGCACACACGTGCAACGTGTAGCACTGTACATCGCTACACTATTTATGTACTCTACTCCTTGCAGGTGCACATACACCTATCATATGCCCTCATCAAGCATGCACTGCACAACACTTCTCTTCCCCTGTACTGTACCCTTCCCAGGTACACATACAACCAGTGCAAAGTATTCTCTCCTGCACTGCACAGCACTTTACATCCAACTGATGTAGTTAAACACACAGCAAAGGAATTCTAAAAAGTGGGTGGGCCTGTAGGCCTTACATCAGTGACACAGGTTAAAAAGGCCTGTTCATGCCTACTGATCACTACACAGTATTCTGTCACCACTGCACCCACGCTGCTTAAATCCTGGTGAAAGTTGTGACCTTCCACCACTACGAGGGTAGTGCTTTGTTTGCCCCTCCCGATTCAACAAGACTACACTGCGTGAGACAAGCCTATGTCATTGCACACACATGATGCATGTTTGCCTATCAAAACAAAAGGCAGCATTTGAGATCTAAAAATCACTATAGTTAGGCGCTCAGTTCAGAGGTACACATCCATTACCATGCAGAGGACATTTCCATCCCAACAAGACATTTTTACTCAGAGCCCAATTGAGAATTACCATCCATACCTACCATAGAAATCTCCAAATCCTCCATGAGGCTGCATGTTGAAATACAAACCTACTGGCCATTGTTTTCAACAGTTAGATTTTTTTCTAACCTACATTCTGCCTCGGAAAATATTGTTGCTGATTCATTCTCTGGAAGATATCCTGAATCAGGAAAATGTGGGACAGCTGAGAAGTTCAACTTCAGGATTTAAAGAGACAATTCTCTCAATTGCGATTAAAGACAAAAAATGGTCTAATTTTTGTCCATAACAAACTTTATATTTCTTTTAAACAATCACAAAGAACAATACTTCAGCAATGTTATGCTTAATTGATCTCAAGACATAGTGGATGGATTGACTTAGTCCAAATGAAGTTCATGTGGCCAACTCTTCATCAGAATGTCACAGACTTTTTCAAGTCTTATGAAACCAAGAATAATTCTAAAGCATACCACAGGTGGTTTAATATTAACACATGAAAATCCCTCCAACCCTTGGGAAATAATTATAACAGACTTTAAGGTGGATTTACCGCATCAGACAATTGTACCACCATAATGATAACTGTGGCTTTGTACACCAAGATGGCTCACTTTTCAGCTCTTCCTAAACTTGAGTCAGAAATGGCTAAAGGTTTTCTATTCCGTCATATTCAGACTTAAAAAATTACACCTGAAAAATATCTTTGATCGTGGTCCTTGGTATTTGTCTAAATCCTGGAAATCCCTGCGTAAAAGACTTGATACTAAAAGATACTTAACGTCCGGGTTTCAGCATCAAGATAATTGTTAAAATGAAAGATTAAGTAAAACTGTTAGAGAGGACCTAAAGTGTTATATTTCTACTACCCAAGAACACTGGAAATCTCTTTTACCTATCCTTGTTGATAGGTCCACCATACCTTTCATGTCTCACATTTGAAACATTATCTCCAATGTAAAATCCATCCAGGTAAAAGGAGACCAGCTCCCATACTTATTGAAGGGCAACCTGAGCATGAGGTCGAAAAGATAAGAGAATCAGTACTTTGAGGAAAAACTCCAATATCTTATTGACTGTAGAGAGTATAACATTTGTGATCGGTCCTGGGAACCAGCAGAAAAAGTTCATGCTTCCATTTTGATCAGATAATTTTGCATACAATTTTATTCCTGCCTTCTCCAGTTACTGATTCATTTTGTCCTGATGTTCTCCATGTTGTTTAGCCTGGACAACTGAAAGCCTTTTCTTGTTTTTCCACATTTTTCTTCAAGCTGCAAATATTTTTTTCTGGAGCATTGCTAGTCTTCTAGTCATGGCTCTTGACTCTAAACTGGGTGGTGCGGTAAGTAAAAAATTATGGATTGAACCCAGATCTGTTTTTGGGGGTGAATGTTTGATTTGTTCAGCACTCCGTCCATCATTTGTTCTTTTTCCATTTGTCCCCTAAGTGGGAAGGGTATGCCCAGATATGGGCACCATGCTCCCCATGCCACTAGAGTGGCATGGCTGATGAGGTGTGATACCCCTAAACTGGTACCAGCATGCTTGAGCCCAGTCCAGGGAGGACCTGGCCTGCCAGTTTGGGCTGGACTGTTCCCACAAGTAGCAGGGTCAAGACTGATTTGCATATGGCTGGGTCCAAACTGGAATGACATGGTGAGCAAAAAAAGATTGATTTAGGCCTAGATATCTGTACTGAGGGTGAATGTTTGACATTTTTTAGCATTCTGTCCATCAGTTTTTTCATATGAAAGACTTGGCATTGCCTGTATATTTTGTAATTCCACTTTGTCCAATGGTTGGGGTATAGCATTAAATATACATATAGTTTTTGGAAGAAAAGACATATTCAAGGTGTTATTTCTTAATATTATAAATATTAGAAATTCCTATCCATTTTTGACCAGAGGTTTACTTAGTTGCTGACGCTTTTTCAAATTAATTAAGGCAATCCTACTTACCTTAATTTAGAAACTATATAGGCTCTCAGATATGCATAATCTATTTATCAGTATTAGAAGCATAAGTAAAATTGAAAGGGAAGACCTCATTTTTGTAATTATTATGTTATTGTCAGTTATTCTTTAAAAACACTGAATAATGTCTTGAGTTTTAGGAATATTTATTTCAG
Source organism: Triturus cristatus (assembly GCF_964204655.1). Lineage (NCBI taxonomy): Eukaryota > Metazoa > Chordata > Amphibia > Caudata > Salamandridae > Triturus > Triturus cristatus. Next base: position 446,359,841 of record NC_140586.1, on the reverse strand, counting down.
GATTGATTTACATAACTGCCAGCTAATCTGCATATAGTTCTAGCTTGGCTGAAAATGTGCCATAGATCAAAGGAGGTATCTTCAGAGTGTTCTTCAACCTAATCATAATGGATTCTTTATATAAGTCAACCACAAGGGTGAGGCCGATATCTCATTCCACTATAACGTTTTGTGATAACTGTGAGCTGACCAAAATTATGGTTGTAGGTTTACAAACATCAATGCATATGCTGGAAGGACTTAAATTATTCCATACATCTTTGAATACAGCTATTGACATTCTGGCTCCAATGAAAATTCATTCTTTGCGATTGGAAGGTTAAATCCACAGGGCATATTAACAACAAACCTCGATAATTATTGCAGAATGCGCTTAGCGCGTTTTTGATTATCGCCATCTATTGCCGGATTACAGCGTCCTGTTAGCGTTGTATTAGCAACTCTTTTCTCACATGCGATGTAAAATCCTGTGATAGACGGCGATAAGCATCATTAGCGTACGTAATCCAGCGATATGGGAACTGCGCTAATAAAATGCTTGGTAATCAGGAGATCTGGATTTAACCTTCCAATCCACCTCCCATTCATAGTATGGTTAAATCGGATTATAAGCAGGAGTTAAATACCTGCGAAAAAGGGGGTTTAGTGCTACTTTTGACATCGCTTCGCAGAACCGGTGCAGCGTTGTAATTAACGCAAAGCTGTGGTAGCCAGGGTTTGTCATGTAGTATTTCTAAGGTACGCCCACTTTGCATGTCATTAGAGATGTCTATCGCTGACATGCAAAGTGGGTAAAAAAACGGCTGTTATCGCAAGGAAACTCCCGCTACTGCATGGTAGCCAGTCCTTGTAAATTGTGCGATGATAAAATCGCTGCTTTTTCGGCGCTATGTGCCGAAAAAGCAGCGATACATCTCTTGATATTATGCCCCCACATCTCCCGATTACCAAGCATTTCATTAGCGTAGTTCCCATATCACTGGATTACGTACGCTAATGATGCTTATCGCCGTCTATTGCAGGATTTTACATCGCATATGAGAAAAGTGTTGCTAATACAACGCTAACAGGGCGATGTAATCCATCAACAGTTGGCGATAATCAGAAACGCGCTAAGTGCGTTCTACGATAATTATCGAGGGTTGTTGTTAATATGCCCCTTTGTGCTTAAAAACAGCGCCAAATGCAACCAAAAATAAAGAGCAGCACAAGCACCAACGTGAGCTGCTGAAATGTGCAGTTGGGTAGGATTTTCCCCCAATTTACTCATCCATTTAGTGCTGGTTTCTTAGTGAAAAATACACCTCGACATCCAAAATAGCGTTAAATCCAACAGTACATAAACAGCATCTAAATGTGCACTTTTTCACCCAAAAATTACTCTTAATTACACGAACAGGCATAATTGCATTATTATCGGCAACTCTGTGTCAAACAGTAACGCAGAATTACTGAGAATTACTATGATTACTTCAGAGTAATATAAATTACCCCCGTGCCTAGTTAACATCGCATCAGATTCCCTGATATTGATACTGTATCAACATAATAAAAATGAAAAATAAACAGAACACACATTTAAATAAAGACAATAGGTTTAAATGAAAGTGGCAAAACAAAACCCAAAGACAATCTACACATAAAAATATACCTAATATCATGGTCTGCTTTGCATAATCTCCCAAACCTGCCTCTCTAAAACAGTTTCCTTTTCTTATTGTGTGGTTTGTTCAGTCTTTGATCAGCCTGGCAAACACGTGTATTCTTAGCAAATTTGTACCGTGTCAGAAACTAAGCAAAAACGATTTTTTATTTGATTGCTCACCTGATATGTCCTCTTCTTATCCATTTTTCTCCTTCTGAGCTTCTCCAAGTTAACTTTTATTTTGCTGTTTATATTTTATATCCACGTGTTTTATTTTTCCCGAATTGTTTGTTTTTTATTTTGCATCAACAGTGGTAGCAATGGTCCTTACACTTTCTAATGGTGTTCCTCTTGATGCACACAATGAAAAAATGGGGAGGCCCAGGGCATTTCCATTAATTAGGGGAGCTTCATTAATACAAAGTTTGCAAATAAAATTTGCCTATAGGGAGATAGGTATTCACACTGCAATGAAATAGCCAGTTGGAGTAATTGTGTTGATTGGTAAACTGCTAATGGATCACTGTGTCAGATTGCTGTCTCTGATAGCATTATGGTAATTGTATTTTTATGGGGTCCCAAGATGAACTGACAATTGGAGGCAGTTTGTCTATTAAGTGACTTGCTTTGGAATTATATGAAAATAGACTAGATTATCTCAGAAAAGCCGTAAAGCTAATAATGTGAAGCCAAAGAAAGCCATTGGTATTTTGAGGTGTTAATACTCTAAGAGAATTAGAATAGTGTTCAGTGGAGAGAAAGCACAAATGATGAGCCCGAGGGAGAGTCTTACCGAGAAGTTACTTTCCGTGCAGTCTACTGATATAATTGTGTTTCAGAAGTCTAGCTGATCAACTTAAGAAATCGTCAGTTGAAGTGCAGTCGTACACCAAAAAAGTTAAACTTATTTTTAAAGATATTGTTCTATTTTCTTGTAATTTAAAAAACAATGCAATTATATTTTGTATTTTTTTTTTGTAGGAACATTCTAAAGAGATCCTGAGGTTATCTTCCATACATAAATCTTTGGTTTTCTAAAGGAACTTTTAAAATTGTATGGAAATCAATCTACTACTATATGAGCAGTGCAAAATAAAAATATAATGATACCAAGACTTTTTTATTATTTTATTTTTCTGTGCGGGACTGGAGTCAGCCAGGTTGGGGCAGGGCTGAGCAAAGTGAGGATTGGTTTTCACTCCCTAAATGGGAATGAATGTTTGGCCGGCCGTCTTAGGCCAGCCAAACATTCATGCACACTTAGCATGTTCTCCATCTGGCTTTGTTGTAATGGAGAACATGCCCAGGCTCCGAGGCACTGCCTGAGCGGCAAAACCAATCACAACGCTTCTCATGCAGCATTGTGATTGGCTGGGAGAGTAAGCTTCCGGTGCTGCCAGTGCAGACGAAGGACTGAGGAGAGGCATGCGGCTGCGGCAAAGGGCAGGTAAGGTCATCACGGGGCATATCAGCAAGCAGGCAATAAAAAATTACCGCCGCTTTTGCGTCCGTTTTTGGGCGAAAAGCGGCGATAATTTTATCGCCTTATCAGTAAGGTCACGCTATCGCATGAAACCTTGCCTTATCGCCATTTCCCTTAGCGCCCATCTTTGCATCTCTAATGAGATGCAAAGTGGGCATTCCTCCCCATGATAACGGGAGAAATGTTGCTAAGCGACATTTCTCCTAGTATCAAGCCTCACACAAAGCAGCATAGCGAAAAGAAAAGTAGGGATAACCTCTTTTATCGCTACTTTCCTTATTCCTGCTTTGAAACTGACTTAGCCATGATATCCTACGGAAGGTGGATATCATGGCTAAGTATGTGAGGCCCTATCAGCAAGCTATCGCCAAAAGTTGTGTGATTATCACTGGATTTCCAGCGATAATCGTACATTTGGCAGCTTGCGCTCTGAATTTTATCGCTTTGGAGATAAGCGTTGCTAATAGCACGCTATCTCCACGATAAAATTCAGAGTTTGCCAGCGATAATTATCCTCACGCTAAGAGCGCTGAGCGATAATTATCGCCAGCCCTTGCTGATATGCCCCACATTTTTTTATCCGCTTCTCCCCCGCTCCCACCACCCCCATTCTGAGGCAGCAGCTGCTGTATATGGATTGGTTCAAATGAGCAGGAAGCAGACCCCCCATTTGGCTGCCCTGCCTTGAGGCCTGTCAACGCTTGCCAGCCACTCAATGTGACCAAGTATTGTTCCCCCCTCACACTAGTGGAGCATGGCCGCTGACTGAAAACTGCAATGCAATCTCAGGCTTCGAGAGGGAGAAGCTGCCCTTTCACAAATGACAAGGTACTTATGATTGGTCGCATAGCTTGCGTATGCACTGCACAGCCTGGGAGCGAGACTGGGGCTGTAAAATGTCACAGATGAGTGTGGTGGCCCTGATGTATTTATACATTGCCTTGAGTCCAGTTACCACAACAGGGGAAGATTTAGAATAGAGGCTCGTAAATAAGAATATGGTTCCTATACCCACGGCCATCAAACCTGCTCACCTACATAAACCATTTGAGGAGGGGGCCAGTGATCCCATTGTTGGATTTTTGCAGCCGATTTCAGTAGCAACCCACAGTAGCACTTGGGATTCGTAAGTTCACACTGGTCCCCTGTGGACAAGGAGGTGCCTGGAAATGAAACCCAGCTTGCCTGTTCAGAAAAACTATACAGGCTCTGAGCAGGACTGGAAACATGACTGAATATTGGGTGTGAAAATTAGGTGGGTTGGATCATGCTTCACATACAGCCCAGGTGGGGAATTAGCAGCCAGAAATACAAGAGCAATGATGTGACACTCCTGACTCACTATGCCTCCCATCCTAGCTGCTGAGTAGTCACATGCAGAGAAGGGGACGCTGCTCCTATTGGAGATAACCTGAGCCACGACGAGAGATCAGTGCAAATACATACCTGGACTACCACATACATTGCTCTTGGTCTCTACATCAGGGCCATAGAGAGTTGCATGCCTTCAATAAGAACCTCAAAATCCTTGAGGAAGCTGCTCCTCTCAGAGGAGGTGCCAGGAGCCAACAAGTGAACCACTTTGAAGAAGAGGAAATGGCAAATATAGCACTGGACATAATTTTTGCAGTGATCACTGACCTGGCACGAAAATGACCAGTTTTAACACCAGAACTGTTGGGCTCGCTGAGGGCATACACTCTATGATCTCTGACTTTGCCCCCGTACAACAACAGTTGGGTGCAGCAGATCGCAGACTGGAGGACTTTGAGTCCCAGGTGAACAAATGACCGTACTCGGCATCAGTAATCTGGCAGTTCAAACATAAAATTACAGATCTGAAAGGCCACTACCGACAGAATAGTGTCCGCCTTTACAAGGTACTGGAGAGGTCGGACGAGAACAGCATGGGCACCTTCCTGCAATCCCTGTTGCCAAAACTCTTGAAAACTCAGTTTACTACCTCAGAAGAAATACAGCAAGCACATAGGTTGCTGCCTCATCATGTTCAAACCTAGGGCAATCAGAGCATGTCTTGGACTACCTCATCAGGTGAGGGTAATCCTCCAAGTGGCCAAGAAACGTGGGGGCTTCTTTATCCATAAGGAGCATCAGATCCACATCACTGCAGACTATTCCCACAACATAGCAATTAAAAGCAAGAAATTCCTAGTCCTGGGGCCACAACTTTGAAATTTAGCCGCCTGGACCCAGCAGTAATGCTAATAAGCATTAATAGTAGAACACTGGAATTGTACGAACAGGAGGAAATGTTGATCTTTCTGGACTCAAAGATCATATCACCAATGGAGACGGAATTAAACAACTGAACACAAGAAAGAAGGCTGGAGGAGGTAAACACCAAGCAAGGAACTTGTAAAAATCCAACAAGCTGTGCCCGGCACCCCCGTAGAAAGTCTGATAGGACACGACTAATCAAGGTAGTGGAAGCACTAACACAAAACATAGACAAATCATGTTCCCCCTTAAAAGACATAAAATATGATGGAATAGAGAAAGCAGATGAATGATTTTGATCACATATTGTACTCATTAATTAACACAATGGGAGATGAATGACTCTTTAAGCTAGAAATATTAGGATGTTTCCTGTTAGGTTGTATTTAACCCCCAAGTTCCTATCCCTGAGGGTCAAGTACGGCAGAGCCCCCTTTGATTACCATGTTTTCATTCCAAGGAGAGAGTTCTCGCTCCCACTCGTACTTCTTCTACACCCACATAATACCTACAATACAGTGTTAGTCAATCACCTCTGCCATTCCTTTACTTCATCAGTCTTTTCACAGAGCAATCCGCACATGCAGAGAGTGGTATAGAGCATTCCTATAGAACCGCTTGAGACCATGATCCTTCTTGTACCACCCCTACTACATTGTTGATTTTCATTACGTCACAGCAGATCTTTACAATTGCACTGTGTGCCTTCCATTCAGAACTCACACCCATGCCTGCTCCACCACATGGATAACCCCCGCTAATGCCACATACCAAAATTGTCCTGGAGAGGGCCTTCACATCTGCTTCCATGAGACCCACTGACATCAGCGGTGAAATGCCCACATATTTTCCTCCCAGGTCACTGGTAAGTCTCACATCTTTTAACGTTATTGGCCTAAAGAACTACATCAACTGATACAAGATACATTTTTTGCCAGGGAAAGCAGACAATCTAAAATTGGACTGGGTTGGTAAGGTCATCAATAGCTGCCATCTCCAAGAGAAGAGCAACAACTGAACCGCATCAGCTGCAGTCACAAAAAAATGCGGGGCAGCCAAACTCATAAGTGAGCCCTTCTCACTTTACACCTCGAAAGAGAAGGAAGGGAGATATGTATTTGTCCACCTGAAAACACTGGACCAGACCCTGACATTCAGTACAGTAATAAATCCAACTTCTTAGCAATTATCACCAGTCTCTTGCCTAAATTTAACCACACAAGGATGGAAATTGAGATGGGGGGGTTGAATAAAGTGCTTGATCATATTCCAAAAGGCCACCAGACAACCATAATGCTTCAGATTCAGCATATCTTTTGGACATGATAGCTGATCATGGTCTATTGGACTTATGGACCCTCTCCTATCGAAAGGACTAGAAATACAAATTTCTCTTCCCAGCCTATGGCACATCTTTCTGTATTGATTTTTGTCCTCATGAAAGGCAGACTGTCATATCAAAAAGTTCAGACAGTCATACTTCCATAGTGCTCTCCGATCATAACCCAATACAATTGTCATTGCACCCATGCTACTGCAGCCCCCAGGAAAGAAACTGTAAAATTAACTCCTCCAAACACAAAACTCCTGAAGTCAGGCACATTGCATCTCTTCCTCACAGATCCTTTGGACAGAGGGTAAAGCCACTTGGCGTGGTCAATTATTGATCAGGAAAAAAAAGACAATCTAGTGAAACTGAAGCTTCTAGAGTATACAATATCCAACTTGAAAGGGGACTATAATGCAGTTCCCTCCTCCCTTTTATGATGCTGGTTTAAGGCTGAGAAATGTGCAATTAATAAATATTATATTTAAATCATGGAGAACACACTACTCCAGTTAAAATGATGTCACTACGAAAGAAGGGAAAAGGCCGGCAGAATGCTCACCCTTCAATGACAGCAGAGGAAATTCCGCAATCAAAACCACAAGGGGCAGCTCCCTACCCTGGTGACATTTCGGAGGCATTTGCCTACTATTCTGAATTTTTATATTCTTACTTACCATTGACCATGAGGCAGAAAACTGATTTATTTTGCCAGTCCACCTCCACACCTTATCTGTGGAGGGTCATCAGCTCTTATAGGGGGAGATAGCAGTGGATGAGATCACAAAGGCCATATTGAAATTACCCATGTGTAAATTAACATGTGAGGATGGTTACTCCATGATGTTCAACAAAAATTGCAAAATCCAAATTGCCCCTATGCTTTATAACACCTTTGGGAAGGAATACTCTTCCAGCTCTCTAGCTGCTTTTTAAACAAGGTCATCATTGCTCTCTTACCAAAGAAGAGTACAGACCCCTTGAAATGTGGAAGCTATAGGCCTATCTCCTTAATCAAGGTCCGAAAATTATTCTCTCCCTCATTCACTCATCCCAATTTGGGTGTGTCTCCCCAACGCATTCATTATGGGCATTCAAAAACTCGAAACACAACACATTAGCCATTTAAGTTGACACAGAAAAGGCCTTTAGTTGGGTCAAATGGTCAATCTTGTTCAAGGTCACAGAGTGATTTGGTCTCAAAGACCAAGTGAGCACAAAGATCAAATGGCTGTATCAGATGCCTGACGTGTGGCTTAACGGTGGTGACTTCCTTTCCAGCAATATTCCCACTAGTTGTGGCACCCAAGAGGGCTGCACCCTTACCCCATTCTTATTTCTCCTGGCATTAGAACCATTAGCCACAGCACCCCAGGCTGCCCTAAAATAGATTGGGTTTCTGTTAATTTAATTACTGTAAAGGCACTTTTATATGCAAATGATATTATCATGACAGTGACACAGCGGTTTAGAAATTATTGGTGCTCATTGAACTTCTAGATTTATTCTTGAATTTCTCAGGATAACTGGGACAAGTTCGAGGTGATGCCCGTGTCCCGTATCACCACCAGAGCCCGTGTTGAGGGCTACAACTTGAAGTAAGTCCTGAGAGGGATGAAAGATCTGGGGAATTTGCTTGATGAAGGCCTTTCTCACATGACAGAAGATAACATTCTGTATCTCTTTACCAAAACATGCGTGAGTTTCGATAATGAGTCTGCTTTGCTTTTATACTTATGAGGCAAGAACAGGCTATACAAATAGTAATTGCACTAAGCTTTAAATATATAATGCTCCCAGTACAGATCCCCAAAGCATTGCTGATGTAAATGGACTTGGCATAAAAAATGGTGTTACTGTTTGAAGGGGGAACCCCACTCAAGCAGCATCCACAGTTCTCTGTTAGGGTGAATTTACAAGCAAACCCTAAATTAACCTTTGCTCAACCCTCTTGTAGCTTGGCACAGAGCAGTCAGACCTACTTAGAGGCAATGTTTAAAGACTTTATGCAGCTACTCACACAATAATAAAGTGAATCACAACTAAAGAAGTTCACACACAAATTTTGAAAAATAGAGTACAATTTAATAAATATTTTGAGACCGAAGCAACAAAAATCCAATCAGTAGGACTGGATATATGCAATTTAAAAGAGTAGGTAAAACTAGTGCATGAAAGAACAAGGCATCAACTGTGGTTGATTGGATGTGCCAGACCTGGACAAATTCACATTTTCAGGCTACCCCGATGAAGGAGCGACCTACCACAGGGACCCAGTTAGGTCCACTGAATGAGAGTACCTTAATGCCAGGTTGGGAAGCTTTGCAAGGTCCAGTGTTGTGAATCGTGCAGCTGAGGCGATGTGTGGTCCTGGTGTGGATATGTGTTCCACTGCTTCGGCTTGGGAGAGCTGCAATGCAGAGTACGGCATTGTCTTCGAGTAATCCATCAAAAAGAAGACCGGCACTGAGGATGTATCGCACACTGATTGGATCCTTGGAGTTGCTGGGCTTGCAATGTAGAGTTCTGCATCAGCATCAAGGATACGTCATGCAGAGGCGTGTACAATGAGGCTGTAGGCTGTGATGCAAAGGGTTTCTTGGAGGTGATGCGCCACGCTGCATCGGTTCAGGGGCCACAGTTTGCAGAGTACTTTCTATAAGTGGCATTTTCCGAATTGTGACCTAAATACAACTTTATCTTTAAAGAGGGCTTTAAATTACAATTCTTTCGGCACCAAACCAAACCTGTCTACCTGCTCCCAACTGAAAGTTATCACTTATTAAATGTAATAAGGTAACCCACTGTACTATTCTCACAGTAGTGAAAAGGACATTTAGAACTTAGTAGCAGATGTCTAACCTTTTAAATACACTGCACTCTGCCCTCTGGGCTGTTCAGGGCCTCCCTAGGGGTGATGTACCTGTATTGAAAATGAAGTTTTGCACCTGGCAAAAGGTTTATTTAACATGAACACCAACACCAGATAAATGTTTCCTTGCACTAATTTGGGTGGAGGGATAAGTGGATAAGGCTGGTGTGGCATCTCATGTTGTGGGGTATTAGAGTGTTAGCATTCCCATGACATCACTAGCTGATGTCATGGACTGTTGAGCTGACAAGGTTCTGAAAACCTCCAGTTAAGGACTGATGGCTGGCGGTTGGATGGGATCTTCCTTGCTGCAATAAATCTTCTATTTTTCATCTACTCAGTATCCTGTTTCTCATTCAAGATACTTCATTGGCGTAGTCGGCATTGGAACGGGAAGATCTCAACACGGGAGTCAAGCTATTAAATGGTCTCTTTTCCTCTGAATTTTTTATAAAAAAGGAAGCCACATCAGTCACCATTAAATTTAAATATTGGATTATACTGGATGCGTGCACCCGGATTGTCTACCGTTTTGAGAAGTGGCGTGGCACAGAGATCGTCTGGCTGTATTGAATCTCTAACTGCCTGCAGTCACAACGTGAAGCCTGGTGCTATTGAATCTCTAACTGCCTGCAGTCACAACGTGAAGCCTGGTGCACTCGCATCTCTATCTGCCTGCAGTCACAACGTGAAGCCTGGTGCACTCGCATCTCTATCTGTCTGCAGTCATAACGTGAAGCCTGGTGCACTTGCGGCGAGATCTTTGGTTTTTCTCAGCGCCATACACATCGCTCCGTAATTTCTGAACTGGTGGTGTGCCGTGTATGGTTTTGTGCAAATGGACTCATATGGTGCAACATTTTCATCGGCATTGTAACTGTTATCGAGATTCTGGTCAGAAATATGTAATTTCTACAAGAGTAATCGACTTCTATCTCTAATATTCAAAGGCAAACATTTACGTTGCAACGGACACGGTGCGGCATACCTGGAACTAGAACTTTCATCCTGAAGTTGGAGTTCTTCTTTCTGTGAGCTGTTCCTGGCATTCCATGATTAACCTTCATCGCGCTCATTCGGAGATTGACGTTACAGGATTCTGCGAAGAACTTTGGAACACGTATTCTTCATCGCGCTGATTTGGAAATTGACTTCTCTGGCATCCTGTAGTGCGTCATCGCGCATCACGTTACTTCGGACATGCGTGGTGGCCATTTTGTGGATGGTTGCTTAGCAACTAAGTTTTTTACATATTTCATCTGTTAGTGTCCGAGACTGTTGTTTTGCCATATAATACTTGTGATTTGCATCAGTAAGTCCATAGCAAGTAATACTGTTGGTGTGCATGTATAATTTAAAAAAAAAAAAAAAAGGTTGTGAGTTAATTTTAAAAAAAAAAGCAAGGGAACGAATTTGTTAGTACTTGTTTTAAAAAAAAAAAAAAAAAAATAACATGCTGAATTAATATGGATCAGGGTCTCTATGACTATAACAATGGCCATTACATTGGGTACGAATCAATTTTGTAAATACAAGTTGAGAGTGGTATAGACATAGCGATTATTTAAGGTAAAATAGGCATATTAATTTAATTAATTACTTGATATTTAACACATTAGCTATCCAGCCATGCAGAATGTTACTGCAGAACCTTTCTTCTTATCATGTCCTGGTGCCCCTCCAATCAAATGGAAAAAATGGAAGGTGGTATTTGAAAGATATGCTAGGGTATGTGGTCCGTCATTAAGTGCTGAAAGACGGTCGGCCTTATTACTTCATTGTTTAGGTTCGGAAGGCCAAGATGTGTTTGACAACTTGCCAGATCTATCGGCTGAAGAAGCTAGAGGCCTACATGATTATGACATTTGTATTAAGAAGCTGGATAAGCATTATTTGCCAAAAGTTAGCACTATCCTGGAAAGGTATCAATTTGCAAAGAGAATGCAATCCACTGACGAGTCAATTGAAGATTACATAACTCAGTTAAGGAAGCTTGCTTCTTCTTGCAAGTTTGATAATTTAACTGATGAACGCATCAGAGATCAATTCATGTTTGGGTGCAACATGGAAAAAATTAGAGAAGAGTTATGGTTGAGGGATGAACCGTCCCTAGATGAGGTGTTAAGTGTTGCAAAACGCATTGAACACTCTTTAAAATGTGTTGCGGTGATAAAGAAAGATGCTGAAAAAGGGTCCAAGGTTGAGGTGGTAAAGATTAAAACAGAAAAAGGTGACCAAAATACTAAAACGCAATCAGACAAAGTAGGGATGGAAAGGAAGTGTTATAGATGCGGTAAAATGGATCATTTGGCTAATGATAGAAAATGTCCGGCTCTCAATCAAACATGTTCAAAGTGTAAATTAAAGGGGCATTTCACTGCCTTTTGTAAAACTAAACTCAAGACAAAGGTCAAAGAGGTGGAAATTTATCAAGAGGATGATTCTGAGAACTCAATTTGTGGACAAATTGTAGTACAAGTCGAGGAAAAAACTAGTAAAAAAACAGGCCCATATGATGAAATTATGGTGGAGGGAGAAAGTACCAAGGTACTATTTGATTCCGGTGCTAAGATCACCATAGTATCGAATGATTTTTATGCAACCAAACTTAAGGGAAAGATTACTCTCATCAAACCAGACATTATACCGTTAGCTTATGGGGGAGAACCAATAAAGTTACATGGGTATTTCAATGGTCTAATAGAATATAAAGATCGGTTGATTAATGGGAAAATCTATGTTTCAAAGCGTGGAGACAGCATCATTAGTTGGCTACATCAAGGGGATTTAGGAGTGTTTCTTGATCCAAATGCAGATTTTCCGATACAATTGAGGGAGAGGATTCATTCTGTAGATAAGAATGCCAATGAAACGTATGCTCTAATGCTTAAATCTGAATTTCCAAAGGTATTTAGGGATACCTTGGGATGTCTCGAGGGGTATAGACACAAGATACAATTAAAAGCTGATGCAATTCCTATACAGTGTAAGGTGAGGAGTGTTCCACTTTCAGTTAAAGATGACATGAAAAAGGAAATAGAAAAACTAAGCAGTGGTGGGATCATTGAGGAAGTAGAAGGATCGGAATGGCTTGCTCCGGTTGTCGCAGCTCGCAAACCAAATGGTAATTTGCGTTTGTGCATTGACTTAACCCCTTCGGTGCCCGCCCCTTTCCCCGCCCTGTGCCGGCCGTTACATTAGCGGGCGGGGTTTGTGACGAGCTGGACTCATCATGGGCACAGCGCCACCGCGGCCCATGACGAGTCCAGCTCGTCACGGGCACCGAAGAGGTTAAGACAACTGAACAAGAGTGTTGTGGTGGACAGATACCCATTGCCTAACATTACAGAGTTGTTAACATTACTTGATGGAGCAAAAATTTTCAGCACGTTAGATTTGACCTCGGCGTATCATCAAATTGAACTTGATGAGTCGTCTCGAGATTGTACCTCGTTCATTACTCCATTTGGTACATTTAGATTTAGGAGAATGCCTTTTGGCTTGGTGTCTGCCTCCTCAGTATTCCAAAGAGTAATGGAAAGAGTGTTAAAGGATCTTCCTGGAGTGTGTGTCTACCAAGACGATATATTGGTTTTTGCAAAAGACGATAGGGAACACGACATTAGATTGAGATCTGTGTTAAAGGCTTTGAGTAAGCACAACCTCACTATCAAAGTGGAAAAATGCTCATTTAGATCTAACACCATCAATTATCTTGGTCATAGCATCTCAGGAGATGGTGTAAAGCCCAAGTCCGAGTTGGTTGAAACCATCACAAAAATGTGTTCTCCTACCAATAAGTCTGACCTTATGAAATTTTTAGGGATGATTGAATATTATGCCAAATTTATCAAGGGGTTTGCTTTAGCAACTGTGAATATGAGAAGGTTACTACGAAAGGGTGAGGAGTACGTGTGGACTGAGAAATGTGAGGATGCATTTGTGGCCATGAAAGGAAAACTAGGACTAGCTCCTTCTTTGAAGAGTTTTGATCCCTCTGGTAAATCCATTTTGGTGACAGATGCGAGTGAGAAGGGGTTGGGAGCAGTTTTGAAGCAGAGTGGTGGTAATGGCATGAAAACCATTATGTTTCTGTCCAGAAGTCTTAGAGATCCAGAGACTAGGTATTCTGTTGTTGAGAGGGAAGCGTTAGCTGTGTTTTGGGCGGTAAAAAACTCAAAAAGTTTCTGTGGGGTGTAGACTTTGAGGTCCATACGGATCATAAGCCTTTAGTGGAGATTTTCAGTAAAAAAGGTTTGGATTTAATATCTGGTAGGATTACCAAGTGGGTGATTGGCCTGCAGGAGTATAATTTCATGATCAAGTATATTCCAGGTATTGAAAACGGTGTAGCGGATGTTCTATCGCGTTTGGTGCCCTCTGTCAGTTTGCATGAGTATAGTCCTGACTACGAAGAGGATGATGAAATTGTTTGTGTTGTAGATCAGGTTATTATATCGGAAGATAGGTGGTTAGATGAAATACGGAAGAACTCAACCTTGTGTGAAGTTATGTCCTTGTTAAAGGCAGGGTGGTGCTCCAACAAAAATGTATCAGAGAACGTGAAGTGTTTTTGGGGTGTACGAAATGAATTGTCGGTTGACAATGATTTCTTGTTTAGGGGAACAAGACTGATTCCTCCTACTACTCTAAGAAAGGAATTGGTAGACTCAGTACATGTGGCACATTCAGGTTTAACTAAGTGCAAAGAAAGGCTACGCATGTCTTATTGGTGGCCAGGTATGGACAGAATGGTTGAGCGTGTTATTAGAGATTGTGTGTCGTGTGCCATCAGCGACAAATCCAAGTGTACGCATGAACAACCTATGGTCTTAAGGAAACGTCCAAGCGGACCTTGGCAGGAAATTGCTTTGGATATAGTGGGTCCCATTCATGGGAAAGAATCTCTAACATATCTACTAGTGGTCATAGACATGTATTCTAGGTGGCCTGAGATATTCTTCTTGACATCTGTCAACACTGGCAATGTTATTGAGTGTTTGAAGTCTTTATTTGCCAGGGAAGGTTTGCCCATTTCTATTTTATCGGATAATGGGGTTCAGTTAATTTCAAGAGAAATGGAACAGTTCTTGTCTTCCAAGGGAATTGTACACAAAACCTCTGCTCTCTATCACCCAGAAACTAATGGGATGGTAGAAAGGTTTAACAAAGTGATCAAGGAGACTATTGCCTTAGCAAAAAGTGTTGGTATTGATTGGAAAAAAGAGGTCATTGCGAAAATTGAGGAATATAGACTAGCTCCACACACAACTACGGGGAAAACTCCTTTCTTACTGTTTCGGGGAAGACTTCCGAACACGTGTGTTGAACCATTTTGGGTTAATAAATATGAGTTGCTAAAAGGAAAAGAAAAGGAATGTGATGGAGAAAAGATGGTGAGAGTTGAGGAAGAAAAAGGGAGAATAAGGAAGGAATACTTTGATAGGAAACATGCTGTAAGGAGGACTGTAGTACATGTGGGAGATTGGGTCATGATTAAACGTCCTGGTGTTCTAGGCAGCTCTATGTCCAAGTACATGAAACCTATCAAGGTGACTAAAATATTTAATAATGCAATCCAAACTCAAGATCATCGCATTTGGAATTTGAATAGGGTTGTTGTGTGTAGGGGAAAGTTGGAACGTGGTGTGGATACCGATCCAAAGGGGAATAATAACGATTCTTCACACAGTAGTGATGGAGTGGGTGTGAAATTGGACTGTCTTAGAAAATCCAACAGGGTGGTCATGAAGCCAGGTTATTTGGCAGACTTCATTTAATCTTCTTTACCCAACAGGGTGGTCATGAAGCCAGGTTATTTGGCAGACTTCATTTAATCTTCTTTACTTTTTGTATTCATTATTTTCAATACAATGTTGTTTTCTGTATTTGGGGAAGGGAGATGTGTGGCATCTCATGTTGTGGGGTATTAGAGTGTTAGCATTCCCATGACATCACTAGCTGATGTCATGGACTGTTGAGCTGACAAGGTTCTGAAAACCTCCAGTTAAGGACTGATAGCTGGCGGTTGGATGGGATCTTCCTTGCTGCAATAAATCTTCTATTTTTCATCTACTCAGTATCCTGTTTCTCATTCAAGATACTTCAGCTGGAAACTGGGTGGCTTAGAGTGAAAGGGGACTTTCGACACCCCAAAAGTCCTCACCACGATTGACAAAGTCAATGTCTATTGATCATATAACAGCTAAGTAGAACACACAGGCCATGTAAAATACACAGCTTGCGATGGATGAGTGTTACAGGTGGACTATAGGCAGGGTTATTGCTCGGTGAGTGCCCTTGAGGTTTGTTTTGGCGCACACAGGGAGTACAACGAGATTTGCTGGCTGCTATAGAGTGCAAGTGTCATTTTATGGCTGTTAGTGCGGATTTAGGTTGCCGCTGTCCCTTTTTGCGCAGTTTGTGACACTGGCTAGCGTGGGCGCCCATGGATGCATCTCAAGCAGATTCTCTGATCATAAATCAGCTAAATCCACTCGAAATGACTTTTTTAGTTAATATTGTACTCCAACCATTCTGGTTGATCTTAAGTGGGAGAAGCACTTTCTAAATTTTACTTTGTTTTTTCAACGAGAAGGAAGTGTCCCAGAGACTCCATCGTCCTGTGCCTGTCTCGCATGCTCCTCCCAATGCTTTGTCCAGCTCCAGGCCACTTTTCATTTGGATGTTGAGGTGGAGGTATCACTCTCTTTTTCTGCTGCATACATACTATTAGATGTTGTTTTTGTGATAGCACAAGGGTGTTGTTTGTTTGATAGAGGGCATGCAACAGTATTGTTTTGTTCTTTATTTTGTTAATTGAATTTTATTTAACCCTGGGCGTAGTTCGCGAAGTAGCACTTCGCGAAGCTACGCAAAGTGCAGTTCGCACTACGCGAGCTATGCGTAGCACTTCGCGAACTGCGTAGTACCTTGTTCGCACTGTGCCAGATGTCGTTTTCAATGACTGCACAGTGCGGACAAGCAACCGGCACTGTGCAATCATTGAAAATGGCATCTTGCACAGTGCGAGCTGTAGTTTTCTGCTGCTCGAGTAGATTTTTACTCGAGCAGCAGCTTTCTTAATGCGAACTGGTAGTTTCTCATCGTGAGCGGTCACGAGCATACGCGACCACTCGCAATGAGAAACCTGACCTCCTCGCATTGGGAATCTCGCCGGGAGGTTTATTTTCCATGCTCGCGATCGCCAACTTGATGTTGCTGATCGCGAACAAGGACAAAGTCTCGCCGAAATGTCATTTTGCTTGCTCGCGGTCGCCAACTTGACGTTGAGGACCGCGAGCAAGCAAAAAATGACCGAAGCACTACGCAACACTACGCTACGCATGTTCGCACTGTGCTACGTGCAATTCGCGTAGTGCGAAGTAGCGCGAACTTCGCAAACTACGCGAGCGTAGTGTAGTGCTTTGCCCAGGCTTAATTTTATTGTGGTGGGTGGCAGACAGTTTTAAGAGTGGCCTAGTTATTTTTTTGCATTTGATTTTTTATCATTTGTATGGGGAAAATGTTGCACATTTCAGTACATTTTCTTTATGTAAGAGTAAATTTCCTCCATTCATTTATTTTAATCTGTGGCCTAGTCTGCCCATTGGCCATCCAGTCAGTAGGCCCAGTACTGTTTCTGTGGTATATGTTTCTTTAGAACATCATTTAGGGCAAGGATGGCATCAAATTAAATAAAAAAATGTAGGTTCTTTTTTCTGTATTTCACTTTTTTCTGCAAAAAGTTGGGTAATATTGATGCCTTGGGAGGATATGTGTTGTTATACATTTTTTATAGCTCACTTAATTTTAATTTTTGGTTTTGTGAATTAATGGTAGTGTTTTCTTCAGTGTTACCATGCCGCCTTATCTGGCCAGTGTGTGTGCATGTTTGCCATAGGTCACCATTTGTTTTTGTTCTCCATGTCATATGGCCGGGGCTATTTTGTGTAATCAGTGTTCATAGGCCTGCAAGTTTTCTTTGTTGTCCACGCGTCCTTACTTGTTGATTGACCATGTGGTCGGTGACCATTTGTGTATCCTGCCAGTTTGCTTTTGCCATGGGCCTGCATGTGGTTTTTTTGTTGTGGCCATGCGTCCTTACTTGCTGTTGTTGGTTGACCATGTGGCCCATGGCACTTCTGTGCGGCCAGCCACTTTGTTAATCCTTCCTTTCCAGTTCTCAAAGCCCTTTCTAGGGAGATTGATAGGAAAGGGCCATGCTTTTTTGTTTTTTGCTCATTTATTTTACTTTTCCCTAATATCAGTTTAATATGTCTGAGGATCATTGTAGTATATGTATGTGTACAGTGTTTCATGCATTGCTTTACATTTTCCCCCTGCACCTCCTTTCCTCCCATTAGGTTTCTAATAGTCCCCTTGTACACCAGCAATTAAATTTGTGTATTTTTTAATGTATTTGTTAATTCTTTTTTTACATTTTCCCTCCATTCACACCTGCCTGCCATAGATGCCTGAGGTCACCAGCATTCACTTTTTTAAAGATTGTCACTAATGATTTTCCCCAGGACCATTGGAACCCTGCCTGCCATATGTCCACAGCCGTACACCAGCATTCATTTTTTAAGGCTGATTGCATTTTCCCCTGGATCGTTTTGCAGCCATAGATGCACACACACCAGCATTCCTTTTCACTCCATTTTCCCCTGGACCCACTCGTCTGCCATACGTGCACAGTGCACCAGCATTAATTTTATAAGGATTGTTCCATTTCCCCCAAAACCCTCTTGCCTGCCATAGACGCACAATAGATTTCATTTTCTAAAGATTATACCATTTCCCCTGTACCATCCTGACTGCCACAGGTGTCTCCCTTAGATGCACATAAAGCAAACAGCTACATCTGCATGTTGTTAATGTTATCCTGATTGAAAATTAAATGTTATGGTGGTGTGGTTTGACTTGGGAATGGATACACTATTGTTAGGATAATTAGTAACCACACTAAATTCTATTGACGGTATTTGTATGAAAACATACAAACGGCAAAAATGCCACATTAGGCTAACAAGAGAAATCACTCACAGTACTGCTGGATAGAATGCCTGTACAAAGTGATGTGACCTTCATTTGATGTGAGTCCTTCAGTCTCTTCCACTAGTACAGCTGAGTGCCACTGCCAACTGACAGCTTCAGGATGGCCCTAAAGAAAGGTCCTGCCAAGAAAGTGGCCAGTGAGGAAGAGAAGAAGAAGCAGATTGCCACCATTGGCATGCCGGCCCAAACCTTTTTCAAGATACTTTGTGTGCCTGCTGCATCTTCCTCAGGCAGCAAACTGACAGCAGCACTCAAGCATCAATGCCACCACCCCGACCTAAGCCCAAGGACATGTCAATAAAGCAAGGCAGCCACTGAAGTCATGGCAACGAGCAGTGAGTCTGTATAGAACTTATCACAGCTACAAACTAGTACCCAGTGGTCGCAGTAGATGGAGCAAAGTGGATGCTCAGTCAGAAATAGTAGATCTTCCTGAAGTCGGAGCAGAACTGAAGGTTGAGCTTCCTGCTGAGCAAGATGTGCTTGTTGTTGAACTATTGGCTTACAGATCTCCAGCAACAAAAAGGAACGGTACCCTACCATCTTCTCCAATCCCCCCTCCTTATGATCTGGGTATGGATTGGACATCCTCTGAGTTAAGACATGCCAGGAGAGACAAGGGAAAAGCAAAGTTCCTGAAAGCCTTAAATTATGGAAGGGGCTGAGGATGACGAGCCAGTCGCTGTCATGGAAGATGGCTCAGAAGACACGAACATTACCCCTCCTATTCAACGTGCTCCGAAGAATATGGCACTTCTACCAACACCACAGCTGACTTCCAAATTTGTAACTAGGCACCAGCTGAGACCTGCATCCACCACTACCTCAGTTGAAGTACGCACAGCAGAGAGGCAATTGACAACTCACCCACTTACCTCCAGTTCTTCTTCAAGCATTGGCAGTGGCACACTAAGAAAGTTCTCCTCCCCAGTTTGGCACTTCTTTACGATTAGCAAGCAGGAGGAAAACATTGCAATATACTCCATTTGCCATACAAGTGTTTGTCGAGGTAAGCCTGGTTCACACTATGGTGCTAGAGGCCAAACAACCCATATGAAAAAACATAACACAATCCGGTGAGAGGCACATCTTTAAAAAATTGCTGCAAGAACTGGTGGTGATGATGAGACTGGGGAATCAGCTCAGGTCACAGTGGGAGACGATGGTGATTAGGAAGAAGAGAGCGACAGCTTTGCGCAAACTGTCCCTGTCCCCACAGTGCACCAGTAACACCCACCGCAGCATCCTCAAAATGGCACAAGAGTCAGATAGAGACACCAACACATACAGTGACTGCCCAAAGACGCATATTGGGGGATATTTGCAACAGAAGTGGCAGAGCGTGTAGTTAGCCTCCTTAGCTTAATGACATGCTTGGTCACTTTAGAAACATAGGGCTGCACCATATTTTCAAGAATATGGTGCAGCCTGCGTTTCCCCCTGTGCTGGAGTTACCCTTAGCAGTGTAACACCCAAGAAGGCACCCTTGCACCATAGTGCAATGGTGTCTGTGTGCAGGGGAAGATTGTTTATGTACAGGAAGGTCCCCCCTCATGTTCATAAACAATCTTGAAATGCTATTTTGTCACTTCTATGTGTGCTGCTTAATGCAGCACACATGAAAGTTACAAAATGTCTTTTTTTAAGGATTTTTTATGTGCAGGAAGGGTCACATTCCTGAACATAAACAATCCAAGGTATTTTGCACAAGGCAGCACACATGGAAAAAGCAAAATCGAGGAGAAATAAAGCATTTCTCCTCATTTCACCAAGTTAAGACCAGGTTTTCCCTGGTCTTAATTTTGGTGCTGCCTCCTATTCACTCTGCCCTTGTAAATTGGGGGCAGCGTCAAAATCAATGGGTGTTGCGTTGGAATGCCCACCGCAACACCCACTACCCACCCCTTTCACACTAAGCATAGTGTTAAAGTGGGCCTTATTTAAAAGCAGCATTAAGTCATGTTAAGTAAGGTGAAGACCCTATCGCCACAAGAACGTAGCAAAAAGTGACTTTCCAATGGCAATAGGGGCTTGTAAATATGCCATATTGAGTCTACCACCTCCTATTTCTCTTCTGAAGTCAGCTGTATTAGTGGCACCACAAAACGAAAAAAAAAAGGTGGGGCCTATGAACACAACCGCATTTGGCACATTTGTACAACCAGAAGCTGACTAAAATATTAGCGCTGGATCTCCTCTCTTTTTCTTTTGTGGAAGGAGTCTCCTGCTTCTCCACCCCATTTGCACGTGCTTTGCTCACTCCCTCCTCTCAGTGGAGGGTGGGCGGACAGGGAGCTGTGCTTGGTGTAACAGAGGCTGGGTGGCTGTGGCCTCTGCTTGCTGCGCCTGCTTTCCCCGGAGCCTCTCGTCATGCTCTCCCATGCGCCAGCATGGCATCCTCCTCCATTGCCACCTCCCCACTACTCCGCGCTGACGGTTTCATCGGTGGCCGCTGGGTGACTGTTGCTGCCACCTTCCCAGTTCTCGATCCGGCCAGCAAGTGTCGGACTGTGGGCTGCCCGAAAGCCGGGAGGTGGTGGGTGCCACTTACAGCACCTTCCAGAGCTGGAGGGAGACCACGGCCAAGGAGAGAGATGACTTACTTCATAAGTGGTTTGACCTCATGATACAAAACAAAGAGGATTTCGCTAAGATTATAACTGCAGAAAATGGGAAGCCTTTGAAAGAAGCCCTGGGTGATATAATGTACTCTGCATCCTTCCTGGAATGGTTCTCTGAAGAAGCCCGTCGCATTTATTGAGACATAATTTCCGTCCCTAATAAAGACAGACGTGTCCTGGTTCTGAAACAACCTCTTGGTGTGGCAACTATTATCACTCCATGGAATTTTCCCAGCGCAATGGTTACGCGGAAAGTAGGCGCAGATTTGGCAGCGGGCTGTACGGTGGTAGTAAAACCTGCAGAAGACACCCCTTTATTGGCATTGGCACTGGCAGAGCTCGCTAACCAGGCTGGTATTCCAGCAGGGGTGTTCAATGTTGTGCCGTGCTCCATAAAAATGCACCAATCTCTTTCACTTGTTCTACTGCAACAGGAAAAATCCTGCTGCAGCATCAGGCTGGCACTGTGAAGAGGGTTTCCATTGAGTTGGGTGGGCATGCCCAATTCATCATGTTCGACAGTGCCAAAGTGGACCAATACTGTGTGGCTTTCCAATATCGCAACTCTGGACAGACTTGCGTGTGTTCAAACCGTTTCTTGGTGCAAAAAGGAATCCATGATGCATTTGTGAAGAAATTTGCGGAAGTTATCGAAAAGGAGTTGCATGTTGGGAACGGATTTGAAGCAGGAACCACTCAAGGCCCTTTAATAAATGAAAAAGCAGTGGAAAAGGTGGAGAAACACATCAGCGATGCAGTCTCAGCCAGACTCATCCTCGACATCCCACGAACCAGCCACATCTCCGGACATCTGAGAAACCTGCACTGGCTCCCCGTCAACAAAAGAATCACCTTCCGCCTCCTCACCCACGCACACAAAGCCCTACACGACCAAGGCCCGAGCTGCCTCAACAGCCGAATCAACTTCTACGCTCCCAAACGCCACCTCCGATCAGCCAACCACGCCCTCGCCGCCGTCCCCCGCATCCGAAGAGCGACTACAGGAGGAAGGTCCTTCTCCTACCTGGCCGCCAAGACCTGGAACTCCCTCCCGACCGACCTGCGCCTGACCCAAGACCACCTCTCCTTCAGGAAGAAGCTGAAGACCTGGCTGTTCGAGCAGTAGCGGCACCCCCCCACCCCCAGCGCCTTGAGACCCTACGGGTATGTAGTGCGCTCTATAAATGTCACTGATTGATTGATTGGTCTCGAAAGGTGCGTGCATCGTCACTGGAGGCAAGCGTCATAGCCTGGGAAAGAACTTCCTTGAGCCAACGATACTAAGCAACGTGACACAAAGCATGCTGTGTACGCAGGAAGAGACGTTTGGTCCTCTCGTACCAGTCATAAAATTTGATACTGAGGAAGAAGCTTTGGCCATTGCAAATTCTGCTAATGTCGGATTAGCAGGCTACTTCTACTCTCAGGACCTGTGGTACTTTAAAATTTGGGACCGCGTAGGAGGCAGGGCCCTACCCCTGTCTCTTCCGGTATTAGCAAACCGCGAATGGCCAATGCGGTATGTACAAGTGCTTTATATAACGTTTCATTGATAAATGCACTATGTATACGATATTATACATCACTACGTGGGTTCCATCTTAGAGCGGTGGCCATCTTATGGTTGCCCTCACATAGGCTACATATTATGAAGCAAATACGGGCCTTTAGAGCACATGTGCCTTCCTTTGACTTCTCTATGACCTGGGCAGCTTGGCTCTGCTGCCCCAGGTCAGTCCGGTCTCACGAGCTCCCCATCTTCTGGCCACCTGTGATTAGCATCAGGGCTTGACACACCATAAAGCCTTTACATTAAACACGAGCCTCCAGCTAATCTCTTTCACACCTGACTGTTCCTGCTTTATGGCTTGTTTCCCAAACAGGAGATGCTCATGTTTATTGGGGCCTATCGATATCTGATGTGGGATCTGAGCCTCGCTGGGTAAATAATTGTGGGCTGGTTGAACAGGAATGTGGGATTGTCACCATGACTCTGCCTTTTCTTTGAAGCCAAAATATGTGAATGACCACTTGTAAAACAGGGGCGGTGTTGCCCAAAGCGTAATATTCTGTATCAAATAGAAGACTGGTTTTTGTTCTGCAGACTGCCTCATTCAGTTGCTAAGGCTTCTGTGCGACGTAGTCTCACTCATTTGAGTTTAATAAAGATGTCTTTTTCATATTTCAGCTTCTTCTGCCAAGTTCTTTGTTACATTACCATGAGAGCGTCTTTTATAATACTACAGCAACAGGATAACCCGAAGTCATAGGGTGCTATCCCTGGCACCGCTGGGGTCCTAAAATCCCCGGTACTTCAGTTGGCGCCCGACAGCGCGGCATCAATACAAGTGACTATCTGGAGGAGCGATCTTGTCAGAGGACAGAAATCTACTGGGGAGAACAGGACAGAAATCCACTAAGCAGGTACCGAGGTTCTGGGGGATTCTTTGTCTCTGCAGCCCAGTATATCTCTGATCTTTCTGACTTTGACTCTCCAAAAGATGTCACTCCCGATTAGAACCCTTTTTGGCGTGAGTATTATAAAAGACGTTTTGTTATGAAGAACTTGACAGTTAGAATTTGGATAACCTTTTGATTAATAAAAGTAAGAGTTAAGTATAAGTGGGTCGCTCCCACTCCTTTGGTTCTTTGGGTCTTTGATTTGGTTATCGCAATTACCAAAGCCGAGGGGTTGGTTTCTTGGTTTTTAATTTGGTCATTGCAATTACCATAGCCAAGGGTCTCGTATATTTGCGAGTGTATTGATAGAGATAACCCCTTGAAGTTTGAAGTTAGATTAGTGAGCTATAAGATGCCTGATCTTAGCAAGTTTGAAATGTAGAAATTTGTGTTGGCCAACTTTTGGTTTGTATAGGTTTGGATATGCGAATTGCAATTTGTGTAGGCAGGTAATGAGGAGATATTTCTCCATTTGGTTTAGTTGCATGCCTGTTTGTAAGCTCACATGGAAAAATGTGTTGGTTTTTTGGACGGTACCATAGTTAAAATCGGTTAGATTTGAAAACATATTTCTTCCTTGGTGATTTTGTATCCCCAGGGAATTAAAATATGACATAATACAAAACAAGGATCCTTCGTTCTGCGCAGTTTCATGAATAAAGATATGCAGAACGATTTTGTGTGGTGTTCTGCTAGGCAAAGCTAGTGAATTGAGCGCACTCACTACTTCTTGGACATACATCTGTCTGTTGGGCTGTTTATGCAGCCTTTTGGAATACTATTGAGAAGCGTTTCTTGTAAATATGACTTACAACTAGTATTTGCAAATGGTTTGGTTCAAGTATAGTCTGTGAGCTGTTCTTTCTTTCTGTCATGCGTATTGATTTGCAAGTCAACTGTGTGTTTAAATGTATATGTGGTTTTCTCATTAGTGCAACTTCCGTAAGTAAATTGCGACGGCGCTATTTATGAAAAATGGCTAAAGCACGCTGTATTGTCTGTTTGACCCCCCTTTCCGTTTATGTCTGAAATGAGCTCAATATGTGTTTGTGGGTCTTCTGATGTTTTCAGTCTGTTAAGCAAAATGTTGGTTAATTAATGTTAAGTAGAAACTTAGGAAAAATCCAGAAATGAACAATGTGATGTGCTAAAATAGCTATGTGTTGCTATTTAATTTATAGAATGAGCAGTTGTGCACATATACAAAACTGCCGTTAAATGCTTAAAAGGATAAAATTAGAACCACATTCAATAGATATAAATAAGGGCCCAAAAACGAAATTATCTATTTTTGCAAAAGTAAATAAATTTACAGCATTTTCCTTAGATGCATTGTATTAGATGTTCACAGGCAAACCTTTCAGCTGCAGTATATTTGATAGGAATGTTCATTCAGCCAGCACTTTCCCAGTTAAACACGGGTGGAATTTTGCATAACCGTCCTTTTAAATGAAAGTGGCGCAAAAATGTGACGCGTTTCAAATTGGGCTTATGCGCTTAGGCTTGTGAGTTAAATGTGTCCAAAATGATAGGCAAGGGATGCAGCTTGTTTCTTATACATGGAATTATCACAAAAATTAATAATTGGGATTTTTTTTTAAAGAAAATTATTAATCATGGAAAAATTATTTAAATTATTTCAAAATCGTTTTTTGATATTTATAAAGCTTAATACTCATACTATGGCCTCCTAGCATGGACATTCTGGTAATGCATATTATGCAAGAAAATTGTAGGATACTCATTTTTTAATACCTAAAATATCAAAGTCGAATTTGGGTAAAAGCGCTGTTTTAACTGCATTTTCTTTCATTCAGAGTACTTTTTAAAGTGTCTCAGGCTTCAGTAAATACATACATTTAGGTTTGATATATATTTACAGGTTGTGCCTTCTTATGATTCAATGAGTTAATATGCCAGTACAACGGCTTGTTTTAATATCAGGGTTGAAGGTTCTAACTTCAGCTGGGCCTACTGAGAATTTCATTAATTTAAAGTTGATGAAATGTGTACCATTGCATAGGATTGCAACAAGCATTTATTCTAAAAACTGGTATGTGTGTTATTAAGTTTTGTGAATTATTCACAGTACATGTAGTTTAACAATCTGGGAATAGGGATCATTTTTTTAGCGTCTAAAAAGGAGAAATTATTTTTCAAAATAGAGTGAATTATTGCAAGTTAGGAGGAATTAGGAAGGCCTTCTGGCTTTGACAAATTCAGAGTGGGAGAAGCTGGGGGCTGGGAGAGCTGCAGAGGCTGGCTCGGTCACACTGCTGAGATGCTATCTTTCCCGTAAACAATGGAGTTGACATTTATGACCTTTTAAATTAGGGCCTTGCCTCTGTGGAATGCAGAATGACCTTGCTACAAGGGCCTCTAAAGCTGGGGTTTCTGGTTTCTCCATAACAACATCACTAAAACTAAAGAACTTAATTCCAAAGGGAAAATATAGAAAAGGGGTTTTCTTTGAAAGCCCAAACATCATGTTAAATGCTTTGCAGAACTGATACATTTGTGTTATTTAACAGAAAATGAAGTGTTGCATTAAGTCTTAGACAGAAAACGAGATGTAGCCTTTTTCAAAAAAAATTTTTAAGGCTACATGCCTACGTGAGAACGCATTGCCAATTAAGACCTTTTTTTTTTCACAGTGGAAATTGTAGGTGCCAAATTAATATGGAGTGTCATGTAACGATTTTTACTTTCAGAAAGGTAAAACTACGGTGGCTTGATGTTGCAACAAGAGGGTAACAGTTAAGTAATGGAAATTTATTTTTGTGTATTTGGTCCTATCATGAATTGTTCTTGCTGGTCCTGTATGTTAGAAGAGAGACAGTAAAGTTATGTTTGACAGCAGATTTCCATTGACTGGGGATCTACTGTCAAAAAGGAGGGTAAGGATTTTAAACCTGACAAATTAAACAGGCCCAGATATTGGGTTTTGGGCTGCAGTTTTACAGTGCATAAAGTACATGACATGGTGTTTGTGTGTCACCGCTTACTCACATATGTTATTGAAATTTGCCTATGCTTTTTGTGCTTGATATACAGCAAGTATATCTGATGGCTTGACGTTTTGTGCGTTTTTTATTATTTTTTGCATGTTTTCGTTGTTTTTGTTGCTGCTTTTGATACTATCACAATTGGTTGAACTTGTTCTGGTTACTAAATTCCACAGCTAATGATATTTCATGCTGTGAACATGAGAGACAACACTTCACCAGTGCATGTCTATTTGGCTATAATGGTAAGGAAAAT
Organism: Triturus cristatus; assembly: GCF_964204655.1. Classification (NCBI taxonomy): domain Eukaryota; kingdom Metazoa; phylum Chordata; class Amphibia; order Caudata; family Salamandridae; genus Triturus; species Triturus cristatus. The sequence continues at coordinate 446,332,874 of NC_140586.1, read as the reverse complement.
AAAAGAGATATACAGGATCAAAGTGTGTCACCTGTAGTTAGTCACGTTACTGCCCCTTCCCTTAAAGGAACAGGCAGCCTTACATTTATGTATCCTTGATTGGACCTAAGGATGAAATTATAGATCTGTGACTCAAGGTGGCCTAATTTCTATATTACATTAGTTTATGATGTTCTGTTTCCTAAGTAGCATATGGCTCTTGGTCCTAAAAAAAACAAACAGGTTTTCATTTTTTCCTGAAGAAGGAACTGGAATATTACCTAGGAGTATCGTATTTGGTGTAGTCACCAGCGGTAGAGTTAAAATGTATGTAACTTTGGCCTTTGTGTATCACCCGTACTCTTGGTGTTGTGTCACATGCCTGACTATCACCCAAATAATTTTTGGTCTTCCTATAGATTTTTTTTCCCTTTTGTTGCTTCTCCCCTGACCAATGTCACATCATGCTTAGTTATTGGGGATTTTGGTTGTGTCCTAGTTCCAATTCCCTTTTCCGTATTCCTTTCACCAGTCAGCCCATTTATTATTGTAGGTGTATTGTTCAGGTACACACTTCCAGACTGCATGTTTATGTATAATTCCCTTTTGTATGACCAGACTGGTTTCCAAGAATTTTCCTTAGGCCTGCTTCAATGTTTTCCAGCCTGACTGTCAGAGTAGCGATAAACTGGTTAACTGACTCAATATTATAGTAAGACAAGTTTTCCATCCCAAAAGGAAATATCTTACGTTTACTTTTTGAACATGACGAATTTTCAATGTCTATTTTTAATGTGGTTTTTACCCTTTTGTTACCGCTGCTTTAATTTTTGGTGGGATCAGATGTGTTCTAATCATGCACATATCAGGACCCTCTAGTTCTTGTCTTTTGTTTGCATATTTGACTATTAGCCTGTGTATTGCATATTGCACCTGATGTGAAAGTTTTCTACATGCCCATGATAATCTGTACCATGTGATTTCTCTATTGAGATGTTCTAGATAAGGAATTTAGGAACACCTAATCATTGAAAAAAAAAATGTGTTTGCCCCATTACACAATGCCACCATTTGTGAAGACATCCATGTAGACAGAATTCTCGTGTAGTTATCTACCCTTAAATGATGGAGGCTCTCACACGGAAACCCAATTGAAAGGATTAGGGACGCTGTTTTACCTACTGCCTTTATATTTGTATTGCTTTTTGAGAATGACATTGTATTCTAGACCAAAATTGTCCCATGGCGTGTGGCCACTCCTTTGAAAGACCGCAGGCCACCTGTTTGCAGTCCCCTTGTTATACAATGAACTGTTTAAAGCATTGCAATTGCTTCATCAGAAGGTGTTCAACATCAGAAAAGATGGAGGAGCTGGTTTTGCCACAGAACCAGAATTTCAGTGCACAAGAGCGCCTGTCATGTGCTGGTAACCTCTGACAGTGTGCAGTCCCTTGAGCCCCTGGGCCTGAGTTTTTGGCCACACACCCCCCTTTCCTTTGCTCCAATGGAAATGCAGTGCACCGGCGGATCCAAGATTGACAAAAGGCACTAATTCTAGGGCCCATGGAAGAACAGCCCGAGTGTCCTCTGACACTGAATGATGAGTGTTGGAGCCTGAGAATGGTCCCAGGTCTGCACGAGATGACCTATGCCCTTGATCAATGGAGAGCACACTACCTGTAGTGCCTGCCGCAAAGGAAAGATATTGGCGCACTGCCTTGAGACATTGAGACTCTCGAGTGAGCTGTGGGTGTTTGCCAGGAGGGCACTCCAACTAAGCAGTACTTTTCTCATGTAAGGCTTGAATGAAGAGGCCCATGCAAAAGAAAACAACAGAAGAAGGTTTGATGGACAATAGAAGCCTGCCAGAGAGGCTTTTTGGACGGACTCTGGGCATAGGTGGTTTCACAAGAGGTTTCCGTGTGATTGTATAGAGTAGGTGTTAAGGAGACAGATTGTTTTGCTGGCATTGTTTTAAAGTACTATTCTGTTTAGTATAAGCAGAATAAAATCCATTTTCTGTGGAAAGAGTACCCCCTTTTCACCTTAGAGCATTGATGAGGGTCACCACTGTTTCACCTGAACATACAAGAATTACTGAACTTACTGAGCCCTAAAAATGTTACTAGATAATTTTGGGATTTGCTTTTTGCTTAGGGTTGTGAAAAACTATTATTTCATTTGCAATAGTGGTTACTACTTTCTCCCGTTGTTTATATGTTCTTAATAACGTGTTTTCTAGTGTCTTTTCAAGCATGACATTGTCATTTATGGGTGGGATCGTTTTTCTCTACTCAATTGACTTCTGCACCCGCTTCCCAACCTATGTCTTTTCCTACCACTGCTTCTTTGTACTCTTTTCACCCTATCCTGGACATGGGCAGGTTAAAAGATTAGAATTCGTAAGCAATTCTTTTGTACAGCTTCTGCATCAACATTAGTTAGTAGTGAACATCACTAATTATTGGGTGTGTGATCTTATGCCGCCTACTACAGACAGAGGTATTCCTTATTTTGTCCCGCCATATGTGGCCTTTGTGCTACTACATGTGTAAGGAAACATGTATCAGAAAACGAGCTAAGTAATAGGATGATGCTACAGCAACATCTCCATGACTTCATGAATATTGACCTAGACTCGGATTGATGAGAGTATAGTTATTGCCTATGTAAGGGCAAAAGGAGGGTCTGTGGTACTTTAAAATTTGGGACCGCGTAGGAGGCAGGGCCCTACCCCTGTCTCTTCCGGTATTAGCAAACCGCGAATGGCCAATGCGGTATGTACAAGTGCTTTATATAACGTTTCATTGATAAATGCACTATGTATACGATATTATACATCACTACGTGGGTTCCATCTTAGAGCGGTGGCCATCTTATGGTTGCCCTCACATAGGCTTCATATTATGAAGCAAATACGGGCCTTTAGAGCACATGTGCCTTCCTTTGACTTCTCTATGACCTGGGCAGCTTGGCTCTGCTGCCCCAGGTCAGTCCGGTCTCACAAGCTCCCCGTCCTCTGGCCACCTGTGATTAGCATCAGGGCTTGACACACCATAAAGCCTTTACATTAAACACGAGCCTCCAGCTAATCTCTTTCACACCTGACTGTTCCTGCTTTATGGCTTGTTTCCCAAACAGGAGATGCTCATGTTTATTGGGGCCTATCGATATCTGATGTGGGATCTGAGCCTCGCTGGGTAAATAATTTTGGGCTGGTTGAACAGGAATGTGGGATTGTCACCATGACTCTGCCTTTTCTTTGAAGCCAAAATATGTGAATGACCACTTGTAAAACAGGGGCGGTGTTGCCCAAAGCGTAATATTCTGTATAAAATAGAAGACTGGTTTTTGTTCTGCAGACTGCCTCATTCAGTTGCTAAGGCTTCTGTGCGACGTAGTCTCACTCATTTGAGTTTATTAAAGATGTCTTTTTCATATTTCAGCTTCTTCTGCCAAGTTCTTTGTTACATTACCGTGAGAGAGTCTTTTATAATACTACAGCAACAGGATAACCCGAAGTCATAGGGTGCTATCCCTGGCACCGCTGGGGTCCTAAAATCCCCGGTACTTCAGACCCATCCCGATCTGGAGAGTGGCCGAGCGTCTGGAAGTGGGAATGGTTGGCATAAATGAAGGACTTTTGTCGAGTGTGGAGTGTCCCTTTGAAGGTGTTAAGCAATCCGGCATTGGGAGGGAAGGTTCAAAATGTGGCGTGGACGAGTACTTAGAAGTCAAATTTGACTAGCTTGAGAAAGAAAACAGGACGCCTCCAAATCTTTGGTGCCACACTTTGGTTAAATCTGAAGAAAACTCGAACAAAAGATAAGTACAATCATATGCATTGTCATATTATAATTTAAAAGAATATTTAGTATAATTTGATGGTATGGGAAGTTTTATTTAAGGAGATTTATCTATATGTGAGGTTTTACGTTAAATATATAACTTAAAGGTGTTTAAATGTATAAATAATAGTTAAAAAGGAAAAATTAATGTTGGTTGTAGGATGCTTTGGTTCGGATAATATATATTTGAAGTGACTTAGTTCTGAGAGTTTTAGGGAAACTTTGATGTTTGACAGTTTTTAAAACGCGAGGTTTAAGAATGGCGCGTGAGGCTTTACCTTCGAGCAGGAAGGCAGTGACCAGTAGATAGGTCTCGTGGATTGGAGCGTGAGTGCTGACTTGCATCAGCGTGTGCCAGTCAGCGTAAGAGCAGGCAGCTCGTCGCGCTCGAGTGCTTCGTGGCAGTCGGCACTCGAGCAGTTTGCATGACGCGCTCGAGCGCGTTGTGTTGTAGATTAAAAGGGCAAGTTGTGACTGGAGCATAACGAGTGATTTGGATTAAATGAGCCGCCGTACTCACGCAATGTATGGCGGCCATTTTAATAGATTGGGAAAAGTTTGCATTTGTAAAGAAGGATTACTGTCGGCCATATTTTGGGATGAAGGGAGTTAATGAAAGAAGAGGTCAGTTTCAGTCAGAATGTGATTGTTTTTCACGGAGAGGTCAGGGTGTTCAGTATTCAGTTGTAGCTTGGTATTTTGAAAGGTTTTATTTGTAGAAAGGTAAGATTTGTGTGAATTGGAAGGAAAGAATTATAATATATTTTGAAAAGTGTTAGTTTAAAGAATATATTGAATTAAAATGGAAAACAGTGAGGCAAGTTTGGAGGGAAAGATGAAATCCTATATGGAAAAAATGTTTTGGGGATTTATCAGTGTCAATTGATAAAAAGATTGAAAATACATTTGAAAAAAGTATGAAGAATGAGAGAGTAGACAAAAGTCTGGTGAGGAGGAAAGTTTCTGGACTACCGAGGAGGGTGAGGTAGTGGCAGGAGTGTCTGGAGAAGGATTAAAAAAGAAAGAGAAAAAGAAGAATGTTTTAAAAGGAAAAAACATGAAGGATGATGAACGTACGGTTCAGAAAGGGAAGGCTATAAAGGCCAAGGTCAGCGCTATAAAGGTGCATAAGAGAAAACATAGTGCGGTGACATGTGATTCTAGTTCATCCTCAGGAGATGTTGAGCTGACATGTAGCTCAAGTCTGGAGGACTCGGATGTTGAGGAGGTCACTATTAAGAAGAGGAAAATAGATGAGAAAGAAGTTAAGTTGGAGGTTGGAGGTTGGAGATTTTGTAGATCCTCAAGGAGAGGATATGTTTGACCCGTTATTGATACAACATCCATTGTCACCACAATGGACTCCAGCTGATCATGTAGCCAGATATATAAGATATTGGATAAGAAGGGAGATCCCTAAAAGATGTAAGAACACGGCTACGTTTGGAGTGTCCAAGACCTAGTCTGAATAGTAAGGTGGCATACACACCAGAGCTAGATCAAAAGATGCTAGCATTCCTAAATAAAAGTGGTAAAGACCCAAGAAGAGGTCTAGACAAAGGATTGAAGAGTTGCCAAGACAGGCTATTGGACGTCTTGGGACCCCTAACAAAAATATTTGATATGTGTGAAGAAGCACACAGTAACAATACGGGTGTGGATGTAGTAGAGATGCGCCAGTGGATGCAAAGAGCTATATGTCTCCTTGGAAACGCTAATGCGGCTTTGTACATTGAGAGAAGGAAGAGTATTCTCTTCAAGTTTGATCCAAAACTTGCCGAACTGGCTAGTAAGGAGTTAGGCGAACAGAGCGAAGGTCTTCTTTTTGGGGATGACTCCGTAAAAGACATGGCCAGATATGTTGGAACCTTTAACAGTTTACAAAAAGTTCAAAAAGATATAAGAAAGGTCTTTGGCATGGCCGGGCGAACACGGGGTCGGTTTCCCGGCCGAGGTCAAGGCTTTACCGGAAGAAATTTGGGGAGAGGAACTAGACCCTATGGCACAAGTTATGGAGGAGGATATGTATTCACAAGAACAGATCAGGGAAGTTTCTTCCCGCAAAGGCAAAGAGGAAGAGCAAGGGGCTCACGTGCAGAAAGGAGGCCTAGAGGAGTTTTAGGTAAGATCGCTAGCAGACCATTCATTGACTTAAATAAAATTGGGCGGCAGACTAGCCCAGTTTGTTTCGAGATGGGAGGAAATTACTCAAGACCCATTGGTGTTGGAAACAGTAACTGGTTACAAGATAGATTTTATCAGTACTCCAGTTCAGGAGAGAGTTCGAAAGATTTTAAGGTTCACAAGAGAGATGGAATTACTAGTGACGAAGGAGGTGATAGCTTTGGAGAAGAAAGGTGCAATAGAGGCTGCAAGGGAGGTTCCAGGTTGTTTCACAAGCAATCTGTTTTTAGTGGAGAAGAAAGAAAAAGGAATGAGACCAGTAATACATCTAAGGGAATTAAACGATTGGGTTGGTTACAATCACTTCAAGATGGAAGGGATACATATGCTGAGAGATCTGTTGAGAAAAGGAGATTGGATGACGAGGTTAGATTTGAAGGATGTTTATCTGATGATTCCTATGTGTCAGGAGCAAAGGGACTTTCTGCAATTCAGATGGAAAGGAAAGAGATGGAGGTTCAAGAGTCTTCCATTCGGACTAACATCAGCTCCATGATGCTTTACAAAAGTGATGAGACCTGTGGTAGCTTGGTTGAGGTCCAGAGGGATTCGTATGATTGTTTATCTGGACGATATCCTGATTATGGCAGAGGAGAGAATTCTAGCAAAAGAACAAACAGAGTTCACGGTGAAAGTCATAGAGGATCTAGGATTTGTGGTGAACAAGGAGAAGTCTTGTGTAGATCCGAAACAGGAAATGAAATTTTTAGGCTTTCAGATATTGACATTGGAATGTGTATTGAAATTGCCGATGGAGAAAGTAAGGAAAATCAGGAAGGAGGTGAAGAGGGTCAGGAGTGCAGAGTGGATCACCCTGAGGCAGTTGGCTCGTTTGCTGGGTCTTCTTTCATCATCGATTCAGGCGATTTTCCCGGCACCTCTTCATTATCGTGCTTTACAGAGACTGAAGGCTTTTCATTTAAGGAAAGACGCGAGATATTCACAGAAAGTGAGAATGAATCAGGAAACTCTGGAGGAGTTAGATTGGTGGATGATGAGTTTAGAAGCATGGAATGGAAGGGCGATTTTTGGAGAGATGCCAGAAATAGAGATAGAGTCGGATGCGAGGATGCACGGATGGGGTGCAAGGTGTGGAACGGTTGCAACAGGGGGGCAATGGTCGAAAGAAGAGGGAACGATGCACATAAATTGTTTGGAGCTAATGGCAGGGTCGTTTGCGATAAAGAATTTTGTGAAGGATCGAGTGAAGTGCTGTGTACTTTTGAAAATGGACAATTTATCAGCAGTTCGGTATGTGAACAAGATGGGAGGAGCTCAGTCAAGGGGATTAGCGGAGCTGGTCAAGGAATTTTGGGAGTTTTGCTTGGCAAGGGAGATAAGGGTTCAAGCTCAGTATATACCGGGGTTGAACAACGTAGAAGTGGATTGGTATTCAAGATACCTGAGGGATGTGAGCAATTGGAGATTGAAGAGGGAAGTTTTTCTGAGTTTAGAGGGGATGTGGGGTCCATTGAAGGTGGATCTTTTTGCAAATAGACTGAACGCTCAGTTGAAGGATTTTTACAGTTGGAGACCGGATCCAGAGGCGAAGGGAGTAGACGCATTCCTACAGATGTGGAAGGAGGGGAAGAATTATGCCTTCCCTCCGTTATCAATGATCCAAAGAGTCCTGAACAAGGTCAGAAGGGAACAAGCGGAGTTAGTTCTGATAACCCCATTTAGGAGAGCACAAGTGTGGTTTCCAGACTTAATGAATCTTTTAGTGGAGGATCTGGTAATTTTGCCGAATTTCAGGGAAATTCTGCTGGATGTTCAAGGGAACATTCACGATCTGGTGGTGTCCGGTCAATTGAGGTTAATAGCTTGGTTGATTTCAGGAGAGTATGGCAAATGCATGGATTATCAAAGAAAGCGGAGGACCTCGTGTCTAAATCCTGGTCAAGAGGAACATCTAGGGCCTATGGATCAGCATGGAGGAAATGGAATGATTGGTGTTTTGAGAGGGGTTTGGATCCCATATCAGCACCTGTGGTAGAAGTCGCAAATTACTTGTCAGAGCAATTTGATGGGGGTTTGGCGTATAGTACTGTTAATTCTTGTAGTTCAGCGATTTCGGCAGGACATATTTTAGTTGATGGAATTCCAGTTGGTCAACATGCTTTGATTAAGAGATTAGTGAAAAGTGTACGTATCGTGCTTCCACCAAGAGCGAAATATAGTTCCCTATGGGATGTTTCAATGGTCTTAAAGGAATTGGAAAGTTGGGGAGCGAATTCTAATTTAGATCTGAAATTGTTATCTTGGAAATTAACTATGCTTTTGTGTCTATTTTCTTTTAGGAGGGTTTCGGATAAAAGAGCATTAGAGGTAAATTCAAGGTTTTTTCAACCAGTAGGGGTATGTTTTGAAATAAGGAGAAGGACAAAGGCTTTGTCTAGGACAATTTTTTACCCAGCTTTTGTGGGTGATAATGTTTTAAGTGTGGTTAGTTGTTTGAAAGAGTATGAGAAAAGGACTTTAGTTTTGAGAACACAATTGTTAATTTCTTATGTGAAACCATATAAAGCAGTTTCAGCTCCCACCTTAGCGAGATGGATAAAGGGTGCAATGATTAAGGCAGGTGTGGATGTTAGTGTCTTTGGGGCACACTCAGTAAGAGGAGCAATGTCTAGTAAAGCCTTCATGAAAGGCTTTAGTTTGAATGGAATTATGAAAGCTTCCGATTGCTCTAATGATAATACTTTTAGAAGGTTTTACTTTAAACCTGTAGAAAATGTGTTGGAAACAGTTTTTGTGAACTTTAAACATGCATCATTTTGGCCTCCAGGCCTTGCCATAAAATGCAGATTTTACACAGTTTTAATGTATAGAAAATCATGATTTTATTAAAGGCACGGAGGCTAATATTATCCCTCTGCTGTACCCACCCATCATTATCAATACATTTGTTTTGTTTTATAGGTTAAAAAGAAGAAGAAGAGAATTGTGGATATATGAAGAAGGAAGACTTTTGAAGACGAAAGGATGAGTTTTATATTGGGACTTGGTTTTCGCAGCTAAAAAGAGGAAGATGGCTGCCTGTTTTGGGATTATAAGCATATTCAGTGTTCTAGAGTGTTATTGAATTCTAATTCTAAGTGATGTTGCTGCTGTGTTTGAGGAGCAATAAAGATATTATGCATAATATTAGCCTCCGGGCCTTTAATAAAATCATGATTTTCTATACATTAAAACTGTGGAAAATCTGCATTATTAAAGTGAATTCGATCCTCTTCTGAAATGTGATTTTTGACTGCACATAAGATTGCCACGTAACTGTGCTAACTGAGGATCTGGTACAATTAACATTGTGCTGTCAGTTTCCTTAAATAATTATAGTAATAGTTTATATTGAGTAAACTTTTTAAAGTGGAACTTATTGTTACAATATAAACACTTAAGTTTAAATCTAAATTGTATACTGCTTGTAGGTTTCTGGTGACAATAGCATAGCACTGTTGCCTTTTAACATTCTCAAAACGCTTTAGTCTGCGTTTCTTTTATACCACTTTCATTCTTCGGCTCCCTGACATAATTAAAAAAATTATTTCGTTTTAGGGTTACAGGTGTTATTTTGTTTTTCATTTGAAAATTAAGAGTTTCACAATAATGATATGCACTTACCTCTTTAGTAACATGGATTTAAAAGAGCAAGCCAGTGTGTGCATACCGTAGTTTACCCTCTTTGGATAAGGCAAAGGGAAATAGAAATGATATGTACTGTGAGTGCTCAAGAAAGAAATGATCGTTTATTTTTTTAAATCCATTGTAGATGAACCTTGCATAAGTTAATTCGCAGAATTTTATGTTTTGATCTTTGTCAGCAACAGTTTTTTTTTTTATTTCACATATCCTATTCATGTAAGTAAGATTGTTACATATTTTAAAAACAAAACAAATTTATACTAAAATAGTGTTTTCCTTTTTGTGATCTGCAAAATAAATAGGATGGTTCCTATTATGGTTCTGATATAGAAAGCTCAGATGTGTAGAAATGTTTGAACAATCTTTTTCAGGCATATAAAGCACAATTAAAGTGAGGTGGAGCTTTTGTGGAAGGAGTGGAATTTTTAGAATTTGTAGTGGCCATCTGCCCAAAATGGAAGGTTCCCAGACAGGCCTTTTTTGCCAGAGTTGCTATTCCAGTGCTCCATCACGATGTGCTGCAATTGGTTCGACAATTTTTCCTTGTCCATGTGGCCCAGTTGTCAAGTTATCATATCTGTATCACTGCACACTGGATCTCTTTTGTGTGGGCTAGGCATCAGCTAGCTAAATGTCTCAGCTGTGATGAAACGTTTAAGGGCATTTGGAGGCATGCATCAGAAGACATGTTCACCATGAAGAAATTCCATACATCTGCAAACATCTTGGAAGACTTAGAGCAAGACCCAGAGGTTTTAGAATTGAATGTGTTGCCATGGACAATGGTAGTAATACAGTTATTTCAGGGTCTTGTTTTTGGGGCATTACATCAACCTGATTGTGTAGGGCTGTCTCAAAAAAGAGGACATAGTCAACAACATACTGAGCACAAGCAGAAGAATCTGCACTTATTTCAGCCATTCTTTTAAAGCCCAGAAGCAGTTGAGGATCATTCAGCGTGCTAATAGAGTACCAGTTAAAGTCCTCATATATGGGGTGCCAACATGTTGCACTCAACCTATTACACGTTGCAACGTCTGTTTAAGCAGTACAAATCGATCAATGAGTATATCATTCAAAGAGGAGGGGATGCAATGAGAAAACGTATGACCATGGAGATGGAAAAGGGAGACTAGTCAAATTCCTGACACAAGTGTCACTTCATTTTCAGGTTTTGACCTGGGAAGTCAGCAAGGAGGACACTATGAAGAATTAAGCAATCCAGTTGTTGCATCTGCTGCAGGACCAGTTAAAAAATATGTTGCAAAGTTTCACAGGAGTGTACGGCAACAGAGAAGCATGTGATTTGGTTGAAAGCTTATAATCCAAGGCTGCAAAGAGACATTGGGCCATGCAAAGAGCACATCTGTGCAAAAATACTTGATCCAGGGTACGAACAATACTGGTTACTTTCATTTATTTTTTTTGCAATGGATGTTTCAATATAAAGGAGGTGGAATATTGATCAAGTGAGAGACCTTGAAGAAGAACGGCTGAAAATTACCGTTCCACGCAGAAATTCTCAGCTGCAGCCTTCAACTCCAAGCGAGGGTGGTGATGTTGTCTCAGAGCAGCCAACACCAGCAATAAGAACCTCTGCAACAACAACTAGAGGAAAAGAAGAATCAGACCCAGCCTCTGCATTGGATTGGTTTTAATTTGTAGGGCATAAGTCAAGTGCAGATGTGAAGGAAAAAGTGGGTGAACAAGTGGAAGCACCAATGACCATCCAGAAAATGTTCCAGGACTATATGGATGACCCAAATGAAGTAAACATGAATCAAAACCCATTGGTCTATTGGTATGGGAAGATAAGCCAATGGATAGAGTTCAGCAGGCTGGAAATAAATTATCTGGCTTGTCCAGTATCCAGTGTTTCTGATGAGCATGAGTTCAGTATACTGGTACAGTTGTCACTGTTAGAAGAATCAGTTTCTTGCCTGAAAACTTTGAGAGATTGACCATGATCAAAATGAACGAACACTTCATACCACAGAGTTGCACTGTTCCTGAAATACCGCAGGAGGAGGAGCCGGAGGGTGACTGGCCAGACTCTAGTGTGTTAGCTGACTAAGTTCTAGATGAACCACCTTAGTTTGAGAGCAAACTCTACTTCCCTAACTGAGTAGGCCACCATAAAACTTTTTAATTATTCATCGTCAAACTGCTTAGTACTTTGTTTTTGTCTGACTTATCCAACCCCACTATTTTTAGGCACATGTATGACCGGAATAGAGTTGGATCAGTGTGCAGGGATGAAGCATCCCTATTGCCTTCAAGGACACTGGAGACAATGCCTGTCTCTGTCCCATGCCTAGCCTTATATTGTTTGATCCCCTAGGAGGGCTGCCCCAGTAAGAATCATTTGATTAACAAGACTGCTTAATTCCAATGTGTTGATTTGCTTGATTCCAAGAGGAGATACAGTTGTGTACCACTATGTTTGGATTGTAACAGGTAACTATTGCACCAATGAGTCATATATTAGTGAGTGATGATTGATGATCCATGTGTTGACAGACAGTGAGGGAGGTTGTTCAACTAATTTGTAAACTTGATTTCAATTATTTTAACAGTGTGGGGCTTGATGGGTGACTGTTTCTCCTGAAGGTGATTGGCCATTTTAATCTTAGCAAGATTTACTTACTGGATCCCCCTTTTATTCTGGATCTTGAGAGACCGGACCATTGACTTTAGTTAACAAACACAAATCTATACAAAATACTCAAATTCTGTTTCTCTTCTTGTTCTTCAAAAGCAATGCACTACAGGTCTACAGAGTTGGACTGATGTGTTACTCACAGTCAAAAGGAAGATGGAAGTACTCAGGGGTGACTACCTCAACAGCCAGAAGGAAGTTATGAACTTCAAAGGGACATCAACATGATGATGAGCTAGTGTCTGTTACTAAAGCTATACTGGGTGCCGCTATTGGGATGGCACCAGACCCTGAAGGGCTTTCATTAGACCTGTTTAAACATAACATAGATTATTCGGCTGCAACACTTACAAATGTTTTGAGAGCAGTAGTCAGTGGTGATCTTAATCATTCCTGGAGAGAAGCTATCATAGTACCAATTTACAAAAAAAGGTGTGCGAAATCTACCTACATGTTATCACCCAATTTCACTCATAGATTTCACAGCAAAGATTTTAGTGCAGGTCATCTTGGGTAAATTGGAGAACTGAGCAGAGGTTCATTCCTTTTTTTCATCAGTCCAATATTGCTTCCGACCCAGTTTAGGGACTGCGGAGCAGGTTCTCAATCTATCCCTAATTTCAGGAAAGTCTTTAAAAGCCAAGAGATGTGCCTTGCAGATGGTGTTCATTCATCTTTCCTGTGTTTTCAACTTAGTAGACAGGGGTGAGCTGTGGGAACTGATGGAGCAGGTGGTCATTGATCCCCTTTAGTTTGACCTTATCAGACCCTGCATTGGGATACTAGTACAAAGGTGCGCTACACACAGTGTGGGGATTGTACGCACCCAATAAACATTGTGAGAGGGTTCGGGCAGGGCTCTATATTATCCCTCTCTCTGTTCTTATTTAACATTAATTTCTTAGACATTGTTTGGGGGTCCTATAGTGAAGATGTTCCCAGAATCGGCCTCCATGCAATGCTTTATGCGGTTAACATGACCCTTTTACTATTCACAGCAAATGGTCTTCAGAAGCTTTCAAATGGTTATAATGATTTTATGTCAAAACTAAATGTTATGGTAAACAAGAAAAAATCATAAAGAATGACTTGTGGCCCCAAACGTACAAAGTTCAAAACATTTTATATCAGGGGGACATTGATTGGAAAAAGTACCTTCTTTTAATTATTTAGGTATCCTGTTAGTTATAGGCCTGGGTGGCAAATTCCGTTCCGCTCGCGGAGAACGCGGAATTGGCCAAAATTCTGCGTTCTGTGGCTTCGCGGAATTGTTTGCTTGTTCGCGTTCTCAAAATGCGTGTTCCCGAGATATTTCCCCTTGAGCATGCAAACAGCGTTCGCTAACAGGAAAAAAGCATCGCGAGCAAGCAATTCCGCGTGTTTGCGGAATTTCTGCATGCTCGCAGAGATTTTTTACCATTTTGTGGAGCTTTGCATAGCGCGACTACGCAAATTCCGCCCACCCCTAGTTACTTACTAATGGGACATGGGCGGTTAATAAACAATAGAATGCAAAAGTTGTGGGCAGCCAGCGATATGATTTTTTGAGTTGCTAAAGGATTAGACCAAAAGCCAATTAAGGAGATGATCCAGCTTTATAAGAGCAAGTGTCTCTCAGTTGCCACATATGGGGCATGTGCCTGACGCCATACTGCCTCTGGAAAACTACAGCTAGCAGAAAATACATTTTTGTGTAAAACTACCTCAAACCTCATCCCTCAAATTGGGTATGGACTTTTTGGAGGCTCAAGTTGGAATGGCACCTTTATTACTGTGGCTGAAGTTATGGAGAAGTCCTAAGGCAGGATTTTCAAGGCATGTGTTGGAAGATTGCCTAAACCTAGATAAAACTTTCATTATCCCATGACTCACATATGTTAAAAATACTTTTTACGCCCTGGAATACAGTCACCTCTTTGATTCGCCTGAAAGCATTGGTCCATGTCTTCTCCAAATGCCTTTCAATTCTACCATGACTCCAAAGAGGCAGATGAATTATAATGATACAACGTCACACACATCATGTATAAAATGTGGATATTTGTCTGTCATAAGTAGACAATGGGAAACACAATAAACTGCTGTACACGGAAAGGAACGGGATGTAGATCTTATTTGTCACGTTTGTCACAGAATATTTCCACATCAAAACTTGATATCGGGCACTTAGTTGCACTTTACTCCCTGGCCTCACCTTCAACCACTATTTTTTTCAACAAATCCATTTGCTTGGCAGTACAAGAAAGGAAACTTAACTTACTCTAATGCAGAGTAAGCTAGAGGGATTAGGCCGGGAAGGTAAAGGTTTTGCTTTAAAATAGTGGGATGTCACTGATCATCGAGTGCTAACCTTCGACTTAGTCAGTTACTGTAGTTGACAAATGTTGAAAGGGAAACATTTAAACAGGTTTAAATCTGTTATGGAAACCATGAAATATATTAATATGTATATTAATCACTTTGCAAGAAAAAAGGGTACATGCCAAGAATGGATTTTTCAATTATTTTGGAAGGCTGGGATGGATTTTAGGAAAATATATTGTGAAGTACTAGGAGGTGGCTGCGTTGGCACTGGTAGGGAACCACACCTAATTTTTGGTTTCCAAATGCATTGAAAACTTTTTAAATGCTGCAGTAATTGAAGCTGATGCACACTGCACAGCCAACACTGCAGTGCTAAATTCAACCATGCCGCAATTCCGTCATGGGTTGGGAAATGTCATGGACTGAGTGGTGATAAATGATGATGGGAGGGATACATGTCTGCCCCGCTTAACAAATACAGGGGCATATTATCAAGCCAGTCGATAAAATTATCGTCACTTTAGCGGCAGAAAACTGCTGCTAAAACGGCGATAATGGGCTTGAAAATATGCTCTATGGAATTCCAATTGAAGCCCATGTTAGACGTCCTTCACATTTAACATAGGCTTCAATTGGAATTCCATAGAGCATATTATCAAGCCCATTATCGCGGTTTTAGCGGTGGTTTTCTGCTGCTAAAGCAGCGATAATTTTATCGCCTGGCTTGATAATATGCCCCCAGTGAGTATACTAATTATTTGTCAATAAGCAAGCAATGTGACTTACCACTGCCCATCCCTGTCACCGCTGCTACTCCCCCTCCAATTGCCTCTACTGCTGTGTCTGGCTCAGTGGTACTGTTGATAGTCCTGGCACTTGTGGTCTGTGTGGCTAGAAAAAACATTACACGTTTTACACACCAGATACGCCAACCCTTATTTTTTTTTCTGTAAGAAAATACACCACAATACATCACTACAGTTCAGATAGCGGAATCTTCTACCAAAAATATCACTTTGGGCATTTTGTTTGTTGACAATGTTGGAAAAGCCATGTAGTCAAGCCAACCAAAACATTTTGGTAATGGAAGGGCAGAGCTATGATGATGACTCTGAGTCATTGAAGTGCAGTGAAGGGGTGGAATAAATTGGTCAATGAAGGACATATGGTCTTGGTTAGAAAATGTAATGGGACCTCAATCTACTTTCTCGCCATGCTGCACTGTCATGGAAACTGTTGAGATAAAATGCATGATAACACAACACAACATTTGGGGAGTTCACCATGAACATGGCCACTCTCTTGTTTTACTGTATGAGCATGAGCAAGACGAATAAAATCTTCTCAACAAACATGCAAAGAGAGAAATAGCTTTCTTAGGCTTGCAGTCTTCACAGTAGAGTATCTAAAATATGTTCTCCTAGTCTTCCATACCAGTCAACAAGATACACAAGGGAAGAGGGAAAGCTTACTAACAAATCAGAAAAAAACTACAGGCTAGTACAGACAGGAGGAAGTCAGCAACTGAAATGTAGGAAAAAGGGATAATGCAGGGTTAACAAGAATTCAATAAATATTATATAGAAGAGGAGTTAAAAAAAGAGACAGTATAAAAAATAAACAAAGCAAAATTATTGTAAATTGGGAGAGGTAAACATTAGAGAAATATTAATAATAAAAGGACTTAATGGGGCCAGCAGATCCCTTGGCTGCATTGTTGGTGGTAGTGGAACTTCCACCCGCTGGGGCACTGATGGCTACGGCCTCTTCACTCCTTTGATGGTGCCCTCTTCTTGCACTTGGGTGCTGATGTAAGAAATAAAGAAGATAAAAAAAAATAGATTAGTGGTAGAGTCAATCCCTCAACAATATTTTCACAGGTACAGTTAAATGATTTGTAGTTTTCTAAATCATATTGTCTATAGTACTAGTATTGAGTTGACTTATTCCTATTTTCCTACACAATTCAATTAAATTCAATTAAATTCAATACACCTAAGCCCTATTCCCAATAACTTAAACCTAAACTATATTTGGAACCACTTCTGCATTGCAGCCAATGATCTTTGCGTCTTGCCCTGGTAAATGGGCGAACTCAGTCTCCCTTTTCAATGTATAAATGCATACTACTAGGAGATTGTGACTGTATACAATACAAAAAGAAAGGTACAGCGAATGTGAACTCATTGATATTAATACTGCTATCTTAATGACAGGGCAGAGGAGTCTCCATGACTTCTTAAATATTCAGCCTAAGCGAGTGCCGACAAGTACGTTTGGATAGTGCTGAGCATATGGCCAGCTCAAACTGGATTATATTGATGCTAAAGGGATATAAATCATGCCCAGCACCATGAAGAGAACATAAAGCAGGTAAAACAAAATGGCCGTTCCCATAGAGACGGTGTGGTGCAGTCTGTGCTGATTTTTCAGTGCAGTAGCCTGGATTGCTCTACTTGCATGTAAAATAGTAGC